>NC_140581.1:1136881559-1137565531 GCF_964204655.1 Triturus cristatus
CGGCCTCTCTGGTGGGAACCCAATGATGAAGCATGTCACCAACTAGGTTGGTGAGTAAGGGTTCTTTTAACAAATCCTTTTGTTTTTTGCCCACGCTGTTGCTCTCTTTTTGTTCCGTTTTCCCTTGCCACTCTTCTGTTGTTTAAATAACTTGCCAGGGGGAACAAGAGTGATTTTCCCTCACCCTCTTTTTGTTATTGTGTCCCTTATGAGATTGCCAACATTGCGATTTATGACTTAGATGCTTTTCCAAGAAAGCAGAATTGTTTTATTGTACCTCACTGGATGTATATATTGTCGGCCGAAACTTTGTATATCAAGAGACTTTCCTCAAACACATTCTGTTGAGACTCTCCCAGTGACTGCATTTAGTTAAACCAACTTGTTCCTGTTTTGCCAAATGCCTCTTGTCTTTTCATTTCTTTAAGGAAAATTCATATCCGAGCAACATAGTATGAAAACAAAAAAATCACTTAAAACTAAAGGTTAACATGCTGTTACGGTTGGCTTTGTTAGGCTTAAAAAATCTCATACATTCTCATAAAAACAAAGATAAAGTGCAGCTTTGGTTCCAAATTAAAACAAAAGTCTCTGAAATTTGCAAGTCATGATTAGGACCACAACCCATAACTCACAGAACAACCATGCAAACCATAACTCACACACCTAATGCAAATGTCGACACAGAGACTGTCCACTCTTTGAGAATCCCTTCTCATCTAAACATTATAACAAGGTGGAAACATTAATATTTTGGAAATCATACAGGTGAGAATAACTGACTCATGGTTAGACATGGTATGTCCACATTGCCAAGGACTAATTAAGGTACACTAATTGAATTATACCTGAATAAGCAAAACACATTGGCTGTTTCATTTTCATATATAAAAGTGCTTGGATGAATTGGATTAAATGCTGTTTTGATGAAAACCTCGTGTTTATGCAAAAATTGAAAAAAGACATTTTAATTTGAAACAACAATCAAAACTTCAAAATAACAGATTCTTTCATTGGACATGTGACATAAGTAACAACCTTTAAGCCTCCAAGTGGTGCCTACACTCTGCATACACCTACGGCCTACCCAGGCATTGAGAAAGCACATGTTCATGAAGACTACATCTCCACACTTGCCTGACATCCCCAGGTGTCTGCAGACCATGGACCCTGATAAGTACTGGAGCTGTTGCGCCACCTCTGCACCATTACATCTCAGGGCTGATGTACTACAACAGTCTTCCTCTGGACCATGATCAGCCGAAAGGAACAGAGTGAAGACAATTATGTTGTGAAGTGCTTCATTCTCTAAGATAGCAATGAATAAGAAGTTGTTGGTTGGCACATTTATTGTCTGAATGCATTATATGTGCTTACTTTAGGTGTAGATGTACTGAGGTACATGGTAGGCATGAGTTAGGATAGGTCCCTGCCATATGAATACAGATGTTAAGGTCCTAATATGTGGAGGCTAGTAGCGGTGACATATGAAAACACATTTTATGTAGCACACTTCTATATGTAACAGCAGTAGTCTATATTAGAACAAACAATAACATCCATGGCTGAACTCTCAATTAAGATGTTCTGAGTGATATTGTGTATTCTCATCCTTCTATCCTGTGATTCACTCTCAGCACTGCCTTCTGTGTGTACGTCCTCATCCAAATGAACTAATTTACTAACAGTGTATTCTTTAAGGGCCATTCTACTACGGACTGCTAGACTAAGTAAAGTACAATACCCCTGTTAGCAGTTCTGTGCCACAGAAATCTTTGCTCACGCGATTTAAGACTATTGAAGCAGGTTCTGATTATCGAAAAGGAGCCCAGCGAGGCTTGGCAATCAGGAACAGATTAAATTTGATTAAACAATAACTGCCGCGAATAGCAGCCACATCTCTTACAGTTGTGTGCCGGAATGTAAATTGCATTTGGTGCATGGCATACTTTATACCGTACAGTGAGTGCAATAAAGTGAAGCTTGTCTCCCTTGGGAAGGAAATACTGGTACAGTGGGTCATAAATTCATGTTTAGATGCCTGATCCCACTCTGATGGAAGGCCATAAAAACCAACTGGAGGCCACATTCTGAGGTGGTCCAGGTGGCAGGGAGTGTTGTGTGTTATATAGGGTGACAATTACTACTAGGCATTGTTTGAGCTTTATCTGATGAATGCAACTGACCAGCTGCTCTGGCATCGTGTCCTTGGGCCGGATGTAGGCCCTCTGCGGTGCATTTATTTGTGTTTATGAGTGTGTGCATCTGACTTGTTTCTTTAGGTATTACATCCTGGGGTTATGTGTGATTTACTGCTGCAATATTACAGGTGTGTTTGAGGCTTTTTCCATTCCTGGTGACTCTATCATGGAAAGTGCTAGGGGTGAACCGAGGGCAGCTGTGTTATGCTGATCTGATAAAGGATCACTCAGAAACCGCATCAAGTGTTTCATGGTGAATTTGGGTAGCGCAGGCAACAGTTGTTCTGTGGTGTGCAGGACTCTTAAGAGTGGGACCTTTCTATATATTGATCTGATGCTAACAAGACAAAACATGGCATCATTAATTTGCATCTACATTATTTTTGCTATGTTGGAACATATCGAACTTAGAAAAAGACACTGCATAACGGCTGTTAGGATTACAATGCACTTATTTTATGTCTAACCTTAGCATTGCTTTAATTACAGTGAATGAATTGGATGTGGGTGTGCATTGATAGGAAAGGAACATAGCCTGCAAAGAAGCCTACATAAGAGGAACAGCTTCTGCTTTTCAGTATTTCGGGGATATCAGATCAATTGCAGCCAAGTCATACACTTTGAGTTCATTAAGACTTTAAGACCCACCACTCTCACATCAGCAGCTTCCATTCTCCGGTGTACATTCCTACAGCGCTGTGGCCAACTACATTCAGGGTAGAGAAGGGGAATGTAATTAACAAATAAGCCTCTGGAAGCGCGTTTCTGCCTTCTAATAAATCTGATGAGAGAACCTCGTCGAGATAGAACGGCGAGCAGCACCCACCGAGGCCTCGAGCACGCATGTCCCCTCAGGGAGTGCCTTGCCGGCAGGCCCCATCGAGCAGATTTACAGTGACGCAGCTATAAATGGCGCGGGAGCACTGTAAACTGTACTCGGGGCCAATGTCAAACCCATAATTCTTAACATGCGAGGCCGCTCTTAAATCATGGCCACTACATAATATATCAACAATAATGTCGTTTTCTGATGGCCAGCTCATCTGTTCCAATAATACGTCTATGAAGGGGGCCGACCGGCCGGTCTGCCACTCGGGCATTTCCCACCTTAGCTGCAGTTTAGAGGGCTGCTTTCACAGCAGGATAGACTGCCATGACAGAAGCTGCCTCCTGGCGCCATCTTAGTCATGGCCTCGTGCAATAAAATGCAATGCGCTTAATTGATTAATGACTGTTTCACTGCTTTCTTTTGGGCAGGTTATTTTTCTGTAGCATAGTGTACATGAGTTATATAGAAGAAAAGGCTTTAAATCAAAACGTTTTCCACTATTCCACGTATGCACCGATTATAACAAGCACATGTGGATGTTTCTACTGGTGCCATTGAGTGGGCTGGCAGTAGACGAGAAGAGCTCTTGCTTCACTCTCCTTCCCTGTAAGAAACTGACTACCAGTGACCCGCTGCTACCCGGATTTAGTCATTTGCCACAAATTATATCAATTGATACTTCCTTTCACAGGAGCAAAACTCTGACCCAGACGGAATCGAGGCAAAACAAGCATGAATGGATTCAAAGTCTGCATTGGAGAAGAAACCAACCATGGGTGTAACAGAGAGGCCTCTGTGGTCCGTGTCGAATGTCTGTGTCCATAATTGACAGCATGTGGGCCTAGGCCCACAACACAACAGGCCTTCGAGGGCCTCGCACTCAGTCTGACAGATACATCTGTGAGAGGAGGGATTCTTAGGGTTTCTCACACCATTTTTCAGGACAGACCCATCACTTTGTGCTACACCACTGAGACTTGCATTTAACCCCACGATATTGCTCCTCTTCTGTGAGATATTGGGCTACAACACAGACCTAATAATTAATATACGTTTTATTTTTGCAGTGCAACATATTTAGCTATGCACCACATCACAACGAAGATGAGACACTGCACCTTATAAAAATGTCATACCGTTTGTTAGCGCCGTTCAAACCACAATCATGAGATGTTGTCCCTTGCTGTCTAAAATACTGTATTATGTGCGCAGGTGATTGTCTTGTGCGTAGGTCAGACTGACCACTTATGGATTTGCCTAGGCTTTTAAAAGGTAAATGTAATGCTATAGTGGAGAAGCACTGAGAGGGGACTGGTAAAGATATATTAGGCCAGAGCATAGGATGTACTAGTCGCCTCCATGCCGGAAGTCGATTCTGATAAACACCCCCTGTAGGCTCTGCAGAGAAAACTGTATAGCAACTTAATAGTGTATCTACTGCATCAGGTGTGGCCCCCTCCATCCCTACCCTCACTACGTTCACTGCCCTCCCCGAGGATCTCCCCAAAGTTGGGGCAGAATCTAGAGGGTACATAGAGGGACCGAAGACTAAATGGTAAGCTAACACGTGGATCATAACAATGAATCTATGTTACTTGTGGTCAGATATGCTGATGATGATACAATCATTTTCAAGAGAAGGAGAAAAATAAAAGAGAAAGCACCACATTAACTGTTAAAATCATTAAAATATGTTGTGAAAAAAGTTAAGAAGCGCAGTACAATAAATTGACATGATACAAAATTAAACTGACGGTATTTACTGTTGAAATGCAGAAACATCTCAATAAAAATACCAAAGAAGCCAACATATTATCTAAAAACATATACATCTGATAGAGTTAGGGCAATGAAAAGTGAAGGAGTGGTAGTCCGAGGGCAGTCCACCTTCTGGCTCTCTCGAGCCTCACATTAGGTGGATCCCAGTCTTGCTCTGGGAGTGTTACAGTCCTTTCCTCATTGACTTTCCCAGTTATTGTATGAGAGCACTCTTGGAGGGAAGATAATGCCAGATGGTAGTACACATATTATCACAATTGCGCACAAAGGTTTTGTGCGGCACACAGTACAACCAAAATTACAGGCTTGAACCAGGCGAAAGTAAGGTCCACCCAACAAGAGCAGCCTCCTCACATATTCTATTTGGACAAAAGCACTTTATGTTGATTGCTCACATTTGTGGACATTCACACTATTATTTTTAGCTTGTTTGTGACGAGTGACGGACTGCTAATATTAAAATTAATTATTTATTGCCTGTGACACAAACTGATATTGGACAGAGAGTTATTACCAAAATGGGAAGGCAGTCAAAAGGCAGTCACACCTGAGCTTAATTTGTGAAGGTTGTTGCCGGAGGTAGGAACCAGCACTCAGTTTTTGGGACCTGGACTTACTTTTTCACTATAACTGCTACAAATGAATGACTTAGGACATCCCTATGGACAGGATGAATGCAGAAATGACAAATTCTTCATTGATAATTCCTTCATAGAATAGTAATAGCATATTAAGAACACAGTTGACCGGAACGGGGTTGCTGCACTACTTCTCTTGGACCTGTCAGCTTCCTTTGACACAGTTGGCCATGACACTCTAATACAAAGACTCTACGAAGCCGGCATAGAGGGGACTGCTCTCAACTGGATTACATCCTAGCTTCACAACAGAACTAATGTCATCCATACCACCACTTTCTCTTCAAAACGGTCCTTCTCAAAAACAGGGGTCATTCAAGGCTCTATCATCTCACCCATGCTTTTCAACATTTACATGAAGTCATTACCGGCACTGATCAATCAATTTCACCTCACATGCTATAACTATACAAATGACACACAAATACTCCTTAAACTGGAGAGCTTCAAAGACATTGGAAACTCACAAATTTTCTGTTGCTCAGATCTGTGGATCAATAGATGACATGGAACCTTCTCAAATTGAAGGGTTCCAAAACAGAAATACTCACGTGTGGCGATTGGAAAAATTATGACCCATTCGCCGCCAGGCCTGATGCTCTGGGAAGACCGCCTCAGTGCCAGTGTTCTAACCCCTTACAAAATGTATGCTGAATTGGATGCCCCCAATTGGCAAGTGCTGACTTACTTATAACTCCCTAGTATGTGGTACCTAGGGTACCAAGGGCAAGTAAGGCAGAGTGTCCACCCTGGGCTGCAGCACTGCCTGCGCCACCCTGTGTGCAACAAAGTACAAAATGACTTCCAGCCTGCCACTGCAGTCTGGAAAGGCAGTTGTCATACTGCCAGTTCTTCTTTGCCATTATGACTGATGGCGAAGCCACCAGTTTCCTTAACAATACATATAAGTCTCCCCTGTATATTATTAAGTAGGAGATATATTTTTTGTATGTCTTGGCATAAACACTTCGAAATTGTTGTTTTGCTGCAGACAAGTTAGTAGCCTAAAAGGCTAACACAGGGTTACCAGCTGGCACCACAGCCTGGCTAACTTCTCAATGGGACTCCCTCACTGGGTACTGTAAGGTATTAAAATAATCATAGCACTGAACCCGACCTGATAACCAGGTCAAATTTAATGTCACAATTAAAGTTCTACAACATTTAGAAGGTTGTCAAACTGTGCACCAGCTAGTCCAGTGGCCTCAAAAAGGCCCTGACACACAGGCAACTTTCTGCCCACCTGGGGAGACGTGTGAATTATTCCCAGGCTTAACAACAAAGTCAGTTGCCGCAGAGTTAGGAGTGACCTACTCTCCCAGGAAGGCCACTCAAGTGTTAGCCCAAAAGTCAAGTTTCAAAGAGGAATCCACCTTTGAAGAGCCACTAGTGATAACACTCGGGAGCAGGCTGCCTTTTGTTCATGTAAACAAGTTGGAGACAGGGACAGAGAGGGAAAACAAATCCCCATTCTTCCATGGGCATGTAGCCCTTAGTTAGTCACACCTCTAGGGTGGGATCCCATGCTCCTGATGACCAAAGAGGGGTTCAAACACTTTGAGAGTGACAAGAATAGTGCATTTTGGGACAGCCAGATGCCACACATTGCAAGAAACACATCACCAAAAGGGAGGGGACCCAGCAGCCCATTGGCTAGTGACCATATGGTCCTCTCAAGGCACTTTCCTGTGATTAATATGGCGCCCTGCCCTTTAAATCACATTGGATTTGCATAAAGGACCAAAGAACGACTGCCCAGCTGTCCTTGAAGCTGCACGAAGAGAGGCTGCACCGCCGGAAGGCCTGCACCTGCTGCACTGTGGGCTAGTAAAGTTTGGACTGTGCCTGCAACTCCTGACCAGGGGAAAAGTTGATTCCTGGCCCCAGATCAAAGCAGTGACTGCAAGGATAAGTTGGTTGATGCCCTGGAACCAGCTCCAGGCACACAAGAGCTGAAGAAACCCAAACTGGCAAGTTGGCAGCCACAGCAGAAGGTTTGCCTCTACCTGCCACTGGGTCCCCAAAGTGACCAATCTTAGAAGGCCAAAAGTTGAACCTGAGTCTGCTGGACCCTGGAGTGTCATCAGAGTCCAGTTTTGACACCCAAAGAGAACACTAGGCCATGCTAAAGGATTTTGCCCAAACTGCGGTGCAAGGAGACCAGTACCCCAGCATTAGCTGGCCTGGTACTACAACCAAGAGAACTTTGTGGGACTTTGACTTCTGTGGCCAAAGTCACTCCACACCACTTGTGGACTGAGGGCTCACCACAAAGGCACTGCCATTGGCTGCACCTCAACCAGAGCATCCTTGAGCATCTTTTCACCTGTATCCTCAGCATCAGGATCACTCCTTTATAATATATGGCGGTTGTCTTATAAAGTTTGGAACTCGATGTACAAGTGCGCTAGTGGCAAGGTAACTGTCCAAAGTATCCTCTCTGACCCCCAGACCTCCATCTTTCATGTTGAGTGACTTTCTTATTCTGCTGTTTGGTGCTGTTAAATGCTTTACACTAAGTTTCTTTGTTAGCCTTGCTGCTTGAAGCTGCAGCTACCTAGGGTGTCCACACTCAAGATTAATACCCTGAGGTCACTGTGCAGGGAGAGAATTGTTTTGCCTGGAAATGCTGCATCTAAAGAGGATCTCAAGAAAGCCCTCAAAGCTCGGGAAGAAGCCATGAAGGCCCAGGTTCAGCTGCAGGAGAAGTTCACCTCTACTGAGAGTGGGTAAGGAGAGGAAGGTGGCGATTTTGTGGATACAAATGGCAACATTGAAAGTGGAGCCCCCACAATTTGACAAGAGTCAACTCTCTGTCTGGGGGTGAGAGGAGCTTTTCCTCAGTGAGGAGACCTCATAACCGCACAGCTTAACCTCTTAGAGATCCAGGAGAGAAAGCTGGCCCTGGAAGCAAATAAGTTGGCCCAAGGGGAAAGAAGGGTCAAGCTGAGGAGGAAATCCCCAAAACATGGTGGCAGTAACAGAGAAGCAGAGGTAAATGCAATTGGTGTCTATGATCCCAGGTTACCCAAGTGTATTGTTCCAAAATACACAGGGATGTGCATAGACAACTGGCTAACTGCCTATTAGAGAGGTCTCAGGATAAGAAGGGTGAGTGCACACCATTGGGGGTCTTTACTGTGGGTACCCATTCCAACTGCAGGGAGAGATAGTCTACTAACAATTAAGGATGAAGTGGCAGAATCTTACACCCACACGAGGGAGGCACTCATTAAACCCTTTTGTCTTACTTCAGAGGAGTATAGACAAGCGTTTAGGAGCATACACAAGGGGATCACGCAGACATGGATGGACTTTGTAGATGCCTCTGTGAAATCACGGGAAGGCTAGATTAAGGTTAATATGGTGGATACGAATGAGGGGCTCTATAATTTAGTGGTGAAATAACACATACTTACCAATTGTCCCTCAGAGAAGTTACACCAGCATCTAGTAGGCTCAATTACTAGAAAGTTGGGGAAGATTGCAGATCAGAGGGTATGCAACACAGTGCCCAAGAAGTCCCAAGTTGATGAACACAAGAAGGTGGGAAAGGACCCCATTTAGGGTAAAGATAGGGCCAAGTTAAACAAGTCAGAAAGGCGGAAAAAGACCCCAAAAGATGCCCAAAGTGGGGAGACAAAAGCCACATCCCAATCCAAGGTAAGGACGGTAACAGGGAAATAAGTATGGCCTAAAAAAGGCTGTGGTGTGCTTTGACAGTAGACAGCAAGGGCACAAGAGAGGTGATTCTGCATGTACAAAAAAGTCACCCACTGGTAATTATTGCAAGGGTATTGCCGGTGTAGGGATTGGGTTGGAAGTGGTCCATGGGAGTTGTAGGGGTTATAGTGAAACCACATTAGTTTCACTGGGTGGAGAGGAAATTTAACCTTTGGCTCACTGGCCTGCCAGTAAGGAAAAGTACAGACAATGGCCAAAAATCAATGGGACTGAAGTCCCGGACGTGAGGGATGCAGGTGCCAGCATCACCATAGTTATGGCCAAGCGGGCTCCCCCAGATAAGATCATCCCTGATGAAGTGCATCAGATAGTCAATTGTGAAAATGCAAACAAAGTCACACCCCATAGCTGTGGAAGACTTTGAGTGGGGAGGAGTTACAAGCCCTAAGAAAGTAGCTGTGTCCCCTGCCATCCCAGTGGAGTGTCTTCTGGGCAACGACCTAGAAACTTCTGCCAGGACAGAGGTAGAGAAAATGACTCATGCAGCAATGGCCAGTCTATCTGAATGGGTGTGTCTCTACACTAGAGCACACAAGGTCTTAACGGAAAGTCGGGGGTGGTAGAGCCTGGAAGTAAGGCCCAACTCCCTAGTACCAAGAGGAGAGGAGGGAAGTCTGACAAGGCCACTTCCACAAGTCCACAGTTCCAGAATGAGCTTAACCCTCGAAGGAAGGCCTACTCTCTGAGCAGGAGGGTGCTCCTTTGAAATATTTGCCTGACCTGGCAGAACTTCAAGGAGCAGGTGGTCCCTCCACAGAGAGCTTAAGCCAGGGACAATAGACTTGTCCTACTCTTGAGGGCCTAAGACAGTTGGCTGTCAAGCTGAATTAAGGAGATATCAGTAGTACCCAAAAGATATACTGGGAAGAGGGAATCCTGTACAGTGAGGCAAGGGACCGCAAACCAGCAGCAACCAGAAGAATGGTGGTCCCCCAACTGTAGAGAGAGTTTCTCCTTAACATAGCCCATAACATCCCCTTAGCTGGATATCTGGGCAGACCAAAACCTGGGACAGATGTCAGATAAGGTAAAGGAGTTCTGTCACTTCTGTATTACTTGGCAGGACAGTGGCAAAGCAGGTAACAATTAGGCCTGGATGGAGTTTGTGGAGTTCCGCTACGCGGAACTTGGCAAAGTGACTAAAAAACTCTGCCCCTCTATGCAGAGTTCCGCAAGTGACAGAGTGCATTAGGTCGTGTCATTCATGCTGTTTTTTAGCTCCAGGTGTTTGTCCAGCGCTAGAAAATCATTGCGAACGGTACCATATGCAGCGCAAGTGGGCAGTGCTTCTTTCTGCTGCTTGAGTAGATGTTCTCAACACAAACAGAAGGTTTCTCAACGCGAGCGGTAGCGACCATCCGTGATCACGCGCATTGAGAAATCTTCCTGGGAGGTGGACTAGCTTTGGATTTTTCTCACTTGCGCTCGCTAACTTAATGTTGGTGAGTGCAAATGAGGAAAACACTCTGCTCTGAGTTTTTGGGAACTCTGTGTGCTCGGCGCAGTGCGGTAAACTTCAGTTGGGACTCTCTTTGAGAGAGTGGAGATTGATACTATTGGTCCCCTAGACCCAATGTCTGCCTCTGGGCATACATTTATCCTGGTGGTAGTGGACCATGCCACCAGGTATCCAGAAGCAATTCCCCTTAAAACAGTCACTGCCCCTGCAGTGGCTAAAGCCCTACTTGGTATTTCAGATAGGGACACAAACTTCATGTCAGCCTATTTGAAAGCAATGAGGGATGAGTGTGGAGTAATTTATAAGTTCAGTACCCTTTACTATCCCCAAAGGAAATAGCCTTGTTGAAAGATTTAACAAGACCACGAAAGGCTTGATTATGGGTTAACCTGAGAAACTCAGAAGGAGATGTGATATTCTCCTACCATGCCTACTGTTTGCATACAGGGAGGTTCCTTAAAAAGGAGTTGGTTTCAGCCCTTTGAATTACTCTTTGTGCACCCTGCGAGAGGTCCTTTAGGTTTGGTAAGAGAAGATTGGAAAGACCCCTGAAAGAGCCCAAACAGGATATACTGGACTATGTACTAGGCCTTCGCTCCAGAATGGCTGAATCCTTCCAAAAAGCAAGCAGAAACCTGGAGGCCAGACAGGAGCTTGTCAAGCACTGGGATGATCAGAAGCCTCCATGGTGGAATTTCAGGAAGGACAACTGGTGTGGGTGTGAGTGCCTGTAGCACCCAGAGCCCTCTAGGACAAATCTACCGAGCCTTACCCTCTCTCGGAAATGGGGAAGTCATATACTTGGTGGATGTGGGTATCCCAGGAAAGCTTCATAGCGTGAAACATGTAAATAGGCTCAAGTCACTTTGTGACAGAGCAGATAATACTATGCTCATGATGACAGAGAGTGAAGAAGAGGAGCAGAGTGAACCTCTCCCAGACCTACTGTCATCTAATGTCAGAGATGGCTCGGTAGATGGAATAGCTCCCCCTTCCACGTTGTCCAAGCAACAACAACATGACTGCTACACTTTGCTCAGTCAGTTTGCTTGACTCTTTTACTTGACACCAGGTTTGGCAACATTGTGCTCCCTTGATGGGAACACAATGACAGTCTACCTGTCAAGAACAAGATATACAGGTTGTCAGACCATGTCAAAGCTAGCATCAAAGCTGAGGATTCAAAGATGCTAGAGTTGGAGGTGATTGCGCCCTCTAGTGGCCCTTGGGCCAGCCCAGTGTTTCTGGTACCCAAACCAAACTCCAAGGGGTGTAAACCAGAGTTGAAATTCTAATTGGACTCCAGAGGCCTAAAAGCAGGCACCAAGACTGATGCCCACCCAATAGCAAGTGCTGGTGAACTCTTAGACCGTTTGGGGGCTGCAAGATATCTAAGTACCTTTGACCTGACTTCAGCTTATTACCAGAAAGTCCTCAGTCAAGAAGCCAAGCAGAGATCTGCCTATTCAACTCCTGGAGGCCACTTTCAGTTTAAAGTGATGCCTTTCGGAGTGAAAAATGCATCTGCCACCTTCCAGGGGTTAGTGAACAGAGTATTTTCAGACCTGGAAAGCTTTAGTTCAGCATATCTGGATGATATTGCTGTCTTTAGTTCCACCTGGGGGAGTTCACCTAGTCCACCTAAAGAAAGTGCTTCAAGCCCTTAAACAGGCAGGACTGACTATCAAGGCAAGTAAATGCCAGATAGAGCAGGGGTTTGTAGTGTACATGGGTAACCAGGTTGGTGGAGGCCATGTGCAACCTCTCTAACCCAAAATCCAGACAATTCAAGCCTGGGAAGCTCCATAGACACAGACTCAATTCAGAGCCTTTCTTGGCCTGACTGGGTACTACAGGAGTTAACCTCCAAGAAACAGCCAAGGAAGGTCATATGGACTGGCTAGTGTCAAAAGGCCTTTGATACCCTTAAAATCTACATGTTTAACCCTGTCCTGAAGGCACCTGGCTTAAGCAAGGAGTTTGTTGTTCAGACTGATGCATCATAACAAGTTTGGAACTCAACATAAAAGTGTTCTGGTGACCAGGTAACTGTCCAAAGTATGCTCTCTGGCCCCCTAGACCTCCATTCGTTCAGATTCGGTCAACTGTGCATGGCCCATGTTGTCAATCTAACTCTTTCAAATTGTCTAAAGGTTTACAAACGGTTTGTTTATGGATTTTTTGCAGTTATGTTTTAAAGTATTTATATCTTCAAAAATCTGTATCTCTGGAATCCTCTAGTGGATTTTGATCATCGAGGTCTCTAAAAAAATCACAAATATACTCTATTTTTTATAAATTGGTGTTTGGATTTCTTTTGTGTTGTGTGACTTTCTTAGTACAATGTTTGGTGCTTTTAAATGCTTTACACTGAGTTCCTTTGTTAAGCCTTGCTGCTCAAAGCCACAGCTACCTAGAGTTAAGCTTAAGGTTTGCAAATGAGCCTGACTAAACCCAAGACAGTTTTTGCGAGTGTATTCCACGATAAGGCCCCACAGCCATATCATATAATACACCTAAATACTCACAGTAATGTAATATTCCATCCAGCACATAGCAGAGATTGTTTCATGGGAAGCATTTCCCAGTTCATTTATCCAAGCTGATGAATGCCTGGATTTAGAAAAGACATCCACACACACATGTGATAGTTCCAACCCATAGTCTAGATCATTACCCTTTACCAGAGTCACAGAAGTAATTACAAGCACATTCATCACAGAGTGTTCCTCCGAGAATAAGGAAGAGCCAGAGGCTTTATTTTACCTTTCAATGCTCTAATCAAAGGGATCTTTGAAAGTCCACCATAGCATATGCTAGGTCCATGCAACCTCTAAGCTGCTCCAATTGCTTTAGTTAACCTCAATTTCTGATGGATTGTCCATGATAGTGGACCAGGGGCCACGTAGCTCTGCTCTCCCAGTCTTAATCCAGTATTGACCACTAGCGTAACAAAACTTGAGGGGGCTGCCCTGCAAACTACATGGAGGGGCCCCTCCTCCAGACTCAGTCATGAGCTGTCACGCCAGGGTACCGTGATGAGTGAGCCTCATGGAGCTCGGAGGCCCCCGCACCACATGGGCAGCGGGGCCCTTTGTTACGCCACTGGTCTTGACCCAGCCTCACTCTGAGCCGAGCCGAGGTGCCAAGAGTACCAGCCAAGCGCTGCATAAGTCTAAGGTGGAGGTAGGAGACCTACAAGCACGCACCTGTGTGTTCGCCGGCCTGCCCACCAGTATCCAGCAACCAGCAGCCTGGTTAGCACCCGCGGCTCCTTACTCCTTCCTCATTGTGGCGCTCCTCACATGCCACTCTTTGCTGTACTGCACAATTAAGAATTAAGCAGAAGACAGAGAGGGAGCGGAGAGTAGTGCAGGGGGTGTGCTGGGTGAGCTGTGAGCCCTGCATCTGCCCTAAAGACCTATTAGCACAGGTTTACCCCCCAGGCGAAGCTCCCCATGCATGCATCGGTGACCTAGCAAGAATGGGTGCGGCTTGCATCCGGTGCGAGCTCTCCTACATCTCCAGTGTGGAGCGGGGCAGATCAGCTCAGTTTTGATTCCCCGGAGCAAATAGCGACCCCTCCAGTGACTTTTTTTCCATTTTGCTCTGCAAAATTGGCCCCAGCACCTGTCTTCTCCGTCACCCCTGATGGGCTTCAGCTTAGACCCCCGGGTGGGCCTCAGCTCAGTCTGCTCCTTGACTCTGGGACCCAAGTTTCAGGAACACTTCATATGACTTGGCACACAACTTAGCAAGGCCAGCATGCCCCCCCCCCCCCCCCCCAGTACTCGACGATCTACACCTCCGAGGGGGGGTGGCGGCTCTAGGTATCTTGCTCTACGACCACAAGCTGCATTACTAGCACTACTTGCTCCGATAAGACTGGGCAAGACGGTCCAGTACATTGCAGCCTCAATCTGCAGAAATGTGTAAACATCGTAAGCAATCTCAGTCAATATCCTGCTGCCCGCAGCTCATTCAGAAGCAGGGGCCTCCCTATGAATTGTGTTGAAGCAATTGGACATTTAAAAAGGTGCACTATGAGTTTACTACTCCTGAAATCCCATTCAGCTAGAGCAACAAGAGCAGCAGGGGTGAGAACCAACCCAGGCAAAAGAAAACAGAGGGAACTCTGCAGATTACAATCGGCATTTATTACCAGTCAAACAAAAGCTGGAGGCTATCGAGGGACTCTGCATTCAAGAGGATTATGCCCACCCAGTGGTTGGTGGGAACTGTATGCTTCAATCAGAGAAAGAAGTGTGTTGTCTACTCACATCTCATGAAGGAAACGAAGGGGCTCAATACACCATCAAAGGCGTTGCCACCAGTAGTGGCTCCAAGAGGAGAAGCCCTCAAACTATGGTTGCACTGGGCACAGCCCACATGTGCACCCCCCAAGTAACAAATTGGGGGGCAGAGGGGCAGCCTACAAAACCTCCCTGTCCCTTGTTTACAGAAGAGATAACAATGGCAGTTCTCACAGATTGACCTCCATGGGGATCGTTCCAGCAATGGGCGATTTTATCCAGGAAACTACTGAACTAAAGACAACTTGCAGCATTTACTGTGCTCAAGACCCCATTGATTCTGGCACGGATACTACAGCATCCAGTACACCCAATGGGGTTACAGGGCTACAAAATCAGTAACACAGAAGCCCTTGTCCCCACGCAATACATGTAGAGTACAGCCTGTTAAGTTGGAGGAGCTCTATATGGGGATGAAGAGCTCCTCAAGGCAACGGACCCGTTTGACTTTCCCCCTAGCAACCAAACTAAGTTGGATTCTACAGGGAGCTCTATGAGCTATGGACCTCATGAGGGCATCGAGATTCCATCTCTCCTACGCACATTAGTGTGCAAGAACCTAAAAATATCCGACCAACTAAGAATTCCAACACAGAAAAGTACAGCTAGGACTCAAACATTAAAAATGTAAACAACGTTGAGAGAGTCACATGTGTAAACGATCTGAGTCGGTAGACAATCATAGACAGCACCCTGACAACTATTAGTCAGGCGGCCATTTTGCCTATGGACAAACTTGATACACAGACACTAATGCTACAATCCCTGGCAAATACGTTAAAGAGACTGGACTAGATAATCAAACTCCCTTATAATGAAAGCACAGCAGTCGGTGGACAAGCCCCCTGACCCCTTACTACTTTTCATTATTCCTAGAAAAAATGTCGGCTTTGCCTGGAGACATGTCTGACATACTGACAGTGTACAAAGTGAGCAACAACGATTGCAGGCCAAGATCCATTTCAGAAAAACTGGCCAATAACAACATATCCCCTGTCTCTGCCATGGACTTGGCCTCCAATGAAAATGCTGGGGACTTGTCCCCCGAAGAAAGTGCTGTGATTTTCCTGTCCACATAGAGCGCAGTAGACACCTCAAGCATAAAATCCTCTAATTCTGTAAGAGAAGAACCGCCCTCAGTCAAGCTCTCAAAGAAAAACAGAAAACATTTGAAAAAGCTAAACAAGAAACAAAAATATCAGTCAAAACCAGCCCTCTGTCCCATCTTCGGATAAGCCTCTTTGGGGCACAAGGAACAAAATGCAACCTCCCCCCCCCCCCCCCCCCCCCGCCAAGGCAAACTCGCTGGATCAGGACAGCATCCAGCCAAGTGATATACAAATGTTGCATGAAGTAACTCAAACTTCCCCAAGTATTGGATCGATGGGAGCACTAGAAAACACGGTTAGGGGCTTTGCGGTAACCAGCTATCCACTAAGTGCCCCAAAAGAAATGACGACCACTAGGGCCCAGACTGAAGTAATCACAGCTGAAACAAATGCATTGCCCATTTAAGCAAAAGCTACAGTCAAAAACAAAGTCTCGGGCAACCAAATGAATGTGAGGGGAATTTTATCCAACAAAACATTCTGGAGGAAGGCAGCATGACTCTGTCGGCCCAACATACCTTCCCCCCTCCGCCCCCCTGGAGGTGGGGAGCAAAGCATCCATGAATTGGGTCTCTTGGCAAATACCCCACTAACAACAGCCATCCAGTTACATCCAACAAACATAAAGCCAGTGAACAGCTTCAAGTATGCAGAAACTTGCACTGCCCTGGGATGGACAGATAGATCAGGTCCACATCCCTGGATTACTACAGCCATAAGCATACACCTCAGTATGCAGGAATTGCTGCACCAGCTGCAAATACTGCGGGAGCAGGACTCTGGCCTAGAGACCCACTTTTGGACTTCCCTCAATCCCCTCCTGAGCAAGCAAGTGAACAACAGGAAGCAGAGAGCCTTGAGAAGACTCTCACATACCATCACAGATACATCTCCAGTGGGCAGGAAAATATCCTGACCAGATGAAATCTACTTAAACTTCTCTCAACTCTCCCTGGAATCCAAAAAACAGGTCTACAATGCATTAGCCTCTGGTACAAAGGACAGTCACAGTGAGGCCACAGAAATGCGGTTCCGAGATGTCCAGATCAGGCAGGTAGAGAGCCATTCCTGATTTTGGCAGAATGGGAAATTACCAAACCAAAATATCTTTGGCTTCTGGGTAAAAAACAAACAGCAGTATTGCCAGAGAGACTTAGTGCTCTGCTTTTCCAAGGGCCCACAAAACCCACAACCTTTAGTAGAGGCAATCCCAATTACAATGGAACATGTTGCCAACAAAAGAGTGTGCTGGCTGTCCAGGAGCTCCTACTGAAGATCGACAAATCATTGAGCGATGCAAAGGAGCAATAATTCCAATACCACAAATACTCAAATACATAATTGCGACTTACAGATACGTTCTTAAACGCCATCTTGAATGACAACGATGCGATGGAAGAAATCCATAAAAAAGTTATAATCTGTCTACAGGAAACTTAGTAGTCAGCCGCAATAGCCTAGCAGGACCACAATGAATTCTCATCATCGGCCGAACCATCGACCAAAGGGAAACACCCCTTGGAGTCCTTGCAAGTGGCATGGGGCATCCTATTTTTGTGAGAGTAACAGCTGCAACGCAGTCTACGGCAGGGAGGCACCCGCTCTCATCATTGGAAAATTTCCATAAACCCCAAACAGCCCAAGAAGAAAATAGCCACTGGAGAAATTCTGAAAACCATTTACACCGTAAGGCAACAGCATCTCGCTGATATGTGGGTCCTTGCGGGCGCCTTGAATATGTTTCTGCTAGAACCAGCAGAGCCTCCCCATTGGCAACATGAAGAAGACAATGCTTGGGAAAATCCGGAAATCATCCTGGGGAAAATAAAGAAGGACAAGGCCGGTGAGAAATTTGCCTCAACCATCAATGCCCTGGGCCTCAGAACCCTAAATGGTAGAGGGACTCAGGATCAAACCGCTTCCTGTATGTATACTACAACTCCTGTACCTCACTATTAGATTATATCAAGATATCCACCCAGCATTTTACACAGGCAAGTAACTTTCAAGTCCAGCGCACACTGAACAGCGACCATTAACTTGTACTCTCTACAGGTCAATTTCTAGATTTCTACAAGTACAAACAATTGGCACTGAGGAGGGCATTAGGAGGCTTCAAAGAATAAAATGGCCAACAACTCCCTGAGCCACAGCCTTGGATGAGCTGAGAGAACTCCTACAACAAGAGGCTTGGGAGTCATCCCCTTCGCCCATAAATTGGGTGTAATTCCAGGCAAAGTTAACCAAAAAATCCATGGACAAGGATTGTAAAGCAGGAAGCTCACAGACGCAAATGAGAACCCGCTGCCTGGCACTGAGAACTCTCAAGCATAAATTGAACAAACTCCTGATATCAACTTGTAAAAATAGTGCCACCTCACTAAGAGCGGAGAAAGCCTGGAAGGCAAGAAAGGCCTACAGAACTAAAGCATGAAAAATTACCCAGCACAATGAATATAAAGCCTGGATTGAACTCCACGAGGCCTTGAAAACAAACAGCTCTGCACAATTTTGGAAACTAGTCCGTAAAAGATCGTCGAAAACAACTTGAAGGTTTTGCCTACCATCTCAGCTGCCAATTTAACAGATATATCTACAAACTGTACAAAACCGCTGAAGAAGGACTAGGCCTAGACCCCTGCCAGGTGAAAAAGTGGACTGATTTAACGAAAACCTAGTGCAATGGGGTTAATCATTGGCCTGTAAAGACTTGATCATACTCGTATTGGCCTCTTTTTGAGCAGCAGGGGCGGCAGGAGCAAATGGCCTGCCCAGGAGAATTTTCAAATCTGCACCAGGGGATTGGGCTGCCCTGCTAAGCCGGCATTTCAAGAACTGCATTTGGGGAATGAAGTACCGGATAGCAGGAGAGGTGCCATATTAACTCCAATCCACAAAAAAGGTGCAAGCAACAATCCAGACAACTTTAGGCTTATTGCCCTCCTCAGAGTTGAGGGCAAATTCTCCACTAAACTCCAGAACAAGGAGCTAGAGGAATGGTTCAACACCAAGGCCTTAATATCAATCTAGTTTTAAGGGAGGTCATGGCACTGAGGACAACCTGATAATTTTTGACTCTTTGATCAAAGCTGCCAACATCAAAAAGGCCTTGCCGCTCTATGTTGCTTCCATCGACTTTACCACCACATTCGATAATGTGTACAGAAGGAGACTTTGGCAGAAGTTGTCCAACTGGGGCATCATGGAAAATTTACTGAGAGCCTTCACACCAGTACTTAGGTGAAGGTGAAAATCACGGTCAACAGAGTCACAACCCATAAGATCTGGACTACCTCAGATAGAAAACAAGGGTACATCCTAGCTCTGCTTCTGTTCAAACTTTACCTGATGGACATAAACAAAGCTCTGGCCTCCACCCACACTTTTCCTCCCAAATTCGCTGGCTCACATATTCACTGCCTCCAGTACACAGACGATACACTACTATTCTATCATACAATGTAGGGCTTCAGCAATCCTTGGAGGCCCTTGCACTTTATTGCGAGGAAAACAAACTGAAAGATAACTATGCAAAATCCAAATCAAGAAATGTAAGGCTAGAAACAACTGCGCTGCCAAATTCAAATTCTCTGTGAACAATGTGCTTCTGGAACAAGTGGAGAGCCTTAAATACTGGGCATTTACTTCAATCCGCATGGTTCCTATGTAACAGCTTTTCAGCCTAAAGGAATCTGCCCTGTCCATGACAATGAGCTTCAAAACATTTGCATCAAAGATGTGCGGTCCAGACCTCACTGTCATATGCAATGCAATTGGTGCCAAACTTATGCCAACTCTCAAGTACGGCTCATTGATATTTAAAGACCACACTTCCTCGTGGCTTGATAAAGGCCAAACAAGATGCTATAGACGTCTATTCAACCAGCCTGACCCTGCACGGTCATCCCAAATTTGGCTGGAATTCAGCCTTTGTAAACAATCTCATATGCCGAAAGCCAGGTTATTGGGATACTTTGCGAAGCTCAAGGATGCCGACCTCAATATCCCTCAAAGAAAAGATAAGACAAGGCATCCAAAAAAAAATAATCTCCAGTGGGGGCCCTACGTGAGGAACACCATCCAATCCCTTAGAGCCCTGAACATCTTCGACAGAATCTGCCTCCAAAACTAACTGCAAAATTGTTGGACAAAATTGCTAAAATAAAATCTGGAGACGAAAACTGGCAAGAGCTTTCACAAACGGCCCATGCTGACTCTGTAGGACTTTGTACCAAGAACAGAGGAAAGCATTGTACCTAACCAGCCCCATTAAACTGGCCTTCAAAAAAGAACTAATGAGGCTGAGATAAGTTCAAATGCCCTTAAAAGGTCATAAATGTGGGCATTGAACTGGATCCTCGGAACACAACTGCTGATTGTGCAACTACAAGAAGGAACCACTGACACATGTGGTTTGCGCTTGTCCCACCGTAAAGAGCTTAAAGTGCTACTGACTTTCCGCCACCCGGGTATAACACACGGCAACACTGCCATTACAGCATGTCTGAGTGGAGCTGACGCACAGCTATCAGGCAGGTGTGTGAAATTATTAAGTGTAGCGCTTACGCTGCTGAACTCATGCTCTGCGGACTGCTAAAAGTGAACATTTTCGTCACCTTCCATCACTTTGAAGCAGTGCCATTCATGTCAGTCCCATGAGGCATTAGCAGGAGTGGCTTGCAGTGGCAAGGATAGTGTAGGCCTAGTCTATCCGGGTCAATTCATGGCTGACCCTCTTGCATTCCAAAAGAGTCGCACAATTAGAGCAAGCCGAGACAAATGCGCCTCATGTCGTTGCATTTGCTCTTTATCATACTCTAACTTAGTGCAGTCTACACTTTGGCTACTGGCTGCTCCTCAGTAGAGCTTGTCAAAATCATCATGTCAGATGACATTGCACCAGACACCCTATCAAACTCAATCTGATCTCTGTCTCCTCTTGACTCACTGGTCTCTTCAGAATAAAAAAACTGTGTTGACCAAATAGGACTCATCAGGGCTTCCGAAGCTCTGTAAGCCCATCTTGCACATGTTCATCACTGCCTACATTTTATTCACTAGTCTCTCCAGTATAAAACATCCTTGTTGACCAAGTAGGAATAATCTGGGCTTGCTAAACTAAATAAATTTGTCTTGCATGGGGCACCAACTAGCCACTCACGATTTCTCTGACCAGCCTCATGCGGTCACATTTGCACTTTATCATAAAAAAAATGCAGCCTGCACTTCAGCTACTGGCTGCTCCTCAATAGAGCTCGACTAAATCATCATGTCAGATGACATCGCACCAGTCACTGTATTAAACTCAATTAGACTGATGTCTCCTCTTGACTCACTTGTCTCTTCAGTATAAAAGAACCTTGCTGACCAAATAGGAATCATCTGGGCTTGCAAAGCTAAATAAACCTGTCTTGCACATGCTGATTGCTGCCTACACTTTCATCACTGATCTCCTCAGTACAAAAGATCCTCGCTGACCCAGTAGAAATCCTCTGGGCTTGCGAAACTAAAGGAAATCACCTGCACATGGCACCAACTGGCCTTTCATGATTTGCCTGACCCAGGACAGCTGGGATTGAAGCAACCCAAAATTAACATGCCATACAACATGGCAAGAAGCACCTTACTTAATATAGTCAACTGAGCTTCACTCTGCACTTCACTCATTGACTAGTAACCCAGGCGGTTAAGTCATAGGAAATGCCCCGTGCATGTTAACCGGTTCAAGAATAGGCAGCTCCACCTGACACCTCGGTGGAGGAGAGACAATGTACCCCTTCTATCTCTTCTGGTGTATGGAGATCGCTTGACAAATATATCCATTTAGCTTCTCAGGGTCTGGTGGCTCAGTATCCTTTTTTCACAACTGATTGATTTTCCCTTTTATTTAGTAAGACTGCAGTCCCTTTCTCTCTTTCACTTTCTCTCTTTTCTTCTTTCTCTCTTTCTCTCTTTTCTTCTTTCTCTCTTTCTCTTTCTCTCTTTTCTTCTTTTTCTTTCTTGTTCTCTATCTTACTATTCTTTTCTTTTCTTTCCTCTTGCAGGTCTTTTTCTTTATCTTTTGTGGGATCAATTATTTTTACCCAAATGTAATACAAATGAATTGACATGAGTGGGTTCTTATATATCTGTTCTTATTAAGGTTTAACCATTATTTATGATATTGCTCACATTTATTCTTTTTATTGATTATTTATTGCTCAAGATGGTTTTTATGTATTACATGCTGTAGTACCTTAATTATTTATACTTTCTCTCTTAAATTAATACAATTGTTTCAACAAGAAAAATAGGCAGCTCCAGGACGGCACGGAACTGAGTGAGTCGAAATCTATAGGATCCAAGACACTGCAATATGCACTTCATTAAACTCATTGCGATTGTATTCGCCTTCTTATATCATGACCTATGTCCCTACATCACTGGAGGGGGTTACCATCGGCTCTTGCCCTTGAATGATTCTCATGTTACTGGCAACAGTCTTTAAGAAGCAGGTTTTTTTGTATTTTTTCTGTGTTGAATTCGAATTTCTAAGGCTTAAGAATGTACAAAATGGATAGAAGCAAGCATGCTGGACCTTAACAAGACTGCCTTTGACCCCATGCTATTTTAACTGTTTCCTATAGATGTCTTTCATATTGTGATGGTTTTGAATAACTTGAAACAATAACATTTGCCTATCTATCTAAAGCAGCCTCATATGATTCAGGGCTTTCGGCTCTACTTGGCTTTAAACTAGTAATACTTTTTAGAAAGATTGAATAGATAAAGTATGTGATACACCACGTTCAGTATAATGCAGCTCTGAGAGATAGCCCATCCAACATGCATTTGCATTACCTTTTTCAATGACACACTCCGTTATTGCCCATCATTCATAACTGTCCCTTGTCTGATTTTCTATTAAAAGCTTTTGTGATGTTTCTCCATTAATCTCCAGCTAGGAGGTTGTGTGCATGAATCTGATCTCCTAAGCAGCCTTAAATGCTTACGTAGGCACTATTTATCTCTCATACATGCTGCATCAAATCAACAGGCACCCTTGTTTCTCTTATCGCCGTGTATTATATCCTTTTAATATATGGTATTCTGCAATCTCTGTTTAAAAACCTGTCTCTGATTTCTTTATAATCAGCGACGTGTGACGCACCCAGTGCCAACTATACAGAAGTTAGTCAGAACTCAACTGTAATAGTTTTATTACAGCTGAATTCTGACGAGACAGTGCCTTCTGCCAGAGCCAACAGCCAGAGGAAATACAGGCCAGGCCACAGAGCATAATTAGCAGCAGTTTAAGAACGAAAAAGAATGTTGCTTCTTTCTGTTTCTCTGTTTTCTAGCTGCACAGTAAAATGAGATATTTAAGGCTACATGTTTATTTTTTACACTCCTGTAATTATTTTTTAGAAAAGTAATAACCCTTCTGCATGTTTCTGCCCATTTTGAGATACTGCACCTTATTTTAAAATAAAACTTGTATTCAAATAAATCTAATATCTTTTTGCAACAGATTTCTAACATAATTTTTATTTTTAATTTTGCACTAAAATTCTATTTTTATTCTTCATGTTTGCAAACATGCTCTCTCTTTCATATGAATGTGAGTGGTTGAAGGAATGGTGATGGTGTGGCCATGTGTTATAAGGAATAAAGTACCCTCTGTCATACATGATAAGAGAATTGCAAGTCACCTTGGAGTTCCTTATTCTTATAAAGGAACTCGGCCTTCGGCCTCGTTCCTCTATATGGTCATGGAATTCCTTGGTATCTTCCAATATGCTTACAATGTATGGCAGGGTATACTTTATCCCATATATTATACCATACCCAAGTGCTAGTAGTTCAAACATCCTAGGAAGGAGTTTTTTTTTTCTGTACTATTCAAGGGGATAGCTGGGAATGTCCCACAATAAATTACTTAGGACAAATGCCAACACGGGGAATGCTGTTTCTGATCATTTTTCTCCATGGATTTTGGACTTTCATGTTGACTTTTATGATTTTATGGGGACTACCCTCATGCTCCCTTTATCTACAACTTAAGTTTGCATTCTTTTTTCTCTTCCTACGGCAGCACTCCCTTTCTTTGGTGGCCCAAAAACCTATGCAGACTCTTCCTTTGTAACTGCGTTATCTTACCAAGACCTCTTAGCTTTCTACTTCTCTGAATATATAAAGGGGACTTTTAATGTGCCAGCCTGCACGCATTTGTGCATACGTACACACACGCACACACACACACAAATGCACAACAACACACATACAAAACACACACACATTTCCTGTTGCATGCAGGCAGTTTCTTGTAGGTCCCCTTTCTATTTTTGACCTGCTTCTCCAGATCATCCACTATTGAAGACAATACATTTGGAGGTACTATTTCTCGCTCACACTACTTTGTAAAGCAGTGGTTATCGCGTTGATCACCTCGTGTCTAGACAATTGTAACGCCATGTATCTAACCATCAATAACTAATCGCTGAACAAACTTCAGATGGTTCAAAATGGGTCAGCGTGACCCATCCTCAACATCCCGAAACATCTTTCCGTGAATGAAGGTCTTCAGAATCTTCACTTCACTGTCTGTCAATCAGAAAGGACATGATCTTGAAGGCACTTAATATAGTGCACCTTGGCTTCATGATAAGGGAGAATTGGCATCAGTTCCACCTACAGTCCGACCAGGCAGTTGAGATCAACCTCTGGCAAGATGGTTGTAGTCCCTAAATTTCGAAAGGCAAGATGGGGTGCTCGCTCCTTCTCTGTGGTAGCTGTGAAATTATGGAACACTTTGCCTACATACATCGATGAGACCGACTCCTTTAGTGACTTTCGAAAACATTTAAAAGCATGGATTTTCATGGCTTAGGCTTCTATGTTTGGATTCAATAGTTGTTCCTGTCTTTTTACCTTTTCTTTTTTGTGCATTAGGGCATATTTTTTTCTTTCCAAGGGATCCCAGATAGGGTTTCAATTCCTTAGGTGCAGCGCCTTGATACCTGCGGGTTAAGAGCGCTTTATAAATCCTTTTTCATTTAATTTAATTTCAATACAACAACTTTTGTGCCTTTGGTAAAGACAGTAGTTTGGATGTATACATTAAGAAACCTTTGTCCCATACCGTAGGCCGGGTCTAGAGATTGTCATGACCTTGAGCCAAAGACAGTAGACGGGGACCACTGTATTGTGAAAAGCCTGTTTTATACTGAAAAGTCGTTCCTTGTGTACCTTTGTAATTCTTTATATATGGCATTTATCTATATGTGTAGAATAACACGCATTCCTTTACCAAAGTGAAAGTAAACGCTGGTAGCATTATTGACTGTTATAAATGTTTGAGGTATATGTTTCTGACCCACACCATCTCCCTGAGTAAGCCTTGCACTGCTCTGTCAGGGTATATTGAGTGTCAACTGCTAACGTGGTGCACTCGGTGCCCAGTTTTGGGACAATAGTGAGGTAGGCCCCAAGACGCCAGAGGTAAAACGCTCCACATGTCACAACAGGAGCCCAGTAACTTGTGAGTGTCATAGGATACCCCAAACTACTTGCCCCAACTTTGAAGAGCTACGCATGAGGAAATCTCTTGCCAAAGATGTTTTTGTAAATTCACAAAACTACTACAGGACTACCCAGTGAAACCTGTAAATGTTGCAGGTCTCCAGAAGCACTCTTGAAGGCAGTGCCTAATTTCAGCTGATGGTTTCAAGTGGGGGCCACCGGCACTGATTTTTGGGGACCGGCACTCATTTTCCCTCATCTGACTTTGAACCTGAGCAAGAAACAAAAAAATAAAAAAGGGGGAAAGAAGGAGAAAGAGAAAGATGGAAAAACGATGACAAACAAAAAAAAGAAGGACTGAAAAGGAACCCGCAAGAGTGAAAAAAAGAGGCAGGGGGTGAATTAAGAGGCATGAAGTGGAATCAAGACTTCTCAGCCTTGGTTGGTATTCAGCACCCCAATTTTCGAAAGTGCCCGAGGCGGGCTTCTGAGCAAAAATGTAGGCCCTGTCACTTATTATTTTACAAATTCAGCACTTCTTGGTTAGGACCGAGAGACCATGTTATTCAAGAATCTGAACTAATGTAGCGGCGAAAACCTCCAGGTGCGGATTAATTTACAACTTTGCGTCAGGTCCCTACCCCGTTTGTCCTCCAAGAACACCCTACATGCAAAACAATACATTACATAAGCATTGCTGTACAAACATATAACAGACATGCACCACGACACTGAAAATATTAAATAAATGCATGTATGTAATTACATTTTCACAAAAATTATTGACATTGTGAACAAAAACACACATAGCAGAAAACACCAGGGAAATTCGACTGCACATCTCAAAAACCTGCTTCCCTGCTTGAGGTCTACAGGGAATATTTCTTTTCCACTCTGTAGTAATGCATTTTTGTTGACAAAAGTGAATTGATGACAGTCAGTAGGGGGCATCTGGTGGAAAAATTCTGTTGACCCATCTCGGATTGGATTTGCCTGCACCGCAAACTACCAGCAGTTGCGGAAATGATAGATTATTGCAATGACCGGCAGAGTGGTCTCTGGGCATATTTAAATGATAATACATTTTACCAGCAAGCAGGCAATTTAGCTGTTTTAAAGCAGCGAGAGCGCGCTCTGTGTGTTTGAGGTGTAAATATATTGCGGCTCATTAAGGGCGCACAGATCACATTAATGGCAGAACACTGGAGCAAAGAGTGTTAATATTTAATTTAATTTTCCGAGTCGACCATATTTGTTGGCAGTCTCCGGGCCCATCTTCTCAACCTGCTGACTAATACATCACAGGTTCCACCCCACTAGATTTGTTATCTCTAATATGCTTGGGCGCGGGGCTCCTTAAACAAAGCTGAGCTGCAACACGTGAGGCTTCCCTGCCTCCTAACCTGGTTCAGAGCTTCTCTGCACCCTTCATTAATCAGGCACTTCAGACTACTGCATGCTGACCCCTGCCATGAAGGGAGCGAGCAGAGGTGTCAAGGGAAGTTTAACCTTCCTCCAGCAAGGATTCTATTAAAATCCACTTCGTGTACACCTTTTGGGGCAGATTTACAAGCCCCTTGCGCCACTTTTGCGTCACTTTTAACATGGAAAAAGTGACGCAAAAGTGGTGCAAGGGGCTTGTAAATCTGCCCCTTTGTTTCTAATTTTAGATCTCAATGACTCATGGTGAGGGTGACGTGAGAGGATAAAAGAGGGGAAGACCACGTAACCCAATGCGTTTGTAAACAATGCAAATAATTTGCAACCCAATTCATTTATTAACAGTTAAACAATTTTTTGGTTTGATTTCTCAGTTTTTAAGATCCTGAATATTTTTAATCGCAGAAACGATTGCGAGCTCGCTGAAGTTTCACCTTTAAGTCTCTCGTTATGACTGAGTGGGCCATTAATGCCCGGTTACTTACTGGTAATCTTCCTTACCCCGAGTCAGGTCTTCCTGTTCCCTTCCTTCACACATGAGCAGTCCCCTGCTCCACAGAACCTATTACCTAGCTGAGGTCAAAAACTTCCCAAAATATGGCTCCTAACTACATGACTTCATAAAGGGGGGAAAGTACATCATGAAAACATCCTGAGAATACCAAAGAAACCCCAAAGAAAATAAACAATCACCAAAAACAGGAAATGAGAGGGAGGGACATGCTCGCTATGGAATGGGAAGACCTTGCCTCGGAGTAATGAAGATTATCGGGAAGAAACCAGGCATTACCTCTTCGCCCGGCTTCCCATCCCATTCCTTCACACAAGAACCCATACCGAGCGTATATTGATTGATTCACACACAAACCAAAAATGATGCAACACACGTGAATCTTAAAAAACCATAAATCGCAGATTATGTTCAGCTGATAAAACTCGAGAACTTAAGTCCGATGATGCAGCCATTCCCAACTGAAGCCAGTAAAGGGAGACAAGCGTGTTGGGGGAAGCTCATGTTGCTGAATTACAAATCTCTCTGAGAGAAGTACCCTTAAATATTACCCAGGAGGAAATGCTCCTTGTCAACTGACTCTGTAGCAAAGAAGGGAGAGAATGGTGAGCAGCCTCATAGGGCAGAAGTATAGCACACTTTCCCACCAAGTCAAAGTGGACATAGAGGGGCAGATTTATGAGCCCCTTGCGCCACTTTTGCGTCACTTTTAACATGGGAAAAGTGACGCAAAAGTGGCGCAAGGGGCTCATAAATCTGCCCCAGAGTGTTTAAGACCCTTCCCGGAGAGACCGTAGGTGACAAACAAAGAATCCATCTGCCTAAATGAACTGGTACATTCCAGGTAGATTCAGGGCCATCAAAACATCAAGGGAAGAAAGCTTTTCCTCCTTGTGAGAAGAAGGGTCGGGAGAAAAAACTTGAAGGACAATATCCTCCGGACAGTGGTAATTCAACAAGATCTTAGGCTGGAAAAATTGGCTAGTAAGCAAGATCACCTTGTCAGTACAAAATTGTAAAAAAGAAGGAGAAGCCAGCAAAGCCTCGATTTCCCCAATCATGTGACCAGAAGAAATCGTCAACAAAAAAAACCTTTGCAGAATGAAACTTAAGGTCAACTGAAGAAAAAGGCTCAAATGGAGGACGAGTCAATGCGTGAAGCACTAAAGGAAGATCCCAGTGGGGGACAGGAGAGCAGGAAACAGGCCATGGAAGAAAACTCCTCAAGAGGAGTGCCACCAGCTGGAAAACTGGAGTCATATCTGAACCCTTGAAGGCTAGAATGGTGGCCCATTGAGTAGGAATAGTAGAGACCACCATGCCCAACGTAAAATCATCCCTTAAAAATTCTAAAGACTTGACAGGATCACCCGAATTGGGAGAGAACCCCTTGTTTTTACACCAAGAATCAAAGTTCCTCCAGTGACAACTGTAATATTTAAGGGTTGGAGGCCTATGAGACACCTGAATGCTCTGAGCCATCTCAACAGAACAACTGTGTGTCAACAAGTTCAACCTCCCAAGTGCCATACCCCCAGCCTGAGATATAGAAGAGACGCTGTGCTGAGGAGAGGCACCCGGAATGGAGGCGCATGAATGGGAAATCCCCAATGGGGACTCACTGCCAAATCCTTAAGAAGTGGAAACCAAGGCCTCCTGGAACATTCTGGGATGACCAGAAGAACATCCACATGATCCACCCAAATCTTTCTGAGAACCCTGGGAATCAAGGGAAACAAGGGGGAAAGCAAATAGGAGATGCTGGGGCCAAGGGTTGGAGAAAGCGTCTATTGCCCAGACTGTCCTGGTGGGGATCAGACTGCAAAACCGAGGGAGAAATGAATTCACTTCTGAGGCAATAAGATCCAGCAAAATGAGGGCAAATCTGGAAAGAATCTGCTGAAACAGAACCGGTGACAGACACATGGTTACAGAAGAGGGAAATACCCTGCTTGGGGAGTCCACAGGCCCATTCTCTTCCCCAGAAGATAGACTGCTGAGAGATAAAGGACATCCGTCTCTGCCTACAGGCCGATCTTGTGGGAGAGGAGAAACAGAGCATGCTGCGTACCCCCTTGCCGGTTGATGTAGGCTCGCAAAACCTGGTTGTCTGTCTCCACACGGACTGCCTGGTCCCGAAAGAGAGGAGCAAACCAGAGATGTGCCTACCATACTGCCTTCAACTCCCTCCAGTTTAAAGACTGAAGAGCCTCGAAGCAGGACAATTTGCCTTGGGCTCTTGAATCCCCCAGAACTGCCTCCCAACCCTCGGTGTGTGCATCGGTTGTCAGGATAACAGAGAGAGGAGCACTCAGATTGTAACCCCTGGAGAGATTGTGTGGTGACAGGCACGACTGGAGAGACTTCTGAAATAACAGTAATGAAAGAGCCAAATTCCTGCGAAGCTGGATCTCAGTGGTGGAGGAGATAATGCATGAGGGGAAACAAATGTTGGCAAGCCCAAGGGAGAATCTGTAGAGTGGAGCTCATCTACCCCTGACTCCGCAGCCAGAGATGTGCCAAAACCTGAGACTGGGACTGAACCCAAGAGAGGTGTTGGATTAGGGACAATTGTCTCTCTGGAGTAAGGAACACCATCCCCAGATCCATCGTGAAGAGGGCCCAGATGAACCTGGGAGGGTTGCAGAGAGGACTTCTTATGCAGTTGCCGCTGTGGGGGTTCCTTCGGCCGCGTCTTTACCCTGCCGCCGCCGCCATAGGGGACTACAATACCCAGACTCCCTAGCGGATCCTCACGTCCTGACGCCATCTACGCGCCCGGAGGCGCTCAAAAGACCGAGGCTCCTTCCGCGTCGCGGGACACGCGCGGGCGGCGCCGGGCTGAGCCCGGGCAGAGGGCGGGCCGTCTGAGGCCATCAGAGGACGAAGGAGGTCGGGTTGGGACTATCCCTTAACATCTTGTTATAATCGTTTGATCTGGGGTGAGTCCTGTAAAGTACTTTCATCGGTGTTGCTATATATCCATGTGTGATATGACGAAGGGCTCTACCAAACCAAGCACAAGGGCAGCGGGCATGGGGACATTGGACAATTTCTTAAAACAGGCTGAAACTGCTGTAGTCAATGAAATAGCCTTGGTTGAACGATGACTGTCCCTTGACCCCATTGGACACCCAAGTACTTTGCTACCTCCGGTAGACATTTCCTCTTCCAATGCACCTCCGGCTGTAGTGTATCCCCGTGTGATCGCTAATGGGTCAATTGTGGAAAATTGTCATCTGATTGCTACTGCCCCCTTATTTACAGATAATACAGCTCCCTCACCTGTGGCTATACACACTAGACAGTCCAGGGCCAAAAGCGACTTGACGACTAAAGGGGGGAAAATTGTCACGGGGAAAAGAAAGGCTAACAAAAACCCAGAGGGTAGTCGGAAACAGGCGAAACAACCAAGGACTAGTATTATCGCCTTAGGGACGGAACAAACTAATAGTAGTTTCCCCCATCTAGATAGAGTGGATCCGGGTGAGAAAAGGTGTGATTGCTCTGATTTAGGCACGGACAAGAGTAGGGAGACACTTGTGTCGAGCCTTGTCACAACTATGGATGCTCACCTTAGGTCACTTACCCAGCCCTTAATGGATACTTTGAAGCGCATCGAGGATCCTATTAGTATTATCGAGACTCACCTTAGTATTAGGGCGCCTAAGACAGGCCCAAGTACCACGGTGGGGGACACACTCAGTACAGTTACGGCCTCCGTTGATAGCTTGCTGAATTCAATGATTACCCCATTACAACAACCAGTTCTTCCTGTAGTGTCTAACAGTTCGGGATCTAACATTCCCCTATCATCACGAGAGATCCTGAGAGCCACACATGGAAAGGAAGGGCAAACACAGATTAAGGGGGGGGGGTCACATTCTTCAGTACCCCAACGTGGAGGGCATTTGGCATTACATCTACCAGTAGAGACATGCCCTTACACTATAATCTTAGCTAATGTCCCCAAATTGGAGCCTGATAAAAAGGAACATTGGACCTCCCTGAAAAATAAGGCTCTCCACTATTTGTCGAACAAAACGGTCCTGGGTCATCACCTTGATAATCATTTTATGATGATCAGAAGGGTTCCATGGGTGGGCAAGACTGTTAAACACTTAGAGGGAGACTGTATTGTTGTAAATTTTAGATCTCCCAGGCTGGTGAATGATATACTGAGACAGGCAGGGTCATTGAGAATCCATAAAGAGTTTGTGAATGTTCTTCCACTGGTTTTTTTTTACCCCCCATCTTATACCAGACCAACCCTTAACGATCAACCCAATAGACTTGGCCCTAATAATTTTGTTGTCCCAGTCTCGAATAGATTTGATGTCTTTTCCAATTTGGAAGAAAATGAGTGACTAGGGACACGAGAACAAATTATTACCCCTGACATACGGGCTGTTGTCCCTGAAGCCGGGATATCGCCAAGTAATTTCCCCATTTCAGTAAGATTAAATCAGGGATTACCGGGTTTTTTATCTAAATTGATCACCTGGAACATAGCAGGTTTAAAAAGTAAATTAGACGACCCTGCTTGGAGAGAACTAATTGGTTTGGGTGCTATCATTGGCTTGCAAGAAACCTGGGACACAGAGGACACGCTGAGTATTGATGGCTATGTTAGCATTTTTGTAGCTGCTACCCTGACTAGTATGGGGAGGGCGAAGGGTGGGCTGGTCACATTAATCTCGGCAAGTATTCCCGGGTCACTGACCCAATTAGAAACAGGCTCGCCAAATTGTTTGGCAATCCAAATTTCGTTGATTGAGGGATCTGATATTTTAATCGTTAACTTTTATAACTCTTACGATAGAGTTGCCACGACTGATCACCTGACCGAGTTAAACCGTTTTTTGAATGATCACAAGGAGACTAACAAAAATAATAGTAAAAATTGTCTTACCATAATTATGGGTGATTTTAACATCCATGGTTGCTCACATAAGTGCTTTTCCGTGGATCCTCTGGGTCCGACTGAGTCAGGGGATGCACACTTTGAACATACAGTGGCGGGAGATCTTCTCGAAACTATACTGGCAGACCATGGTTTGTTACTCCCTCTTATGGAGGATGATAATATACCCACTTTTAAAGGAAATGGGAAAAATTCAGTCATTGATTATATTTTTGTTAATTCAGTTCTTGGATTTAGTATCAACAGTTACATGGCGACTTGGACCCATTTCAGCGACCATAATCCCGTGATCCTCACTCTTTTGAACCTCTATAAAAAACCTGTTACATCCCAGGTTAGTACGGATAAGTCGGATATCCGTCCTACAGATCAGGATCGCAGAATTAAATGGAATAAAGTTATTCCAGGCGATTTTTATAATAATCTAAAAAGCAAGGTAGGACCTGAGTTAAATACGTGCCTGGATCTTGAAGCAGGGAATGACGAGGTTCTGGTGGCATACTCTGTAATCTGCTAGCAGATTTTTGCAGATCTGAGATGCCCAGGTAAACATAAGGATAATGCCGAGCTGGGGTGGTTTGATAAAAATTGCTCAACTGCAAATAGAAAGTTGAAGGCCGCCCTAAAATGCAAGCCTGTGAATAGGGTTATTGTTGCTGGGCTGAGGAAAGAATATAAGAAAATTCTGGACACCAGGAAAAAGAAGATTAGGGAGGACGCATGGGAAGAACTCTCTTGCGTGGATGTCCTCAGAAATAGTGCCAAGTTTTGGTCTGTGGTAAATAAACCCTTTTTTCGTGATACATGTAACGACCAATTAGATTGCGGTATTGGGAAACAATCGTGGCACTCCCATTTTAAGTCAGTCTATGAAATGGGCACCTGTGGGGAATTGAGTACTTCTTCCCCCATTGTGAACCCATATACTTTATTAGTCTCTAAGACAGAGGTGGCTGAGGCCATTGGGAAGATGACAAGTAACAAGGCTCCAGGTCCCGATGGTGTCCCAGCGGACCTCTTTAAGTCTGATCTTGAGACTTGGTCCATAGTATTAACAAATGTTTTTAATAGGGTATGTATCGCAGGTATTCCGGACAGTTGGTCCGAGTCTGTGATCATACCCATTTTTAAGAAAGGTAGCAGGGGGGACCCTAGCTGTTATCGGCCTATCTCCCTTATTGATTCAGCAGTGAAGGTTTTGGGGCGCGTGGTTCTGGGCAGACTAACAGATTGGCTCGAAGACACGGATACCCTTTCGTGCCTACAATATGGGTTCCGTGAGGGTCGCGGGACCATAGACCAAAGCCTGAACCTTCACCTATTAATAGGCAAATATACCATAGCTAAAAAAGGGACGTTATATCTAGCGTTTATGGACTTGTCCTCGGCGTTCGATCGAGTAAATCGTTCAAAACTATAGGGGTTACTCCTTAAATGTGGCATAGATGCAAATATTGTGTATTTCCTTGCGGATCTACATAGAGACCTCTCTGCCACTGTCAGATATGATCGCCTGGGTAATTGCACGGATAAGATTGGAATCACTAATGGCGTTAGGCAAGGTTGTATTTTAGCCCCCCTGCTTTTTACACTTTATATTAACGATTTGGGCTCTGTATTAACTGAGTCATGCAAGGATATCCCTAGGGCGGGCAAATACTCCATCCCGGCATTACTATATGCAGATGATGCCGCCCTATTAGCACGTACTGCAGTAGGGCTCCAAAACCTTTTAGATTCTTTTGCAAAATTTATGATCGCACATGATCTTGGCGTGAATTTTTCCAAATCCCATGTGATGATCGTGGGCAGCAAACCAAAGAGAGCAAAGACCATGTTCTGCGAAGGCCACGTTCTATCCCGGGTTACGAGATTCCCTTATCTGGGGGTTATTTTTGATGATAAGTCTACCTGGGCCCCACAACTAGCAGCTAAACGTAATGCTTTCGCTAGGGCAACACTTGCTGCCCTGGAGATTGGACGTAAATTGGGGGTGAGGCCTATGCAAGCTATGTTGAACATCTATGTAGCTAAATTCACTTCTATTGCATTGTATGGCGCTGACTTGTGGGGAATCAAAAAAGTTCTTGATTTACAGGTTATAGAAGACAAATTCTTAAAATCCTTATTATCCCTCCCCTGCTCAACTTCGGGTTACATTGTCCACCAAGAATGTGGGATTGACTATCTAGCAGACCGTATAGCTTTAGCCCCACTTTTGAAATGGATTTCAATTTGGCTTAACCCTGAACTAGAGTTGAACCATGCGATCATAAAAGATTGCTTATCTCTAGAGTATGGCAAAACTATCCCCTGGTTGAATTATTTCAAGAACCTAGCCAGTGAATTGGGTCGGCCAAACATATTTGATTATCCAAGTAACATATTAAAGGGGGACTTAAAATGGGCTAAAGATAGCTATAAACAGAGGGCAATGCTAATAAGGGAAGAAAAGGAGTTACTTAAACCCACAGTAAGGGCTCATCAGCTGATCATTACTTCTAATAGCCTAGAGCCTTACCTGGGTATTGTAAATAACATGAACCATCGTTTTTTATTAATCAGGTTCAGAATGAACAAATTCCATCTTCTACTTACTGAGTCCCCTGGGTGGACGAAGGAGAGGGATCTGGAGATCTGTTCTTGTGACAGATTCTCCATCAAAGACACTACGCACTTTATCTTCTTTTGCAGCCACCTGTCTTTAATTCGTAAAAAATATATTATCCCCCTTATAAAAAATAAAGGATTTAGACAGGTTAAACCAGCACTTTTGCATCTCCAGATGTTGGGCTCTCCTTGGGAGATTTTTAACATAGCTAATTTTTTAGTAATCTCAATGAGGCTAAGGAAAAAAATCACGTGGTCTTAGTGTAGTTAATTTCTGAATTTTGATCAATTTATTATTAATATTATCTCTTAATATATTTGTAAATACTATTTTAAAGGTTTTTATAATGTTTGTATCGTCTTATGTATACTGTACTTTTATGGTTTTTGCTATGAACCGAATAAAGTAATTTTGACTGACTGACTTCTTATGGTTGATTAGAAATCCAAAATCTTTCAGAAGGTGGCAGACTTGTTTCACCTCCTCCACTGCCTTATAAAATGAAAAAGAGACAATTAGCCAATCATCCAGGTAAGGGTAGACTTGAATCCCTGGAAAATGAAGAATACCTACCTGGGGCGGGGGGGGGGCAAGAATTTTGTAAAAACCTTTGGTGCCGATGAAGGCCAAAATGAAGCACCTGTAATTAATAATGTGTTATGCCCACTGCAAAGCAAAGAAACTTATGATCCACCAGGTGAATGGGAACGTGCAAGCACGCATTCATCAGGTCTAAGGATGACAGGTAGCTCCCCTAATGAATCAATTGAAGGATTGATTTCAGAGTCACCATCTTGAAGGGTTTGTAAGGAATGTGCAAATTCACCCCTTTCAGATCCAAAACTGGACGGTAGTCTCTTGAGGCTTTCTGCATGAGAAAAAGAATGGAATAATAACAGTGACCCCTTTCTTGGGGTAGAACCTTGATTATAGCTGCTTTCTCCCAAAGAAGCTGAATACCTTCCAGCAAAGCTGCTTGCTTTATGGGGTTCCATGGCAGAAGATTCAACATGAAAGTCTAAGCAGGGCGAGATGAAAATTCTATCTGGTAACCTGAGGGACACCGTCTGAACCGCCCAGGCATCCAATTTTGCCAACCACTGGTGATGGAAGCAGCAAAGTCAACCTTCCACTGGTAGGAATGCATAGTCATATCTTTGGAGGACAGGTGATTGAGTCAACAGCTGACTGAAACCGAGATTTGTCTCCTTCAGGGGCCCCCCGGCCATTACCTAGCCTTGAAAAGGCTAGCTAGGACCCTTAGCTTGAGGATGGACAAAAGTGCTGTGATATGCAAAACCTCTCACTCTGGAGGGAGGGCAAATGGGAGTAACCAGATTCCTATTTTCTGCTGACTGTTCACCATCTCTTCAAGTAGATGTCCAAAAACCTTAGAACCCTCGGAGGGTAATTTCAACAGGATTGACTTCTGAGAAGCATCAGTCTTCCAAGCCTGCATCCTGGATATGGTTATGTGCAGCAATAGAAGCCCCTGACGGTGCTGCACCTGCACACAAGTTATCGAAAGATACGTCAGATAAGTAGTGAACTTGAAGTTCCATCAAAGCCAGCATAAAGTTGTATCCACTCCCTCATTCATTTGCTGTGCAAAAGCCTGAAACCCTTCAATAGAGACTGAACCATATAAGTGGTATAGGCCGTTGTCCAAATAAAGAAATTGGGAGCGGAATCTTATGTTAATAAATTTATTAAGCGCACAAATACATGAAGGTGTCTTGGTGCTGAAGGACAGAGTAAGCAGGTTCCTGTAAGGCATGGGTTTCTATTTCTCAAACAGCCAAATTTTCATGGCCTTCCTAAAGGAAAATAGAGTTGGAAATTTTCTAATGGAAAAAGGGAGTGCATTCCAGAGCTTGGGGGCAGCTGCCCTAAAGCTTCTGCCACCCCAGCTAGATGTGAAAACTCTCGGAATTGCTAGCAATTTAGCTCCTTCAGAGTGCAAGTGCCTTTTTGGGACATACCAATAAAGTTGTCATCTCAGGAACATAGGCACTGTAATCTGAAGTGCTCTATAGGTAATGCAAAGGGCCTTAAAGATAATGTGATTCCTGACTGGGAGCCAATACAGCTTATGCAGATGTTTTCAAACTGAGAGGTGCTTAGGGATTTCCAGCAGAAGCCTCGCAGCCGCATTTTGAATCGTTTGCAACTTATTGAGTTGTTTCTCAGGTATGCAAAGATAGAGACCATTAAAGTGATCTAGTTTTGCAAGAATCAAGGAAGAAATCACTGTTTTCTTACTATCCGTGGGGATAAAAGTTAGTATTTTTTTGATTGTTTTTAGCAGAAAAAAGCTAGATGAGGAGACGGCATTGACCTGTGCTTCGAAGTTCAGTTTGTTATTAACAATCACACCAAGGTTCTTTGCCTTGTTAGCTGGGATAGGTGCCGTCCAAAGTTTGTCAGGCCACCAACTCTGTGACCAGTGACAGAAAATTGCTGAAAATGACTACTTCTGTTTTGTCTAAATTCAATCTTAGACACTGAAAGCTCATCTAAGAGCTGACCACCAGCATGCAGTCCTTAAAGTTTTGAATTGGTGGTGCAGTATTTTTTTATACCGACAGTACAATTTGTGTATCATTTGCATACGATGTCAGTGCCAGTCAGTAAGATCTTATAAGTTTTGCCAGTTCTGATACATATATGTTAAAGAGTGTGGGGCTCAAGGATGAGCCCTGAGGGACTCCGCACGGTAGGGTAAAAGGAGGAGACTCGTATCTTCCCAGGGCTACTGATTGTATTCTGTCTGACAGAAAGGATGAAACCAGTGTTGTGGAAATGTCTAATATTTTCATTAGCATAAGCAACAGTCATTTTGGCTGTGGCGTCCATTTCGTTTCCTTCATAATCCTTTCGTCCTCTGCTGTTCGCCTTTTCACCCTGCTTGTGTCATCTATTTTAGTTGACCTCTTTCGACATGGCTAAGCAATGTACGTGCTGGGGGGTTTGTAGCTGCCACTGCACCTGGTCTTAGATGTTATATGTTGACTGTTGCCATAAGCATTCCTGCTCCCCCTCCCTATTTGCTGAACAAGTAGTCATCCATCTGCCCTTGTTTGCTGATAGCTATTTCTAAACTTGTTCTTTCCATTTCTGTCCATATGCTTACATTGTAAGACAGCTGTATATAAGGACGATGGATGTGAGTTCAGTTCACCTCCTCCTACAACACTTGAGAGTGTTGTGTGGATGTGGTCCCGCTCATGAGTGATTAATAAACTTGTTGTTTCACTTCAACTCCAGTGCCGATCACTCTTTTGTTTGTCTTTGGACCCATGGACGAGAGGGTGACCCTGCACCAGTGTGTTCACTTTTGGGTACATTTCCACATTTGGCACCCAGCACATGGGGCCCCATCGGAGACGCGGCTGTCCGAAGGAGTGGCTCGACGAAGGATCGAAATGTTACTGAGGATGCGCACTGCATGGAGACCTTTGTCTTTGCAGGCTAACGTTACTTTTCCGATTTTCCCGATTTGACCCTCCAGGTGGTGGCCGGTCTCGACTGGGGCTTTCTTTGGCGTATTCTGCAGTGACCATTAGGTCGACCAGAGATCGGCAGGTGCGAGCTGGAGACTTCTGTTTGGTAAGGTCGCTGAAGCAGTACTCTTGATTTTCTTGGTTTGGTTTTTGGTTTGGTTTCTGTATTCATTCTTTGTAAAGACTGAAGGCAGATAATGTGGAGATTTTTCTCCTTTTGGAATATTTGTTTGGATTAGTAATATTTTACATATACTTGTGAAAACATGCCTGTTCTCAGCACACTCCGTAAGTGGTGTTGCGGCTCTTGTGGTACCAAGAATGTTTTAGAGCAAAGTCAGCCGGCTCCTCCGGAAGGGAACCCAAATAGAGAAATGTATATCAAATATGGTAGTTGCCCCATAATGTACGGTTCATTGTGGAACAAATACACAAAGAAAGAGTCCGATTTACAATGGCCAGTGAATGGGTCATTCGATTCTAAAAAGGTTCAATATGTAGAACAGTGTTTATTTCAAAGAAAGAGTAGACAAGATATGTTTGATTGTGTACGTATGTGGGATAAAGAAGTGTGAGAGAGAGCGAAGAGAGCGGAAGCTATAGCAAAGAAAGAGCAGCGGAAGACGGTGTATCAGAAATGTATGGAATTAAAAGACAAAGAAATAAAGGTAGGAATAGAAAAGGAAGATAGAGAAAGTCGATTAGAGGTAAATGACGCCAAATCTATCCACTACTTAATACGCCTCAGGATGATTGCATCCTACTAGAACGACCCACACCCCGTAAAATTCCCCACTCCAAGTGCCCCTGAGGATGAGGCTTCTGACGAGGAGCATTCTTCTTCAGAGGGTAAAGATAAAGAGAAGCAAGGTGGACGACAGACTCACTCTACTTTGACTAAAGCAGAAAAAGATGCATTAAAACCCGCTGCTAAAGAGGAAGCTCGTCGGACTACTACAGCGACGGTCCTCATAAATATGGTTCAACCTTGGAAAGATATAGACCATTTATATTCCGAAGAAAAATTCAGTTGGGAGGCAATATATGGTTGGTGGCATATTTCTGACGAAACTGAACCAGCTGATCTGAACGTTGATTATAAGCGGTTAGTAGATGGGACTTACCTTTTTTCAGATATACCTGATACGATTAGACGAATAGTTAAACATTGCGTTTACGTAAGTAGCAAGAATTAGCTAGAAAGAGTAAAGTAGTAGAAGCAGTTCAATCCCAGGCAGCGAAAACAGATGTTCCGGTGAAAGAAGGCAATTCCGGCAGTAATAAAGTTACTATGAAACCAATGCATGATGCTGCACCCCTGTATGTTTCCCCAAAGGGTGCGGGAAAAATGATGATAAAACTTCGGATGATGCAAAGAGATATTTTATATATAATTGGGTTTACACTCCTTGGAGTAGAGCAGATGTTGTGGCTCTTAAGGCTGCTTTACTTGACCCCCAGGAAAAATCCCGCCGCCTTCTATGACTATGACCTTGCCAGATATTGATATGTTCTTTATGCTTATTTTGCCCCCTGATATGTGGAGAACAATACGTAAAATAGATGATATTGTGGCATACGGTGATAGATGGGAACATTTAGAAGAAATAGATGCGGAAAGGGAGCCTGTGCAGAAACCTCAGAAGGAGATATTAGACCATCTTAAAGCTATTGTGACTAAGTTGAAGACTCTCATACCCCCTAAGAAAATAGATTGCACTACGTTAGCATCCTGTAAACAGAAAAAGGATGAGTCAGTTTCTGATTTCTTTTCAAGATTTGAGGAGACATTCCATGATTTTAGTGGCCAGTCATTGGCCGATGATACGGGTAAGCATTTGTTTGTCAACAAATTTGTCGCCAATATGTTACCGGAAATAGATAGTCGCTGAAAGGCTTGTGAGAGTTCTTGGACCACGTCTTCTCCAGTTTCCCTTTTAACCATGGCCCAATATTATGAGCGACAGAAAGCGAAAGGCAGGGAGGATAAGATGGTTAAAGACTTAAAGACAAAAGTTATGTTGGCTCAAGTATATGGCACACCATTTAGGGGAGGTGGAAGAGGCGGACGTGTAATGTATACACCTGGAGTGCCCCCTCTTCCTCGAGCAAATTTGTCTCCTAATCAGTGTGCCTATTGTAAAGAGACTGGGCATTGGCGTTCTGAGTGCCCTCTTTTGCGAGGTCAGCAGTACCAGCGGGGAAGGTGGAATATGAGAGGATGCTGAGGGAATTCAGGAAACAGGGGAGGTGTAGGAGCTTGTCCCAGGTTTGAGGCAGTTGAGCTAGGACCAAATTACTCGAATACTTTTGATAGACGAAATCAATACCAAATGTCTGATTATTCTGTTGATGCATTTGCAGATTCTGATTACGCATAGGGATGCCTAGGATGGGGTAAGGGACCGGTTCAGGTGCCAGTAGATCAAATGGGTCCTTATGTTGACGCAAATGTCTTGGGATCTACTGATCGGTTTCTGGTTGATACAGGGGCTACCCGTAGTGCTCTGTCTAAAAGATTGGTTCCTAGGGCTCCCCTGTCCGACACAATTCTAACATTGATAGGGTTCGATGGAACACCTACACCTAGCCCGCTTTCACAGCCACTTGAATTCTGACTTGACAAATTTGCTGCTGCATGTCCATTTTTGCTTTCCCCTAACACACCGGACAACATTGTGGGTATCGATATGCTTAAATATTTTCTTGCTACAATACGTTGTTCTCCGGAAGGTGTGCGTGTTATTTTGAATGACAATTATCCAATGGCTGAGAGATCCTGTCTTATCAATGAGGATGTCGCTCTAGCGTACCTACCTAGTACCTTGTGGGCTAGATCAGATACTGATGTGGGTCAAATGGTTATTCCATCTGTGCATATCCAATTAAGGGAAGGTGTCTCATTGCCTCGTCTGTCCCAATACAAAATATCCCAAGAAGGAGAAGAAGCATTAGCACACATTGTTCAGGATTTGATCAAAGGAGGGCTAGTGGAAGAAGTCCCCTATAATACTTGCAATAGCCCTATCCTTCCTATTTTAAAAAAAGATACTGACACTAAAATTTACAGATTCATTTTTGATTTGCGGGAGGTTAATACAATTGTCGTGCCCCAATATCCGGTAATTTCTGATATCACAACACTTCTCACTATGGTCCCTCTCACTGCAACTACATTTTCGGTGATCGACTTAAAGAACGCATTTTTCTCGATACCCATTCACCCTGAAAGCCATTATCTGTTTGGATTCACATTGAAAAATAGATCCTTCCGGTTCTGCAGAGCTCCACAGAGCTATACAGAGAGTCCTAGCATTTACAGTCAGGCATTAAAAAAGCATCTTGATTCCTTTCCTGTACCAAAGAAGTGGCCCTTATCCAATACGTTGATGATATCTTGTTAGCTGCAGATACCCCTGAGCAGTGTGAAGAAGTAACACTGTTATTATTATCATTTCCTGCCTCTCATAATCACAAAGTCTCATGAAAGAAATTGCAATATTCTAGACAGCAGTTTACCTTTTTAGGTCACCTCCTGTCTAAGGAGGGACATGCACTCACACCAGATCGCATTTAGACCATTTTAGATACTCCTGTGCCCGTACTCAGAAGGATGTCCATGCACTGATTGGCCTTACTTCTTTTTGTAGGCAGTGGATCCCCAGTTTCTCTCACATTATTAAACCTTTATAGGCCCTTTTAACTAAAGACACTATGCTTCCCCTCCATTGGACTACTGAATGTCAGAATGCCTTCCAACAGTTACACCAAGCTCTTTGCTCTGCACCAGTATTAGGAACTCCAGACGCCTGGGCGGTAAATTCCATTCCGCTCGCGGAATTTGCGGAATTTGGGTAATTTTGCGTTCCGTGGAGAACGCAGGATTGCCAAAAATTCCGCGATCCGCAGCGTAGAGGAATTTTAGCTTGTTCACGCTTTCACAATGCGTGTTCGCAGGATATTTCTCCCCGAGCACGCAAACAGCGTTCGCGAACAGGAAAAAAGCATCACGAACGGGCGGAACAAGCAATTCCGCGTGTTCGCGGAACATTTGCGTGCTCGCGGAGATCTTTTACCATTTCGCGGAGCTTTGCGTAGCGCGACTACGAAAATTCCGCCCACCCCTACCAGACTACACTAAGACTTTTATACTCTACATACATGAGAAGGAAGGTTTTAACACAGGCACACGGTGATAAACAACGTCCTTGTGCATATTTCTCAGCTATCCTTGACCCAGTCGCTCGCGCGCTGCCTGGATGTTTTCGAGCGGTGGCAGAAACGGCTGTATCTATACGTCAGAGTGAAGGAATAGTTTTGTCACACAAACTGCTTGTGTTAGTACCCCATTCAGCTGATGCTTTGCTAAATCAAACGAAAACACAGCATTTGACTAGTGCTCGCTTGACAGGATATGAATTGACCCTTTTGGCCCCTCAAATCACATTGAAAAGATGTTTGACATTAAACCCTGCTACACTATTACCATTTCCAGCTACTCAGCCTCAGTCGCAAGAGTTACATGGTTGTATATTCCTCACTGAAGAGCAAACAAAGGGTTGTGTTGACCTACAAGATACACCTCTTTCTAGTGTTGATGGGAAGTTATGGGTTGATGGCTCGTGTTTGAAATTACCTGAGGGCACTACATCTGCTGCCTATGCTATTATGACACTTCAGACAGTAGTTGAGACAGCTCGCATCCCACAATAGTCGCCCAAGTGGCTGAATTGATTGCACTAACGAGAGCATGCGAGCTTAGTACAAACGTACTTGTCAACATTTTAACCGACAGCCAGTACGCATTTGGGGTGGCATATAATTTTGGTCGCTTATGGAAAGAGAGGGGCTTCCTCACCTCACATGGGACACAGATAGTGCATGGAGAATTAGTGTATAATCCTCTTACTGCCCTAACCTATCCTAAGAAAGTGGCAATTTTTAAGTGTAGTGCGCACAAGAAAGTGACTGATAAAATAGGAGCAGGTAACGCCTTTGTGGATCACACAGCCTGTGAGACCGCAATGCAGCGAAGTACCACATCTATGTATGTAGAGAAGTCACAAGCTGAACATTGGCATGATGCCGAGCAGGAAGTGCTGGACATGCAACAATCTGCCTCTGTTGATGAACTAGACCAATGGTCTAAGGAGGGACCACTGGATGACGAGGGCTGCTGGAGGAGTAAAGATATGACCAAATGGAAGTTACCCACAGCATACTTATACCCTTTGATTCATATGGCACATGGGCCTGCACATGTTAATGCATGCTCAATGGCAAAACTACTTATGCAAGTTTGGGGTCATCCTGATATTGCCGGCACTGCTAAAAAGATAGTCCAGTCTTGTCTGATCTGTCTCCAGTATAATCCTGTAAAGGGAACGCAAACTCCAACAGGAGGGTTTGGGACACCAACTGCACCTTTTGAGGTCCTGCAAATGGACTACATTCAGTTTGAGCGCTGTAATAATCTAAAATATGTCCTAGTAGTGGTTTGTGCCTTCAGTAAATGGGTGGAGGCGTATGCTACGAAGGATAATACAGCTCTCACGACAGCAAAAGTTCTCCTAAAGGAGTTCTTCCCTTGCTTCGGCATTTGTCGGGTCCTATGGAGTGACAATGGACCTCATTTAATTGGGCAAGTTGTAGAATATGTCATGAAAGGGTTGGGGATTAAGCAGAAGTTCATGCCGCTTTTCACCCACAATCAGCAGGCCTGGTGGAGCGTTATAACTCCACCCTGAAATTAAAATTGGTTAAAATACAGGTTTTCACGTCTTTGAAATGGCCTGATACACTGCCCCCAGCCTTGCTTTCTATCAGATCAATACCACATACACGATCTGGCCTTATGCCATATGAGATTGTCTTTGGCAGGCCCATGAATGTTTGGGGGGCCCTAAGCCTCGCCCTATACATGAGGTTCCCCAAATGTTGATGAGTGACTATTTGTCCCAAAAAGGGACTATTTGAGCCACTGTCCTGGGTGGTTAAAGACTGACTACAAAGGGGGGTAGCCCGTTAGTGACTACTTGTCTCAACGTTAGTGAAGAAACCAATGTTTTGTTGTTTGCCGATGAGATGAACATGCCTGAGGAGAAGAAATCGAATACTGCAAAAATCTGTAGCAAATGCACAATGTTCATCACTGGACTAACTTTGACTGCTGTCATCATTGCTACGATAATGTGGGTTGTGGAGGAAGTAACTCCAGCTCGAAACTTACTGACTGCTACTCCTGTCCCCACAGAACATTATTACTTCACTCTTCCTTATCATGAAAAGAAGCACCGAATGTCATATCTCAATAACACTTTCATACAAATGTTGCATCATACTCATAATGCTACGAATACTACCAACTGCTGGGTATGTGGAATAATGCCAGAAGAAGGGAGGAACGCCTCTCATTCCCCTGCCATTTTCACATAATGGCTCTTATGGAGCCTGGTTCTCACTGTTGTGGGCCTCTGAAATTAGTAATATTACTCTAGCTGATGTAGGAGGACTTAATGCGCAACTGAATAAGGTTTGTTACCCTGATGAGGAAGGGGACCCACAAGCAAAAGGAACTGTATGGTAAATGGAGGAGTATCGCAAAGGAAATTCCTCCACAAGTTATGTTTTACCCAACACTCGAACGGCCAATGGTAACGGGCCTCCTGTTATCGCTGTTACCAGATCCTGAGCAAATCTTTGTGTGAGCAGTTTCGGCAGTATCCCAGTGGGAAAAAGTGACTGTTTTCTATCCTCGCATAACACTTATTTCATTTGTGGAAGTAAAGGTTACTATCATCTACCAATTGGATGGTCTGGATATGCTTTATGTCCTTTTTGCTTCCTCCTGTGTTCTTAGCACCTGCAACTTATCAAATTGTTTAATGACATTTCCTTGAACTGATTTAAAAGAACTATAAATAATGATGAAGTGGATCAAACTGACACTACATTACAGCAATATGTTGACTTTAATTTGGGACTCTCTTTGTTGGTGCAGCTTTGAATAGTAGAAAAATAAGATGTTTGACCCGAGTGGTAGAAGCTGTGACTATGACTAATCAAACAGCAATGGCTCTTGGAAATATTACAGAAGAACTCCAAATTACGAGAATTGTGACTTTGCAAAATAGAATGGTTTTAGATGTAATCTTAGCTGATCGTGGTGGAGCATGTCGGATTATTGGGAGTAGCTGCTGTGTGTTCATCCCTGACCACGCCCCTTCTGTTTATGATGCCATTTCCATACTGCATAAAATAGCCACTGAAATACACCAAGACTCAGGAACATGGACTTGGACTGGATGATTCTGGAACTTTTTTTCTATATGGGGTCTGAAAGTATTGTCGGCCTTATTCATAATTATTGCAATTCTCTTCTCTTGTTGTTTATGCATACAATGCGGGCCAATGCTCTGTTCCCTCTGTATTTCCACTTGTACTACTTGTGTACCGTCTAAAATGAATGTCCAAAATGCAAATGCGCGTTTAGCAATGGAACCATAAATTTGTGAAATGATGTTAATAGATATTCATGATGTATATCATACCCGTTTGAAGGGATAAGAACATGTCTTAGCTTATAATAAAAGGGTCGTATGTGGAAACGTGTAATATCTTCATTAGCATAAGCAACAGCCATTTTGGCTGTGGCGTCCATTTTATTTCCTTCGTAATTCTTTCGTCATCTGCTGTTCGCCTTTTCACCCTGCTTATTTAATCTATTTTAGTTGACCTCTTTCAACATGGCTAAGCAATGTACGTACTGGGGGGTTTGTAGCTGCCAGTGCACCTGGTCTTAGATGTTATCTGTTGACTGTTTACTGCTGCCATAATCATTCCTGCTCCCCCCCTTTGTTGGTGTTTGGACCCATAGACGAGAGGGTGACCCTGCACCAGTGTGCTCACTTTTGGGTACATTTCCATAGTGTAAGCGCTTTGTCGAAAATGCCCATGAAATTTAGACGGTTTAGCAAAAGACTGTGATCAACAGTGTCAAAGGCTGCCAATAGATCAAGCAAGGTCAGAGAAGCAGCTCTCCCTGTGTCCATAGTTGCTCTGATTTCGTCTGTGGCTTTAATTAGGGCTGATTCCATAATATGTTCTGCTCTAAATCCAAACTGTGTTTCATCTAGAAAGTTGTAGTTTTGTAAATAGTAAGTTAGTTGTTCATTCATGACTTTCTTCACTAGTTTGTCAGGTAGAGGAAGACGGAGATCAGCCTGTAGTTATAAGGTTCAGTGGGATCAAGGTTGGGTTTTTTCAGTAGTGGCAAAATGGATGGCCTTTTCCATATACTGGGAAAAGTACCCTGAGCAAACATGGCATTAAAGATATCTGTAAGACTGGGAGCCAGCATCTCAGGAGCTTGCTTGAAAATGTTAGGGGGAATGGGGTCACGGGGAGAGCCTGATTTGAACTGCTGAATAAGAGTAGTAATCATCTCATTAGTGACTGGTTCAAATTTGGAGAAGGTCAAGGCAACAGAAGAGCCATCATTGGTTGAAATGTAATTGTCTGGGTGAGTATTACTGTCAAATATGACATATATTACCTCCACTTTCTCTAAGAAGTGTTGTGCTAGAGGAGTCACAAAACTCTTGTGATGGCTCAATTGAGTTTTATTTCTGGTGGGCCTGCTAATTTCGAGACCACTTGAAAGAGTTCCCTAGCGGAGTTTTTAGCCTCATAAAGGCAAAGAGTCTGGGTCAGGTTGCTGGTTGCTGGTACTGTGTACAAAACTCTTCCACCAACTCATTTTCAACTAGAGTAGGGAAACCCAGATTGTCTCTAACATGGGTGAAAAGATTGGAGAGCTCTGCTGCCTGCCCAAATCCACCCTGCCTTCCTTCCTTCTCATCTGGGTCATCAAGCTCATCCAGGGGATTAGGCTCTGAAAACTGCCTCCACAGCCTAATTAATAAGGAGGCACAGTACATCAACAGTAGGGACACCTGCAGTAATACAAGAGGCAGCCGACTTAATTATCCAAAACCACCAGCATGGGCACTTCCAGCATCGTTTCTGTTTCTATAGGAACCAAATCAAGTGGCTCCAGTGATCTTGCAGCAGCCGCTCTAAAATACAGGAAGTGCCCATGTCCAGAAAAGGAAGACCGCAAGCATGAGTCAGCTCATAACAGAGCGAATATCATCAAATAGAGGCCATCCACAAAAATCACAGGAAACGGCAGCATTTAAAGATAATTGAAGACCGCAAGCCTGCGGGGGACTTAACCCCTTCCATGCCCATGACGGAACGGTTCCGTCATGAGCATCGGTTGCGCTGTGCTCATGACGGAACCGTTCCGTCATGGCCCCGCCCGCGCTCGAACCCTTCAGCACCGCGGGGGAATTCCCGCCGCGCTGAAGGGGTTAAAGTGGGTGAAAGGGCCCTCAACAGCGTAGCCCGGGAAAATGACCAACGCCTGCTGCACGGGGCGGTCAGGTCCAATAAAAGGCAGACTGCTATGGCAAGTCGCAAGCTAAGTGAAAGCATTTAACACATAAATAATAAATAAAGCATGATCAACTTACCTGACCTCGCTAGGCGACATTTCTGCAGTACAAAAAGAAAAGAACAGCATTTCTTCATGATGCACTTCCCGCTTTATGCATGTCGGGTAGTTTGGCGCCATTGTGGTTGAAGGGTTTGACTTAAGCTAGGTAATAGTTTCTGTGGAGCAGGCGAACTGCGCATGTGCAAAGGAATGGGGTGGGAAGATGGACGAGGAGGTAATGGCTCTGTGATTCCAGTCCTTGAGATACAACTACCACTATAATAGTTTTCTTTTCCACCTAAAACATGGATGGAAAGGTTATTTATTGATCCCACTTTCTTATGTTATGCATGTACATGCTTGAAATACTCCACGCCTTCATGCTGGGGATACTCGACAGAAGAAAGACCAGCACTGACACAAGGGAGTCATACTAGTACACGCCAGTCCTATCAACATCATTGTTTGACCCATCCAAGAACCAATGAAATAGAAAGGCTTGGATTCCAATCCCTTTAGAAACTCCCATTGCTCTGATTTTTACAGAACTTCAAAGTGAAAGGTAAATGTAGAGCTTCATGAAGTGGGTGGGAGAGTCTCATGCAAATCTATTAAAGATACGAACGCTGGAGAGAAGCACTTAAATTAAATAGCTTTTCATCTCCTGCACAGGGGACTTGCTGAATTAGGACTCGCAACAAATCACAAGCAGAAGGCTGGAATGAGTCACACCTTAATAAAAAAGATGTTTTCGTAGCACCAGTGATCCAGCGTGTTACCAACCTCAGGTACTCGCTTACTATACATTCACTTGGGCCCATAAACACACTCATTCATGTAGGCTAGTAAATACCGCTGGGGTCAATTTAATGTGCTAATATCTGTAAAATGAATTTTATCTGATTATACCTTACCAAAAATGTATTTTCCTCTGGTCAATGGACCATTTAGTTAACTAAATAGGTGAAAAATTGCATATAATAACCTTTATTGAATAACCACAGACTCAGGAGAGTTTAAAATGTTTATCTAGTATATTCATGTGAGCCAAGAACCATAATACAGTTAGAACACCGTCTTTGACAAGGAGAGGAAGAGAAAACAATTCATTCAGAATATTCGTTAAACAAAATTATTACGATGGCAGAACCTGTGTAGGGAGGAAAGAGAGAGCAGTACATTGACATACTATACAGAATTATATTTACCTAGTATTGTTTGGAAACCAACCCCTCTCTGATTCTATTTTCTTCCTCGGTTCTTCCGCGATGTTCTCTAATATGTGCCTCCTCGATTCTTCCGCGATGTTCTCCAATTAGGAGCCTCAAAAGTTCTAAGTCTGGACTTGGATCTTCTTCAGTATTTTCTCAAATTTCGGACAGCATCTTAGTCTCTCAGCATTCTCCGTCTCTCTGTGTTAACTAATCTAACTAAACTACCTCTATTGTACCTTTCTAGTGGCATGTACCACCCCTGAATGTTTCGAATTTACGAAACTCCTAACTCTGATTGGACAAGGAAAGGGGAGATGATCATCACACCATGCTAAGTTTGATACTTTTCTTTAAGCTCATTGTTCTATGTTCCCTCCCCTTAATTTACTTGGCCATCCTTTATTTCCCGCCCGTATTCACAAGTTAATCAATACAAAGTATACAATTTTATTTAAATTTCTTCAGTTCTCAGGACATCATGCTTGTTCTCAGGGCATGTTACTTTTCTACTTTTGGATGACGTTAAAGGCTTTGCATCACGGCTCTTGGGTTGTTTAATCTGCACATGTGAATTGGTCACATGATGCACAAGTTTCAGTCCTGCACGGAGGCCCAAATACGAACTAATAGAGAGGTCAAAGAAAGAGAGAATTAAAATAAAAAATAAATGATTTCACTGTATACCACTTATCTCTACTCTATTCCCGTTTACTTATATAAATCTTATGCATTAGCATTTTAGTAAACTTACATGGTTTAGTTTCAGCAAGACATGCGCATTATCATGTGAGTTTCAAGCGGCCATTTTAAGAGCAACTGCGCAGCTGCAAAGATTTCCCTCCAAGCGATAGTACGTCATACTGCGTAGATGCATGTGCAATGCAGAATCCTGCGTTTAACAGCCATTTTAGAGACACACGGGTTACTTGTTAGTAATACACATAGGCAAGCTTCCCCTAGATTCTGTGTGCGAATTTTCTGGTGCGTTATTAGTATTTACGAACACAATTATTTGTGGTATTACAAGTTATTTGAGAGGACTGCTTACGAGCAAGTCTCTTTTATACGAGTCCTTGCTCCATCAATCCCCTCTCTGATGGCATTTTATGCCATCACTAAATTACCATCACTAAATCAGATGCCAACTTTAGCCCATCTCTATTTCTTCCTCAACTTTCTCATTGTCTTTCTTTGCATTTTTGTACTGTAGACCCTTCATTCTTTTATATTTATTTCCTATCAATTCTTCAAGTTGTATCTCTTCATACCTTCTTTTCTTACTCCTTTCATTTACTTCATACCCTTTTCTTTTCTTGCAACATTTGAACCATGTCATTATTGCTAGGACTAATAATGTTATCCCTAAAATTGGCAGTAATATTTGACCTATTATGCTCTTACCTATGTGGGAAAACCAGCTCCCAACTGCAGAAATACTATTTGTTAATTTCTTCCATACACTATCAACTTCCAGTGGTTTTCATTCCTTTTCCAATTTCGTAATGTTTTGAATATATCTTCCAATTTCAACACTTTTATCAGGTATGTAGATGCAACAATGTTGCGCCTTCAGCATTTTACAGACTCTGCCCTCTTTTGCCAATAATATATCAAGAGAAAGTCAATTTTGCAAAATCATAGATCTGATCGCAACCATTTCTGTATTGATCATCAAGAATCCTCTAGCAGTGTCAGTAGATAACCGATCTACTACTGTAGACAGCTGACAAATTTTTGGGGAATTCAGAATTACTCCCACTGAAGGTATCAATGCACTGAAAATGTCACCTACTATTTCACAAAAACGAGCTCCTTTTATACGTGTTAGTTCCTTTGCGTCTTCATTGCTTCCAGTGATTCTTCTCACATGGTACACCTTTGGGAATACTATTCCAAAATAGCAACTCCTGTACCAATGATCAGGCAACCTGAAATAAGCTTTATTGCTACACACATGATAAATTCCAGGAAAAACTGGATCTGCTCCACCTTTTAGTCCCCATCCCCCAATAACCAAGAAATTATGTTCGCATTCACTGGAACCAATAAACACATTGTTATATTCAGTCTTTAATCTATGGAGGCAGATCTTCCCTTTCTTTTCAAAGTCCAAGGACATAGCAGCATGAGTCTAGCCAGTTTCATAAATGTCATCTTTCTCAGCCCATTGAGGTATCTGTGGTTTCGGTTCAGAAGCCCTTCTCTGGAAGTCCTGTCTCCTTTGCTCAACTAAATTCAAAAATATCTTTTTTCGTGTAATTTACATGTTAAATTGTGCTTGTGTGCTTCGGCTATATCTATTGTCTTCATCGTTAGAAAATATTCTCCCATAAACTGTCCGTCTTTAGTACTAAGAATTGGGTTCATGCTCTTTTGCATAGGAACCTCGGAAAAATCACATCTACATTAGAATAATAATATTGTAGTTTTCCTGTTCTATAAAACAAACTTGCTAAAACGCTACAAGATATAACATATGTTAATGGAATATGATGATATGTCACACCTTCTGCTACTGATGCTGGTAATTTCATACAAACATAACAATGACTAACTTCCATAGTGTCCACGTACTGCACTAATAACTTTGCAAATACATTTAAAGCAGTGTCATTTTTTGTCCTAGTGTGTGATATGTCTATCTCATCTGGTGCTTTTAAATCTACTTTGTCTCGTTTTGTCTTATTCTCATCTGGTGCTTCTAATGCTACCCTATTTCCCTTAATGTTAGCTACCTTCTCATTCACCTATGTGTTATTCTTTTCTTTTGTAACCATCAAATAAGGGATGGCCACTGTCAGTACTAACCAAACTATGAGTACTAAAAATATACTACATATGCATATTCTACAACATTTTTGTACACAATTTCGTTTCGGTTTTCCAGAAGCCCTATCATCAGCCATTCTGAGTCAAGAAGATTTCTCTTCTATACGTTTGATTTACTTGTGGAATTCGAAAATTTCTTTGAGAGATATTGGTCTCACTTCTTCGATATTTTGTTCTGCAATTATTTCTTCATCAATTTTTTCATTCAAATCTAGATTCTCGAATTCTTCAAGAATTACATAGGTCCATTCAGGTCCCTTGAATTTATTGTTCAAGATTCTCAGTCTTTGACTTTGTCGTCTTGGCTGTTCAGCAGAAGTTCCCGCCTGACTAGAAATTTTGTTTACTTGATCAGGTTCTTGATGAACTGTTTTAAAATGATACTTTAGTCTCTTCACAACACTCGGCCAATTGTCACCTCTTCTGACTCTTTTTGCTTGCACTGCACTGTCACTGTCTTCAAGTGTTCTTTTATTTTTGTTATGTTGTGTCACAACTTGGTTATCGTTGTCTTCAGATTTCCTCTCTGACTGGCCTTGTCCATCCCCTTCTGCCTGGATGCGTTTTTCTTCCCTAGTCTGACCCTGTTCAGGTTTTACCTTGATTTTCTCTTCTTCTTCTATCTGAACTTGCTTTCCTTTTCCTAACTGGTCCTGCTTGTGTCTTATTGCACTTTGGGTTTCTGCAGCCCGAACACGTTCTTCTAGACCTATCTGTCCCTCCTCAGACTCATGTATTGTTGCATCCTCTTCAGTCTGAGTAGATTTTACTTTCCTTATCTGTTCCTGCTCAGGTTCTCCAATAGCTGTATCACCTCTTTCCTGAGCTGGTTCTTCTATACCTGTCTGGTCCTTACTGCTCTCCTGTCTTTCTTGACGGATTTGGCTTCCTTCTGGTATGTAACCCAGGGCAATGAACTCACTCCGCTCTCGGAGTTTGCGGAGATTTGTTAACTACGCATTCCATGAAAAACACATAGTCAGGCAAACAATCCGCTCATTCACGTAGCTCCTTCACATAGCAGAGTCAGCTTCTAAACTGCACCCACAAATGCTTTGACAAAGCAACTTTACAGGTTAAAAAGCATATAACCAAGTCACAAAAGTGAACTTTGAAATTGAAATATCAGGCATGAGAGAGGTGATGATTTTGGTGTCCCTCCTAACCTAGGGGGAGGACCAAGCAGATGCGTTGAACACAAAGAGCATATCATGCTAAACGATTTAGTGATGGTTCTTAGAAAAGGTCACCTTGGCAAGGTGAATCATGACAAAACACAGACACATATAATAACCATCAATTGCTTAAAGTGACCACATACATGTCTTAAATGCACAACAACCCTTTTATCAAATGGATTTTTTTAAATTTTTTTTTTTATTCTATATTTTGTTTAATAACAATAATTACTTTTTTATGTAGTTAAAAGACAATTAATACAAATAGATGTCTTATGCAAAACAATTTTTCTTATAAAAACGGAATTGTTGTAATATACATGCATTTGATACTGATTAGTATTCTCACATTCTTTTTTCTCTCACAGATCTATCTATACAAGTGTTTTAACTATTTATAAGAGGAGAGTTCAACATATTCATTTCATTTTATCCTGTAACAGCACCATTTATCTCATTTATACATTCAATATTTTTCTTGTTTAAAAGAGACTGGCGGCTTTGTGTTCTTGATACACGCGTTTCGGCTTTCGCCTTCATCAGGACTGCTTCCGGGTATTGACATATTTTGTTTAAATGGGTGCCCGCGCACGGTGCCATCTTTGTCTAGTTAAAAGTCTTATGTCAATTACAATTTGACTAATAGCCTATTGTCCTCATCAATTAGTAATATACCAAACCTATATATATAGATATTAACGATGTGTAATAAGTTTGGATGGTTTTAGATTTCAATTTAAAACTATAATACTAATTGATGAGTAGTAATACTAAATAGTTATTACCTCAAAGGGTGTAGTATATATTAACACCGCAGAGTCAAAAAATGTATACCAGCAGATGGTATGTCTATATGTGTTCAATATGACTGGATGGCAGATTTAATTCTATCCAATTTTGACCTTATCCATTTTCTTATATAGTTTATCCATGTATCTAATATCTGTATATGTTACTAGGGTTTGTATGTTGTCTTCCAAGTTCAGATGGTTGAACTATAATTCAATATCATATTACCAGATGGTCTAGAGTACTACATAGATGAATGGCAAAAATATGTCTCCTTGGTTTTAACAGATAGCCCACTCTTAAGGTATCTTTTTATCTTGTCCTAATTTTGGCTCCTTCTATATACTCACTGTCCATATTAGATGTTATCAATTCACATACATGGGTGTTTTTTCTGAGCACAACTTTTCTAAATAACAAGGTGCAGTGTCAATGGGATACACTTGCCTCTAGTGTACCTTTATTTTTTATCTTAAACGTATAATTATGTTGAATCATATTCATCAAGCAGACAGAATAATATTAGACCACACTATTGTTAATCTCTCCCTTTAAGAAACTGAGACGGAGTCCTGATGAAGGCGAAAGCCGAAACACGAGTAGCAAGAACACAAAGCCGCCAGTCTCCTTTAAACAAGAAAAATATTGAATGTATAAATGAAATAAATGGTGCTGTCACAGGATAAAATGAAATGAATACGTTGAACTGTCCTCTTATAAATAGTTAAAACACTTGTATAGATAGATCAATGAGAGAAAAAAGAATGTGAGAGTACTAATCAGTATCAAATGCATGTATACTACAACAATTTTGTTTTTATAAGAAAAATTGTTTTGAATAAGACATCTTTTTGTATTAATTGTCTTTTATATACATAAAAAAGTGATTATTGTTATTAAACAAAATATAGAATAAAAAATAATATAAAAATAAATCCATTTGATAAAAGGATTGTTGTGCATTTAAGACATGTATGTGGTCACTTTAAGCAATTGATGGTTATTATATGTGTCTGTGTTTTGTCATGATTCACCTTGCCAAGGTGACCTTTTCTAAGAATTGCATTACCCTGTTGTGGCAATTTATCCAGTATTCAGGGGCCCCTTCTCTTTACAAAACGATTTAGTGGTGGTCCCATCCTCTTAGGACCACCCCAAGCACAGTTATATGGGCAAAAATACAATCCCAACCAAAGGCCCTGCATTATGAGACGAGATTAGCAGTGGGCAGTGAATATTATAGTATCCAATATCAAAATAATTCTACAAAGAGCTACAGTTCAACTCGTCGTTACTAGGTGTCCCTCACGAGTCAAATGCAAAAGCATTGAATCAAGCTGCAGTTCCACTAGTCGTTACTAGATGTTCCTCACGAGTCAAATGCAAAAGCATTGAAATCCTTTCATGAAGCTGCAGTTCAGCTCTTTGTAGAATGTATAGTATTAGCTCTCAGCTTAGGGTTTCAATGCTTTTGCATTTGACTTGTGAGGCACATCTAGTAACGACTAGTGGAACTGCAGCTTGATGTAATAATTTCAATGCTTTTGCATTTGACTCGTGAGGGACATCTAGTAACAACTAGTGGAACTGCAGCTTGATTTAATGCTTTTGCATTTGACTCGTGAGGGACACCTAGTAACGACGAGTTGAACTGCAGCTCTTTGTAGAATTATTTTGATATTGGATACTATAATATTCACTGCCCACTGCTAATCTTGTCCCATAATGCTTTGCAGGGCTTTTGGTTGGGATTGTATTTTTACCCATAATAACTGTGCTTGGGGTGGTCCCAAGAGGATGGGACCGCCACTGAATTGTTCAGCATGATATGCTCTTTGTGTTCAAGGCATCTGCTTTGTCCTTCCCCTAGGTTAGGGAGAATCCCAAAATCATCACCTCTCTCACTGCTTGCTAAATTATCACTTTCACGAAAAGACTATATGCATTTTAGCCTGTAAAGACAAAGATACTTGTTATTTTACCAAAAATATATCAGGTGTCTGTTGGCTGAGCGAATTCACGTAGTTTTTGTTCAACTTCGTGGAGTTCTGCGTAGTAGTACTCTGCCAACTACGCCCACTCTTACGGGTATGTCAACCACTGGTATCCAGTCATCCTGGCTTGTGCTTGGTTGTTCTCGATCAGCTATTTCAGGGCTTGTTATTGTAGATCCTTCAGCTGTACAACCTTCTGCAGCCTCAACTCCTTGTGTATGTTGAGAACCTTCTGTGCCAGGTGCTGGTACTCTCTTGGTATGGCTTTCATGAATCCAATTAGGTAAGCCTGCACATTTCACTGCTGTGGTGGTAACCAATATAACTTGCTGTGGTTTTCCCTACCTGGGTGCTAGACAATACTCTCAAGTGTGTTCTTTCACCACCCCCCAATCACCAGGATTCAGATCATGTGCTTGATTCGGCTGCCTGGCAACTGCGTCTTCTCCAACCTGGTGAGAGATAGAACGCACTAGGGCAGCCAGTTCTTTGCAATATTCCAATACCAGTTCATCAGATATATTCAACAGTTTGTGTCCTGGTATACATGCCTGCCTCATTGCTCTTCCCATGAGTATTTCATGGGGACTTAACCCTGTATTCCTATCAGGAATGCTTCTGAGTCCCATCACAACAAGAGGTAAAGCATCATGCCAATCCAGTGGGGGTAGAGCCACATATCTTTCCCAGTCTTGCTTTTATAGTGCCATTCAGTTGTTCTACCACTCCAGAATCCTCTGGGCGTTATGCACAGTGCAATTTTTGTTAAATTTTAAATGCTTCACAGATTAGTCAAATTACTTCATTATTAAGATGAGACCCTCTATCTGATTCCAAAGTTATTGGAGAACCGAATCGAGGAATCAGTTCCCTCAGCAAAAGTTGGCAACTGTTATGCTGTCATTTCTTCGTGTAGGGTATGCCTCCACCCACCGTGAAAACAAACAGACTATTACAAGTATGTACTTCAATCACCTGCAAGGGGGCAATTGAATAAAGTCAATCTGTATTCTTATAAATGGGCCTTCCGCTTTTCTGATTGTTCCCATACAGAACACTGTCTTTTGACCTGGATTCCTTTGTTGGCAAATTAAGCATCTCTGGCATAGACTCTCTGCTACACTCCTGAACCTTGTATTGAACCAATCCTGTCTAAAGAGTCTGATCATGGCATCCCTGTCTATGCGAGTGTCTCCATGATACATTCTTGCCATTTGTGAAAGCATGCAGTCTGGCATTACTGGCCTGCAATCTGGACAAATTCATACATCATCTTCTGACCTCTTTTGGCACCCAGCATTTACCCATTCTTCCTTTTGCTTCATCTCTGCCTCATCCTGCAGTTGTCTTACTTCTTCCCATGTCTCTAATCCTGAAAGTAGCATAAGTTGGCAGCTGATTCCATTTGTTTCGATTTTCTTGTTCACTGCCATTTTATATTTGACACAATTTTGGGCAACTTGGTCAGCATACCGGTTACCAGCTGTCACTTTGGTGCCGATCACGATCTGGCAAAAAATTCCCCCGTGCGACTCGTATCGGGTCCTTTTACCGTACGAATCGTACAAGTGCCGTACGAACTGGCAATCACGATTCGCATGGTAAAAAGTCCATACGAACCGCACTGGGAATCATTCCCCACACGTCCTCGGGTCGGAAAATGTGTCCGACACGTCCTCGGACGATTTACCTTACAAACGTGAAAAGCCAAGTCCGACCGAGGAATCACGATCCATCCCGTGCGTCCGAGCGTACAACCGTATGGAAAAAACACCGTCCGCACCGAACACCTATAGCAACCATGGAGACATGTGCCCGCATACGCGCCCAACACTCCCCCCAGCCCCCGTACGTCCGACACGTACCCCCCGTATATGTATACCCCCACCCGTCTAGGTACACCCCAGTACGTTCCAGTCGTACCCCCACCCCAGTACGTGTCGTACCACCGTCAATGTACACCCCCCACCCCTGTACGTGTCGTACCACCGTCTATGTACACCCCAGTACATTCCAGTCGTACCCCCACCCCAGTACGTGTCATAGCCCCGTCTACCTACACCCCAGTACGTTCCAGTCGTACCCCCACCCCAGTACGTGTCATAGCCCCGTCTACCTACACCCCAGTACGTTCCAGTCATACCCCCACCCCAGTACGTGTCGTACCCCCCGTGTACCTACACCCCAGTACGTTCCAGTCGTACCCCCACCCCAGTACGTGTCGTACCCCCCGTGTACCTACACCCCAGTACGTTCGAGCCCCACCCCCACCCCAGTACGTGTCATAGCCCCGTCTACCTACACCCCAGTACGTTCCAGTCGTACCCCCACCCCAGTACGTGTCATAGCCCCGTCTACCTACACCCCAGTACGTTCCAGTCATACCCCCACCCCAGTACGTGTCATACCCCCCGTGTACCTACACCCCAGTACGTTCCAGTCGTACCCCCACCCCAGTACGTGTCATAGCCCCGTCTACCTACACCCCAGTACGTTCCAGTCGTACCCCCACCCCAGTACGTGTCATACCCCCGTGTACCTACACCCCAGTACGTTCCAGTCGTACCCCCACCCCAGTACATGTCATACCCCCCGTGTACCTACACCCCAGTACGTTCCAGTCGTACCCCCACCCCAGTACGTGTCATACCCCCGTGTACCTACACCCCAGTACGTTCCAGTCGTACCCCCACCCCAGTACGTGTCGTACCACCGTCAATGTACACCCCCCCACCCCTGTACGTGTCGTACCACCGTCTATGTACACCCCAGTACGTTCCAGTCGTACCCCCACCCCAGTACGTGTCATAGCCCCGTCTACCTACACCCCAGTACGTTCGAGTCCTACCCCCACCCCTGTACATGTCGTACCACCGTGAACCTACACCCCAGTACGTTCGAGTCCTACCCCCACCCCTGGACGTGTCGTACCACCGTCTATGTACACCCCAGTACGTTCCAGTCGTACCCCCACCCCTGGACGTGTCGTACCACCGTCTATGTACACCCCAGTAGTTCCTGGCGCACCCCCAACACAACCTCCTAAGTACGGAGCGCACCCCATGCCCCAACATCACAACCGCATGTACGAGTCGTACAAAGCCACACACAAGGACATAATCGTACAACCAAATGGCCCATGTACACACCGTACACACGCTCAAAACGCACGTACACAACCAGGACAAAACAAAACAACACAAGAATACACCATTCGAAAGGCACAAAGCCACTAAACATGGCCAACAACCACTAAAATAACACAATCACTGACCTGCAACTGCCAAAAACAAACAGAGGCCCAATACACCACCACTCCTTATAACACACCCACCCAAACTTCAAACACTGCCACACCCACCCATGGACCAATAAAAAGGGCCCACACACACAAACCATGAGCCTTTGCAACAGACTCACTGCTGCCAGACACCACAGAACCAGACTACAAGCTACACCACACCTTACACTTGCACACCTTCACATGACCACCCTCACAAACACCCTCTCATCACATTCACACACACACACAACCATCCACACCCCCCCCCAACATCCACACACCCCCCACACCCACACCATCCCCACCCACACCCCTCACCATGCCCACTACCAAGAATCCAAAGTTCAGTCACCGAGAGTTGGAGGTCCTTGTTGATCAAATCCTCAGAGTCGAGCCACAGATCTTTGGAACATTGGTCAGAAGCACCAGCCAGGCAGCCAAAACAGCCATGTGGCAGACCATCGTCGATGCTGTGAATGCCGTTGCGGACACCAGGAGGACCAAGCAGGATTGCCAGAACAGGTGGTACGATCTGCGGAGGAGGGTCAGAGCCAAGAGGCAGGAGGAACACGACCAGGCCAACGCCACCGGAGGAGGGCCCTCCCGCAGAGCCGTACAGTACCATCCCTGGGAGGAGAGGGTGATGGCCATACTGCCGGTGGAGGCAGTTGAAGGATTAGAAGGACTCCGAGACCCGGGTGAGTACACAAACAACGCACCTCACATGGGGGGAACTGCAACCACAACCAAAATTACTAACAGGCACGCAACCACCACAAGCCATCGCATGACTCAACCACACTCCATGAGCAGGCACATGCCACTGCTGCCACCATGCCCCATGCACCCAGCTGGACAATGTCAAGTCACAGGCCACAGAAGACAACAACACATGACACGGTAACCCGGATGGCGGGAGGCTGGGCACCAAAAATCACATAGTGCGACTCCAAAGCAGACAACAATGCCCTCTGCCCATATGGCCTAGGTCACAGCCAGACAAACACTGTGTCCCAACACAGGAATGACTTGCCAGCAAATGGCGGACGCCTTGCATCAACACATGGGGGTGAAGGCACTGTTTTGCACATGACAGCAGCTAATGAACAGCCAACATTGTGAAAGAGTGGCAGCACACACCACCACAGCAGCAGCGCACAGACACACATCACACCAAATGGGTGCCTGGAGATCAGAAACAAACTCACATCAACAGGCCAAGGGCCACTCAAAGATCTGCTAACAGTGTGTGCCCAGGAAGCTGGGCCAAGGTGACAGAGGGTGACACACGGAGGGAGGGAGAGGGGGACACAGAGGGAGGGAGAGGGGGACTGAGAGGGAGGGAGACGGACAGAGGGAGGAGGCTGACACACGGAGGGAGGGAGAGGGGGACACAGAGGGAGGGAGAGGGGGACAGAGAGGGAGGGAGAGGGGGACAGAGAGGGAGGGAGACACAGGAAGACGGACAGAGGGAGGAGGCTGACACACAGAGGGAGGGAGAGGGGGACAGAGAGGGAGGGAGAGGGGGACAGAGAGGGAGGGAGACACAGGAAGACGGACAGAGGGAGGAGGCTGACACACAGAGGGAGGGAGAGGGGGACATAGAGGGAGGGAGACACAGGAAGACGGACAGAGGGAGGAGGCTGACACACAGAGGGAGGGAGAGGGGGACAGAGAGGGAGGGAGAGGGGGACAGAGAAGGAGGGAGACACAGGGAGAGCAAATCAGTCCTTTGGTGTGTGGGAATGTCTGCTCGTCAGCAGGTGGACTGCGTGCATGTAGACAAGGGTGGCCAGTGCCAGAACCCCCCCTCTTCATCATGGCAAAACGCAGGGCCATGTCACAACCTGTACACGAGCACAAGGACAGCTACCTGCATCATATAAGTGTGTGGATCCACTCCATGTGCACATGTACAGTGCTACAAGGAAGGCGCAAATGCATGGCTCGCCACACCTGCACACTCCACTGCTGACTGCAGTCACACTTGACGCAGCAAGTAAGACTGTGCCACACATAGTTAAAGGGGCCAAATTGGTGCCCAAGGGACACACCCATGCACAAGTGCACTGTGAGTGGAATGCAAGACAGATCCTAATTCCAAGAGGAAATGTGCCAACTTTGAAACGGATGAAACATGGATGTTGCATGGACCAAAATTAACATTGTCTCTCTCACACACAGGTCAACGTCGTGCTGCACCCCCCAACACTGGGGGGGAACACTCACAGGACCCGGATCTGCAGGAGACCGATCCCACCGGCAGCGACCACTCTCACCACTCTGCGGACGACCCCGACCGACCTGGCCCCTCTGGTGTCCAACCACCTGCAGCACCTGCGTCAGGTACAACCGTGCCAACCACCACCCCCACTCCTGCCACATCCCAGGAGACACCCAGGATCCCTGCCCCAACACCACAATGCAGCCAGGCTCGCCAGGAGGGACACGGTGTCCCGGGCACCCAGGAGGAGGCAGGCGACAACGCCAATGCCACCCCTCAGGGGTCCCGGAGACCCGATGTGCCCACAAGTGCAGGCCAGGCGCAAGTGGGCAGGGGTGGTGGGAGTGGAGGACGGCGGAGGCGCGAGCCTGACCAGTTGGCTGGGGATCCGGTATTTTCCCATGTCCGTAACATCCTGGACTCATACCGGCAGGACACCACGGGCATGGCCCAGGTTGTGTCCGTCCGCGAGGGGATCATGGTCCAGCAGGCCCAGCAACATGCGGAGCTAATAGCCTGTCTACTGGTACACCAACGGAGGATGGAGGACAGACAGGCTGAGCAAGTGACGGCGTTCCAGGGGATTCACGCTACACTCCGTCGGATGGCCAACACCATGGCCGACCCTCCCTGTGCCAGAAGGCGGAGAACATCACCACCCACAGGGAGGGATCAGGAGGAGGAGGAGGAAACATCCGACGGAGCATCCCAGACGTCGTCACGGCCTGCTGCTGAGGTTCCCCGCAGGAAGCCGGGTCGTCCACGGAAAGGACCGTGAGGGTGGCTGCTACATCACCATCTCCCAGGACACCTGGCCTGGCACCTGGCCCACTGGAGCAACAGCATCACAGCATCAAGAGACATTCTCTGCCACATGGCCCTGCTGGTAACTGGCTGACCAATGTTGACAAAGACTGTGGCATGGACTCTGAGGATTTCCAATGGCAAGGACACCAACTCCCCTACTGAACTTTGGATTCCCTAATCCCGGAAAGCCCCTCACTTTGTCCCACCCCCCCCCAATAATAAATCACACTATTAAGAGTAGATGCCTGCTGGTAGCATTATTACCTAACATGTGTCTTGTACAGTCTAAACATGCCTGAGTCATCTGTTCTCTTCAACCATCCACACCCTGGGGCCTGAGTCTGGCACAGGACACATGGGTCACAGTTTATTAGGCAAGACAGACATGGAGCACCATACACACCCGTGATGGGCACAACCAGCTGAGGGGGTGGCCGAACAACCGTGCTGACAGACACATTGAGTACAGCAACAGTCATGCGCAGAGGTCAGGGATCCTGGCCAGTGTCCTGGGGGGCACCCAGGTATTTGTAGACAGGTGGCAGAACCATGTCCTGCAAGCTTGAGTCCGGTGGATGCAGAGAATGGGGTCATGCACAACGTTGGATGCATGGGGATGGCACATGTCACAATACCCACACAGTCATGGACATCATGCCCAATACACAGTCTCAGCACACACACACAGCTTGCATCTTGCCACTCGACACATTGACACATAGCCACAATCAGGGAATACCATGCCAGACATGCAGGATGCACCGTGCCAACACACCAGCATTGACTGAGAAGAGGCACCTTGGAGGCATAGGGACACCTTTATTAGTCATGTTTTTGGGATTGCAGAGGCAACTTGAAGTACACATGAACACATCATGTGGAGTGACATGTGAGTCCAACACTGGCACCCCCCTTCTGCAGCACAAATGCGTGATAGCCATGGTACTGGCACACAAGCGTCGGCTAACAGCTAAATACCCACAGCTGCACACGGAGAGCCTGCCATACACCATAGATCCGCTGATGTGGAAGTCCCACACCATGTCAAGCCAATGCTAACCGTATGTGTCCGAGGGCAGTGTCACACACATTGATGCCATCATCACAATCCACTATCCCATCACTGATGACTGTCAACCAGGCAGACCATCTATTCAGGTGTACACAGCTGCATGTCGTGTCCCATGGGGATGCGACATGGCTGCAGAGGAACCAAACCCCGACAGGGGCAGTGTGCACACATCGTGAACAACTGCCACACCCAATACACCCCAGATGCATCCCTTACCGCATGGAGACTTCCAAACGTGTCCGTGCCTGTAACGCTGAGTCAGCCCACGATGTCATGTCCATGAGGAATAGCAGTGCCACAACAATGCAACCAGCAAACGGCATGCGCAGGTACCTGGGGAAGAGAGACACACAAGAAGTCAGCCACAAAAAGCACAGCCACTTGCATGTGCATTTACTCGACACATGTATGGATGACAACATGCTAGGTCACAATTATGACTGGGGAAATACTACCATCACTGCCACCATCACTCCAGTGACACACCCACACACACCTCTGACCCACGTGCCATACATGCAGGTGGAGACACACATCACAACGCATGCCACACGGGGACCAATGCGTGCACACTCAGACACTGGTACTCACCACTAAGCAAAGAAGTCGAGTATGAGCCGAGTCCGGATGTCCTCTTGCGGCTCCACATCCTCCACATCACTAGCCCCATTGCCAAGCCCTTCGTCCTCCACGGGTGGATGGTCCTCGTCATGTTGATTCAGGATGAGTGGCACAGCTCTTTCAACTGCCATGTTGTGCAGCATGCAGCAGACCATGAAGATCTTGCAGACCTTCGCCGGGGCATAAGGGAGTGCACCGCCGGTCTTGTGGAGGCACCGGAATCGGATCTTCAGCATGCCAAACGTCCTCTCTATCACTCGCCTTGTCCGGCCATGGGCGGTGTTATAGCGGAGCTGGGCCGGCGTGATGGGGTTGCGGAGAGGTGTCAGCAGCCAAGGCATGTTGGGATAGCCAGCATCCCCTACATGGGAAGCACATGGACAACGTTAGAACTGGTGAAGCGGTCGTGCCGGTCGGCTATACAGAATACAGGACAGACAGACTGTACCCACCAACAACACATGCCCGTTCGTTGCGCAGCTGCATCATCATATCAGGCATCCCGCTACGCCTCATGATGTAGGCATCGTGTGCTGATCCTGGGAAACGAGCACAGACATGTGAAATCACCATATTGGACAGACACACCACAAGGGCATTGATGGAGTGGTAGTGCTTCCGATTGCGGTACGCCACCTCCCGTGCGTGTGGTGGTACCAAACCTACATGTGTCCCATCTATGGACCCAATGACATGGGGCATCCCTCCCAGGGCATAGAATCCACGCTTGACCTCAGTCATCTGTTCAGGGGTTGGGAACTTGATGAAGTCATCCAGGTGAATCAACATGGCCTCCAAGAAATCATGCAGCACACCGCTGAACATGCTCTGGGACATGCCACCAACATGAGCTATGGTATTTTGGAAGGTACCCGTGGCAAGAAAATGTAGGGCAGCCATTACCTTCAGCTGGGGTGTCAGTGCCGTAGGATACCTGTGCTGCGGTTGCAGGTGTGGTGCCAGTCTCGCCGTCAGCTCCAGGATCAACGGTTGGGTGAAGCGGTAGAGCCGGATCCTGTCATTCTCCTGCATGGCAGCCAAGTCTGGAATTCTTCGGGCAAGAGGCGGCGCTCTGCAGTAATTTGGAAGTGACAAGGAAGAGTGAGTGCACTACGACAACAACTCATGTCTACTGAGCACATGTAAATCTGGCAATACACACATGCTACATAGGGAGTCAGGTATGTGCTACATGTCCAGGACACGTATGGATGCAAGGTGACACTCCTTCCAAGACCCAGCTACACACGGAGATTGAGAACCTCCCCATGCCACGCCATGGGAATAGCTGTGTCCCAGTGCAAGTGAACAGCCCGACGCAAGACAGGAGTGACATACACCCACACATCAGCAGAAGTGGGATGCCGATTGCAGAGACTGGTTGCGGAACACCGGAGCCACAGGTCACATGACATTACACTAGGCCTGCCCACACACCTTGCCATGAAGGTGCACATGTCATGACTCACCACACATTCCTTGTGAGGATGCTGACATGGCCTTGTCACGCTACTCCGTGTCCCATGCATACATGTGCACCTCACATCCGATACCACATGTGGCATGGTGTGCGGAACAGTGTGCAATGACAATCTACACACAGACACATGTTGGTTGCTGCAACGGCTGCAGCTTTTGAGGGTGCTACAACATCAACCTGATGAAAATCCCGGACACATAAATGACATAGTCACATTGTGCACTGTGGGTAGTGACAAGTCATGTGTCATGACCCCTGTACCGGGCATCATGGGACACTTCCGTGTGTTGGTGTCCGTGCCATGCCAGTGACGCTCACCCCAAGTGCGCAGTACGACATGCACACATGTCAAAGGAGTCAAGGGCATGCCTGGCACACATTGCACCGTCACACAGTACACCTATGCACATCTCATCATACATCTGGTGCCTTCTCCACTCAGGAGGCATGTTCCACATCACAGCCTGTCACACCTGTGCCCACACATGTAGTAATGCACAGACGATGCCTTGATGTCCATTCCTGGACAAGTATGTCCATCCATGGACAAGTATGTCCATCCATGGACAAGTATGTCCATCCATGGACAAGTATGTCCGCCCTATTCCTACCTGTGTGTCGCCTATCACCACTGTGATGTGTAAAAACCGCCGTACTGCTGCTAAGAGGGCCTGTGTATGTTCCCAAATCACTGTGGGAGTGCTGCCGTATGTGTACCCATCGTGATGGCGAGCGTACAGGCATTTGTACGGTCCATACCACTACGGGTACGCATACGCGTGCAGACCCATAGTGATAGTGAGCGTAGATGCGTGTGTACGGTCCGTACCACTACGAGTACGCATACGCGTGCAGACCCATAGTGATAGTGAGCGTAGATGCGTGTGTACGGTCCGTACCACTACGAGTACGCATACGCGTGCAGACCCATAGTGATAGTGAGCGTAGATGCGTGTGTACGGCCCTATCACTATGGGTCTGCACGCGTATACGTACCCGTAGTGGTACGGACCGTACACACGCATCTACGCTCACTATCACTATGGGTCTGCACGCGTATGCGTACCCGTAGTGGTACGGACCGTACACACGCATCTACGCTCACTATCACTATGGGTCTGCACGCGTATGCGTACCCGTAGTGGTACGGACCGTACACACGCATCTACGCTCACTATCACTATGGGTCTGCACGCGTATGCGTACCCGTAGTGGTACGGACCGTACACACGCATCTACGCTCACTATCACTATGGGTCTGCACGCGTATGCGTACTCGTAGTGATAGTGAGCGTACATGCGAATGTACGGCCCGTACCACTACGAGTACGCATACGCGTGCAGACCCATAGTGATAGTGAACGTAGGCATGCATGTACGGGCCGTTGCCATGCATTTGGGGTGCCCTAGGGCCCCGAAACGCACCGTACCTGTGTGTGATGCTCCAAATTACATAGGGGACAAGTATTAAGGCCTACATGCATGCTGGTTGTCATGGAGACCAAGTTCAAATTTCGAAATTGTTCTGGAAGGTGCACAGCAGAAGTCAGTTGGAATTATTCTACTTTGTTGCAATGTGTTTGTGGGGCTGACATCATGCAGGAGAATGAAACCGATAGAGAACCCACAGACTGCTAGGTTTGAAGGGATTGGTGGAAACATAGGATGCAAATGTGAGTGACCAATCACTCTGTACTCCTGTGCATGAGACTGGGCAGAAGGGCACATATAAGGCAGCCAGGTCCCATGAGGGAGTACTTGCCTGCACATCTTTGCATTCGTCGACCCAGCTGCTGCTACTGATTCCCTGGAACCATGTCAAGGGCTGTGGAGAGGACACAGCCATTCACCCTGGAGGAGAACATGGCTCTGCTGGATGTGATCCTCCCACAGTACTCCATGCTGTATGGGCGACCAGGGTATCAGGTGAGTGCATAGGCCACTGCCACAGACTGTCCCTATGTTGTGACTGTGACTTCTGCCATTGTGTCCAGGTGTAACACACATGCCATGTACTGTCGGGGGGGTCCCGGGGGGGGGGGTGCCTGATGTCTCCCAGCAGTGCCCTGAGACAGGAGGGGTGGGTGTGGAGTCCTCCCAGCAGTGCCCTGAGACAGGAGGGGTGGGGGCCTATCACTCACAGCAGTGCCCTGAGCCAGGAGGGGTGTGTGCAGAGTCCTCCCAGCAGTGCCCTGAGACAGGAGGGGTGGGGGCCTACCACTCACAGCAGTGCCCTGAGCCAGGAGGGGTGTGTGCAGAGTCCTCCCAGCAGTGCCCTGAGACAGGAGGGGTGGGGGCCTATCACTCACAGCAGTGCCCTGAGACAGGAGGGGTGTGTGCAGAGTCCTCCCAGCAGTGCCCTGAGACAGGAGGGGTGGGGGCCTATCACTCACAGCAGTGCCCTGAGACAGGAGGGGTGGGGGCCTATCACTAACAGCAGTGCCCTGAGACAGGAGGGGTGTGTGCAGAGTCCTCCCAGCAGTGCCCTGAGACAGGAGGGGTGGGGGCCTCTCACTCACAGCAGTGCCCTGAGACAGGAGGGGTGGGGGCCTATCACTAACAGCAGTGCCCTGAGACAGGAGGGGTGGGGGCCTATCACTAACAGCAGTGCCCTGAGACAGGAGGGGTGGGGGCCTATCACTCACAGCAGTGCCCTGAGACAGGAGGGGTGGGTGTGATGCACAGTGTGAGCCTTGATCATTGATTGTGACATTGCCATCATTCCACCTGTGTACCCACTGTGGCACGTACTGCTTTTTCCCTCACCAGGGGATGATGTCCCTATGACAAAGGTGCAATGCGTTGGCTGCATGACATGCCTTGTTGTAACCAGCTAATTTGTACCCATATGTCTCTCTGTGACATGTGGCTGGTGTATTGATGTGGTGTCACTTGTTCCTCCTCACAGGTAGGCGCCACTGCCAAGGAGCAGATCTGGCTGACCGCCGTCAGTGCCGTGAGGGGTGTGGATGGTCGGAGGCGGAGCCTGCCCCAGGTGAGGAAACGCTGGCAGGATATCCGGTGCTGGACGCGGAGGATTGCACGGCTCCTGCTGGGGGACTCACCTGCGAGCCACAAGAACCGCGGCCGCCGCCGTCTGAGCCACCTCCACAGGCGTGTGCTGCCGGTGGTCTTTCCAGACCTGGAGAGGCGCTTACAGGCGATGCAGCAGCCGGAAGGGGGTAGGTACATGTGTGTTTGTTGTGTGTCACCGGCATTTGTAAGGGCACAGTAGCATGAATTCACTGGCAGGGTTTAAAGGTGCTGTGCAGATCCTGTTTGCCCCAGTATAGCGCTGCACCAGTGCCACCCTTCCCCTCCTTGCAATGTGTTCCCTGGTCTGTGTGTAGTCACTCCTTCACAAGGTAATGTAGGCTGGCGCTTTGTCCACGAGAACAATGACTGTAGCATCATGTGTGGGGGTGGTGTGTAACAGGTTGTGGGACCTTGCCTGTGCACTGTCAAGTTCACTGCATGTGGGTTCCATGTCAGTTGGCACTGATGCTGACTCCAGACATGGGAGTTGGTCTCTCATGTGTCATGCCTTACAGCGCGCATGTCCTATGTAGTGGCCTGTGACATGATGTGCATGAGTGTGCGATACACATAGTGCAGGGATGGTGACGTGTGATGCAGTCATTACCATTCAGTAGCATGTAGTTGCGTGCCCACTACTGTCCCCTGGGGCACCTTTTCCTCAGTGGTGTATGTGTCATCATAAACGTGGACAATCTCAGTGTCTACAGCGTAGGTTGTGCTCTGTGCCATTGTCCCCTGTCACCATGTATATAGACGTGCTATTTTGTACAGGTGTCCACTGTGCAGCCTGACCTGATTGTCCTTCTTCATACTCACAGTTGCCAGTGCCTGTGTGTCTTGTTATACTCATCTGAGGATGGGCACTGGTACCTCATTATTTGTACAGGCGCACCTTGGCTGTTTGGCGTCCAATCTTGCTTTTTGCCTGCCCCTGTGTGTATCACCCAGACTATGAGATGTTGGTGCCACCTGTGTCTCAACAATTTGCCTCGTGTAGGGTCTTGTTGGGGCGGGCAATGCCTATGTGTCAAATCCTGATTTCTACTTGCTGGGTCTGGGCAGTGTGTGATGTGTCTGGACACACACGCAATGTGCAGTGACCGAGTCATGTTGGGCATGTTTTCAGCATTACCTATGCAGCATGTGTCTCAAGTTCATGGATATGGTCCCTGGTCATCGGTATTTTCGCCAACGCTGTGTGGTGCAGATGCAGTGCTGGATTGTTCCCAGGGCCTGGGTGCTATGTCAGACTCCGTTTCCTGTGTTTAGCTATTGTCTCATGCTCTCCATGGTATTTCAGTGGCATGGTGGCTCAACCAACTGTGTGTTTCATGCCCTACATCGGTACCTTGTTTAGTAGATGTTAGGGATCTTCCTTTTCAGGCTATGCAGTGTTACCTATGTCGATTGGACTCATGTGACTGATGTGTACAGCTGTCTGATTAATTTCTGTCTCTCCACCCTGCCCACAGCATCGTCGGGGGACACAGAGGGAGACATGGACACAGGCAAGGCGGAGGGACCGAGCACCAGTGCCAGCCGTGACATCGGGGCTGGCACATCGAGTGGGACAGAGGTGGAGGATAGTGCGGCCGAGGACCTGTCGACTGGCACGTCAGAATACGAAGCTGACAGGTCCGAGGAGGATGTCTCCGAGTGGGCGGTGGCTGCACCAGCAGCTGACAGCGGAACAACACCTCGCACCGCCCCCTCAGTTCCCACCAGCCGCCTCCCACTTGCTCGTGTCCCTTCCCAGCGTGCCTGGTCACAGCATGTCTCCTTCCTGCCAGGCACCGCACCCCCTGCCCCTGTCTCCACTGCTGCCGCCAATGCAGAGTCTGTGGACATCCAGCGGCAACTGCAGGTTGGTCAGGCTGCGATCCTTAATGTCCTCCATGCCCACGGCAAAACCCTCACCAACATCGAGGCTTTCTTGGAGGGCATTCATTCATCGCAGGCTGACCAACGCAACTTGCTGAGGTCCATAGACTCCACACTGACTGCAGCAGTGGGTCTCCTGCAGCGCGACCTCCCCCCACCTACCCCTGCCCCATCCACACTTCCCACTCCCATACCTGTCCCACGTACACCCAGACGTCGGCATGCACCCACATCAACGGACACGGGCACCACACCAGCAGGGAAGGTCCACCGCACTCCTCCTGACACGCACACACAGGGTGAGGTAGGCACAACCACTGGGTCGGGGGGCAAACGTGTGACACGCAGCCATAGTGGGAGTCCGCATTCCACCCAGTCCACTCCCTCCAAATCCCCTCCCCTCAGCTCTCCTGGCCACATCTCCCCCAAGGACTCCTTCATGGCCGCTCTGTCCCTGAGCCCCACAGTTACACCACCACGCAAGCGGTCAAGGAGGTCCCCGGTCAGGGTGGTTGAGTCTCCCCCCCTGTCTCCACCCTCCCCCGGTGGCGCTGCGACCCATCCCTCTGACCCCCCCCCTCCTTGGGGCCTGAGGTCCCTTCGGGTGCAGGGGACTCCCTGGAGGACCTTGCAAAGGTGTGTAGTGCCATCCTGGCCTCCGCCTTTGGCACTGACCCACCCCCTGTGGTGGAGTCCTCCATCCCTACACCCACAACGCCGCCCCTTTGCCCTGATGTCCCTGCGGTGCCTGTTGCTTCCCCCCCCCCTGATGCCCTCACCAGTGTGGAAGACGATGCCATTTGACTGTGCAGGCAAGGTAGGGGACACGCATCCCACTGTGTCCCCCATCCAGCTGAGAATCATTGACTGCCCTATGGGCTTTGTGAAGATTGAACTGCCTGCGATCCACGGACATTGTGCTCATGCTGAATAAAGCTTAATTTTGTTTTCATTATCACACTACTGCTATGCTGGTATTGGTGTTGGTGGGGCTGCTACATGGTTTTGGGTGGTGTGTAAGGGTTTGGGTGTGTGGGATATGTAGTAGTGTACTGCTCATTGGTGGGACCCTGGGATCTGTGTGCCATCACAAGGTGTTGGCTAACTTTCTTTGTTCATGTAAGCAGTTACTGCATGGTGCACTTGTCCCAGGGTGTATTCCTTCCTCTGTGTACCCAGCTTTCTTCCCTGCAGGGTGTTCCCAATGTTTAGCGCAGAGCTGTGTCTACATGAGCTGTGTGTGTGATGGAGCCCTTCTACTTTGGCCATGCATGCAGGGCCATGTCTCCACCTGCAACAATCGTGGCATCCTTGGTGATCACTGTACTTGTGTGTGGAGTCTGTTGACATGAGTTCATGGGGACATGTTCCCTTGTAGCCAGTATGCATGTGGATAATTCTGGCCTCACACACATGTGTTACACCCCTCCTGTCTCAGGGCACTGCTGGGAGTGATAGGCACCCACCCCTCCTGTCTCAGGGCACTGCTGGGAGGACTCTGCACACACCCCTCCTGTCTCAGGGCACTGCTGGGAGGACTCCACACCCACCCCTCCTGTCTCAGGGCACTGCTGGGAGGACTCCACACCCACCCCTCCTGTCTCAGGGCACTGCTGGGAGTGATAGGCACCCACCCCTCCTGTCTCAGGGCACTGCTGGGAGGACTCTGCACACACCCCTCCTGTCTCAGGGCACTGCTGGGAGGACTCCACACCCACCCCTCCTGTCTCAGGGCACTGCTGGGAGGACTCCACACCCACCCCTCCTGTCTCAGGGCACTGCTGGGAGTGATAGGCACCCACCCCTCCTGTCTCAGGGCACTGCTGGGAGGACTCTGCACACACCCCTCCTGTCTCAGGGCACTGCTGGGAGGACTCCACACCCACCCCTCCTGTCTCCGGGCACTGCTGGGAGGACTCCACACCCACCCCTCCTGTCTCAGGGCACTGCTGGGAGTGATAGGCACCCACCCCTCCTGTCTCAGGGCACTGCTGTTAGTGATAGGCACCCACCCCTCCTGTCTCAGGGCACTGCTGGGAGGACTCCACACCCACCCCTCCTGTCTCAGGGCACTGCTGGGAGGACTCCACACCCACCCCTCCTGTCTCAGGGCACTGCTGGGAGGACTCCACACCCACCCCTCCTGTCTCAGGGCACTGCTGGGAGTGATAGGCACCCACCCCTCCTGTCTCAGGGCACTGCTGGGAGGACTCTGCACACACCCCTCCTGTCTCAGGGCACTGCTGGGAGGACTCCACACCCACCCCTCCTGTCTCAGGGCACTGCTGGGTGGACTCTGCACACACACCTCCGATTTCAGGATATGTACACTTGGAAAATACACGGTGGGGGTACGCTCAATGCATTCGAGGTGAGGGTACGAGTCTACTTACACTGGTGTGGTGGGGGTACGCTCCATGCATACGCGGGTGAGGGTACGGGTCGTACTTACACTGTTGGGCTGGGGGGTACGCTCCTTGCATACGCGGGTGGGGGTACGGGTCGTACTTACACTGTTGGGGTGGGGGTACGGTCCGTGAGTCCGCGGGCGGGGGTAGGAGTCGTACTTACACTGGTGGGGGTGGGGGTACGGTCCGTACGTCCGCGGGTGAGGGTTCGAGTCGTACTTACACTGTTGGCATGGAGGGTACGCTCCATGCATACGCGGGTGAGGGTTCGAGTCGTACTTACACTGTTGGCATGGGGGGTACGCTCCATGCATACGCGGGTGGGGGTACGGGTCGTACTTACACTGTTGGGCTGGGGGGTACGCTCCATGCATACGCGGGTGGGGGTACGGGTCGTACTTACACTGTTGGGCTTGGGGGTACGCTCCATGCATACGCGGGTGGGGGTACGGGTCGTACTTACACTGTTGGGCTGGGGGGTACGCTCCTTGCATACGCGGGTGAGGGTACGGGTCGTACTTACACTGTTGGGCTGGGGGGTACGCTCCATGCATACGCGGGTGGGGGTACGGGTCGTACTTACACTGTTGGGGTGGGGGGTACGCTCCTTGCATACGCGGGTGAGGGTACGGGTCGTACTTACACTGTTGGGCTGGGGGGTACGCTCCATGCATATGCGGGTGGGGGTACGGGTCGTACTTACACTGTTGGGGTGGGGGGTACGCTCCTTGCATACGCGGGTGAGGGTACGGGTCGTACTTACACTGTTGGGCTGGGGGGTACGCTCCATGCATACGCGGGTGGGGGTACGGGTCGTACTTACACTGTTGGGGTGGGGGTACGGTCCGTGAGTCCGCGGGTGGGGGTAGGAGTCGTACTTACACTGGTGGGGGTGGGGGTACGGTCCGTACGTCCGCGGGTGAGGGTTCGAGTCGTACTTACACTGTTGGCATGGAGGGTACGCTCCATGCATACGCGGGTGGGGGTACGGGTCGTACTTACACTGTTGGGGTGGGGGGTACGCTCCTTGCATATGCGGGTGAGGGTACGGGTCGTACTTACACTGTTGGGGTGGGGGGTACGCTCCATGCATACGCGGGTGAGGGTACGGGTCGTACTTACACTGTTGGGGTGGGGGTACGGTCCGTGAGTCCGCGGGTGGGGGTAGGAGTCGTACTTACACTGGTGGGGGTGGGGGTACGGTCCGTACATCCGCGGGTGAGGGTTCGAGTCGTACTTACACTGTTGGCATGGAGGGTACGCTCCATGCATACGCGGGTGAGGGTTTGAGTCGTACTTACACTGTTGGCATGGGGGGTACGCTCCATGCATACGCGGGTGGGGGTACGGGTCGTACTTACACTGTTGGGGTGGGGGGTACGCTCCTTGCATATGCGGGTGAGGGTACGGGTCGTACTTTCACTGTTGGGGTGGGGGGTGCGCTCCTTGCATACGGGGTGGGGGTAGGGTCCGTACATATCCGTCCCCACGCTATGTGATGTTTGTGCGGCCCGTACCCAGGCCTTTGCCACGTGGGTGCGATCCGTCCCGCCATTGTTGGGGTGACGTGTGTGGGCGTGGTCCGACTCGTACCTACGCTCTTCAGGCGTGGGTACGGGATGTACCTGTCTGGTTGTGTTGCCGGTTCGCGTGGTGACGGACTTCCGTTGTGGCGGTCGCAGGCTTATCAGGACACGCCCCCACCCCCTCGTGGTGACCAGGGCATGGGAGTCAGGTATGTCCAGGCCATGTGTGGTGTGTGACTTATGTGGTTGTTTTGTGGCCTGCCCTGGTCCTGCCACCCCCACCCCACCCCACTTTCCCCCCTCCCTTAGTTATTCTGACCTTCTGCGGCGTCTGCGTCGTAACCTGTAGAGGAGGTGGACTGCTATGAGGGCAGGGATGACTCGTAGGTTCGGGTCCATGTCTGTCCGTCGCGTACTGGTACTCCTTGATCGCGTCGTCCTGTCGCGTACGGGTCCTCCTTGATCGCGTCGTCCTGTCGCGTACGGGTCCTCCTTGGTGGCGTCGTCCTGTGTGTCCGTCACGTACTGGTCCTCCTTGTTCGCGTCGTCGTCTGTCCGTCGCGTACTGGTGGTCCTTGTTCGCGTCGTCCTGATTTCCCGGCAGTTTTTGGCTGCCGCAAAATATTCACCGTGCGGGGTGACGTCGGTGCGAATCGTGATTCCTGGGTCGTGAATGGCTGGCTGCGAGCGTCCCGACGTCAGGTTGGCGCTTTCCCGGATCGCATTGGTAGGTGTTTTTTTGTTCGGTCGGCCTTTTTTACGATTCGTACGGTAATGGTGTACCCGTGCGAATCGTAATTCCTTGTTTGTAAAAATTGACGACCGGGTACGCGTCGGGCGGAGATTGTGCTCCGTCCGACGGTTCGTACCCGGTTTTTGCCGGATCGTGATCGGCACCATAGTCTTTTACTGACTGATGTGCGGCACACTTGACCACTGCCACTTCTTTTGGCAATTGTATTGCTTCAAGCAATTCTTTTACGAAATTTCCATTTTTAATTGAGTACCCTGAAGAAGTCAAGAAATCTCTCTGCATCCAAAGTTGGGCAAAATGATGCACAACCCCGTAACCATACTGACTATCAGTAAAAATGGTTACTTTCCAATTTTTCTCAATTTAGCTTGCTTTAATCAAAGCCGCCATTCAGCTACTTGTGCGGATTTGACTCCTGGCAAATAGGATGCTTCAACTAATCCAGCCAATGTACATACAGCATAAGCAGCACTCAGCGCTTCCTCCTCATGGTGCATACACGAGCCGTCTACAAACAACTCATGTTCTGCATATTTCAGGGGTTCTTCCTGTATGTCTGGTCGGGGCTTAGTACAAAGTTCCGTCACATCCAGACAATTGTGTTCTACTTCATCCCTCATTTCTTCTCCATAGGCGTCTGGTAACAAAGTGGCAGGGTTCAACACTGTACATCTGACTATTGTCACGTTTTCAGCACCTAAGATGATCCTTTCGTATTTTGACATCTGACTAGGAGTGAGATATTGAGTTTGAGTTCTTGTTAATAGTATCGACTCCCTATACTTAAACAGGTAAGTACAAAAATATTGAATCAAAAATATCGAAGTAAAAAATATAGATGTAAAAAATATCGATTTAAAAATATATATAAAATATATGAAATATTAATATTATTTTTAACAAAATGTATTACATTTAATATACATTTTAACCAAATATAACATATAAACTTAATTAAAAAAATATAAACACACAAACATAATAATGTATGCATATACATATATTTAACAATCTTTTTTCAATTAATTTTTAAACTTTAAAATTATTTTAAAATAATATATATATATATCAATAATTTAAAATAAAAACACATTCTAAAATAAATTAAAACATGAAATTATTTAAAAAAAACGAAAACTTACATTTTGTAATACAATAAATGCAACAGTAGGGAAAATGTTTGATAGCAAAATAATTAAATTTACTATTCCAACTCCAGTGACTGCAACAGTAGGGAAAGTGTTGGATAGTGGAGGGGTAAAAATTAATATTCCCACTCCAGTAAGACAAACAGTAGGGAAAGTGTTAGATAGCGGAGCGGAATTTATTTTACTATTCCCACTCCAGTGAGTGGAACTGTTAGGAAAGTATTGGATAGTGAAGGGGCAAAAATTACTATTACCACTCCAAAGAGTGCAACAGTAGGGAAAGTGCTGGATAGTGGAGGGGTAAAAATGACTATTCCCACTCCAGTGTGCGCAAAAGTAGTGTAAGTGTTGGATAGCGGAGACATTAAATTTACTATTCCAACTCCAGTGAATGCAATAGTAGGGAAAATGTTGGATAGCGCAGGAGTAAAAGTTACTATTCCCACTCCAGTGAGGGCAACAGTAGGGAAAGTGCTGGATATCAGAGGGGTAAAAAATTATTATTCTCACTCCTGTGATTGCAACAGTAGGGAAAGTATTGGATAGCGGAGGGGTAGAAATTACTATTCCCACTCCAGTGAGTGCAACAGTAGGGAAAGTTCTGGATATTAGAGGAGTACAAATTACTATTCCCACTCCAGTGAGTGCAACAGTAGGGAAAGTGTTGGATAGTGGAGGGGTAAAAATTACTATTCCCACTCCAGTGAGTGCAACAGGAGAAAAAGTGCTGTATAGCGAAGGGGTAAAGAATATTATTCACACTCTAGTGAGTGCAACATCAGGGAAAGTGCTGGATAGCAGAGAAACAAAAATGACTAATAAAATTAAAGCAATAGAATTTGTTTTTAAAAATCATAAACATAGATAAACAATATTGAAAAAAATACGATTAAGTATATTAAACATATAAAAAGAACACATATTATAATTGGGGCTCCCAGTTTTATGTATTTATTTTTTTAGTCATTTCCATCAGTATTTATCCATATTTAATTTTGTCAACTTTATCTGTATTTATCCATATTTATTATGGGTTTTGTGAAAAAAGTAAAGCTGAAACTGGTATATTTCCACATTTATTTTAACAATAACTATGCAGTCATGCTTGAATGCCTGCCAGGATTCAGTGATATGAACACCTGCAAAAGATAAATCAATGTACTTGTATGAAAATATGAACATTTCAGTATCAGCCTTGTGCATATCTACTGCTGTTTAAGCCTCCTTACTAAAATCCCTTTATTTTGTAACCCCCTTGCCTATTAATCCTCACAGGTATTGGACTGGCAGTCATGGCAAAGTGTGTTTGGAATCACTAAAAAAGAACCCAATTTTCATTTTTATCCACATTTAAAAATAAATACAGACAAGAAAAGAAATGGTTTACTCTCTGTATTTATCTGTAAAAATCAGTAAAAACGAAAAACAGGGAGCCTTAATTATAATATAAATTACATATACCAAAATGCTACAAATATTATATAAAATAAATTAATAAATACATTTATAAACAATAATTATTTAAAAGTAGCATATATTAACAAACAAAAAAAAATATTTAAAACATACATTTATTTTATTTCCTACCCTATAACACCACACCAATAAAAAAACATCTCAAAAGTTTTAAGTTTATGTTCATAATTAACATAATTAGGAATTAATAAAAAAAAATAAACAAAAATAATAAACATTCATTAAATGCACATGCTTTAACACTATAATATCCACAACACACACCTAAAATTAATTACACAATTACCATCATTCATTTCTAATTAATTAATTTAAATTAATTAACAACTAATTATTAATTCAACAATTAAAAATAAATTACTTCCCACCCTTCCCAACATTTACACCTATAAACACCACAACACACACCTAAAGCTAATTACACGATTATCATAATTAATTGCCAATTAACTAAATTAAGTAACAATAAATAATTAAGTAATTCATAATAAATTACTTAACACATTTAACACTGTAACATCTCAATTAAACAAATATTAATAAATGAAAAATATTCAATAATTTTAATATAATTAAATTACTTCCCACCCTATTCCCCTATAAACCCACAACCCGCTACGGATCTAAAAATGCAAAATTTAAATTGAAAAAAATTAATAACTACTAACATTTTAACACATATGATAAAAATACAAACAATTCTTATACAAAAAAACATACATCACATACATATAAAATATATGCTAAAATAGACAACTTAATTAAAAAAATCAATATTTTTAACAACTATATTTTTGCAAATGATATTAAACACTTCGATATTTTAAACATCGATATTACTTACCTAAAATTGATATTCTTAACCACAATATTTTGTCTGTTTATATTTCTGACCCACGATATTTTTACCTCGATATTTGTGCAAGTCGATATTTTTACATCAATATTCTTTCTCCGCACCATCTTTGATATAAAACGAGAAATAGCTGGTGTGTATCCAGTATAAGTGTGTTTGCAAAAGCATGAATCTCTTCTGGGTGATAATGTAATTTTTCTGTACAGCATTGGGGGAAAACAGAAAGGCAGGCTGATATCAGTGCAGTGTTGCTAAGCCAATATGTCATCCCACTCCAGTATCACAAGGGGCTGGGTGAGAAAGCCAGTAATTTGCCCAGCACAATTACTCCTACGAAGAACAAATGTTTTTATTTTTTCTGGAGATCTTAAATGTACCTGCATATTTGGGAGCAATAGCTTTCTAGGAGTACTCTGATGTGTAACATTTTTGAATTTTGAATTTGTACCAGTTATACAAATTTAACTGCGGAAATGCAACACAAATGTGTATTATTTTCTTTTATATTTCTCCAAGTGAAAATAGGTCTCCCAAAGGAGAAACAGTACGTCCGGAAATTTCGAGGGTGTTGCCTCCGCATTCCCATCATGGAGAGACACCCAATGTTGTCTATGACAGGAGTACATTTGCATGAGTTTTCATGGAAAAAAACAACCTGCAAATTCTTAGCAAATACACGTAAAAGTTGGAATTTGTAGCGAAATGCTTATCTGTACTCAGTCTCCCACCACAGGAATGCCTACACTGCACTCTTAAGACAATATTTGTGAATGTGGAAATGTTACTGGACTGTTGGAATTTTTTCATTCTATTCAATTTTGATAATCTTCCTCGCTGTCAGCTGGCCTTAAATTCATTTATTAATTTCACTGTTTTCTATCTCACTGCTGCACCAGAAGACATTAGTGTACTTTACATGTAACAGCAGAAATGACAAAACATATGGATAACAAGTACGACCATGAATTGAAGTGGAACACGTTTAAAATAAACTGTGAGACATAGCAAGGATTGGTTTAAGATCCAACGTTTAATTCAAAGGACCCATTCTGTAGTATGAAAGGAAAGTGAAAGATAAATTATGGGATAAAGCACCCCCATGCTGTGTATTACAAAGATATTGCAAGACCCTGATGAAATGCGTGGCTATTTATAGGAATGCAGCCGATGATGCTGCTGCGAAAGACAGAATGCTTAATCAAAATCCAAAATAATATGCTTGTAGGTACATATAATATCCTTGATAGCATGAAATCAACCAACATCAAGGTTCTTCAGAACAGTACAAGTAGCTTCTTTGTTCTTTCATTAGAGAATAATTCAACGAAGACATACATTTGTTGTGCATACTGGTTTATTTCTCTTCTGCCATTATAGATTCTTCTTGAAACTGTGGACTTTTTTTAACCTATACATTGTTGCCATATGTCAGTTTCGCACTCTTTGCATATGCACTTGGGTGTAGGAATGCTGAAAGCATAGTTGTATGGTGATCCAATGGTTGCTCTGCCGTTGTCATATGTGTGTACACTTTTGATGTGTTTTGGTTTTGTTTTTTCCTAATTAAGGAATTCACTATGTTTAACAGCTCTTACAACTACATTATAATCTATGTATGAGGGGGCATTTACATTTTGGTGCATAGTACAATAGTATTAGTATGACAGATAACCGAGTGCTCCAGTGTTTTAAATATACACAAGGGTTGCCTGAGACAATGAAAACAGGAAGTTGTTCAGGATTAACACCAGGAGCCATGCTGCCATTCCATGATGGCATTCACTAGCGGATCCCTGCTGCTCACCTGTGTGGCCTCGTGTGTCTCCTGGGACCGCTCGTTTTCCTCCATCTGGCCTCACGTCTCCCCCCCGCCGTCGCCTGACACCGCGACCGCCGTGTGGGGGGAGCTCTCTACGGGGACTACATTTCCCAGGACCCTCAGCGACCCGGAAGTACAAACCACGCACTTTGCGCGCCCGGAGGCGCTACTTAACTGAGCCCGCCCCCGGCAGAGCGGGGGCTGTTCCTGGCATTCACTAGCGGATCCCTGCTGCTCACCTGTGTGGCCTCGTGTGTCTCCTGGGACCGCTCGTTTTCCTCCATCTGCCCTCACGTCTCCCCCCCGCCGTCGCCTGACACCACGACCGCCGTGTGGGGGGAGCTCTCTACGGGGACTACATTTCCCAGGCCCCTCAGCGACCCGGAAGTACAAACCACGCACTTTGCGTGCCCGGAGGCGCTACTTAACTGAGCCCGCCCCCGGCAGAGCGGGGGCTGTTCCTGGCATTCACTAGCGGATCCCTGCTGCTCACCTGTGTGGCCTCGTGTGTCTCCTGGGACCGCTCGTTTTCCTCCATCTGGCCTCACGTCTCCCCCCCGCCGTCGCCTGACACCGCGACCGCCATGTGGGGGGAGCTCTCTACGGGGACTACATTTCCCAGGCCCCTCAGCGACCCGGAAGTACAAACCACGCACTTTGCGCGCCCGGAGGCGCTACTTAACTGAGCCCGCCCCCGGCAGAGCGGGGGCTGTTCCTGGCATTCACTAGCGGATCCCTGCTGCTCACCTGTGTGGCCTCGTGTGTCTCCTGGGACCGCTCGTTTTCCTCCATCTGGCCTCACGTCTCCCCCCCGCCGTCGCCTGACACCGCGACCGCCGTGTGGGGGGAGCTCTCTACGGGGACTACATTTCCCAGGCCCCTCAGCAACCCGGAAGTACAAACCACGCACTTTGCGCGCCCGGAGGCGCTACTTAACTGAGCCCGCCCCCGGCAGAGCGGGGGCTGTTCCTGGCATTCACTAGCGGATCCCTGCTGCTCACCTGTGTGGCCTCGTGTGTCTCCTGGGACCGCTCGTTTTCCTCCATCTGGCCTCACGTCTACTCCCCGCCGTCGCCTGACACCGCGACAGCCGTGTGGGGGGAGCTCTCTACGGGGACTACATTTCCCAGGCCCCTCAGCGACCCGGAAGTACAAACCACGCACTTTGCGCGCCCGGAGGCGCTACTTAACTGAGCCCGCCCCCCGCGACGCGGGTTCGCGCGCGGGTCGGCGCCGGGAGAAGCCCGGGACAAGGGCGGGACCGTCTGTGGCCGTCCGGGGCCGGAGGAGGCCGGGCTGGGTCGCTCATCTAAGCTTTGCGCTCTGGAACAGTTGTGAACTTACCCCCTTGGCTAAAGCCATTTTATCTATTATCGTCAGTCCTTTGCCTTGTCTAGAGTGTGTACCTTTTATCTTATATTGTTTGGATTTTAGATACTTGTGCTAGAGGTTCCTCATTGTTCATCGCTGTTGGCTCATTTGAATTATGGGGAAGCACTCCAAACCTACAGTTAGTCACCCTATGACTAGACAGCTAGCCAACTCCAATTCACAGATCCCCAGTCTTACAGCGATAGATAAGATGCTCCAGAAGACAATCGGGGCGGTGGCTACAGCCATCGAAAATACGGAAAAACGGTTGTCGATTACACCGGCATTTAATATGGCCCCCCCTTCTGATGGATTGGCTGACTTCTCCTCATACCAGGTGGATCCTGATGCAATGTCTTCCATGTTGCCCTCATTCACACAACTACCGTGCGCTCAGGCACAAATAGATGAACCAGCTCTAGTGGTAGATGGGCCATCATCATCCTCCTTTGTTTCTATCGTGGCCCCCATAAAGCAGTCAAAGCCAAGGAAAAAAAAAAAAAAAAACTCAGAAAAAGGAGTTTTTTCCCAGCCCCTCCTGTAGACAGCTCTCCCCTCTTGGCCCCGATCCACCACCCCCCTACTTCTATCCCTCCGACCTGGGTGACTACCTTATTAATTGACCTTCAGTCACACATAGACCAGTCCCTAAACCATCTTTTAAAATCCCTGTCATCTAAAATCGACAGGTTGGTATCATTAGTTAATACCATAGGTTTTGGGAAGAAGCAGCCAAACCAGGACTTAAAGTCCAATTTGGGCAGCACGGAGGGTGTCAGTATTCAAGCATCCCTTACCAATCCTACCCCCCAATCACAGCCACCTTTACCCCCGATCCAGTCGGTTACGGATCTATGCCAGCCTTCCTTGGTGCATTTAACTGTCCCCTCCCTCACTGATGGTCCTCGTACGTCCCTGACTGCGCCCCGTGCCCCCATTGTCGTTCCATCACATGAGCAGCTAGCTAGCTGCAGGGATTTAGCTCCTCTGAATTCAGACAGGGATGGAACTTGCCTTCCTGGGGGGGGGGATCCGAGCCCTCAGGAGCCCGGATGATTCCCATCTTCTAGTCCAGCTGCCCCCGGAGGCAGCACCTTATGTGATCGTGCTCACAGGAGTTCCACCGTTAATGAATGGAAGGGGGGAATCGTATTCTGAATTAAAAAATAAAGTCATTCACTGGCTGTCCAAAAATAGACCATTGAAGGGAGCAGGGAGAGGGGAGATTCTTCATGTTCGGAGGGTTAACTGGCTGGGGACCCGCCCAAAGGACATAGGGGGGGACTGTGTCCTGATTAACTTTAGGGACCCCAGAGTAGTAGGTCACATACTGGAGCAGGGAGGGCACCATAGAAGGGGAGCCATTGAGGCATCGCATTTGGGGTATTTTTATTCTATCCCCAATACTCTGGACCCAGTTGATCTACCATACTTCCACCAGGCCCCACATAATTCCTTCTTTAACATCCCGGTTGAAAACCGTTTCGGTGTGTTTAATGCGGTGGACTGACCACCACCTCTGAGTCCTAGTAAGGGAGGGTTTATGCCCGTGGGAGGGACCCAGGATGGGGATGTCTCCGATACGATGTTGGCTGTGTCCCCGGTAGCTCTTGGCACGGAGAGTGGCCCTGGGCCCCCTTCTCCCTCATTTCTGTCCCTCAGCGCCACAGTGGGGTGTTTAGTGTTGAACCCCCTTGTGCATTCTGCTTCCCACAGCCCCCCCTCTTCCCCCCCTCCGGTTGATAGCCCCCCCCGAATACCTATCCGGAGACCATTAGTTGGGTCTTGGAATGTGGCCGGTCTGGAGTCCAAACTCTCTGATCCTGAGTGGGGAGAGCTAATGGACAAATATGACATCTGCATACTCCAAGAAACCTGGCTACGGACTACACCACGGAGGGTGGGTTATGCATCGTTTTCGGCCCCAGCAGTCCAGGGGACGAGAGGAAGACCTTCAGGGGGGCTAGTAGTATGGGTTGCAACACACCTGGGGTGCTCAGTAAAGTTACTGGATCCAAAGTCCCCTGACATCCTATGCCTGCTACTCACTTTCCCTGCTAGCTACTCGCTAGTAGTAATAAATGTGTATTTGCGCCCCCAGCCGGTTCAGTTGGGTCTGTCGATCCTGGGCGCCCTGGAAGATGTTTTACATTCTCTTCCACCCGCGTCCCATAAACTAATTGGCGCAGATCTCAATTGCCACTTCGAACCCCTTCTTGGGATCCCCTCTCCCACCTGTGATGAGGATGAAATCTATCTAATCCCAGACCTTATCTCCTATCCGGCCAAACGCCTTTCCCCTCTAGCCCTTGAGATTAATAGGCTCACCATCGCACACTCCTTGCGGGCCTGCAATGGTAGACTCTGCCCGGACGTGCCGGGGTCTTTCACCTTTAACAGAGCTGGGAGCTGTTCGACCATCGACTATGTTTTGGTGAACGTGGAATTTTGGGGCCACTTGGCCGCCTTTTCTATTATTCCACGGGTCGATAGCGATCACAACCTACTGTCTCTGGAATTGATTAACAAGTTAGGTGGTAGTGAATTTTCTAGGCCCCAATCTCCATTACATAGCGAGAATCTGGTTCTAGTGGCAGGTGGCAGAAGGATCAGGTGGGAAAGGGTAGCGTCTGATGACCTAAAGCTTGCTGAGATTTATAGCACTGTGTTCCGCTCCTTGGAAGCAGTCTCCCACCTCCTGAGTCCTGCCGGGGACATCCCGCAGTCCCGCCTTTTCGATCTCCAGACCATCCACAAGGATCTCCTTGGCAGTTTGGCTAGCTTCTTCTACAACCCTACTGTCTCAAAACCAAGGCCTTCTAGGCCCGAGCACTGGTTCAATGGTACCTGTAGACAGGCTAAGTCTGCCCTGTTAAAAGAAGTAAAGGAGGGTACCCCGTCTAGTATCCGGGCGGCTAGGGCCACCTATAAAAACCTGATCAAGGAAGCAAAAGCCGAGTGGGAGGATCTAAGGTGGCAAAATTTACTCCAAGCCTTAGTAGACCGTGACTCGAGGGCGTTTTGGAACATTGTCCGAACGGGCACGGTTGCCAGTCCCCCAGCAATTATTCCCAATCTCAGCGAGGAGGTCTGGCTCGCCCATTTCCAACCCCTCTTCTCGGTCAGTAACCCTCCGGGTGGCACCGATGCAGGCTTGTCACGGACTGATATTGCTACGGACCTGTTGTGTCAGGAAGAAATTGAGACTAGTCTCTTTTCTATCCCAGAAATAGAATTGGCCCTCAATTCCCTATCAGTAGGGAAAGCTCCGGGGCTTGACAAGATCCCCGGTGATCTCTACAGAAGTGATGTAAAAATCTGGGCCCCTTATATATGTGTATATTTTAATGCTATTTTGCAGGGCCTTAGAATCCCGGACACCTGGCGGGGTGCAGAAATTATACCCATCCACAAAAAATCTTCCCCACTGGATCCAGCCAACTACCGCCCCATAAGCCTGATTGATGTTTTACAGAAGCTGTTCGCCCGAGTCCTCTTATCCAGACTGCAGTTCTGGATGGAGGATCAACAAATTTTAACCTCCCTCCAGGCGGGGTTCCGAGCCAAGGTTTCTACTATTGATCAATTATTTAGATTACTCTTGATTTATTGGAAAACAGTCAGCATGGGTGCTGGTAATTTGTTTCTGATCTTTGTGGACCTGCGGTCCGCTTTTGATATGGTGCAAAGGGAAAAACTCTGGGCCCTCTTGCTAGAGATGGGTGCACCCCCCTACCTTTGCCATTTATTCAAACGCCTTCACCTAGGCACCTACGCAAGGGTGAGATTTGGGAGATGCGGGGAAATCTCTGGGCCATTTCCGGTAGAGAAGGGTGTGAGGCAGGGCTGTGTCCTGGCCCCCACCCTTTTCTCCCTTTTCATCAATCGGCTGATCGAGTATCTACTGCGTTCCGCTAACCTGGATTCCCCTGTACTGGCGGGGCGTAAGGTCCCGGCCCTAATGTTCGCTGATGATACGCTCCTGTTATCCCAATCTTACATGGGCATCCAGCGTACATTAGAGGCCTTTTGCTCCTTTTGTAAAATCAGGGATCTGGAACTGAACCTTTCGAAGACCAAATTTATGGTTTTCGGTTCTAATTCATCTAATTGCCCCCATCCTAAACTGGGAGAGGTTGAGTTGGATAGGGTTGCCACGTTTGAGTATTTGGGGGTGACCCTCAATGATAAAATGAATTGGGGGTCCCATTTGGCGAAGGCAAATTTGAGATTAGCCCAATCAGTGGGGGGAATCCTGAAGGTGTTTAATAACTCCTCTTTTAAACCTTTGGGCCCCCCCATGGAAATCTATAAATCCCAAGCCAGAGGAGGAGCACTTTACGGTGCTGAATTATGGGGATATTCCCCCCCCGCTTCCCTCTCATCTATTGAGAATTCTTTTATCAGGAGATTGTTGAAACTACCTGTCAGCACCCCATTAATTCCTCTGAGATGGGATCTGGGTTTGGTTCCCATAGAGGAGATTGCCCGGAACCGTCCTCTTCAGTTCTGGAGGCGTCTTTGGTCAACGCCTGAGTTGGTAAGCTACAGGTACGATCTTGGTGACATTATGGCAAGGGGAAAATCGGATATGATCCCTTGGCTTGCCTACATAAAGAACCTTTGTAACCTAATTGGGATGAGGAATTTATGGTCCGCCCCGGAAGCGACCTGCCGTTCACTCTCGAAGAATTCATTGCGGGAGGTTTTAAAATCTTATAGGAAGGGTATCCTACTCCATTCCTCCCTGGGTAGGCTTACTGACACCTTTCTGGATATTAAGTGTAGTCCCCAGTTTGAAGTTTTCCTGGACGTTATCCAACCACCTTTGGCAAAGAAACTTTACATCCAGTTCAGACACGGTTCGCTACCGTTGAGAGATCTCACTCACAGATGGTGCAATGCTGTAGATCCCGTTAGCTCGTGTCCCCTATGTTCTGCTATCTGTGAAACAGAGTTACATGTTGTTCTCTTTTGCCCCTTATATACTATTGCAAGAAAAAAGTGGATTATCCAGTTATGTAAGTCTAGGGGTCTCAGGGACTACAAGGAGGTGTTCAGAATTCTGAAATATGATACCACCCCTTTGATAGTGTTTGTAATGGCTAAATTCCTTCTCTCAATGTGGTTTGTAAGGTCCAAATTTTTGTCTTCTGTCGCTCATCTTTCTGATTCAGTATTATCTTTATCGCCATCATAGGACTTTGAGGTATAATGTGTATATCTTTGGCCCTGGATTAATTTTAACATTTTTCTCTTCGTGGAAAAGTTCACGTTTTTACTGCGTATGTCCTATGGAAATTGCCTTAATGTCTTAATGGATTACACTCTATACAATGCTATTTAATCTTGTTTTAAATGTATATATGTATTTATGTCTTTTTATGGTATTTTACCGAAATAAAAGCTTTGACTGACTGATAGCCTGGAAATTCTGCTTCAACTCGAGATTTTAGTAAGCATAGAGGTTACAAGGAGATTGAAGGTGTTTTTCCAAAGAGTAAGTTTTTAAATTATTTCTTAAAACTGCAGATGTTGGGTGCTTTTCTGATTTGCAAAGGAAGCAAGTTCCAAATACCTGGGGCATGACTGCAGAAAGATCTATCCACAGAGGCTATTTTTCTTGAAAATATGGGTGTTCCAACTCTCCTTACAACTAACATCTCTTTAGATTTACAAAATCTTTATGTTTTTCTGCTACATATTTTCACAAATGCGGAGTTCTTTGAGGAAGGGGTAAAAGACGATGAATCAGTGCCCTATTACTTACCGGTAATCTTCATTACCCCTGGACCCTACCCCGTCCCCTCTCCCACCGGGAGTATATGAACCTACTTACCCAGCATTCCTCCTGAACTACCAAGCCCCCAGATGAAGGCCGGCCAACAGGGAGGGAGGGAGGAGAGTACTAAATGGGACAGGGACAACGGGACCAGGAGTAATGAAGATTACCGGTATGTAATAGGACATTACCCCAAGGTCCCTCCTGTCCCCGTCCCATTCATTACAAGTGGGAATACCAAAGCAGCACACCGGCATTCATCCATAACAAACCACCAGGAGACAGGGAAACAGCAACCCCCAGTGATTTATTGGAATACAGAGGCATTAAGTCACAAGCGCACAGCCCGCAACACTACCAACCCAAAATTAGCATCATCACCCAGACAAATTCTGGATAAGATAATGCCTCACAAATGTGTTAGAGGACACCAAAGTAGTCGCCCTACAGATCTCAGACAGGGAAACCCCTTTCACTTCAGGCCAGGAGGCAGCCATCCCATGAGTGGAAGGACCGTGCACCCTAACAGAAGGAGGTGAACCGGACAGGGAGTAAGCTAACGCAATGACCTGCCGCAACGAACGACCAATGGATGAAGAATAAGCCTTCCTGCCCCAAGAGGAAACCCCAAAGGAAATAAACAGGGAGTCCAACTTCCAAAAAGGAAGAGTGCAATCCAGATAGATCCGCAATGCACAACTGACATCCAACAAGGATCAAGGAAGATCACCTTCCGACAAATGATACCTGCATAAGGAAGGCGACACTGACTCTTGAGAATGATGGAACTACGAAGGAACCTTCGGAACAAAAGAGGAATCCAAACGCAAGACCACCCCATCATCAGAGCCAGGCTCTGTTAAGGACAAATTGCCCTACATATTTCACAGAAATGTTGGGACGTATCTTAAACATGTCTGATACGAGGGGTATTGCATTTTACCTGCTCTACGCTGCCTGTTTTGCAGTGAAGCATGCATGCTAGACATCTGTCTAACACTCCCATCAGTCATGCCAACGGATATCGATGCTCTGCTGGACCCGATAACGGCTCACGCTCTGTGTTGTCCCCAGCGGCTACCAATCCTGATGACGGCATTCATTGAGATCTCACAGGCGCAACATGCTACTGCTGAGGTACGAGATGGATCAACAGGCACACTGGTATCATCGAGCACTGCTACTGACGATGCATCACATCTATGTGCAGTTAGTCTTCTAAACGAGGTAATCGACCTGTCACCGACAACGTTAGACGGTTTTTTGTCTACAGGATTAGAGGATTTCATGTTTTCCCCAGCATCTTCAAATAACTTTTGATTTGGCTCACAGTTTACCATGTAATCTATGAATTTGGCCTTCATTTTTTCTACAAAAGACTACATTTTGAACTTTCCTAAGATCGCATTTTTGTGACTATTGACTAACAGCTCTGCTTACAGTAGCACTATTCATAGAGAACAGACTTCTTTGAAACTCTTCCAGGGACATGTTGTCACCTTTTTTGAATTTATGTAATCATGACATGAAATGGCTCAGAACTATTTTTTTTCCTTTCTGTAAAACTGGACCATTTCATTACATATGTTTATATATTTGCGTTCATTCTCTTAGCGTTCACTGTAAATATATGCTTAGAATGGAACATTGCTTTAATATGTACAGCACATGCATTCCATGTGTAGCGAACCTTTAATGAAGACTTTTAGTAGGCTTTTACATATGTTTTTAGTGAACATGTGATACTCAATTTATATGTTTTAGCATGTTTAGCATTTAGTAATATCGAACAGTAGTCATTGGAGTGGGTGTTGTGTTTCAACTTAGATACCCGTATATAGGTTTCCCTGAATCATGTCCTTATATAGGCACAACTCGCTTTGCCCTTATTTAGGCATAGTATCCCAGCCCTTATTTAGGCATTAGCCATGCTAACCAAATACAGGCATGGTCACCTACATCCGTCCATCCCACGTCACAACGAGTTCTTAGAAACCAGACCCTCAAGCCGAACGGGACTTTCCCTAGCTAGGATTATTAATTTCTCAAAGAACTCATCTATTATGCATGGACTACTATTCCTTAGGGGTTCATCCATGACGTCTTCCTCTGCCCGACTTTACGTCAATGCTAGCATTCCTAAATACCTTCCAGGTATAAATATACCTTCCCTTACCATGGCAAACCACGGCATGGCACGGCGGTTCCACTGCACGACTTGACTGCACGGTTTGCCACGGCAAGTTCAGAAGAGACCTTATCCCGGCCTGATGCACTGACCAGACGCTGTCATCCCTGCTTGCAGAGAATCCAGCTTCCAGTGTTCTAACTCTCTTTGCGGGGTGTTAGAGTTTGAGACCCGGATAGAGATTCCTACCTCGCTCATTCTAAAGGTATGGAGGCGACTAGAACCTAGAGGGACTCTTGGCATACTAAACTTAGAATATACCATACTACAGAAAACAGCACCTACTTTTACCTCACACCACACTTAGGTTAGATACACCGGGATAGGACTATTTAGAAGCATCAGACGAGTATTCACATTTTAGCCTGTGTTCTTTATGTATGTATATATAAATATGTGTCATCGCTAAAAGACAATGCTATTGCAGTATTATTTCTTCTTATTGCTTACACTGTGCGTATTATATATTGCTTTCTGTCTAATGATCGAAACAGCTCATATCTCTTACATGAGAAACAAGACTGTTCAATAAACCCTTTTATTGAAACCCCGTCTTTCTATTTTCTGTGTAACTCTGGAGGAACTAAGCATGCACGATTGACTGAGTGAAACTGTTATCTATTGTTGCCACGATTCTGAGACGCGTTCCTATTCCAAGGTAAACAAAGTTGTCATGTTTATACGGTTCGAGTAAGTTAATACGTGCACTACTGGAATGGTTGTATCAAAATGTCGTCAAAATTGTATTTCGGTTTTATTACCGTGCTCCTGGGTGTCACTTCTCTGAACGTGAAGCGCGGGAATTAGATACGTTTGGTTGCACACCCTAGAATGTTGGGTGTGTCCCCTGGGCACTGGTGTTGTGAATCTTTGTCCTTCAATCAAAATTCAATAAAGTTGTACACAATATTTTTTTTCAAGTGCTTATAATTCATTTAATCACGAAATTTATATTTCATTCCGGTGATGCATCGAACATTATGAGTTTTTCTTTTCCCAATGCATTTCGGCAATATGCCTTCTTCTGGGGAATATCTAAGGAATTAATATATAATGAGGCTATAAATATGGTGTCATTGGAAGAAATAAAGAAGCATATATACATATAAACAGTTCGTAACGTTCCTTAAACCGTTTATATTATTCGTCACGGGTGATCTCTTAATGGTTGTTACGGTGGAGGATAGCAGAAAAAGCTAAATGTATCGGGTTCGATGGTGGTGCTAAAAGGGTGAAAATGTATTAGCGAATAAAAACGAGAAGCATTCATGCGTTTGTTGTGAGCTGAGTTAAAACTGAACGGTGAATGTGTTTCTGTTGTGAATAGGCGGGAAAACTCTGCTCGCTCTGTAGTTTTAAGCTCTTAATGTGGGGGCACCAGGTTGTGTGTTAGTTGTATCATGCCTCCCCGGGTATTTTAGATGTACTTACTTAGGTGTCTCGTGGTGTCTACCGTGTTCGGTGCGCCATCATTGTCGGGTGTCTGCCGATGTGTAAACGCTCCGTAGAGTGCCGGTGTGTTTATGGGTTAGGGTCATGAAAATAAACATGGGACTAATTGTTAGTGCATAGATAGTGAGAACAGACTATGCCTGCTACGTGATTCTCAGTCAACACGAACAAAAACATTTATATGGGTGATATAATCAATGCAAATTAAATCAATACAAGAAAAATTGTACAATCAGAGGTAATATGTAAATTCCATGCGGTCATTCATCCCATCAGGTTTCATTGAATGTAGTGTCCGAATCCAGTGATTTTCGCGTTGTAATAAAGTTTTGTGGTTGTCTCTGCCTTCAGTTTTTACGATAATTTCCAAATGAATGACCGCATGGAATTTACATGTTACCTCTGATTGTACAATTTTTCTTGTATTGATTTAATTTGCATTGATTATATCACCCATATAAATGTTTTTGTTCGTGTTGACTATCTATGCACTAACAATTAGTCCCGTGTTTATTTTCATGACCCTAACCCATAAACACACCGGCACTCTACGGAGCGTTTACACATCGGCAGACACCCGACAATGATGGCGCACCGAACACGGTAGACACCACGAGACACCTAAGTAAGTACATCTAAAATACCCGGGGAGGCATGATACAACTAACACACAACCTGGTGCCCCCACATTAAGAGCTTAAAACTACCGAGCGAGCAGAGTTTCACCCTTTTAGCACCACCATCGAACCCGATACATTTAGCTTTTTCTGCTATCATCCACCGTCACTGTATAACAACCATTAAGAGATCACCCGTGACGAATAATATAAACGGTTTAAGGAACGTTACGAACTGTTTATATGTATATATGTTTCTTTATTTCTTCCAATGACACCATATTTATAGCCTCATTATATATTAATTCCTTAGATATTCCCCAGAAGAAGGCATATTGCCGAAATGCATTGGGAAAAGAAAAACTCATAATGTTCGATGCATCACCGGAATGAAATATAAATTTCGTGATTAAATGGATTATAAGCACTTGAAAAAAAATATTGTGTACAACTTTATTGAATTTTGATTGAAGGACAAAGATTCACAACACCAGTGCCCAGGGGACACACCCAACATTCTAGGGTGTGCAACCAAACGTATGTTTATACGGTTGTCAGAAACTAATCCCTTCTTGTTCATTCGAGAAGTTTCTAGTGACCTCTGAGTTAGCTGGCACACACAAGTAGTTAAGTTTAATATACTCGAGCATACTGACCGTAGTCCTATGCAAAAACTATAGTGTATATTATTCTAATGCGCAGAGCCTATAAGGGAAATAGGAACTACACTACAAGAGTGATTGATGGTTGCTTGTCAGATTCATACAGGTGACGAATGCTGAGAGAAACTCTTAGTCTGGAACGAGCTCTCAGGGCTGCCAAAGCTGAAGAGTGTTCTGACCAACAAGCTGCTGACATGGAGGCAGGAGGTGCCCAGAATTAGTTAGTCATAAATGTGAGAAATAAGTTAAAGTAGAAGACTGAGAGACGCAGAGTGAATTCTCCCCAGAAAAATAAGTTGTGTTTCAGGTGTGGACTTTCGTTTCCATACAAATGTAAATGTCCCACATTGGGCATTTTTGTAAACGCTGTAAAAATCAAAACCATTTTGTGATGGTGTGCAAGGTGAAAGAAAAAGTAGGTGCATCACAGAGCAAAGACAAAGGTGCCGATTCCGTTCCTGGAAAAATTTTCCCCGTACGACTCGTATCCGGTCTTTTTACCGTACGAATCGTACAAGTAGCGTACAAACTGGCAAGTACGATTCGTATGGGAAAAAGTCCATACGAATCGCATTTGGAAAATTTCCCCACACGTCCTCGGGTCGGAAAAAGTGTCCGACACATCCCCGGACGATTTTACGTACAACTGTGAAAAGTGAAGTCCGAGCGCGCAAGTACGATCCATCCCGTGCGTCCGATATTACAACCGTATGGAAAATGCACCGTTCAGACCGAACTCCCATAGCAACCATGGAGACATGTGCCCGCATACGCACCGACCCCCCCCAGCCCCCGTGAGTATGCGCCGAACCCCCCGTGTATGTACACCCGTGTACGTACGAGTCGTACCCCCACCCGTGTATGTACACCCGTGTACGTACGAGTCGTACCCCCCGTGTATGTACACCCGTGTACGTACGCACCGAACACGGGTGTACATACACGGGGGGGTTCGGCGCGTACTCACGGGGCTGGGGGGGGGGGGGTACGGCACGTACCGGGCCCCCAAATCTGGTCGTTTCGCGGCGTACTTTGCTTTTCCGGCACTTTTTGGGTGCCGTAAAAATATTGCCGTCCGGACTGCTGTCGGTTCGAATCGTACTTCCTGGTTCGTGAAACGCTGCCTGAAAGCGTCCCGACGTCACGTCGGAGCATTCCCGGATCACATTCCTATGTATATTTTCGTCGGTCGGTGTTTTTTACGATTCGTGCGGAAATGGTGTTTCCGTGCAAATCGTACATCCATGTTTGTAATGTTTTTTTCCCGGGTACGAGTCGGACGGAGAAAACGCTCCGACCGACGGTTCGTACCCGGTTTTTCCAGGATCGGAATCGGCACCAAAATGTTAGCTCACATGTTCCAGAAGCGAAGTTCAAAGAACACCCATTAGGCCAAGCAACCACATGAGCTGAGACAAATTGATACCAAATGAAGTTGATCGACATCTAAATCTTCGTTAAATAGGTCTTCTGTGCCATTATCAAGTGAACGTGTAGAAGATGGGTGTCCCATGGTGATGTTCACCTCAGAGAAGCATGCGCATGTTGAACTGGCCACCTGTGAGGAAAAACATTGGTCCAAGTGATATCGACATGACAACGTATCAAAGTCATTCAAACATTGTCCGAGGATCACACTAAAAGTCAATGATTGATCAATATCTTTCATTATCGATAGTGGTGCATCAATAAATATTATGCCTGAGGAGCAATATAATAAACTGTCTCCAGTATCCCGACTTATGCCATTGAATATTAAAGTGCATACGTGGGCTGCTTCAACACCACTAAAAAGTCAAGGTTCATTTGTGGCAACGATGAAGCATAAGAAGACAAAAGTACAAGCACTCATTCGTGTACTGCAAGCTAGGGCGTCAAGTGCCTGTTTACTCAGCTTCAGCACAGATGTTCATATGGTGCTGATATCCGCGAACTATAACATGAACGCTCATCACAAACTAGTAAGCCAATTCCCATCATTATTGCATGGATTGGGAAAACTAAAGACTATGAAAGGCCAATTACACATTAATGAGGTTGTCCGTCCTATTGCTCAAAGACACAAACAAATTGCCTTTCCCTTACAGGAAGCTGTTGAAAAGGAACTTGAATCTTTACTCAAGCACAATATAATTGAGCGTTCTACAGGTCCAACTCCATGGGTTTCTCCCATAGTGGTAGTTTCTAAAAAGGACAGTGAAGGAGCTGTATTTACCTGCGTGGATATGTGTCAAACAAACAAGGCCATTGAAAGAAAATGATATCTAGGTCTGCACATTGCTGGCATGATAGTAGAATTGAATGGGACAAAGGTATTCTCTCACCTGAATCTGAATTAAGGATATCATCAGGTGGAACTTAAGAAGAAGTGCAGGTACATCACAACCTTGTCTTATACACATGTTGGTCTGTTCCGTTACAAGACACTAAGTTTTGGTGTGTCATCAGTTGCAGAGATAGTCCAAGATGTCAATTTACGTCTCATACAGCCTGTCATGAATGCTTTAAACTGCAGTGATGATATATTGGTTTTTGGAGCTACACAGAAAGAACATTACAAAGCTGTCAATCTAGTGAGTCAGCTGCTCACTGATGCTGGTTTAACTTTGCATGCAGAGAAATGTGAGTTCCATTAAATAAAGTTAAAATATTTGGCCATACCTTTTCTGATGAAGGCATGACACCCAAACCTGCTAAAGTGTGAGTGCTGTCAACTGCCAGTCCCCTACAAGATGTTTCCATGTAACATTCAGTTCTTGGCATGGCCAGTTATTGCTCTATATACATACAAGACTTTTCAACTGTCAGTGCACCATTAAGAGAGTTAACTAAAAGGAATGTTTCTTTGCTTTGGTCACATGACTCTGAGCAAAGCTTCTAGAAAATCAAGCAATCTATTGAGAATGCTACTGAAATTGAATATTTCGATCCAAATCTTCAGACTTAGGTTGTTGTTGACGCTAGTGTTGATGGGTTGGGCACCATCCTTGCACAGCACAGCAGACACCCAAATGCTCGAAGACGTATTGTAGCATACGCCAGCGAACGTTTGTCCCAAACCTAATGAGCTTACTGCAACCTGAGACAGAGAGCTTGGCAGTAGTATGGGCTTGTGAACATGTCCACATATTCTAGCATAGGAAGCCCTTCACGCTTGTGAACGATCATCAAGCATTATTGACTATCTTTGGCAATGAAAAAGTATAAATGCCTCCTCTCATTGAATATTGTGATCTACGATTGCTAGAGTATAACTACACCATCATGCATCGTCCAGGGAAAGATCAGAATCCTGCTGACTATTTCTTCCTGAGTGTCACTACAATACCCTGACACCCATTCCAAGACTGCTGAAGCTTATATAAATTTAGTAGAGAAATAAAGCACTCCAGCTGCCATTTTGATAAAACAAATTGTCACTGCCACAAGTCAAAATAGTGACATGCTGAAACTAAAAGACATTCTTACACATCAGTCTTGATACCAGCACCCTTGACTTCTTACCAGTGACACTGAAAATCCAAAGTTTAAGAATGTCAAAGATGAACTGTCCATTGCTCAGGAAGGTATTATTCTACAAGGGTTGAGAATTTTCATTCCGGAGAGTCTGCGGCAACAGATAATTGAAGTGGCCCATGAAGGACATTGTTGAATTGTTGCTACCAAACGAGCTCTCTGAGACTGGTTTACACATCTCGATGAGCGGGTTGGAAAATAATTAAAGGCTGTCATCTATGCAACTGCCTGTGATGTGATGTTAAAAAAAGAATTGCAGGTCATTAACCAGTTGCAAACTGGCTTGTTACTGCTAAATAGGGTGGCCACAATGTACAAAATCTTGAAATAATCATGTTTCTTAAAATAGTCTTCATGAAAAAAGGGTAGACAAGTGCACTCCGTGTGTTCCAATTCAACAGTTCATCAAAGTTTCAAAAATGAGGGTGTGCAGCCCGACCGTGATCTGTCCTGAAGCCACGTGAATATTATTAACGTAAGGAAGTTTGAAGCGTCTTTACTCTCCAAGTTCGGATGCACTGCAAATATCCAAAGCGTACCACAAGTACACCAAGTTGATCCAAAAGGTAATTCATTTATTTCAGGTAATTCGATAAGTCTTCATATTCATCTTGTTACATGTTAGACAACAAGTATAGTTAGCTTCTACACGGCAGATGTGCCTCAAGCTTCTTTCTGTCGTATGCCCCATACTTTAAACATATCCTTACTGATTCATCTTATCCCAATGCATTTTGGGCCTATTTTATAGCCCTTCTTCAGGGGTTCACTAGAAAAGTTCAAAAAACCTTACTATTAGATTGTGTAATCTGCTCAACTGTGCATTTTAACAATTCATCATTCTGTGTCACCCCAACTTACTAATCAACATTTTCCCGCTATGTGTCTAATCATGCGCTACGATCTTGCTTAAACAAGACTTCCCCCCGGGAGTTCACTGAATTTTATAGCAACGTTTAACTACACCACATATTATCACATTTCAGTAACACCTCCCCATACGTTTATAGCCGTAATTTCAACATTTCAATGTAACCACCTCTTTCTGTAATCACATAACCCTCCCTTCATACCTTTTATCTTAAATCATTGCTGTCTGCCATTTTCGCAATACAACGGTAATCATGTTTCTAACAACCTCGTTTTTAACTGGTAATTGCGGGAACTCCTCCCCTCTCTACTATCCAATTACATTGACATGGCTATTCCACCTCACTCTTATTGCGACTACAACTCCCATAATACAGTGTGTATATCTTATTGGTACCTCCGTAGATTTCTAAAAATACTGATCGTTCATAAACCCTTGTTCAAGCAATTCACTCGTGTATCCCGCCCTCCCTAAGTTGTGTATATCATATGTCAATTAGAAAATCGATGTAAAGCACTCATGCTTATAGAAATAGATTGCGCATAATATTGCTTTTAATCCCAAACGCTGCACAGTCCATATTGTTCTAATAGTGTTTCTTAAACTGCCGTGACGAAAGGATAGGTGATGGTAAAGTCTATTCATCATGTAACAATTTTCCCAAAATGTCATCTGTAATCTTGGGTGCCACTTGTTTCAGGACAAGGTTATATATCATCATGAAAAAAGGGTAGACAAGTGCACTCCGTGTGTTCCATTTCAACAGTCCATCCAAGTTAAAAAAATGATGGCGTGCAGCACGACCGTGGTCTGTCCTAAAGCCACGTGAAAATTATTAACGTAAGGAAGTTTGAAGCGTGTGTACACTCCAAGTTCAGACGCACTGCAAATATCCAAAGCGTACCACAAGTACACCAAGTTGATCCAAAACATAATTCATTTATTTCAGGTAATTCGATAAGTCTTCATATTCATCTTTTTACATGTTAGACAACAAGTGTAGTTAGCTTCTACACAGCAGATGTGCCTCAAGCTTCTTTCTGTCGCATGCCCCATACTTTAAACATATCCTTAGTGATTCATCTTATCCCAATGCATTTTGGGCCTATTTTAAAGCCCTTCTTCAGGGGTTCACTGGAAAAGTTAAAAAAAAAACATTACTATTAGATTGTGTAATCTGCTCAGCTGTGCATTTTAACAATTCATCATTCTTGTGTCACCCCAACTTGCTAACCAACATTTTCCCGCTATGCGTCTAATCATGCGCTACAATCTCACTTAAACAAGACTCCCCCTGGAAGTTCACTGAATTTTATGGCAACGTTTAACCACACCACATATTTTCATATTTCAGTAACACCTCCCCATAAGTTTATAGCCGAGATCGTAGCGCATGGTTAGACGCATAGCGGGAAAATGTTGATTAGTAAGTTGGGGTGACACAAGAATGATGAATTGTTAAAATGCACAGTTGAGCAGATTACACAATCTAATAGTAATATTTTTTTTACTTTTCTAGTGAACCCCTGAAGAAGGGCTATAAAATAGGCCCAAAATGCATTGGGATAAGATGAATCACTAAGGAAATGTTTAAAGTATGGGGCATGCGACAGAAAGAAGCTTGAGGCACATCTGCCGTGTAGAAGCTAACTATACTTGTTGTCTAACATGTAACAAGATGAATATGAAGACTTATCGAATTACCTGAAATAATTAAGTGTTGGATCAACTTGGTGTACTTGTGGTACGCTTTGGATATTTGCAGTGCGTCCGAACTTGGAGTGTACACACGCTTCAAACTTCCTTACGTTAATAATTTTCACGTGGCTTCAGGACAGACCACGGTCGGGCTGCACGCCATAATTTCTTTAACTTGGATGAACTGTTGAATTGGAACACACGGAGTGCACTTGTCTACCCTTTTCTCATGATGATGTATAACCTTGTCCTGAAACAAGTGGCACCCAAGATTACAGATGAAATTTTGTGCAAATTGTTACATGATGAATAGACTTTACCATCACTTATCCTTTCGTCACAGCAGTTTAAGAAACACTATGAGAGCAATATGGACTGTGTAGCGTTTGGGATTAAAAGCAATATTATGCGCAATCTATTTCTATAAGCATGAGTGCTTTACATCGATTTTCTAATTGACATATGATATACACAATTTAGGGAGGGCGGGGTACACAAGTGAATTGCTTGAACAAGGGTTTATGAACGATCAGTATTTTTAGAAATCTACGGAGGTAACAATAAGATATATACACTGTATTATGGGAGTTGTAGTCGCAATAAGAGTGAGGTGGAATAGCCATGTCAATGTAATTGGATAGTAGAGAGGGGAGGAGTTCCCGCAATTACCAGTTAAAAACGAGGTTGTTAGAAACATGATTACCGTTGTATTGTGAAAATGGCAGACAGCAATGGTTTAAGATAAAAGATATGAAGGGAGGGTTATGTGATTACAGAAAGAGGGGGTTACATTGAAATGTTGAAATTATGGCTATAAACGTATGGGGAGGTGCTCCTGAAATGTGATAATAAGTGGTGTGGTTAAACGTTGCCATAAAATTCAGTGAACTTCCAGGGGGAGTCTTGTTTAAGCGAGATCGTAGCACATGATTAGACGCATAGCGGGAAAATGTTGATTAGTAAGTTGGGGTGACACAAGAATGATGAATTGTTAAAATGCACAGTTGAGCAGATTACACAATCTAATAGTAATGTTTTTTTAACTTTTCTAGTGAACCCCAGAAGAAGGGCTATAAAATAGGCCCGTAATGCATTGGGATAAGATGAATCAGTAAGGATATGTTTAAAGTATGGGGCATGCGACAGCAAGAAGCTTGAGGCACATCTGCCGTGTAGAAGCTAACTATACTTGTTGTCTAACATGTAACAAGATGAATATGAAGACTTATCGAATTACCTGAAATAAATGAATTAAGTTTTGGATCAACTTGGTGTACTTGTGTTACGCTTTGGATATTTGCAGTGCATCCGAACTTGGAGTGTACACACGCTTCAAACTTCCTTACTTTCTTACTTTCTTAAAATAGTCTATCACACTGAAAGGTTTGTGATTTCTTGTTTCAGTGACAGAAGAAACTGAATCTCTAAATGGGATTTCCAAATAGTGTGTCACCATTTTGATGTACAAAGCATTTATTAATAGGAAATTTGGTAAAACATAGTGTTTTGCACATGCAAAATGCCATTGTTTTGAAACAGGTTGTAACAAGCAAAGTATAAAAGGAGTCCCAAAATGCCCTGCAGACTTTTACAAAGGCAGAACACTGTGCTATAGTGAGGAGAATGCCCATTCTTGGAGCTCAATAGAGGAGTAGGAGTAACGAAAGGACATTCGGGCAGAGGGTGACTTTGTTTGACCAAACTGATGAAGAGGTTTATCGCAGATAGAGGTTTGCAAAACAAGTAATTCCTAATTTAATTAATGATTTGTTGTATGTAATGCAAAATGTCTGATCACAGGCCTGATAGCACAAGACCCTGGGAGCACTCATGACTGATACATATTTTAACACTATGGATTACATGAGCCGCTATCCAAAGGAGAGTTTGCGGAAGACTGGTTGTTAGGTTATTTTGAATCACCTGTAAACTTATTTGTTTCATTTGTAATGTTTGAGAAAACTAAACCTTTGTTAATTTTAATGTGACAGGGCATATTGCTTAACCTAGAACACCTACACAAAGGAGGTACAATGCTGCCCACAGAAAAACTAGGAGCAAAATAGAGAGTACTTTTGGCTTACTTAAGGGCAGATTCAGACGTCTGTATCAAAGTGGGGCTGTAAAATTATAGCCACATGTGCTATGCTCTACTGCATAGGAGTCTCTCCACTGAGCTAGCAAGTGAGGATTCTGATGAAGACAATGCTGAAATTCTCCTTCTCTTGCCACCTCCAGGACCTGATGCTGCAAGAGCTGCTGATAGATATGCACGCTTAGATGATGTGACCAACAGCTATCTTAAGGTATTTGCCACCTATTTTGTATATATTAAGAAAAACAGTACACCAAATGTTCAACGTAGTAACCACAGGGTCGTGGCCAACAACATGGCTTAGTAAGACATATTCCCCGTGAGCTCCGGCTGGAGCTAGAGAATCCAACCCGAATCCTGCTGTTCCAAGAATAATATGCTGCCCCTGTGTAACTCATACCAAGGGATTGCACCCTGGAACATAGATATCTACCAATAGTGAATGGCCCTGTGTGGGGAAAGGAGTTGATTGATCCGACAGACGCACTGCATAATAGAGGCCTACTTGGCCTGAATATCTCCGGCAGAACGTTGGTGCTGATGGAAAACTGCTGTTGCTGACCGAAAAGTGGTGGTCTGATGAGTGGACCCCCCTGGGTGGCTGGCAAACCCCTTATGAGTTGGTGCTGTGCCTTCCCCCACCCCGAAGTAGAGACTGCTAGGGGTTTGTCGGGCTGCGCGGGCGAGAGGGGCCGTGCGGCCTGGCCTACTACCGGTGGCCGTGGTGGTGATATGGGGTGAGAGGCCAGAGTCTGGTTGTTGGTCGGCCTCCAGATCCAGCCAGGCCTGGACGAGATCCTGCCTGGGACCGATGGTGTCAATAAGGAGGAGGAGCAGTGAGGCCTTAAACCATGCATGCCTTTGCTGCAGTGTGACACCGCTGTCCGCCTACCCTGCCTGCCCTGCTCCCTTCTGTGCCTGGCGGCGGCTGTGCCAGCCTTGCAGTGGTGGAAAACACCAGGCCCCCATGACGACATCCTGGAGGCAGCCAAATGTGGATGCCGGTGTTTCTCCACCCTCCCCCTGGCCTGCTGCGGTAAATGCCTCAACCCGCAGAACTAACCACACAGGAGAGAGGGTCCATGCAGTGGAGGCCTGAGGTGGCAGGAGTGGAGAGACACTGACGAGGACCCTGCTGGGCAATAGAGGTACCCCACGGGCCTGCAGAGATGGTGCATTGTAGTGGAGGAGTGGCAATGTGAGCCTGGGCCACATGCTGGATGAGGCCCCATGAGGAGTGTGCCCTGAACTATTGTGGTGCTCCATGAATCTGAGCCCCAGTTGCTGCGTACTGGACATAAAGGGTGCTGATTCAGGACCTGGGTGAGGTAACTGGCCCTGGACATGGGGTCATTTGAGATTACACATTGAGAGGAGAACCAGGCTGTGGCCTGCTTTGGAGAACAGGGAAGCTGAGGACTGGTGTCTGGAGTGCTGGACTGCGCCCCACCTCCTGACAGGATTGTGTTTTAGGACTTAACTGGGGGCTCAGTGACACCTTGCTACCCACACTATAACAAAGGGAGACGCGCCTCATAAAGATGTGGTGAGTGATACAGTAGAAGCTGGTCCTGGGGGCTGTGAGTTAGAGGAAGGTAAAACATATATGGAACTGTCCCACAGGTGCCAGGTGCTGGGAGATGCGACTGCATTATGAGCTCCTATCAGAGAGTGCTGTAGTGCTCGTCACCCTCTGACTGACTTTAGCAATTTCCCGGCTAGCATTGCCCCTTCCTGGCCACAAGGAGCAGAGGGAACCCCACTGCATCTGCTGTTGACCTTGCTCAACCATAACTATAATGATGGCGAAGGACAAGGACTCTAAACCCCCTAGACGAGGGAAAATGGACTGCTATACTAAAGTGGTAGCCCCCCAGGAGACCACACAGCATCTGCCGGACATGGCCACCCTGCTTCAGGTGATACAGTCCTCTAGAGATGTGCTGAACGGCAGGATAGCAGAAGTGAGCTCTTAGGTCATACTGCTCCGCCAGGACCTACAAAATGTCTCAGAAAGAGTAACGGAGATAGAGCATTGTGTCTCAGAGGATGCAGGAAGGGATCTTCAAAAGAGGTTGGCGGAGCTTTGCCGCACTAACAGCTCCTGGAGGATGCAGAAAAGCAAGCACGCAGAAACAATCTCTGCTTTGTGGGGTTTCCAGAGGGAGTGGAGGGGACCAGCATGCCCACGTTTCTTTCAAAATGGTTGAAGAACACCATTTCACCTGAACATTTTTTCACTTGTTTCGTAATTGAATGGGCACAAAGGGCACCGAATGCAAGGCTCCTGCCCAGAACTCCACACAGACTAATGATAGCGAGGATTCTAAACTTCCTCAACAGGGATATGATCCTGTGGAAGGCACACCGTAAGGGAGAAATCAGACATGACAATTAAAAAATCATTATCTTCTCAGATTACAGCCACGAGGTACCATGCCAGAGAACTTTCCATTATGTAAAGGCGAAACTTAGGGCTCTACAATTACAATACATGCTACTGTTCCCTGCAAAGTTGAAAGTCATCTATATGGGCAAGGCATATTTATTCCAGACACCAGAGGACGCGTTGGCACGAATAGAAGAGAGGCTAGTCATGCTCCCTCAGAGAGAACTGAACGCGGAGCGCCGGCCGTCTTAGGGCATGGACGTCAGATCACAAGAGATACTGAAGAGGAAAAGGAAGGCCGAATGTAAATGGAGGCACACCGGTGGTGTAACCCCATATACCCTGAAGATGGTCAGCCTGGAGAGGGGGCATCCCATGGATACGGATATGGAAAAAGCAGGACCACAGATGGGTCAAGTATACTGGACTCTCACACAGACAAAGAAGGCCAGGGAATGTCCTCTGGAGATGAAAGCCTACAGCCTCTGATTGCCAAAATGTTGGCACTGGAATGCAACACAAAGACTGCTCTGTAACTGTCACCAGACCAGGGGAACACATGAATTGGCACCAGAATACCGGCTGATGAAGCTGAGGGTACACAACCAATGCACCAGACATCTCTAGCCTGATGTTTGGGACTTGCTTCTAGGTGGGCTAATCTGGTGCAAGGTCCCCTACGTATTTTACCTTGGCTCTTTGTTTGTTCTCATGTAGTGAGAAGTTGAGTGAATTATACCATGGTCTATGGGGGGTTTGGCAGCAGATCTCTCCTTCTCTTCTTATGTATGTTTGCTCTATGGGAATGGGGTTAGGTGATGGGAAAAGGTTTTGGGGTGTAGGATGGGTGGTTGGTTGGTTGGGTGAGAAAGTGTTTCATTGTTGTTTATATAGATGGTCATACAGGTTGCATCAGACGGGCACAACGAAAACAGATAGAGGGCCTCAAGAGTTTGACACATACAGTAATGGCATTATCTAAGATCGTACTATGCACACATCAACCCCCATAGAGGACCGAGACCTGTCGATCCTGACATTGAATGTTAATGGCCTCAGACATAGGATCAAATGGGACTGGTCCTACAATAAATCAAACAATTACATTCAGACATGGTAATGCTCCAGGAAACTCACCTGCAGGGAACCCTGTGTGGATTTCTCTGGAGGGGGAGTGTACGTTGTGCTTGCCCTCATGGGTTATATTTATGGGTCTCGAGGTGTAGCGATATTAATTAAAAAGCCAGCCCCTTTTGAAACTACTTGCTAGTGGATAGATCCTAATGTTTGCTATGCTGGAGTGATGGGCAGATGGGGCCGACGAGAGCTAACATTCATATGTGTCTATGCACCACCCAGGCTGCAATCCCAGGCACTAACTAAGGTGACAGATATTCTCCTGGAGACCCCCATTACCCTTCAGGTGATGGGGTCGACTTCAAGAACTTAATATGCACATCCTTGGATGGCTTGGGGTGCCACGGATCATCGTTAGTATGATTTGCCAACACACTTGGACTGACCGATGTGTGGAGACACCAACACCCACACAATAGACAATACTCCTATTTTTCAGGGGCACACAAAGTCTGTTCTAGGTTAGATTATATTTTTGTCCAATTGGGTGAACTGGGTTAGACTGGACTGAATACTTTGAAATTTAAAGATTGAAGCAAGAGACACATGTTTAAATAAACGTATCACAGGTGCCCCAAAAAGGTTCTTGCGTTCTCTGTAATTTCAGCATTCTGGGTAACTTTTTTTTTGACAAGGAATCCATTTTACAATAAGAAGTGAAATTTGTTTTGCCTTCACCGAAACGCTGCCTCAACATTTTGAAAATCTTTTTAGACATTTTGAAAATCTTTTTAAATATTGTTATTATTTGTATTCTTCTGATAAATGTGTATTTGTTTTTAATATAAATTGTGAAATTTGATATTAATTGTTATGACCTTTTCAATATTGACAAGATGAAAATGCACGTGATAATCCACCTATAAACATGATTTCAATCTTTCTATGTATTTTGTTGTAATAAATTCAAGTCAATATATTTTAATTACAAGAAAGTATTTTTTACATTATTGATGGTTAATACAAATATTTGGTTATATACCTAATTTTCCAGTTTTAATAAATTTTAATCATTATAATACATAGGTGTGTGATTATGTTCATTTGTTTCCCAAACAAATAAGGATAGGTTATTAATTGTTTTGATTCTTTTGCCCTATTTAGTAAAACAAATATATACGGATACATATATAACAAGGAGGAGAAAGGGAATCTGTTTTGTATTAGATTTTATATTACCCTATCCATTTTTCTAAATAAGGGTGACTCTTGTGTTTTTCAGTCTGGGGTTTTGCCCGGTTGTACTACCCGATGGAACCTCCACAGGGCGCATAACTGGCTTATGGCAGTTAAGGATGGAGACGCTCCGCATGTCTTCATGTCATTAGATGTGGAAAAAGCATTTGATGCTGTACATTGGCCCTTTTGAGACTCCACACTGGTCAAATTTGGGTTTGGATCGAGCTTTAGGAAATAATTTGCATTACTGTACAATGCCCCCAGCGCTGCTAAACTAGTAAATGGTAGACTTTCCCAGGGTTTTTCCATTGGCCGTGAGACTAGACGAGGATGGCTTTGTCCCATCTCCTATTTGCATTAATAGTGGAATCCTTAGCATGAGCAGTTAGACAACACCCAGGGGTGCAGGGCTTCAACGACTTTGAGGAGGTGAAGATTTCCCTCTACGTGGACAGCATTTTTCTATATGTAATGGAATCTGAGACCACAATCTCCAACTTATTCCAAATACTTGACGACTATGAACGGTATTTAGGATATAAGGTCAACTGGAACAAATCAATAGTGTATAACCCCAAAGAGATACTGGAATGCCCACCCCCCACCCAGGGATCTAAGGGTGGCTGCATAGGGCTTTAAATATCTTGGTTTTTTTCTTACACCCTATAATGAGTTCTGCCGCCATCACAACATCAGGCGGGTATGGACAAAATTTAAGGATGATGTGGAAAAGTGGAGAGACTTGCCCCTCACCATAATGGGGTGAGCGGTTATGTTTAAAATGATTACACTACCCAGATTTCTCCATGTCCTCCAGAATACTTCCCATCCACTTCCCAGAACAATTTTTAAGGACATAGACTCTGAATTACGATCACTATTATGGCTAAGGATGCATCCAAGGATTGCATTGAAGACACTACTGCATAACCTGTATAATGGTGGGCTGGCACGGCCAGATATCGAGGCCTATTACTGGGCGGCACATCTGACCCCTATCAATGACTGGATACATACAGCATAGGATCACCCTCCATACAGATTAGAATGGTAAACACTAACACCCCACACATTATTTCATTACCAATACGGGGACAAAGGAACATGCAGGTTGGTCCCTGTGATGCTGGTCACACTAGAAGTATGGGAAAGAGCAACTAGAACCCTGGGATGTGCCCATAAGATCACCAGGGCAACGCTGTTGTGGAAAGGTAAGTGGCCGAAGGAACTGGGTAAGCTACAGGGCTTTAGTTCCTGGGATTTGCTTGCGATCACCAATGTTGGGAATATTATTGACAAGGGTGAACTTAAATCTTTCTCCGCCCTCTGCACCGAATATAAACTCCATAGATCTCAATTCATTAAATAGGCTCAACTACATCACTCATGGCGGGTGGAAGGATTGGTGGGGATGGATCTACCAGAATATGCACCACCGTGGCTATTACAAGAAGAACTAATGACCAAATAGTCAGTCAATATAAGATTCTTCATAGAATATACTATGGTATTAAAGAAGATTTCAAAATAGAGCCAGTCCTAGACCTGATGGAGCCTAATGCCTCTAGAAAACTATATATGCAATTCAGGTATGGAACATTGCCTTTGAGAGCCTTCACAGGGAAGTGGTCGATAAATAATCCTCTCGACTGTCCAACCTGTGGAGCCCCTAGCGAAACTGATCTACACGTTCTCTTTTTTTGCCCCACATACAAAACTATCAGAAAACGTTGGCTTCGTCAACTCTGTAGGAATTTGGGGACCATACATTGTAAAGTTGCCTACAGAATTCTGAAGACAGACACAGCATTACCTATAGTTTTTTCGCTATCACGCTTCTGGTATGCTGTGTGGCGAAGGAGAAGCTCCCTTTTATTGTCGAATTTGCCGGTATAATGTATTGTTTTTATGATATCTTAACCTTTTAATCTTTTATCTATTGTTTTAATGAAATAATTTGCAATCAATCTAATCTTTATTGTACTCACTTTTTATGTAATTTAACAATTTCTTGTTTTTATGGACTGTTTATCTTTTATGGTCTACGACCGAAATAAAGATTTTGAATTGTACTATGGTAGAGCAAGGTTACACAGAATGGGGCGTGCCGAAACCTCGAACTGTCAATGCTGCCAAACTGAAGTGGGAGATTTCTTTCATATGCTATGAAGCTGCCCAACCATAAAGAAATACTGGGATGCAATAATTACAAAATTTACCGTGGTGTTGGAAATATCAATCTCTGCAAACCTAAAGTTTGTACTTCTGGGCGCTCCATGTGATATTGATGTTAATAGACCTCAATTGCTCTTCATTGTCCTGGGTCTACTGGTAGCGAAGCTGGATGTGGCAAGACACTGGGACACACAAGAGACACCAACACTCCATGAGTGGAAAAGGGGGATGGACCTCTATATGGAGGCTGAAAGAGTTATGTATGAGAGTAGGGGGTACCCGAGAAAATTCCATAACATATGAGGCAACTGGATGAACCATTATGGTTGGGCTCCCCTGGATGAAGCTCCACAGCTCCCAGACAGTGGAGGACAGCATTAGCAACGGCCACCTGAAGCTAGTGGGGTATGACCTAATAGTGCTATGGAAGACTCTGTGACTATTTGAATGGGGGAAGGGGAAAACCACTGTAGTATTTGAGGTTCTCTGCCGCTGTATGGAACTATTGAGGCTGTAATCATTGGATCTTTCATGCTTGCCATATGTGCAACCGTCGTTATAGTTTAGAAAGTTGTATATTTCTTACGAAACTTGAAAGTAAATACAAAATACTTATCAAAGTAGTAATCACAATTTTTTCTGTTTCTTTACAGATTGTTTCAGACGGATAACAATTGTCATATTGAAAAATGTTTTTTTCATTTAAACATTGTAAATAAAATGGATCAACTTGACACTCTAATATTAGGCCTGGGCGAAGCACTACGCTACGCTCGCGTAGTTTGCGAAGTTCGCGCTACTTCGCACTACGCGAACTGCACGTAGCACAGTGCGAACACGCGTAGCGTAGTGTTGCGTAGTGCTGCGGTCATTTTTTGCTTGCTCGCGGTCCTCAACGTCAAGTTGGCGACCGCGAGCAAGCAAAATGACATCCTGGTGAGACTTTTTCCTTGTTCGCGATCGCGAGCATGGAAAATAAACCTCCCGGCGAGATTCCCAACGCGAGGAGGTCAGGTTTCTCATTGCGAGGGGTCGCGTACGCTCGCGACCGCTCGCGATGAGAAACTACCAGTTCGCGTTGAGAAAGCTGCCGCTCGAGTAAAAATCTACTCGAGCAGCAGAAAACTACAGCTCGCACTGTGCAAGATGCCATTTTCAATGATTGCACAGTGCCGGTTGCTTGTCCGCACTGTGCAATCATTGAAAACAACATCTTGCACAGTGCGAACATGTTACTACGCAGTTCGCGAAGTGCTACGCGTAGCTCGCGTAGTGCGAACTTCACTTTGCGTAGCTTCGCTAAGTGCTACTTCGCGAACTACGCCCACCCTTATCTAATATGCATTGGCATAGTTTTATTCACTGTTTACGCCTTTAAAGTCGAGTACTTTTCTTTGATTAGCATTCAAGAAGGCCCTTCCTTGCCACTCTTGCTCAGGCTTCTAGTGCTCCTTGGTGTGTAGCGGGCTCACGAACTGGCATTTGGCTCACACTTGAGCCCTCCTCAGTTTTCACAACAGACCTCAGAGACCTATTTACTGCATAACCAGTCTGGATTTCTACAAGCATATTTGCAATTTGTGCAAGGGTCTTTGCCACAACACTGTGGTGTACTAACTCTACATGCATTGTAGGTGTTTTCTTACACCTAGTTAATGTCACTGTAACCAACCTTTCCACAGAATGTCCAAATGTTTGCAGCTGAGGGTTCTTGTGTCTTTGTTTGCGCCTGTGCAATGCTTCATTTTTTAGCCTTTTGTGAAACAAGATCTGTAATAGCCATAGTTAAGTCCTCAAAGCCTGATCTCATTACTTCGTTGCTCTCATAAATGGCTCTTTTTAATCTGGCAACACTTTGACTCTGTTCTGATGTTGCCCTGTGCTGCTTTTGCTGTTATTTTAGCATTGATTGCTATTGCTACAATACATGGAATTGTGCAGAAGTAGGTGATGGTTCATGGATACCTTGCATCGTATAGTTTACATTAGGCCTTACAGACCTTGTTACCTTTATGCAATATTGGTACTGGTGGTATGGTTTGGAATTTAGTTTCTGCTGAAGTTGCAATAGTTGTAGTCTGCTCAACTAATGTAGATGTGTTGCAGTGGCTGCTTGTTCCACATTCGGTGTCAGTGGGAATGTTAATTACATTTTCAGCATTTTCCTCTTCATTCTGACATGATGTTTCATCCACATCCTTTGCTACTGCTTGTGTATTAATAGTAGGATAAGATGTTATAATTATAAACAACATAAAAATACTTATGTAATATCACCATTTCCTCATCTGGCTTCATTTTTTAAATTACACATTGTTACTAAAATACGATTTCAGTTTTTTTTATTTCAGAATTCTCCTCCATCTACATGAAGCATTAACAGTATGTATTTGCTAGGCAATGAGCATACAAATGTAAAGGTCTCGTTGTTTTACTAAATTATTAAATGTCAGCATTTTGACTACACTACCATCAAAGCATTGTGTGGAACAGTATGAAAACATTACATTTACATTTCACTTAATGATTTTTGAAGATTTAAAAAAAAAACATTTGAAATTGTAAATGTATTAAAAGACATTCAAAAGTTAATCATTGTTATGTTTCAATTAAAATGTTTTTTGTAAAAATTATACAAGGGCTATATATTTTTTAATTAAAATAGTTATCAATTAGCCTTGAGCATCTGATGCAGGGAAATTAGTGTCAATGATAAACACTTCTGAGATAGCTTGTGGCTGCAACATATACTCAATCAACTATTCCATAGGGTTAGGTGGAGTTTATTTTCCCCGTCCTCAACCACAAGATTCTGCCTCCTTCATTACATTGGCTAACTTAACCTTGGTATGGGAGTGCAGATCATACCACTTCATCTGAGTTTCCTCCACAGTCGTTTAAGTGACTCAAGCAGTATTGGTACGTTGCAGTAACCTCGCCATATCTGGTTCTTGGTGGCTTCAGGAACAGTCTTCCCAAATAGTCTATCAAGCTCACCAACACACTGCTCAACCAAAATTTCCAACTCAGTATCACAAAAATTCCTCTTTCTTTCCTTCTCCACTTCCTCCTGTGACTCCTGGCTGGACATTTTAGGAGCAAATAGTGGTTGCTTGGTAGGCAAACTCTGTCTCCGATGAGCTCCTCCTGGTAAATACACTCCTAAACTGGATGTGATCCACTGTCTCTGCAAGTGAGATTCACAAATTGAGAATCATACCTATTAGGGGTGGACGGATCTTGCTGATTTACATAGAAACTTTGCAAGATTACACAGAGTTGCGCCAACGGATCGGAATTATGCAGCTCGCACTGCAATTCAGTGCCGATAGCGTGAGCAGCACTGAAAAATCAGCGCAAACAGCACCATGCATTGAGCAAGAGCACCCAGTCATTTGAGGTGATTGTGCTGCCACCCGAGTAGAAAATCTACTCTAGCGGCAGCAAACCAACTCGAGTGGCTGCTCTCTGTGACCACCTGCGTTTGCGAATCATGTTAGAGGATGGCAAGTCTCACTTGCATTTTCTTGAGTCTCATGGGAGAACAATTCTGCCACACAGTGATTGGCGGAATTTGGGTGGAACTCTGCGCTAAAGAGTAGCTTGAAGTGACCAAACTTCCGCCATTTCTGTGGCTGGAGTGAAACATTCCACTGACCCCTCATACCGTTTCGCATTTAATGATTCAGTATTTAAAAATACCAAATAGTTATGAATTGCAATTTGCATAAAGTGAAGGTACATAAATCATCTTTAGAGATTCCAATGTTACGATACGGTATAAGTCATAAATTGCTAATATGTAACTAGGGATTTCATAAATATGGCCCTTAAAACTCCATCTGGCAAATTATGTCACCTATCTTAGGGCATTGCAACAAATATGACTAACAGGGAGGGGCATCTAGAACATCTTCCACTTCTCCCTCACCACAGGGGCACTCATTTGCCTATATATCACATCATGAAAAAACACAAGGGCATCCCTTTTTACACCACAACTTCAAATAATACACAAACTTCAAAAAAAAGTTGGTATGTGATGCAATACTAAACTTTACCATAAACTCAAAATGATTTCCTATTTCCCAGCATAACGTATCCATTCAGGATAGCAGAAGAATATCAGCATGAATTCAGAGACCCAGATAAAGGACCTGTGTCCTACTAAGTGAGACATTCACACAAAACAGAGTCTCTGAATACCTTTTTACAAACACTCTTGACCTTAGTACTCCATATGAGCCAGCAGATACAACTTCAAAGAATATTTGATAACACCCTGCCTCAAACCAAAAATCATTGAACAGAGGAAATAAACAGAGTCCATATCTGAATATCACACAACACGGAACAAGAAACTGGGATGCTAAACCAGAGATTTATGTTTTTATAACATGGAATGTCTCAGAGGCCAATACAACCACTGAAGATAGATTGCCTGTTTAAGACTTTGACTCATGATCCAAACCTTGACAATCAACAGGCAATCACCAGTCCTGAACAACAATAGAAAACCCATGCTAAGTCTGAAGATTTAGCTAGCCTTTCCTAAAGGTGTCAGTGAGTACAACCATGACTCCCATTGAGTGAGCAAAGAAGAAAGAAATTAAACCTGGGACTGTGTCATCTACATGTACACAGGGAAACACTATACCGAGCTTTAGGATATTTTAGAGGAGAGCTGTGAGAATTGGAAGCATCACCCAATATTCTAACACTACCTACAGCCTGCATCGTGATTATAGGGAGGCCAGGGAAACATTGTGCAGATTTGCTATTGCCTAGGCTAAAAGGAAGAAGCACTTCTGTAGATCCCAGCTGATGGATGGTAATGGTGGCAGCTGATGTGGTCTACACATGCAGTATAGCCACAGAGCTAAACAGTCTTATTTCATCATTTTCAGAGTGACAGGTTAAACTCCACTTTCTCTTTGGCCAGTGCTTCTATCCTCACTGTCACTATCCAGAGGATGTTCCATTCAGCGATTGGGGAAATAACCTTAACAGCGGTTTCCTTCAAGCCAAACCTGGCTTTCCTTAACCACGAATATGCCTTAACCACGCATATGTGTGGTTAACCCCTTCTATGCTCATGACGAGCTCAGCTTGTCATGAGTCACAGTGGAGCTGTGCTCATGATGAGCTGAGCTCGTCATAACGGCCGCGGCCCGCCCACGCCCGATAAATTCCCCTCCTGTGCAGGAGAATTAATCAGTCGTGCTGAACTCGTCATGAGCACAGCTCCACTGCTCCACTGTGAGTCATGACGAGCTGAGCTCATCACGAGCACAGCGGCGCCGCGCCCCCCCTGCACTGTGGGGGACTTACCCCCGCAGGGAAGGGGTTAAGGCAGTGCACAGCCTAGATGCTGGCAGGAGGTGCATTTACAGAGTGGTAGATAAAGGGGGCGTGGCCTCCAAAGACCTTTCAGCAATCCCACTGTGTGGGACTTACTGGAGGGAACAGGAGGTCTTGTTGGCCCCTAAGGACCCTTAGCAGCCAAAGGGACTTCATCTACCAACCAACAGCGTGCCAGGAGGTACGATTGCAGAGTGGTGCAGAAAAGCCGGGCCTCCGGTATCTTGCTGGTAGCATTTTTTCTTTTTTTTAATTATAAAGGAAGGGGGACCGTGAGCCCGCCCTTTCCTGGGCCTTATTTGGCCCCGGGGACCCCATCCCTTAGGGCCAGGCATTTTTAGAATAGGGAGGGGGCCACCTGGCCCCCCTCCCGAGGGCAATTACAGCCCTTGGGACACCATCCCCTAGGGGCTGGTGTTTCTTTTTTTTATTTAAAAAACATTCAAGTAAAGGAAGGGGTCCCGCATAGCCCCCCCCCCCTTCCCTGGGCTGAATTTGGTCCCGGGAACCCCATCCACCAGGGCCTGGCCACAATGCTGGGCGCCCCGGTCAAACCCAGTCATTTTCACTGAGGACCACAGGGGAGCCTTTAGGCCCCTACGGTCCCTGCTTGCTCCCCGCATCCTGCGGCTCTTCCCAGGGCTGGGGGTGGGTCCCCTGCTATTTTTGTTAAACTGTGCCCCGGGGAGTAGCCGCCTGGTTCCCCTATATGCTATGGAGTTGGCAGCCCCGGGTGCTTTTTTAAACCCAAGGAGTGGGGCTCATGCACCCCCTCCTTTTTTTAAAGCCAAACTTGCCCCCGGGATTTGGCCCACCCGGGGGCTAATTATAAATGAAGCGAGAAGCCCATGCTATGTTTTTTAAAACCTTTCGTTGGGAGTCACGGATCCTATGTGACTCCCACCAAAATTAAAAACAAAAAATGCTTTTTAAGGCCTGCAGCGTCCCACACGGACTGCAGGAGCAAGTCAAGGAGGTCAGAGTACTCCTACCCTGCCCCCTTTTCTTTTTTTAAAAATTTCCGGAATTCGGCTTCAAGCTGAGTCCCAAGGTGGCTGCCAACTCTTCCTGGTTGAAGTCTTGGCAGCCAATCAAATTTCAGTAGCATTTCAGGAGGATTTTTAGGCTACCAGAGATCTATACTTTTTTTACTGAAATAACTGAACAGATTTACAGCAAATCACAAAAATGCACACTTTGTGGACCAATATCTAGCTTTCTGTCAAATTTGGTGTAATTTCGTTCAGTAGTTCAGGCCACAGTCATGTTTAAAAAAACAAAAACCCCGCAATGACATAACATGGGGAAAAAGTGTTTTGGGTCCTGTTGGAAACGGCCCTTTTTGCAGGGTTATCCCCAAACTTTTTGCTTCTTCCTCCTTTATTTTTTCTGACCCGTGGTTGTTGGCAATAGGACTCTGGGCACTTTACCACTGCTGATCAGTGCTAAAGTGCATATGCTCTCTGTATAAATTGTTATATTGATTGGTTATCCATGATTGGCATATTTGTTTCACCTGTTAGCCCCTAGTAAAGTGCACTGAGTGTGTCAGGGCTGGTGATTCAAATGCTACTAGTGGGCTGCAGCACTGATTGTGCCACCCACAGGAGTAGCGCTAAAATGATGTCTTAGGCCTGCTTGCAGTGCCTATGTGCAGTCCAGGACTGCCATGACGACCTGGCCAGTGCACCCACTGACTAGGCCTTATACTTCCCTTTCTGTACATGTCAGGCATCCCTATGGTGGCCCTAGGTACCCCCCTGGGCTGGGTGCAGTGTATCTGGGAGGTAGGGCATGTACTGAGGTGTGTAACATGCCCTGGTAGTGAATTACAGCCATTTTCGTTTTTCACTGCTGAGAGGCTATCTTGCCCATAGGATAGAATGGGGGAGGCTGTTTACATGCCTATCTTCCCATAAGGGCAAGATAGAAAATCCAAGTTTGGTATCTTTGTGTTCAGAATTTAATTATACATCTTTTTAGCAAGATGGTTTTTAAATTCACTGTGTGAGAATAGCACTTTTTAGAAAGTAGCTATTCTCCTGTTTAACCTTCCTGTGTGCCTGTGTGCTGGTTGGCTGACTGGTGTCATGTGATGGGCTAGGTGGCTCCAGGAGCCTGGATGAGTCAGCAGCAGGGTGAATAGGGAGATCTGCTTTAGATGGGTGGGAGTAGTCCCTGGGTCTGAATAGGGCTGCCCCTGCCAACACAAAGCTGGCTCCACCCCCTGCTGGCCAGGCTGAGGACTCTGCCTCTGCTGGCACAAAGAAGGCTCCACCTCCTGCTGAGCGTCGAATGACCCTGCCCCTCACTCTGAAAGGAACCAGGTGCTCCAGAGCAGAGCACACCCAGGAACCGGTTTGAGCAGGGGAATCCCCCCACTGGAACAAAGAGAGACAAAGACTTGGAGAGGTATAAGAAGAGGACCCCAGACACCTAAACTTTAGATCACTTTGGAACTAAGAAGAAATCTCTGCCAAGGAGAAAGCTGAAAAGAACTGAAGAGGAGAAGACTGCCTGCTTGCTGTTTTGCTTTACTGCCAAGGAGAGGGGAAGGACTTTGCTGTGTCCCCTTCTTTTGATTCTGATCTCCAAGGGCCTGAGAAGAGCTGGCTCCCTGTTAAGAAGTCCCAGGAACAAAAGGACTTCACCACCAGCTCCCCTGGAACTCTGCTGAGGGAGTTCTGACCTGCCTTGGAGTGCTTGCCCAGTCTTGGGGCCTCAGGAGGTCGTTTTGCTGTGTTTTGGGAGCTGGGAAGCAGAAGCGTGAAAAAGAGCAACTGGTACCCAACGCATCATCCGATTGCGTGTCGCAAGAACGAGAGTTCGTGGAAAATTTAATCGCGGCACCATCGCAACACGCAGGGTCCCCGCATCGCCGAGTGCGTCGAGCATCGTCCCGAAGCGTGAAGATTCCTGACATTGCGAGGGTCGTCGCAGAACCAGTTTGCGAGCCGCACCACTGCCGGTGCGTGAAAGTCTCCAGTCATCGTGTGCGTCAACGCAGAGTCCCGTTCCGTGGCGCATCAAGAGTTGCGGTGCCGGAAGTCCGCGCTGCGCCGCGCATCGCGCCACATCGAAGCGTGTCGCCTCAAACCTGTGCGTGAAGCTTCCCCCGAAGAAACCTACGCAACGAAAGCCAAAGTCATCGCATCCTCCCCCTACAGATCGGAGCCGGCGCATCCACCTCTGCTGCGTGAAGCAGGGCTGCTGCAAAGCCTCCCCAGGATCTCAGGAGTATCGCATCGTCTTTGCCATCTTCCTTGTTATAGCTTTTGGGAACCTTATCGCAACTACAGGTACTGTTGGGCACGAAAGTGTCGCATTTTGTGCATTGAGAGTCGCATTGTGCAAGACACTGACTTTTACATCCTGGAGTACTTTCTGCAAACTCTTGAACTATCTTTAAAGTAATCTTTTTAATTGTATGTTGGTTTGTCTGTAGTATTTGGTCTTGTGAAGTTTTTAGTAAAGATACCTTATTTTTCTAAAACTGGTGTGGAGTAAATCTGTGGTGTTTTCACTGTGTTACTGTGAGTGTTGGTACAAATACTTTACACATTGCCTTTGATAGCCTAGACTGCTCAGGCCAAGCTACCTAGAGGGTGAGCAGGGGTTATCTTAACAGTGTATCCCCCTTTCCCTGACTAGAAGCAAGGGTCCCTACTTGGACAGTGGTACCTACCCTGCCAACTAGAGACCCCCAGATCTAACAGGTCCTCCCTTTCTTCTTGGCCCTCACTGGACAGATCACACCAAAACTTTCCACACACCAGCTTAACAAAAAAGGGACAATTTTTGAACATTTCGTAAGCTTCGTCAAACGGTGTCAAAGTTATTCGCAAAACAGAAACCGTTTTTCCTAAGAAAATTTTGTTCCTAACTATGCTCTCTCTCTCTCTCTTCCTTTCTCTCTCGTGCTTGACAGAGACAGATTCGGAGAAGACAAGGAGATAGGAAGGTGGTGACTACTGTCTGGACACAGAATACTATAGTTACCCCGGGTCATACCCGGGAGAGGCTTCTGGTGTCTACGAAGACTGACTGTGTAATGGTTGCTTCTCTGATGCTCCACAGTGGAACCGTCTGAGGACACACCCTGAGCACACACCTTAACTGGTTGTATAGCGGCCTTTCCTATACGTTGCTTATCTGTCGCTCCACAGTGGAACCACCTGAGCGCATACCGTGCCTGGTCGCATAGCTGCCTTTCCTAGGGGTTGGGTCTCTGTTGTTCCACAGTGGAACCATCTGAGCGCATACCGTGCCTGGTCGCATAGCTGCCTTTCCTATGGGTTGGGTCTCTGTTGTTCCACAGTGGAACCATCTGAGCGCATACCGTGCCTGGTCGCATAGCTGCCTTTCCTATGGGTTGGGTCTCTGTTGTTCCACAGTGGAACCACTTGAGCGCGTACCGTGCCTGGTCGCATAGCTGCCTTTCCTATGGGTTGTGTCTCTGTTGTTCCACAGTGGAACCATCTGAGCGCATACCGTGCCTGGTCGCATAGCTGCCTTTCCTATGGGTTGTGTCTCTGTTGTTCCACAGTGGAACCATCTGAGCACACACCATGCCGGGTTGTACAATGACTTTTCTTATGGGTTGATTCTCTGTTACGCCACTGTGAACCATCAGAGCACGCACCCTGAGCACGCACCCTGACTGTTGTACAATGGTGTTTCTTTTTGGTTGCTTCTCCTGTAGGGACCACAGAGCACACACTGTAGGTGATGTAAATGTTGCATCCTTAGCCTCTGGGCCCTTCCTATATCTATGCTCTGTGCTTGATGCAGACCTCTTTGACAACAGTAGGTACACACCTGCACAACACAACTTTTTCACACATTTCTCCTACACCCAGGTGAAGTTACTGTTGTACGCTTGGTGAGATTAAGTTTGAGCAGTCTGTGCCATGAACACACAATGCCAGCACCCTTCCCAAAAGGTCACACTACAATCACACATTCCTTCTCCATCTAGGCATTAGCATACTAATGCCTCAGTGTCCTGGCCCTCCCTCCCTCCTGCTCATCTCACTCACGAGAGGGCACAGTGAAAATAGAGCAGCAGACGTTACCCACATACGTTACAGGCCAGACATGCACTATTCCATCCACAGCACTCCCACGAGGAGCCTGCAGCTAGGTCACCAGTGCATTCTAGTGCCTCACCAGGGGTGCACAGCACTACCAAACTACAGTATAACATGCCTCAATGCACTACTGTAACCTCACTAGCTATCTGAGTGCTGGACTGAAAGAGTTTACATACATCATTATCAAACTTACTAAATAAACCATACCTCGATTTTAGAACTGAAATACTATCTCTTTTCAAGTTATCTCTTGTACAGAGCTCAGACGCCCACAGCAGGCAGGTCTAATTTTTATTAAACAAATATGAATAAAAATACATTAAAATCAAAGATGTTAATTTTTTTCGGCATGGGAAGATGAAAGGTTGATTTTGCCCAGACTTAACCAGCAAGAGAAGTATAAATCTCTTCAGCAAGCGCACTAACCTCTTGAACTTACAAGAGGTCTTGTGCTAGCAACAGCCACCAAACTTTCCCTTTGAACGCAGCATTAGGCTGGTTTTTCCGTGGCCTTCTTGGGATAGGTCATACATGGTGCGTGCCACAGGGTCTGCATAGCACAGCGCCGCCTGGCAGTTTGAGGCGCCTTTGAGATGGCACAGCGCCGCCTAGTATTCTGAAGCACCTCAGAGATAACACTGCGCCGCCTGGTATTCCGAGGTACCTACCAGATGGCACAGCGCAGCCTGGTACTTTTAGTTGCCTCTGAGATGGCACAGCACCACCTTGTATTCTAAATTGCCTTGGAGCCGCCTGGTATTCTGAAGCGCCTCGGAGATGGCAGCCCGGGATTCTGAGGCGCTGTCTGGTATTCTGAAGTGCCTCTCAGATGGCACAGCGCGGCCTGGTATCCTGAGGTGCCTTCTTCCACTAAATCCGGCAGCCCCATAGGCTGACAGCACCGGGAGACGGGGCCGGGCGCAGCCTGTGTTTAAGTCCCATTACTGTCTATAGACGGCGCTAATTATGGTGATTGTGGAAGGAAGGAGCCCAAAAAAATTGCTTCTATGTGATGTTTACACAAGAACCGCTGGCACCGTTTTGGCAGCGCAGGCAGGATGTGCCCCTGGGGCAGTGCCATGGGGGCCGGCAGGCAGGAGGCAACACCCAGCAGAGGAAGGCTGGAAATGCCACAGAAATGATGCTTCATTCCAGACCCCCGGGGCTGGCAGCATGGATTGTGTGTGTACGTTGGCGTGGTATTGCCATAGGAGCCGGAGGAGCTCAGATGGCACAGAGGGAACACCTCAGCCCAGACACCTGGGGCTGGCAGAAGAGACAGGGGTGCACCCATCGAGCAGTGCCAGGGTATCCAGAGAAACTGGAATGCTATAGACATGATGCCTTATCACAGACCCCTGGGGCTGGCAGCATGGATTGTGTGTGAATGAGGGGGACGCTGGGGTATTGCCATTGGAGCCAGAGGAGGTGGCATGCCACAGAGGAAACACCTCATCCCAGACACCCAGCGGGGAGGGTGGGGGAGGGGTCCGCTGGGGCATTGCCATAGGAGCTCAGATGACACAGAGCGAACACCTCATCCCAGGCACCTGCAGGTGGCATAAGAGACAAGGGTGCACTCATGGAGCAGTGCCAGGGGAGGTGGAGGGCCTGGAATGCCATAGGCAGGGTAACTCTCAATTCAGACACACAGGACTGGCAGGACAGACTGTCATACCCACTGTATGTGTGTGGATGGGGGTACATCAATGAAAGTGACCACCTGGAACAGCCACCGAGTGCAGGGGGCTTTGCCTTGTCCTTGGTCATATGCTTCTGGTTGCTGAGACAGGGGGTGCAGGGGTGTAACAGGACACAGCAGCTCCTGCGGCACAGGAAGGGGCCCCCTTCGGGAGAGGAGAGTGCTATTCAGCCTAAGGCCTCTGAATATTCATGCAATATGGGAGTCTCAGGGGCCTGAGACCACATTTTGCATGAGCCCCCATCATTTCAGTCTTTTTTTTTAATGTATTTTTAAAGTAAAGGAATGGGGGCCATGTGGCCCTCATTCTCTGGGCTGATTTTGGACCCAAGGACCCTATGCCCGGGGCCTGCCCTTTATTTTTTTTAAATAATTTGCTAGGAAATAAGAGAGGGGGCACTTGGACCCCCTCCCAAGACCAATTTTGGCCCGGGGGATCCCATCTCCTGAGGCCTGGGCACAATACTGGGTACCCTGGTTCCACCCAGGGCACCCAGTCATTTTCGTTGGGGACTATGGCGGAAGCCTAAAGGCCTCCGTGGTCCCTGCTTGCTCCCCACATCCTGTGGGAACTGGCATTGCTCTTGGACGGAGGAAGCTACTAACATGCTGCTTCCTCTGTCCAAAAGCAATTCCGCACCGCCTCGTGCAAGCTCTTGTTTTGCATCAAATAGAGCAGAGTTTGCTATAGCCATAGCAAACTGCAATGTCCCAAGGGTGGGCACCCCAGGACATTGCTGAAGCCATCCCTGGGATGAAGGCTGTCCCCAGGGCCATCTAGGGCTCCACGAGGGGGGCCGTGCATCCCCCCTCCATTGTTCCATATTGCCTGGGGAGGTTGTGGGCCCGGGGCCAGGAATCCACAAACAACCCCCTTCTTTCTTTCTTCAAATTTTCCCCGGGGATTTGGCCCACCCGGGGGCTAATTATAAACAAAGTGAGGAAGCCCACGTTTCATTTAAAAAAAAAAAAAAATTGTCAGGAGTCATGGATCCTATGCGACTCCAGCTAAAAATGTTTTAAAAAAATGCTTTTAAAGGCCTGCCCCAAGAGCAGGCTAAGGGGGTCAGGGTACTGCTATGTTATAGTTAGGAAATAGATTTTTTTTTAAACGTAGAAATTCACAGAATAAACCAAAGATTACAGGGATGTTATAATTAGGAAATAGAATTAAAAAACCTTAGAAATTCACTGAAAAAAAACATAGGCTACAGGGATGGTATAGTTAGGCTCAGATTTCACTCATACAAAACCATTGAAATTCAGCAGTTTTAGGTACCTAAGCTAACTATAACTTACGCCCCGCAATGCATTGCTTATAATCTCACATATTACATCACTCATGACATGGACAGTGACATAACTAGGCCTGGGCGAAGCACTACGCTACGCTCGCGTAGTTTGCGAAGTTCGCGCTACTTCGCGCTACGCGAACTGCACGTAGCACAGTGCGAACACACGTAGCGTAGTGTTGCGTAGTGCTGCGGTCATTTTTTGCTTGCTCGCGGTCCTCAACGTCAAGTTGGCGACCGCGAGCAAGCAAAATGACATCCTGGCGAGACTTTTTCCTTGTTCGCGATCGCGAGCATGGAAAATAAACCTCCCGGCGAGATTCCCAACGCGAGAAGGTCAGGTTTCTCATTGCGAGGGGTCGCGTATGCTCGCGACCGCTCGCGATGAGAAACTACCAGTTCGCGTTGAGAAAGCTGCTGCTTGAGTAAAAATCTACTCGAGCAGCAGAAAACTACAGCTCGCACTGTGCAAGATGCCATTTTCAATGATTGCACAGTGCCGGTTGCTTGTCCGCACTGTGCAATCATTGAAAACAACATCTTGCACAGTGCGAACATGTTACTTCGCAGTTCGCGAAGTGCTACGCGTAGCTCGCGTAGTGCGAACTTCACTTTGCGTAGCTTCGCGAAGTGCTACTTCGCGAACTACGCCCACCCTTAGACATAACTGATAACATCTCAAATGACATTGCTGATGTATTTAAAACGTAATTGCTAATGAGCAGTTGATTTCAGCAAACATTGATAAAGAGATGCCGAAATGACTCTGTGTGCAGGAGCAATAACACTCTATTTGACCCCGAGACTGCCCAACCTTCTGTTTGGAAGCAACTTTATATGCGTTTGTGAATGTGCTCTCCCATGAGGAGCACCCGTCTTGTAAGATGTTTGGCAACTTTGGTGGAACTTTTGAAATGGAATAATTGAATGCTGCCAGAACCGCCGCAGTAAAGTGAATTGATACGCTATGTACTGACTGGGTAAGTCGGAGATTATTTAACCTAAGGATAAGTGCCATTGGGCCAAAATCCTGGGACAACATACCTTATGATCCTGATGGAAGAACTGCAATGTGGCAGACAAATGGGGCCCAGGGGATTAGTATTGGTTCCTTGATGGAAATTGTCCAAAGTAAAACGGGCATGCAGGATTGCGATTCGCTCCAGTTCTTTGTGTAAAGAACTTCCACAGGGACATTAATTGGTAGCAAATTCAGGGTCTCCTTAACTAAGGAAGGACAGAGATTTCCATTGCTGTTTGTGATAAATAACAGTATTTGGTAGTGTATTGATTGCTTACTGTGAGCAGGACTGTTCTATAGAATGCATGATAGTGAAACATCATGCTCACAGTGAGAGACTATCATTTGATTAAATGGAACATTTCACACTCTGTGATGGTGAGCGCAAATGCAGGATTTCACCTTCATTGCCCAGTCCTTCCTTTTTGTTTGTGCGTGGATGTATCCGCAAATAGTAGTACAGTCTGCTGTATTTAAAACTTAATTGCTAATGAGTAGTTGATTTTGGCAAACATTGATAAAGGCAGAGATGCCGAAACGCATCTGTTTGCAGGAGCAATACAATTATTATATCTTTGGCGTCGGGTTGATGAATCTTCATGAAATTTCCCCAAAAGTGTGAGAAAGTAAGTCTTATTGTGCATGGCGAGTTTCGGGGTGATCCGTCAAGTGGGGGCTGAGAAAAAGTAATATATCAAAGACATGCTGTGATATCTTAGGATGGGAGACACCATTTTGTTTATATGTCTGCTCCTTTTCTCATACTTTCCTGCATTTGCTAATGACTTCTTTCATTTTATCCTTTGGCAAATATTTGAAAACACAAAATGGTTGTGAGGAAATAGAAGCTTAAAGATGTAAATGTCCCTTTCACCTCTGTTTCAATTAGAACGCCAGAGAGGTGACCAATATCATTGCCTCCAGAATGAATAATTCTAAAATTCGGATAATCACTATCACTAAGAGAGGAATTGAGAGGGAGAATGTTATTCCACCTTAAACTTCTTCCACGCAATTTCAACGTTTGGCAAACCTAAATTATGCTCAATTTCATGCTTGTTGAGCCAAAAAGATATAACTGTGGCCAATTTTTCAAACAGAAATCATCTTCTTTAAAGAGTACCACAAACGTTCAAGAAACACTGACTGAATCTGAATCTAAGAAAGTGAACTATGGACACTGTCCAATTAGATACTATTTAGGATATTTATTACATGTATGAAAGAAACAGTGTGATTGGGAATATGTAAGATTGGGCTAGTAACATAATCCAAACAGTAGTAAAGAGCACATTATAATAAATAGACTAGACTGCAGACTTTAAGAATATTATACTATATCAACAAATATTTCAGTGACCTTTAAGGTCATATGACTAAGTATACCAATATAGTATAGGATTAGAAAGGAAAGACACCATTTATATGCTATGTGCTGGGCGCTTTCTTGAAACCACATGTGAAAGAGAGACAAACTTTACTTATATGATAACATAAACTAATAGAATGCAACTTAACAAGCCCAGTTGAGCTGTAACACACATTGCTATTAGATTATTTTTTTAGTTCCTCTACAAAGGTAGAGCAATAATACTAGACTTATGCAAATAGTATGATTTGACAGCACACTGTGGATGCAGAAATATAAAACTAATGCGAACATTCAATTTGTTATTTGAACATTTAGTAGTAAGGAACCAAAACACATTGCAAGACCAACTGGAGAATTTTAGGTAAAAAATGTAATTAGTTATTATGAATACCTTTTGGACTTTAAGTACAACTCAAAAATCAAGTAGCACAATATTTATCTTGGTCTTAAATGAGGAGCAGGGTGAAGACTGATTTGCATATGGCTTGGTCCAAACTGACGTGGCAAGATGAGGTAAAGAGCTATGGGTTGGAGTGCTTCCCCAAGCTATTGCCATTGGTTACACTTTTGGTAAGCAGCCTCTCATCACCTTTTGTGTGTTTCATGTACTGCCCTAATTGGTATGGGTATGCCAAGATGTGGCTCCTATGCTCACTGTGTCACTAGAACAAAGCTCTCCATGGTTGATGAGCCCATGCCTAGGGCGAAACTGGTCCTGGGTTGCTTGTCTTCCAGTTCAGGGAGGACCTGGCTTGGCGGCAGTTTGGGCTGAACTGTGTCCATGAGGAGCACAGTCAAGACTAATTAGCATATGGCTGGGTCCAAATGAGGTCTCAAGAAGGATGGGTTGGAGTGCTACCCTGAGCTATTGCCAGTGGTTAAACATAGTGCTAGTAGGCTCCTATCAATATTTGTGTGTTTCGTGGTCCAGATCACCGCTCCCCTGCTACCTATCACTCCCCACCAAATCCCTGACAAGGTACTGTGCAGCAGTTCCCTGAGCCACTGAGCCCTGTTTTGATCCCACTGGGGGTATTACTGTATTACTGTATTGGGAATTACATTGTTTTGCTGTATTGGGCCTTGCCATTGCTTTGTGCTTCTGCCCTGTTATTGGGTCTGTTTTACCCTCATGTTGCCACATTATTACTCTGTGGTATCAGTTGCACTAGCAACCGCCTTAGTTTGCCACTGCCAATTTTCCAGCCTATTGCCACTCCAACCTCCCTGCCTGCCCAGCCCACCTCCCAGGAATGTTTACGGAGGCCGCTGCATTGACAAGCGCAGTGGGTGTGCCACTGGCATGCCAAAGGTGCACCAAATGCAAGCCCGTCTGCACCCGTCCATGTCTAGACCACACCAAGCATCAGGACCCTGGTCCTCCTACCATCTGCCGCTCCACAACCAAGGAACTCATGGCCATGGACCCCGGACACTGCACCAACAGTTGCATCATGCCTTCGTCCCCATGCAGCTTCTGCTGAGAAGACCACAAACAGTCTAGAACTGATCCAATGTATCCCGCTCAATGTCCTTTCCCTCTGCAAACACGCCACATAAATCTAGGACACCATCACTACCCTCTCCTCTAATGTCTTCATCACTGAAACATGGCTCAACCCCTCCTTGAACCTCAACATCGCCACCACAACTACCGATGGGTACTAGATGACATACCCAAACCGCACCAACAAACAAGGAGGGGGTATCGCCATCATCTTCGAGGAAACCATCCGATGCACCATCACCAATGACGACCCAATGCCTCTCTTGGAACACCTCAACTCCTGACTACAGACCAACGCTAAGACCACGATGAGAGGCATCCTCCCTTATAGACCTCCCTGGACCCCGATCAGTCTTCTGCGATGCCATCACCAACTTCATTGCCCCCCATCCATCGACTCCCAACTCTGTATCCTACTCAGCGATCTCAATTTCCACGTTAATGACCCCAATACCTCCAGCTACATCATTCTCCTGGAGAACCTGAACAACATTGGCTTCACCCAACAAGTTACCAACCCCATGTACAAAGCAGGACACACACTCAACTTCATTTTTACCTCCAGCGGCAGAGTCAAATTCAGCCACGTGACAGAACTCACCTGGACTGACCAGGCTATTGTTTACTTCACCATCTCTAAAACCCAGCACACCATTGCCGAGCACCATAGCCCCTCCCACCGCAGCTGGGACAATATAACTGGGACTACGTAGACTCAGGCCCTCAGCGCCACCCAACTTGAAGCTTCAGCAGACCTTGACCAGGCTGTTCGGGACTTCTCCATCTGCATCACCAAATGCATCAACAGAGTCACCCAGCTGAAACCAGCAAAGGCCACAACCTAAAAGACAAGCCAACGGGTACACCTCAGAGATCAGAGCAATAAAATGCAGCTGCTACCGGCTCGAGAAGCGATGGTGCATCACTGAGAACTCCTCTGACTGAGCTATTCACAAAGCAGCACGTAGCAAATACCATCTGCCCATCAAGGAAGCCAAAAGAGCAGCGATCACTGCCAGCATCGATATCACAACCAGCCACACAAAGAAACTCTTCAAAATAGTAAAGGAATTCTACAGCCCAACAGCCATCCCTCCCAACAACTCTGCGACTCCCTCCCAGATTACTTCCACAGCAAGATCGCCACCATCTACAAAAACTTCGACCCCAGACCCACCACTTTCAACCTGACAACCTCATTCACCTAGCAAACTCCAACCGAGCGATCACCACCTGGTCTTCGCTCACCACTCAGACCACCTCAGTCATCATGTTGTCCATCTACTCCGTGGCACCCACCAACCCCTGCCCCCACTATCTCTTCAACCTCAGGATCAACCCCATCAGCACAGAACTCACGAACATCCTCAACACCTCAATCTCCACAGCAACCTTCCCGGATAGATGGAAAAGTATTGAGGTTAGACCCCTCTTAAAGAAATTCTTTGTCAACCCCAGAGCACTTAAAAATTACTGACCAATCTCCCTGCTGCCCTACACAGCCAAAGTACTCAAGAAAGCCATCAACCAACAGCTCACCAGATACCTGAAACAAAACTACCTACTCGGCACCTCACAATCAGGATTCCATGCCAACCGGAGCACCGAGACAGCGCTCCTTGCTGTCACAGATGCCATCAGAACCCTCCTCAACTGCAGAGAAACAGTGGCCCTGATCCTCCTTGACCTCTCTGCAGCTTTAAAAGCTGTCTCCCACCACATCCTCATCGACAGACTCTACATCTTCATACAGCAAAACACCCTCAAGTGTATAGCCTCTTTACTTACAGGATGCAGCTGGAGCACCCGACTGCCTCCCTTCACCTCGGCACCCAAAGACATCATATACGATGTACCACAAGGATCATCCCTCAACTGCACACTGTTAAACATCTATATGACTCCCCTCAAGGACGTCATCAGATCACATGGGCTCAACATAATCTCCTATGCAGAAGACACTCAACTAATACTCTTGATCACCAAGGACCCCTTCAACACCAAAACAAGCTTCTGGAACACCATGAACAATGTAGCCAAATGGATGAGAGACAACTGCCTCAAACTCAACTCCGACAAAACAGAAGTATTGATCTTCAGGAAGAACACATCCCTTTGGGACCACAGCTGGTGGCCAGCAGAACTCAAACCAACACCCAAACCAACAGGCCATACATGCAACCTTGGCATCATCCTTGACAGCCAACTGACCATGAGACGACAAGTCAATGCAGTTGACTCCTCCTGCATCCAAACCATGTGCATGCTCCACAGACTCTTCAGATAGATACCAACCAAAACCAGAAAGACCGTCACTCAGGCCCTTGTCACTCGTCGCCTCAACTACGGCATTGCTCCATATGCCCGAATTTACATCCAGCTCCTCAGAAGGCTCCAGACCGTATGGAACACTGCAGCCAGACTCATCCTTGATCCCTCCAGATGGGCCCACATTACCCCCACCTCAGAAACCCCCACTAGCTCTTCATCCAGAAGAGATGTCAGTCCAAGATCTTCATGCATGCCTACAAAGCGCTACACGATCAAGGACCATCCTATATGAACCATCGACTGAACTTCCATCTGCCCGCAAGACACCTGCGCTCCTACTCACTCACTCGCATCCATCTCAGCCACGACGGGGGGGAACTCTTTCTTCTACATCACTGCCAAGGTTTGGAATGGCCTGCCCCTCTACCTCCGAACAGCACCCTCACTGGTGGACTTCAGAAAGAAACTCAAGACCTGGCTCTTCAATGAAGATATGGCACCCTCAGCCCCAGATACCCCTCGGAGTGACAATGCTTCACTATACAAATGCTGAATAACTGATTGTTACACTGCCCTAAGTGGCATGTGAATGGCCAGATGTGGCTCCCGGGCTCACTGCCACTGTAAACAAGCTGTACCCGGCTGATGAACCCACAACTAGGGCGAAACCACTCCTGGGTTGCTTGTGTTCCAGTTCAGGGAGGACCTGGCATGGCAGTTTGGCCTGCACAGTTCCTATGATGAGCAGGGTGAAAACTATTTTGCATATGTCTGGGTCCAAACTGAGGTGACATGGTAAGCAAAAGAACAATGGGTTAGAGTGCTAACTGGGCTATTGCCATTGGTTAGACATATTGCAAGCAGTCTCCCATCACTTTCTGTGTGTTTTGTTTGCCGCCTTCAGTGGCATGGGAATGCCCAGATATGGGTATGCTCATTTTGTCACTGAAACTAACCTGTACCTGGCTGGTGAGCTCATACCTAGGCTGAAACCGGTCCTGGGTTGCTTGTCTTTCTGTTTAGAGAAGACCTGGCTTGGCTGTTGGGGCTGCTCTATTCCTATGAGGCGCAGGGTCAAGACTGATTTTCATATGGTTTGGGCCAAACTGAGGTAGCAAGGTGGGCAAACAACGATGACTTTAAGTCTACCCCGAGCTATTGCCAGTGGGGAAACCTATTGCAAATAGTCTCCCATCACCTTCTGTATTTTTTGAGTGATAAATGAAAGCATACATTAGTAACTTAATTGTTGCTACTACACAAAGCACATTAAATGAAAAAAAACACATTTAATGTGTGTATGTGAACAAATGTAGATAAATTGTTTCATAATTGAATGTTTTACATAAAGTAACAAATTGAGATTTCAAACCTAAAATGAGAAAGTACTGTATCCTTTACTATACTTACCTACATATTGTAACTTATCCATCACTTACCTTCTCCTTTACTCTTCTTTTGTATATATTACTACCTGCTCCTGTAAGTGAAAAAGTTGTGATAATAACCAGATCTTTATTATAATGAAATGGAAAATAGTTCTGAAAAGAAACTTATTTTTTCTTCTTTTTGGTTTGTGAATTTTGTTTCTATTTTTGTTAAAACTATACGTCAACTGGACCATCTATAAAACTAAAAAAATGCACCCTACAGGGCACTGGAAAACATGCTGCAAAAAAATGAAAAGATCCTAATGGTTTTCAGGAGTGCAGTGGTGAGCTATTACAAGCTCCAGGTGTATGTTGAAGTCTCTCGCCCCTGATAATATAACTGTTTGGCAATATAAACAGTAAGTTGCTCTCCCCTAGTAAGGCTCAACGATGTTTTGCTGCTGCCTCAAGAGGTTCAGATCAACTGCCAAGTTAGGTGTTGGAATGGCTTGTGGTGCAGAAGTACTCGATGGTGGAAGTAGTTTGTGGCCACGGCTGAAGTGGACAGTCCAGCTATCGCAATATCCCTAACCCCAGCAGACGTTCCCTCCTTGAGTTGCACCAACTCCTGCTCTCTTCTCCTTTCTGCCAGAGCCAAATGGGTGGAATGCATGGCATGAAGGTGCTTTTGCATTCCTGTTGTCACCAAGGAGTAGTGGCGCCAACTTCCACAGGAAATCACGTTGTGACACAATGAGCATGCCACATGCTGGGCATTAACCTTTTTCTCACCCACAAGAAGAGTGAAGAACTGCTACTTCCCCAAACTCATTAAGTCTCTTTCGCCGTTCCAGTTCTTGGTTCTTGTTAGACTTGGGGGTCTCTAGTTGGCACAGGTATGCACTTGTGACAAATAGGGACCCTCTCCTCTAGTCAGGGTAGGGGGGTACACTCCTAAAATAACCCCTGCTCACCCCCTTGGTAGCTTGGCACGAGCAGACAGGCTTATCTCAGAGGCAGTGTGTAAAGCATTTGTGAACACATACAGTAATCAAGTGACAACACTACAAATGGACACCACACAGGTTTTATATCAAAAATAAGTATTCTTTATATAGATTTACCACAAGACCATTAAACGACAAAAACACACAATAGTTACTTTAGATGGTAGAATTTTGCTTAGTTCTCTAGTCTTAAGTTCTTAAATGCGACACTTTAAGTCAATGTACCTTTTAGATTCGACACGCAGGGCAACGAAAGTGTTGCAACGATGTTGATGCGATGAAGTTTTTGGTGCAAAGAAATAAAGACGTGAAGATCTTCCAGATGCTGCACGCTTCTCCGATATTGCGAGAAGACTCGACTCAATGCTTCAGCTGCAGCGGCGACACACTTTACGAGATGCGACGACAACAGCTCCGACGGCAGCACGCTTCTCCTTCTTGAGTCGTACTTCCAGCTCCTTGCGACACGCAGTCCCTCAGAAGGCCCAACAACAGCAGCAGGCACTTCCAAAGAAATTTGGGGAGCTGGAGGGTGAAGTCTGTTGTTCCTGAGACTTCAGCAGGAGGCAAGCTCTTTTCCAAGCCCTTGGAGATCCTTCACAAGTTGAGCAAAAGTACACACAAAGTTCCTTTCTCCTCTCTTTGGCAGTAAGGCAACCACTGCAGGCCAATCCCCCAGGTTCAGGGATAGTTTCCTCCTCAGCTTCTTCTAGTTCCTCCCTCAGCAGAGGTTCTTCTTGTTTTCCCAAAGTGATCTAGTTTCTTGGGATCAGGGTCCCAATATTTATACCCAGAAATCCTTTGTCCTCTGAAGGCAGAGGGGCGTTGCCCATTCCAAACCAGTTCCTGAGCACTCTGTTTACCAGACTTCTCCTTTCCGTTCACTGTGCAGGGCAGAGACATCAGCCGCTCCCCAGGAGGTGGAGCCAGCATTGTGGATGGCAGGCACAGCCCTATTCAGGTCCCAGGTGCAACTCCTCTCACTCATCTAGATGCAGAGCTCTATATTCACCACTGGGATGACTCATCCTGTCTCTTGGAATTCCCCAGCCCTGTCACTCAAACTCCAGACAAAGGAATACACAGCCTAGAAGAGGCAGGTTTGAATGGTTAGACAAGAAAATGCCTACTTTCTAAAAGTGGCATTTTCATACACAGAATGTTAAAACCAACTTCATTAAAAGATGTATTTTATCATCCTGAGTTCAGGCATACTCAATTCGAATGTCTACCATGTTCTCTGAGTCAGTTAAGATTAAAAGATGCAATAACCAAACTGCCCATTCTGGCCTATGGAGAACAGGTAGCCTTGCAATAGTGAAAAACAAAAATGGCTGTAATTTACTATTAGAACATGCCACACACACCAGGGCATGTCCTACCTTATCCTTACAATGCACCCTGCCCTTGGGCCTACCATAGGGGTGTCTGATATGAAGAAAAGGGAAGGTTTAGGGACTGGCAAGTGGGTGCACTTGCCCATTCAGCATGACAGTACCAGACTCCATGCAGGCTCTGCAATGGCAGACCTTAGACACATGGTTACAGGCTGCTTCTGTGGGTGGCACAACCAGTGCTGCAAGCCCACCAGCAGTATTTGGATTTACAAGCCCTGGGCACTCCTGGTGCACTGTACTAGGGTCTGCCAAGTAAACCAAACCAACCAATCATGGAATCACAAATTATACATTAATTTACAATAGGGAGCACTTGCACTGTGGCACTGGACAGCAGTAACACAGTGCCCTGAGCAACTAACACCAGCAAAAATATATGAGGCAACAGCGAACAATGGAATGGAGACTCACGCCAATGTGCCAGGTCTAACACTTTTCAACACCAATGGCCTCCTCCTCTTTTGCAGCTTGAGCAACAGCGCTGGGTTCTCCTCCTTGAGCCTCGATGAAGAATTGGACCTAAACAAAGCAAAAGCAGAACTGTAACACTTCTGAACAAGTCAAAAGCCCAACAAGAATGATCAGAAATAAAAAGCAGCTCTCTATTGTTGAAAAACAAATGTTTCCAGCCTAACAGAAGCTCTCTTAGTATCGCGAAGTACCGCAGTACTGCCGAGATAGTCCCACGGTACTGGTAATAAAAAAAAAAATTAATAAAGAGCACAATCACAGTAGATAACAAAACCCCTCCTTACAAACACTACTTTTCTTAATAGCTAACAAAACAGTACTTAAAGAAGTTCTAAAACAAACATACAAACACAATACATTAGGCTACATTAGGCTACACAAATATAGTCCAATACTACCAAAAAAACAAAAAAGACAGTGTTTCAACTATGACCATTTATATATATATTTCAATTACCGTAATAGTGTAAGAGCAAAAGTAAAAAAAATCCAACTTTAAAAATTCCATTAAATTCATCATAAAAACAAAGGTTAGAAGTAAGTTGGGGGTGGAGCTTGCCTGGTCGCAAGATGGCCACGTTTTAGGCTAGCTCTGAGAGCCGTCTTCTATCCTGCCTTCAGTTTGCCCTGCATCATCCCCCTGCTGCCGACCTACCTTTGTGGCAACCCGATGCCTGTTAGTGCCCGCAAAGGAGGGAAGTAGATCGACCCAGGGACTGTGAGGCGTCACGCTATCACCCAATCAGAGTGCTGTGGCCTGGTTTCTTCCCTGTGGCCTGATAGTGCGGCCTACCTGCAGGCCTGTTGCCGTCGGGCTCGGCTGCCACCCTTCTGCTTCCTGGATGCTCCTGGCCTCCTCCGCACCAGATGGCAGCTCTAGTGCAGCGGTGAGGAAGCTGTAGTTCAGCTTAGTGCCCCGCCCTGCTTGCTCCTGGTTGAGGCTGCCCGAGAGTGGGGAAGCGGCTGCGCGTAACCTGCTCTGCCTGTGGCCCCATCGACCTGTGGTGCTGTTGTGAATGACGGGGGCCACTTACGTTTACCTCGGCTGCCCCCGTATAGTCCATAGTGTCCGGATTTCGTCTCCTCCAGGCCTGGAGATCAGTGCCTACCCTCCATACCTGCCTTTCACCCTGCGTGAAGCCCTGACCTGCTGGCTCCTTTTCCTATCCTCCTGCTGGGAGATCTGTGGCAGCCGCTCCCCCCCTCGCTCCTCCTGTCTGCTTCAGTGTGCCGTGGGGGTGTTTTCCAGGGGCTGTCAGGTCATCATCTGGTAGCCTATCCTTCTTCCTCCCGGCCACTGTGATATAGGGCTTCACATGATTGAGAGTGCACATTGACCCTGATACTCTGGCCCTGTGACCTATTGGTATAGTCAACTTCTGCCTGTTTGCTCACAGCGCTGTGGCCAACGATCCTAGGTTTCTTTACCTTCTGCTGGGTCGCAGTTGTTGGACTCAGTTTCTTGCCGTCACCCACTACTAGGTTTGGGGGCCACGTCAGACTACCATGGGCTACAGAGAGAAATCACAATCCAAATTGCAGTTTGAACTATTCAAAACCCCTAGACATCAAGACGCTGAGAAAAATGCATCCGAATCAAATCAGGTTCGGAAATGGGTGACACTGCTGCTAACTCCGACCTAAAGCAGATGGTCTAGGCCATGCAGCTCAGCCTAACAAACATAGACGGTAAGATAGATGCACTTTCTGTCAAGATGGACAGGATGTCAAAGAGGCTGGACAAGCACGCCACTAGACTGGACATGGTTGAGCACAGGGTGTCTGATGCTGAGGACACTCTTAATTCTGCCCTGAACTCCACCACGAAGCTGGAAAAGCTAATGCACTCTGTTCAGGCTAAAGCTGAGGACTTGGAGGCTCGTTCGAGAAGGAATAACATGTGCATAGTTGGGGTTGCTGAATCTACCAATATCCCCAATATGGAACTCGTCATAGAACAATTACTGGTCACTCTCCTGGGCAAAGACACCTTCTTCAATATGTTCATAATTGAGTGTGCCCATAGGTCTCTTGCTCCTAGGCCGGTGCATGGGACTGCTCCTCGCCCTATTATTGCCCGAGTCCTTAATTATAGAGACAGGGATGCCACTCTAAAGAAGGCCAGGGATCTAAAATCTTTGAGGCACGAGGGCACAGAAATATCGCTTTACCCTGATTTTACAGAGGCTGTTCAGGATGCGTGGCGCCAGTATGTCCCTGTTAAGCACAAACTACATGACCTGAACATTGAGTATAACATGATTTATCCAGCCAAGCATAGGGTGCGCGCTGATGGGAAATTCCATATATTTAATGATTCCAAAAAGGTTCTACTTTTTCTGAAAAAAAGGGGGAGAGACAGTCATGGGGGGGCTCTCCTACTTCCCGCCACTCGGTGGCCGACGAAAATCCTGATACGGAAGAACAGTAATTCTCCCCTAATGTTTTGCTTACTAGACGGAGGTGTGGGGTGTCATTCTTTTTTGCATTGTGTTTAATGTTATGTATTATTGTCTGGGACAGTATTGGAGGCACATATAGTTGTATAGGCTCCGGTTCCTATCTAGAAATGTTTGATATGCAACATCTGCCCCGGTGTGTAACTCACAATCTTCACCTGGGTTTGATTACGTTACGGAACATATGTTTTGTGGTTTTTCTTTGTACTTTAATGTGTGGGGGAGGGGGTCATGGGTTCATCTATGCCTTGTTGGGGTCAGCATAGCATGGGAGGTGGGTGGGAGGGGTTGAGCTTCATCAGTGTATTTCAGGCCAATCCCAGCTGTTTGATCTTATTTATGTTCTTTGCATCGTGGTTTGACACTGGGACTGAACAAGTAATGCATTTTGTACTCGTATACTACTCATGACGACAAAGGAGCTCAAATTCTGGACATTGAATGTCCGAGGCCTTAACGGCTATCGTAAGTTGAGGAAAGTCATCCCCATGGTCAAAAGACATCACGTAGATATAGAAATGATACAAGAAACACATTTGGCTCAACAAAATAAGAGGCTTTCAAAACGGCACATGCAGGGTCTGTTTTCAGCTGCTGGTTTCACTTCACATGCTAGGGTGGTCCTCATCTGGGTCAACTTGGCTCTGGCCTGTCCTTGCATGAAGAAGAGATCGACTCCAATGGTAGATTTATTATAGCCCGCTGTCAGGCGGAGGGTATCAGTGCTCGGTTAGTGAATATTCACAGTCCTAATTATGATGACCCTCAGTTTTTCCAGTCCCTAACTGCACACTTGCTGAACACAAATGACTTACCGCAAATGTGGGGGGAGATTTTAATTGTATACTCGACCTCAATAAAGACAGATCACGTGGCCTCCCCAGAAAACCCCCTGCGGCGGCTAGTGTCATACTGGCACTCATGGACCAGCTGAGGCTTGCAGACATTTGGAGGCAGCGTCCGGTAGCCACTCCCGGGTTTACTCACTACTCTGTGATGCAATTCCCTTTGAAGTGGACTACAGAATCTGTTTGCTATTTATGGATCCAAATACACACTGACTCCGAAGTAGTGTTGATTGATAATTACGGGAAACTACTGGACAGATTGTAAGGGGATGTGACTATATGGACACGTTTGCCTCTATCACTACTAGGTCGTGTTTCATTGATGAAGATGGTTGTTTTACCCAGACTATTGTTCCTGTTTCAGAATATACCTATGGTCCTCCCACAACATATGTTTGCTAAATTAAGGTCCCTCACGATACAGCTGGCCTGGGCTGGCAAGCAACCTTGTGTTAATTAGGGTGTTCCTACTCTTCCATAATCTCTGGGCAGTCTCAACGCTCCAGATCTAGACCTATACTATAGAGCTGCACAGTGTTCCCACGCCTCTGCCTTGCTGCATTGCCCCATTACTCCACCTCACAAAAATATATAGAGAGAATAGCCACTGATACTGATACTCTTCCACAGGTGCTCTTAAGGAATCCAACTCGTAGGCACAGCACCCTTGTTTCTATTAAATCCACCGTTCACGCCTGGCACAACCTACTAAACAGACAGGCTGGCACCATTTTGTATTCTCTTTCGACCCCTTTGGAATGGTGCTCCTGGCTTCCTTCTAGCATTGATGGCGGTGTCTCCCAGGCTATGAGCGAAGTCAACGTCACTGTTGTAGGTGACTTATTTGAGGGGGGGATCTCCGTGACTTGGAACAGCTGTCGGCGGATGGCCTTTCTCCCATGTCGTTGATGTGGTTCATGTATTTAAAACATCGGCACACCGTGAAATCTGTCTTGGGAAGCTCCCTACAGGAGCCTCCTGAGGTCCCCGCTCTCTCTTACATTATCAAGACCCCCTCACCCCCAAAATTTATTTCCAGAATATATAATTCAGTGCAAGCGAACAGATCGGTACTGTTCTCTAAGCCTAGACATGCTTAGCAGGGGGACTTGGGCCGGGTTCTCGAGGACAAAGAATGGCAATATTGCTGCAAGATGACTAAGAAGATTTCAATGAATGTTAGGCATTGCCTAATACATTTTAAATACATTAATAGAGTATATTACACTCCAGAACGTCTACACAGATATGGTTTGCGTGAGTCTACTTCCTGTTCTCGATGCCGGGACGCAAATGCAGACTTTATTCACCTGGCCTGGTCTTGTCCTTGTATATCTGAGTTCATTTCAGTTAATCAATGATATCACTGGCCTTACACTATCCCCTGACCCGCTCACTGCACTCCTGAGTTACACCAAACCCAGTGACAAAACCCTCAGAAGGTTGGTGGCAATGGCGCTACTTATGGGGAAGAGACGTATTGCCATACGTTGGGGCAGAGGCCCAATCCCTACAATTGATGAGTGACATGATCTACTGTAATACCCAATCTGACTCATATGGTGAACTTCTTCCTCCCCAATCCAAGCCATATTCGTATTGGGGCCCATTACAAGAATACTTGATAGGTAAAGAAACAGTTGAACCAGAGGAAGCTACTCTCAGAGACCCTCCTTAATGTCATCATATGTTTATGGGTGGTTGATTGCTGCTTATTGTTCTTCCTTGGATATGTAAACCTTGTTGTTGCAAAGGGGAACGTATATTTCATTGCCTTGTCTTCGATACTTTTTTCTCTCCCGACTGTCTTCATAAAACATGGTGTACTTCTGTCATTGCGCAATACTACTGTGCTGGCCAACTTTTCCTGTACTTTTTGCCTGATGATGCCAATTTCATTGTATTATGTTAGAAAATCAATAAAGAATTTTTTTTTTTTAAAAAGAGGTTAGAAGTAAGTTATTTTTAGGGGTTATTACAATGGTGCCCAACTACACAGCACATTTAAACTACAAAAACATTAGAAATACCATAGTTATAGTTTCTTTTTTATGTCTTAAAACAGTTTTTGCCTAACTTACACTACGGCCCACAGCGTAATATAAACTTTCAACCACGCTCATGCACTCAAGCAGCTATAACTCACCATATTATATTAAATGTAAAAGATAATATTTTCAACACTATTTCTTAATGTATGTCAAAATCATAAATATATAAATAGATTTTAAACAAGTTATTTCATATAATAAATAATGCTTATGCAACTGGTGATTTCCAGCTGCTTGAGTGTATGAGCTACGTTGAAATTTTATATTATGCTGTGGGTAGTAGTGTAAGTTGGGCAAGATATGTTCTAATTAAAGACTTAAAAAATGAACTATAACCCTGGTATTTCTAATGTTTGTGTAGTTTAAATGTGCTGTGTAGTAGGGTAATATTATAGTAACCAAAACTTACTTCTAACCTCTGTTTTTTTTGTGAATATATATATTTAGTAGAAAAAACAAAGGTTACAGTGATTAGGGGTGGCCGGAATTTGCGAAATTCGCCTTCGCAAACTATCGCGAAAATGTTGAAAATCTCCGCAAACACGCCGGAAATATCGCGAAGACGCAGACGTTTTTTTCCCGTCTGTTTGCGGTATTTTTTGCCTGCTCGCGGCTCGTCAACTTACCCATGCGGTTGCTCACGGGCACGGCCATCTTGTTTTCACTTGTCCCGCCCTCCCGCGATGCTTACTTCCTGTTCCGGGTCGCGCAATGCATGCTTCCGCCCGTTGGCGGTAGATATTTTTTGTTTGCGAACGCTTTTACTTGATCGCATTGCTTTTTGCTTGCTCGGGCAGAAAATATAGCGCGAACTTGCGCACGTGGTCGCAATGGGCACGGCCATCTTGTTTTTCACTCTATTGCATGGTTCTGGGGCCTGATTTTGAATCTTCCATGCATCTTTACAATCCTTTGTTTGAAGACACTTTTTTAAAATCTTTTTTATTTATTATTTCTCTAACTATTTTCCTGCTTCTATATTTTTGGTTTTTGTCTACTTTTTTTTTGTTTTTTAGCTACTTTTCACTCTTTCTATTGCCTGCCATTTATTTCCTTTACTTCCTTTTTTAATTTTATTACCTTTTCTTTCCCGCCCCGTCCCAGAACCATGTCAAAGGGTAGGGCTCGTCGCAGCCAGAGCCGCGACCGCCTTCCTTGCGGAAGGCGGCGCCCACAAAGGGTGCAGGCACGGGCCTTATTTGGGGAGGTGGAGTTGGCTGCACTCATTTTCTTTGTGCAGCGCCACCTCCCCTCAACCCTGGCAGCAGGTGGCAGGCCTGGGTCCAGGTACGGCTTCCGGGAGCGTCGACAGCAGTTGGGGAAGGTGCGCCGGGCAGTGTTGCGCTGCTCTGGGGTCCGGCGCACCCAGGCGCAGTTGACGCACCAGTGGTCTGACATCCTGGACCGTGAGCAGGACCTGCTGGACCTGCTAGGAGTGGAGGTCCCGGGTCTTGGTGAGTAACTATTTAATTATTAATACTTTGTGTCTGTTCTTCTGCTCTGTGTTATATTGCGAATATCTTTTTTTTCATCCAACCAACTAGAATGTTGCTGCTTACATTCCAGGTTAATTACGTTTAAAAGTCTTCTGTGATTGTTATGACACAGGTGCTTCTCTGCGCTACTACTAATCTTACTTGTTTGCAACTTTGCGTTTGCGCACGCTTAATGTGAATCCGTCAAGAGTTATTTTAGAGAAATTAAAAGTTACGTAATGCTACAGTGACTCTAGTCCTTACTTTGTCCTGTCACTAAGAGATAGGGGCGGATTGATAGTTAGGTTTAGGTACTTTGTATGAGTTTGTACTTTTTTAGTAGTATGCGTGATGCCCCCTCAGTTACGTCACGTGCTGCTAGTACACCAGTCTTTATTAGAACCTTTTCTAGTTTGTTCAATGAGTAGTGATAATTGGCTTAGCACTAGCAGAACATCAGCATCAATAAATCAACCCAAAATTTGGTGTATACAAAAAATGTAGTCATGTGTACTCCATTTGACCATATGCATTGTTGAGGACTAAAAGAAGTGGAAATGCATACTTAATGTACAATTGGCACGCCTGGAATAGGTGGGCTAGGTCGGGTGGTACGTCATACTTAGGCTTAGTTGTAACATAGTATTCTGGAATCAGAATGGAAGACTGGATTACTGTTGATAAATAGTAACTTAAGTAGTCGATCCGCAATCCCCCGATACTACTTGTTGACCAGATGAGATCGGTCAATTTAGTTATTGCAATTGTTGTTTACATAAGTGTGTTTTGACCGTTCTTTAAAAATATTGTATTTGTTTGACACCATCCATCAATATTTGTCTCTTTCTTATATCTTTCCTGTTCATCAGCACCCAGGGGCAGGCAGACAGGGAGTGGGCAGTCGGCGGGAGAACACCACCACCAGGACACCAACGAGGGCTCCTCTGCTGGCCCCAGTAAGTCTTCTTGTTTTTAATAATATTTCTTATTCCATAACTTTTACTGCACCATATTTTTCACGAACTATTGTTTCAGTATCCCAATGCTATTTTTCACCAACAATTATCCTTCGATCTGTACGGTTTCAAAAATCTTGTTATCCCTACCTCTGCTATGATGACTCTCTGTACTTCTATGACTATCAGTCTGTCTGTACTGTAGTAGCTAAGCTTGCCCAGTTGGCCAGTGCCACTCTTTATTTGAAAGGTTGTAAATAAAACTCAGATTCACCAGTAGCTCTAGCCATTGAGTCCAGTCCTTTGGGTCGTCCTCTTGTATTACTTCTAGTCTTATTGATCTTGAGTCTTTGTTAATATTGAGGCTTTGACAATTCACAGCAACAAATGCCCAACCAGATTTATTACTATTTTGATATGATAGCCTACAGGACATACTACTACTGTTGTAGGGATCTTGCACATACAGACCTTTGCACAAGAAAATAGGATGTTGGTGATGGTAGGTTGGACCTCAATCAGAAATTCAGAACCCACCACAATCCCCTGCCTGACTATAGTACTGTCTTGTCATAACTATTAGGTCTCCGAACCCTCCCCCCAAGATACCCAACAAGTAGACATTCCAACCCAGAACATAACACACCCAACCTCTCAGTCGTGGAAGCAATGCACATGCACAACCTTCCTTTAATTTGCTCACTCATGTACGTTGGTCCACACCAAATACCACCAAGTCTATGTAAGTTCAAAATGTTTATTTTGAATTCAGAAGCTCTGTACATTGTTCTATTATATAATGCAGCCCCAACTGGAAAATCAATAACATTAAAACAATAAACATTGTTACACTTACTTACAGTTGGGAATTAAATCATGATAACTGAACAGTGGTGGAAGGCAGCACCACCATCCCCTAGGAATTTAGTTAATATAAATTTATAAATGAAGATCTCTGAGTGAAGGGACCCCTCACCTTAGAAGAACCTAGTACTGGTAGTTGTTTCATCATTCATAAGCTCTGCAAAGCTCTGGTTCTTAGAAGGGAATCTTCCGTCTGTAATGTGAAAAAAGAAATGGTGCACGTTAGTATATTGCAACTTGCAAGCATTTCTCAGCCGTGCCAAAAAAGTGTAGCATTTATGGATAAGCAATATGGACTAACAGTCTAACAGTACACCAGTACTTCATAAAAAAGTGGCTTGTTAATGTTTTTGTTGACCGCTTGTACGCAGCGCGTAGACAGTAGCAGTGTGAGGCAGGTCATGTGGGCTCAAAGGTGTCTTATACAAAAAGCTGCAAGGTAACGTCACATGTGCAAAAATAAAAGACACAAAGGTAAAATGGTTGCATGGCTCGGGCTAAATAAGCAAAGGCTAGAATGACCCTAGGGGGGACCATATATAACTATTAGTGTCTACTCTACTACTACCTGATTTGTACTAGTGATGAATGTTAGTATTACCTCATTTTTCAATCTTGCTACTGACCAATAGGGGGAGGGGTATATGATAAATGTGTAATGTTTTCTAGGCGCACTAACGACCACCATTGTGGTAAGTTAGATTCATAATCCTTAACTATTGTTGACAGTACACTCACTGCAAGGGTGTACTGTATGTATACTGTACTGTTGAGACTTAGGGCCCAATTAGGATGGCGGGCGGATGGCCCCCGCCGGGCCGGCGGTAGTTACCGCCGACACCGCAGGGGCAAACCTCCCTGTAGAAAAGAGTCAGACCCCCCACATGTCGACCAGGCGGAAAAGGGTTCAATATGGTGGTGGTGTCTCTCTGAACACACCGCCAGCCATATAATCTGCATTTTGGAATGCCTTTGCGTGGCGGCATTGCCGGACACCACGGAAAGGCATGCAGAGTATGCTTGGGGGCCCCCATGGAGGGTACCTATGCTATGGTACCCTCCTGCCTTTCAAAGCAAAACGTGACAGGCTCCGCGCGGGGCCTATCATGTTGTGCTTGGAAAAGCACAACATGTATTTTTAGCATTGCTTTCGGCACCGCCCACCAGAATGTGAAAAAAACAGGATGCGCCTGCCACTGTGCTGGGCACATCCTCCTAATTGTCCCCACGGGACACCCACCCTTTTTAGCATGAGGATGGCGGGTGGACAAAGTCCGACCGCCATCCAATGTCCTAAGTAAGTATGAGTTGTTGTGAACGTTTGAAGAGTGAACTAGACTAGACACCCTTTAATTGGCATAGGGGCGGGAGTATTGAGTAACCAATGGCCTCATCTATCTGATTTCAACTCCGCTTTGAAAGTTTTATGGATAAGAGCACCTGGTGCACTGTTCAACTAAAAAGTGAAAGACGGGTGGAAGGAAGAAGGACGGGCAAGATTTAAAATGTTATGTACTGTGCTTTATAGTGCTACTCTACCATGCCACTATGTGTATAAATAATTAATTTGTCTTACTGTTTTTCTAAGACTATATTTTACAATTGTCTTGTTTTTTTCTTTTTGATACACAGCTACTCCTAAAGTCAATAGGAAGGAGTTGGCCGCCAAGGCACGGCGCTGGAAGCTGGAGGCAATCCAGCATGAATATCGGCGGCTGGTGGTCTTGGCAGAGGAGGAGGAGGAGACTGCAGCAGCACTTGAAGCCTCCTTCAGTGCCCCGGGCCCCAGCCACCGCCCTCCAGCGGTACGGCGCCACCATCTGGCGGCTGCCTGCCGCCACTGCAATGCCATCTCTGGTGCCCCCCCCACTGTGGCTACAACTGCCTCGCCCTCAGACACCGCGTCGCCCGTCTAGAGGAGCAGATGCATGTCCTCCTGCAATCCCGCCCCACACCTTAGTCCCTGTCTTCTGACCCTTTTTTAATTCTTGTTTGGGTGGGTGGGAACTGGTTTGGGCATTGGGTTTTTGCTTTTTGGACTAGTATTTTCTGGACTTTCCTACGGACATTGGTTGGGGTTAGGGAGGGGGGTGGGTCAGCTTTTGTGGGTTTTTAGTTTATTTTTGTTAGGGTCAATTAAATATATTTTTCTATGTTACATGCAATGTTGTTAATGTTTTGTAGGTGGGGTTACTGTTTTACATCACACTGTTTCCTTGCTGGTGCAGGGCCGCCCATAGCCAGTGTTTATTTAAATAATGGTCTGACTGTGTAAGACACAAACAGATAGATGCGACACCCCTCACTGATTGACTTGTCCTACTAGTACTTTCAGTCTCTCCTCTAGTCTATGCATTCTTTATCTGGACTCAAAGGGGTGTGTGAAATTGAATTCATTGAAAACATGTCCATTATTAATTCTGCCTCCCCCAAACTTCTCTTACCTTTGCTTGATGTTTAACTTAGGCACAGCAATGGCTGCATGGTGAAGATGGTTTCCTTTTTCTAACATGCCATGATTGGGGTGGTGGTGGTAGTATAGTAGTAGTAGTAGACACTAGCAAGGCAGCAGCATTTGCAAAAAAAGAAAGTGAGACAGTCAATCACCTTTGAGAGACTGTTCGAGGAGTAGTAGAATGAAGTACAGTACAGAACTTACCGAGCAACAATAATATGCTAAAATATTTTACAACAAAACATAATGGTGGTTGGGATAGCCTACAAGACAGAGTTACAAACTATAGTTGTGTCAAGTCACTTGACTAGGCCTACAGCCTAACAGTTAGTGCTGTGTATGAGGAATGACAACAAACAAATCCAATCAATGCCGGCAATTAATGCTGAGGTATATGTTCCTTTGTTAAATAAAATCACCTCTAAAATATACTACTCATGGGTGGGCAAGCAGAAGAAGATCATCGCTCTGCCTTGAAATTGAAGAACTGTTGCTATCGCCACATCCGCCCCAGCAAGCGTGTGATTAAGTATTGGTGTACATTTAATTTAGTCACGCCTCGACAATAAGTCACACTGCCCGGGGAAAGAGGGTTAGGGTTTGTTGAACGGATGGAAAGGGGGTTTGGGGAAAGGTTTGACATTGAAAAACAGTATGCATGGACAAACAAACGCCAATCTTTGAATACTACCATATCAATATGTTAAGGGAGAAAAAGGAAATGCATGCATGATGATGAGAGACCCGGATTACATACACTTCTTGTTCTGTTGTTCCAGCCTTAATACTTTTACAGATAGCAAATAGAAATGTTAAATATTGGTAGGGAAGAATCGTAAACAGAGAGCAAACCTAATGATGATAATAACAACAACAAGAACACACTGTTGTAAAGATTGTAGACAAAAAAATTATTCAAATTATTTAAAAGAAGATGAAAGTTGATACTGTTACTGTGTTATCCTGGTCAAAAATGTGGACTGGATTTGCATCTCGGCATTCCTCTTGGTCCTCTCGTCCATCAATCTTGGGTGTCGCCACTAGCCACTGCCCGGCTGGAAAGAAAATGTCGATTTATTGGTAAGGTAAGTGTGCATTGTAATGTTTTCCCAAGTATACGGCAAGGCCCGGCCTGTAATTGTAGATGGAAAAACAAAGGGGATATTGAGAAACAAAGTTGAAACAAATGCACAAGTTATGGTGTAGTGCAACAAGAACACTTTCCGAGGTGGCATGTATGCATCATCTCTACTCTAGTTTGTTTCCAGCATTGACCTTCAACAATAACAGGAGAGAGCAGGCCCACAGTGACAGGCCTGACGGCACGTTGCTTAGCAGTAGCACATCCTACGTTTAGACTTTAGAGTACTTTTTTTGATTTTTTTTTAAAGAGTTGGACAAAGGCAAAGCACATTATCCATTCCAAACATAGCATTTTTCAGTTTAAGTTAGTAAATCAATGCACCGCAGTCATCCCACCTCTACACTCGACTCCACTTCTACGCAGACATTTGGGTCTGCTGTGGTTGTTGTTGACGTGTTTACCTTTAGGCTTTTAAGTTTTATGCCACTCATGAAACGTCCTCCTGACTTGTTATTATTCCATCAATCATCTCCGATACTTGTACTGACTGACTGTGAAGATCGGCCTGCAGTAGAAGTAAAATTGTTATTACACAACAAAAGTAGAAATATTATTGACTTGAGTCACTCTTTAATGTGTACAGTAAGACTATTAGTACACTTTGACTTCACTTCGTGCACAACAAACAAACAACGAAAACACAAACACCAATCGCTCAGAGTCAGGTGTCCAATGCATGCCATTAATTGTCATTACCTGTTCCTTCTCATCTTAAGTTAACGGGCCGTCTATTTCGCCATCATCATCATGGACGGTGCTGTTGTCAATCATACTCAGTGCGCAGATTGAGTCCCCTTCCTGTATTTAATTAAAAGCAATGTATCAAGCTGCAGGAGAAGTACAAATTTCTTATTTGCAAGAAGGGGAAAATTCACCTTGAGTTAAGTTTAGTGTGTACTGTAGAAAGATGATTAGCGCACAATGACATAACTTCATGCACAACAAACACAACAAAATCACTCAGTCTGCGACTCTGCGTCCAATGCATGGCATCAATCATTACCTGTTCCATCTCATTTTGAGTTAATGGGCAGTGTCTCTCGGCTCTGAAAGGAGGATAGCTATAGTAGACATCTGATTCATGCTCCACTTCTTTTGGCGGGACTAGGAAAGTTTTAATTTTTTCTTCTATTTCCCATCATCCAATCATCATTCATGAGGGCAATGGATTTGGGCGGGAGATTCAGTATGATGGAGCGGAGGAGCTGGATTCGGAGGACTGTACTGTCAAGTTGCAGACAGCTGAAACTTGTATATTAAATAAGAAGAGTAGAAGACGGTGGTAATGGATTTGTTGTGATTCACAAGTTTGTAACCGGAACGACAGACACAAAAATAAAGGGGGAAAAAAGGGAGGAAGACAGTCAGTGCAAGCCTAATTGTCAGGGAAGTATAGCTCGTCCTCAAACTCTGAGGGTTCAGCCAGTAGTAGGTAATCATGTGACACACTACTTCCATCACCTGAGCCCCTGTCCTCATCTTCTTCCATTGATTCATGTATTGTGTAATTCGGTGGTATGAAGTGCTGATTCATTTTGATCATTGTTAACCTCTCCACGTTTTTGGGCGAGAGACTGGTCCTTCTCAATGTTACAATGGAACTAGCAGCACTGAAAACACGTTCGGAAGAGACCCTTGCGACAGGGCAAGCCAGATAGCTGATCGCCAGTCTGCTGAGCAGTGGCCGTTCAAACCTTTTCCTATACTGTGAAGATGGGACAGTGAGGAACCGGAGACCAGGTCTGCTGCTATAAGGTTTTATTCCTCTGTATTTCCTTTTTACATATAGGGAACGTCTTTTAGGCAGTTCCTGGAGGGAGTCCGTGTTTCCGGGTTCCCGATGTTTAACACAGTCCTTTTTCTGGTTGACCACCTCCTTCCCCGTGTGTAGCTCGGAGTTCCTTTTCCGACGTCCTCTGGGTTCTTTTCGACTCCTGACGTACTCAGGCCGGTGTCTTTATTGGGACTTCCCTCGCGTGTGGAAGAAAAGGAACAGAGAGGCACGGGGTCAGTTTTTGGTTGTTAACGTCATGAATTTCCCCAGGGCCCGGGAGTGAGGGAGTACACCAAAACGTGATGCCGTAAACATGCACTTGAGTGACTGGAGTGTGATTGGGGAGGGGTAGACAAGGCTTATGTGACTGGATTGAAGCCGCGCGGCTCTCGGGTGTTCAAAGCGCCGCTTCTACACCTGCGCCCTCTCCCGCTTCCCAAATACCCTTGACAGCTGCTCCCGTACCTGTAGCAGCCACGCACCCCCAGGTGCGTGGCTCGGGGGTTCGCCGGGTCGTTGGCCTCCTGGCTCGCCTTCCACTGCTGTCTTCGCTGGGCTGCCTCCCGTTTCCGTACTCTCCGTGTTCTCCGACTGCGCAGACCGCTGACACGCCACTTCCTCCGTTGTGCTCTCTGCCGTCGTCCTCGCGCTGGTCAAAAGACACACCTCCTTTGGATCTTCCGGGTATTTGTCCAATAAGTCGCCAATGACGTTGCGCCAAGGCGGGTCATCGAGGAGCCGTTCGTTCTGTTTAAAGGGGCCAGGTACAGACTCGCTAGGAAGCGCCGATTCCCAGGTGTCTGTGCTTTCTTTCCATTCTTCCTGGTCGGGATGGAACAGAATGGATGAAGGGGAGGTAGCAGACCACCACTCGCCCACACCCACATAGGGAGGGTGTGTCGGGGCCACCCTGTCACATATACCAATACTGCAATGGGTTTTGATCAATGTACACCTCTGTTTGGTCGTCCAGATAGGCCTGGACCATGCGCTCAATGTTCAGGGGTGCTGCTGGTAAGCTTTTGGGCTCTTTTCTCTGTGCATCAGCACTGTGCTTATTAATGCCTAACTGTACATACCAATCGTCTAAGGATTCTACTGGGCCTAATGATCCAGTTATTGTTGCTGTTGTCGATAGTGATGGTGAGTATTGTGATCCAAATGCACTGCCCTGAGCCGACGAAGTTGCACTTGATCCTGCATGTCCTACTGCAGTACTTCATGTGGGTTGATCTTGCGGGCTGTTAATTAGCAGCCATTTGTTTTCCAACTTACTGGCTGCTTCAGCTATACAAGTTTTGTAGCGGGCAACATCAATCTCTGAAAAAGCAAAGAATGTCTTCAGTCCAAATTTTGCACGTGGATCCAGAATTGTGGCACAAATGTAATGTTCTTGTGACAAAATTTTATTTTCTATCCTTGTATTTTCAGCTAAGCGACGGGCTAAGCTCTCCACCAATTCATAGGTTTCCCTTTTGTCCTCTACACCTTTGTATGATTCAGACACCTTCTTTTGCTGATGCTCTAGCATTTGCAATAATGGGATAGCTTGGCCCATTGTACAGTCCTCCTTGCTGACTTCACGTGTGAAGACCTCAAAAGGACGAAGCATCTCAGTCAGGCATTTAATTAGGCTCCATTGCTCCATCTCAAGGTTCATGCCTTTAACAGTAGCATCCCCTCTTTTCCAGACATATTCATGGAGTGACCTGTACTGCTCATACAGACGATCAAGCATGTAATACATTGAGTTCCAACGTGTTGCCACCTCCTGGATGAATGCCTTGACTGGCATCCTATTTTCACATTGGATGATCCTCAGCTGCTTCCAAGCTTTAAAAGAATGGCTGAAATGAGTGCATATTCTTCGGCAGATGGCAAGTAAGTTGCTGACTATGGGTTCTTTTTTCAGAAAGTCTTGAACTATAATGTTTATAAAGTGCGCCAAACACAGAAACCTGAAATAGGAACCAAGATCCATGGCCTTAAGTACATTACTGCCATTGTCTGTGGCAACAAAACCAATACTAAGCCCTCTTGGGCGCAGCCATTCAAAAACCTTGTTGCTGCGAAACTCTTGCAAAATATTTACAGCCGTATGAGATTTCTCCATGGCGAACATGGCTACAGTTGCATGTACCTTTAAAAATTGCAGCTGTGTCAACAGCACCTCGTGCAGATAGCTTATCTCTAACCCCCACAAAAGAGACCCAGTATGCAGTGATGCACATGTTATCTGTGGCTTGGCAACTGGTCCACATGTCTGTTGTCAGGTGGATATTGTGAACAGCACTCTGCTGCAAAGCTTGTCCAACCAATTCCAGCACATCATGATGTAGTGCCGGAACAGCAATTCTTGCGATATAGGACCGGCTGGGAACTTTCCTTTTAGGCCAGATGGCTGACAAAAATTCAAGGAAACCCACCCCTTCCACAAATGAAAAAGGAAGAAGGTCCAGTGTTAACATTTTAGCCAGCTTCACATTGTACAACTGTGCCGTTGGGTGGTTGCATTGGAACTGCCCCTCCAACCTAAGCATGCTCTCAATGGTAGGCTGGATTACTTTCCTTTGTGGTGCTGTTGTTTTCATTAACCCACTTAGGCTCAACGACACAGTTTGTCTCATTGTGGTACTCGTTCGCCTTGGTGTCTCAGCCTGACTCTGAGTATGGCTCTTACTGCGGTGCCACTCAGATGTTACTGAGGAGGATGTGGGCGGTACCACTGCACTACTGGGGACAGGGCTAGAAATGCCTTCCTCTTCTTCACCTTCCACTGCAATAATATCGCTCCCTGATTCTTCCTGACCAACTTCAATGGGTTGAATTTTTCTACTTTCTTTTAACTGAAGTAGGTGATTCTCCCACACGATAGTGTGGTGTATTCTTAGATGACTTGCTTGGCCTCCGGTACCATAGTTTGTACCAAGCTTACCCCGCTGAACACCTTGTCGACAAATTAAGCATATAGCAAAGTTTTCCTCCTTGGTGCTAACAGAAATGAAGTCCCAAACTGGGGAGGAGAACTTTCTGGCACTGCTGGATGTGCCACTTTCAATACCAGATGAACTGGAGGGTGTGCTTGGAATGTGACCCTGTGCAGCTACACTGTGACTTTTACTACCACTACCTACTGAGATGGTTGAGCTGGATGTAGGTCCCTGCCGGGCCTTGGAAAATATGGCAGCCGGAGGTAGTGGTGGTGTAACCTGTGTTGGTGATATCCGTGCTACATCCCGCTCAGTAGCAGCCTTTCTGGATAGGGTGAGAATGTTGGTCTCCAATCCCTTTGGGGCGGGAGTGATGTGCGTGATGACTGGCTCGTTTTCATCAACATCACCCCCCTCTTCTACATCTACCTCCATAACTCTAAGTTTTTCTGGGACCTTCCTTTTCAGAAGCATTGTGATGTTGCGTGCATCACTCTCAGACTGAGCTGGTGGATGCCAAGTGGCATCACGATCATCAGAAGCGGGGCTTGAAGAAGAAGTTGATGGACTAAGTCTCCTTTTCCTTGCTGGTGGCCTGGAAGACAATAGATCTTCTGAAACAGTGGTTTGACTTTGCTCCACTTTGTCTGCAGGAAGCTCGATTTCCTGAAATGCCCCTAAGTCAGGAGCAACAAGCACTATGGTGGGCTGTTGTTGCGGCTGCTGCTGTTCTTGTTGCAGCTGCTGCTGTTCTTGTTGTGGCCGCTGCTGTTCTTGTTGCTGCCACTGCTGTTCTTGTTGCAGCCGCTGCTGTTCTTGTTGTGGCTGCTGCTGTTCTTGTTGCGGCTGCACACTTATCTGCTGAGTTTGCGCCTGCGTTGATTGTGTACTACTTTGCGATAATGACATTTCAACATCGCTGCTCGTTAGTAGACTGGCTGCCTCTGTGACACTAAAGCCCTTGGGCCTAGGTTGGTGGGGTTGGACTGCTGGTGCTGAGGTGCTGCTCCCAGCTTGGTTCCCGGACAACGCTGCTGCAGGCTAATTTCTTTGGTGCCAAAAAAACCTTGGCCGGCACACCACTAGTCGTGGTTAATGGCACTTCCTTTTTCTGTTCCTTCTTCTCACGGCAACTTTCTTGGTACTGGACCTGGTACCTTTCTTTGGGGCCATCTTCTTCAGATGTCAGGCAGGATGCAGATGCACAACAAGTTCTGGTCACACGTGGACGTGAGGCGCAGCAGGACTTCTGTCTGGCTGGCAGTACAACGGGTATCCGGGTGATGCTGATGACACCTCCTCCTCTGGCTTTTTGTGCACGTAAAAGCAAATAAGCCAGGAGAAGAACATCAGTGAAATGTTGCATTTGTTGTTGTGGTTCAGTTACTTACTACTGTACTAGTGCAAACAAAAGATATAGTCTAGCCATTTATGACTTTTTTTCAACAAGGGCTATGTTATACTACTGTGTACGGTCACACAATACACTCTCAGGAAGGATAGGAAAGTTAATAAGAACCACCAAAATAAAAATGTAATGGAAGTGGGGTGGACCCTATTTGCCATTAAATTATTTGAGCATCTCAGCATCCATGGAGCTGCTGCTGGCAAAGGGGGTGGATGGATGGAAGCAGTAAGCCAATAGGAAAACCATGCAGGCCTATATGCCAAAAGCAGGACACTAATAACTCCCATAACAAAAAAGGCCACCAGCCACATGGACACTCACAAATCACAAACAAGCAGGGGGCCTGGGAAACACCAGGAGCTGACAAAACGCCTATAAAAGCCAGGTAAAGGATGTATGCTAAAGCACACTGCTCTGCCTTTTTAATGCAACAAAATGCAAATACGAACATTCACAGGCCCCAAAAAAGTACTGCAGGGTGCATGCATTGCACACCAACACACACCAGACACACACAACAAAAGCATGTCTTTAAGACAACCAACATCATAAATCCCACCCCAAAAAAACACACTTCCCCAACTCAATCCAATGCCATCCATGCCCTAAATGATGTCTAAATTCAACAGACCACACAAAACAAAACACTTGATTAAGAAAGCTGTGGCTACCTGCTCTGATCCTACTGGATGAAAGCAGGCCTGTTGGCAGACAAGGCCAGGCAAGCTTGCAGGCCAAGGCTTCAAAATGGCTACCAGCCACATGGCCAGGCCCAACAAAATTAGAAAGCCCACCCCAAAAAAGCACACTTCCCCAACTGAATCCAATGCCATCCATGCCCTAAATGATGTCTAAATTCAACGGACCACACAGCAAACACTTGATTAATAAAGCTGTGGCTACCTGCTCTGATCCTACTGGATGAAAGCAGGCCTGTTGGCAGACAAGGCCAGGCAAGCTTGCAGGCCTAGGCTTCAAAATGCCCACCAGCCACATGACCAGGCCCAACAACATCAGAAAGCCCACCCCAAAAAACACACACTTCCCCAACTCAATCCAATGCCATCCATGCCCTAAATGATGTCTAAATTCAACGGACCACACAGAAAACACTTGATTAATAAAGCTGTGGCTACCTGCTCTGATCCTACTGGATGAAAGCAGGCCTGTTGGCAGACAAGGCCAGGCAAGCTTGCAGGCCTAGGCTTCAAAATGCCCACCAGCCACATGACCAGGCCCAACAACATCAGAAAGCCCACCCCAAAAAAACACACTTCCCCAACTCAATCCAATGCCCCCCATGCCCTAAATGATGTCTAAATTCAACAGACCACACAGAAAACAAAACACTTGATTAATAAAGCTGTGGCTACCTGCTCTGATCCTACTGGATGAAAGCAGTCCTGTTAGCATACAAGGCCAGTCAAGCTTGCAGGCCTAGGCTTCAAAATGGCCAACAGCCACATTGCGAGGCCCAACAACATCAGAAAGCCCACCCCAAAAAAACACACTTCCCCAACTCAATCCAATGCCATCCATGCCCTAAATGATGTCTAAATTCAACGGACCACACAGAAAACACTTGATTAATAAAGCTGTGGCTACCTGCTCTGATCCTACTGGATGAAAGCAGGCCTGTTGGCAGACAAGGCCAGGCAAGCTTGCAGGCCTAGGCTTCAAAATGCCCACCAGCCACATGACCAGGCCCAACAACATCAGAAAGCCCACCCCAAAAAAACACACTTCCCCAACTCAATCCAATGCTATCCATGCCCTAAATGATGTCTAAATTCAACAGACCACACAAAACAAAACACTTGATTAATAAAGCTGTGGCTACCTGCTCTGATCCTACTGGATGAAAACAGGCCTGTTGGCAGACAAGGCCAGGCAAGCTTGCAGGCCTAGGCTTCAAAATGGCCACCAGCCACATAGCCAGGCCCAACAACATCAGAAAGCGCACCCCAAAAAAACACACTTCCCCAACTCAATCCAATGCCATCCATGCCCTAAATGATGTCTAAATTCAACAGACCACACAGAAAACACCTGATTAATAATGCTGTGGCTACCTACTCTGATCCTACTGGATGAAAGCAGGCCTGTTGGCAGACAAGGCCAGGCAAGCTTGCAGGCATAGGCTTCAAAATAGCCACCAGCCACATGCCAGGCCCAACAACATCAGAAAGCTCACCCCAAAAAACACACTTCCCCAACTCAATCCAATGCCATCCATGCCCTAAATGATGTCTAAATTCAACAGACCACACAGAAAACAAAATACTTGATTAATAAAGCTGTGGCTACCTGCTCTGATCCTACTGGATGAAAGTAGGTGTGTTGGCAGACAAGGCCAGGCAAGCTTGCAGGCCTAGGCTTCAAAATGGCCACCAGCCACATGGCCAGGCCCAACAACATCAGAAAGCCCACCCCAAAAAAACACACTTCCCCAACTCAATCCAATGCCATCCATGCCCTATATGATGTCTAAATTCAACAGACCACACAGAAAACAAAACACTTGATCAATAAAGCTGTGGCTACCTGCTCTGATCCTACTGGATGAAAGCAGGCCTGTTGGCAGACAAGGCCAGGCAAGCTTGCAGGCCTAGGCTTCAAATGGCCACCAGCCACATGGCCAGGCTCAACAACATCAGAAAGCCCACCCCAAAAAAACACACTTCCCCAACTCAATCCAATGCCATGCATGCCCTAAATGATGTCTAAATTCAACAGACCACACAAAACAAAACACTTGATTAATAAAGCTGTGGCTACCTGCTCTGATCCTACTGGATGAAAGCAGGCCTGTTGGCAAACAAGGCCAGGCAAGTTTGCAGGCCTAGGCTTCAAAATGGCCACCAGCCACATGGCCAGGCCCAACAACATCAGAAAGCCCACCCCAAAAAAACACACTTCCCCAACTCAATCCAATGCCCCCCATGCCCTAAATGATGTCTAAATTCAACAGACCACACAGAAAACAAAACACTTGATTAATAAAGCTGTGGCTACCTGCTCTGATCCTACTGGATGAAAGCAGTCCTGTTAGCATACAAGGCCAGTCAAGCTTGCAGGCCTAGGCTTCAAAATGGCCAACAGCCACATTGCGAGGCCCAACAACATCAGAAAGCCCACCCCAAAAAAACACACTTCCCCAACTCAATCCAATGCCATCCATGCCCTAAATGATGTCTAAAATTAACAGACCACACAGAAAACACTTGATTAATAAAGCTGTGGCTACCTGCTCTGATCCTACTGGATGAAAGCAGGCCTGTTGGCAGACAAGGCCAGGCAAACTTGCAGGCCTAGGATTCAAAATGGCCACCAACCACATGGCCCGGCCCAACAACATCAGAAAGCCCACCCCAAAAACACATTTCCCAACTAATTCCAATGCCATCCAGGCCCTAAATGATGCTTGAAAATGAAGTACATTAAAAAAACACCAAAGGAACAGTTGCTTCATCATGCACACACCCATGAGGCCATGACTAGCTCGGGCCTACTACTGACTACTACAACTCCTACAACATTTTTAAAAAAAAAGGAATGATGATAGTTTCCAAAAATAAATTGTAGTTTCAACAACTGCAATGCCCCCAATCAAACAGACACAACAACCACAAATATCCAATTAAAAAATCCTCAAATCCAATTGCAAAGATGCAGCAGACAGGAAGAGTGATCTTTCCAGCTTAAAATCCAAAGGCAGAATGAGCAGGAGATGGACAAAGCACTGGGAGGAGCCTTCTGGACAGGAACAGGAAGATTCTGTGGCACTTCCTCCCTCTCCCCACCTTTTTAAAAAAGGACTCCTTGCACAAAAAATGACAGCCAAATGTCATTCTGAGGAGTTAATTTCATCCACAATCATCATTTGCAGAAGGTTTCATGCTGCTAAAATTTTACATGTTCCAGTTCTCGAGCTTCACATTACTTCCTCCGGATGTCGATGGCGTGTCCAAAATGACTTGATCCCGTTCTCTCGCTCCCTGTCGCGTTGGATATGACGTGTTCGGGGTCTCTTTCTCCTTTTCGTGTTCGATTAGACGTGTCCGCGTCCTCACGCTCTCGCTCGCGGTGGAGAATGACGTGTTCGAGATCTCAATCTTCTCATACTCTCACGGTGCATGATCGCGAGAAGAAAGACGTGATCGCGTGACAAATGACATGATCGATCGACAAATGATGTTAATGCGGGTGCGAACTGTCACGAGACAGTGCAAAATGGCTACCAACAATCCAACATCTCGTGGAGAAAGCAACCGGGTCGGGAAAACTTGTCGGCAAGCGCGGGGATTCAGATAAGGCGATCACGCGCATGCGAGAATGTATTTTTTTACAGCGCGAGCAAGAAAAAAATTACCGGTAAGATGCGGATTGCGGAAATTTTAACATTTTTGCGCTTTCCGCGGAACGCGAAAATGCCAAATTATCGTAATTTCCGCGAGCGGAATGGAATTTTGGCCCAGGCCTAACAGTGATGTTTTAGTTAAGTGAAAATGTCAAGTAAAATGCAACATTGTATACAAAAAACACTGAAATTCACCAGTTATAGTAAAGAAACTATTAGTCACATCCCCACCATGCACAGTGTTGTCATCAATGATGCAATTTCAGATATTATCAGTGATGTCATCAATGATGCCTTAGAACATGCAACAAATGTTGTACTATGTGAGGTCATAAACTGTGCATGACCAAGGGGTGAGTTATAGTTACTTCTGTTAACTGCAACTGGTGAATTTATTGTGTATCTCTAAGTGACAGACAGTGGAGTCACTTAGACACTGCCCCTCAACATGGCCATAGTCTCTGAGAATGTTCCCTGCACCTGGAAGTGCCTTGTCCATTCTCCCGATTGCTTTTTGCTGGATCATGTCAGTCTCTTGTCTGCAATGGGTCTGCATGTGTTTGCTGTGGTTCTAGGAGTGATGTGATGACCTGTACTGGCTAGATAGTGGATCTGCCAAGACCATCCCCCACTCTTTCACATAACAAACCCACAATAACACACACAATTTAAGTCACACACAATAACTCACAATCAGACAAGCACACATACAAATATAGAAATTAACACACATGCATGCTTAGCAATGCATACACAAACTAAAATACATGTAAGTGCATACAGACCCACACACACAAGCGCATGCAAGCACACACACACTCAAGCACACGCCTCATACTCACAGACCCACGCACGCACACGCTCTCCTACAGCGAGACCTTCTCTCCTATAAATCTGAATTGTGGGCATTAAGGGACGGCCATAAAAATACATAGTGCTTAGGTTGCTAATAAATGACATCCAAGAAATAGCATTGGCTTTAGCCCTTTGCTATGCAGGCAGGGCCCTCAGAGAACAGCAGCACGTTGCCCTCAACAGAAACCCCTGTTTATCACTTGGAGATGCAATAAAAATAACAAATGTCCACAGTAAACCTAATTCACTGTGCTACTTACTATTTGAAATACATAAATATGTCAAGTGAAAGACCTCTAATAGACCCTTTTATCCTGGTAATAGTGTACATATAATTTTCCTCTCATTAGTACAAAAACTACCTAGGGAACCATCCTCCAATCCTTCAGCCATTTAATCTGCATTAGCTTCCTTTTACCTTGTGTTTAATCTGCTTTCCCTCAAGGTATTTTGAATAAATCAATAGGAATACATGATTGTTTAATGATTTTTAGAGGAGCTCCCTTCGACCACAGCTGCATGATTTAGAATGACTAATTCCACTTTTTGCAATTGATCCTTTCCCGCGTGCACCATCCATTCCCGCCACAGCGTGGGGGTGAAGCCGCTGCAAAGCGTTTCCCCATCAGTAGTTTCCTAAATGGACAGATTAAAGTGTTAAGAGTCGTATGCTGCCAGGAAATGGTGTTGTTCTCACAATTGCAAATCTCCTCATTTTGTACGACTGTAAAACTCTGATTTGTGTGTTTTTTTATCACAGTGCCTGAAAAAGGGCCAAATCGTCAGAATATTGAGCGTATGCGCGTGTAGCCACCCATTGATTGGTTTATTGTCAAACTGCTCCTGACTGATGAGTAAATAACAGGATACACACACAGGCGATATTCAGGGGGAAAAAATGGAAGGGCTCTCGAAAGCCATTCACATGAATACAGATGAACGGTTTCCTCAGCATCTGGCAAAAGGCGGCAGCATCTCGTGCAGGGCACGCGCCGCTGACTGACCGTTGCACTCCGTGTCCGGTTTCGCCCAAATCATTAACATGCAGAGCTGTCCAAGGAGCCTTAACCTCTCTGCAGACTGCACTTCATCTAATGCTCCGTAGATTGGTGCACTTGGCATTGCTGAGCATCTAATCAACGCGGTTTACGTTTATTGGCAACTTTGATAAATTGATATTAATGACGAGATACCAAAAGCAGAGGCATCCTGGTTTTATATCCTCGCTACACACAAAATGCTTTAGGTGACTACAACACTCAGTTCAGTTCAATTTACGTTTATTTAGACCATTGGGCCTCAAACCTTACATATATGATTAAAATACATCTAAAATTGCATAACCTTAAATACACTAAACACATCTTAAAACACATACAATTAATACACCCTCCATTAATTAATTAATTCTTGGTGGCTTACTACAACATTCAGCTCCTGCCTAGACGGCTCAAATAATATGAAATCTTATCCCATAAAATAGACCATTGATAAATATATTTACAGATTATACTTTGCCTGAAGTGTCTTTAATAATACAAACCAAAATAGCAACATCGCAGAAAGGAACGAGTTAAGCTAACTACAGAACCCTACGTTTTCCCCATACTTAGCGCTTGACCTCGAATATGACATCACATTGTTTAAGTACCCATATTAATACAAATACATTGTTTTATTGCTCGAAATTAATTTGGGGTTTGAATCAATTCCCCTCAATACAGATATAAAAAAAATCGAAATCACCAATAAATATCCTAGATTATCCTGGAGAAGGCTTATGCGTGGTTTAAAATATATGTTTCTTGGCCCTGCCATGCATAGGTCTGCACTACTGTGACTTTGAGTTCCAAGTAGGCCAGAAGACTAGTTGCCGGAAGGTACCAGTGCTAGGTATCACGTACTGGCTTCAGCGAAAGCACAAGCTGCCTGCTCAGTCTTCCTGTACAAATAACCATGTCCTAAATCCTTCAAGAAGCTGACGCTTTAGGGAATCTGGGGATACTGATAGCATCGTACCATCGTGTAGGCTGGTGATGCCATCTTGCAGCATCCTCCAGCTACTTTGGGGCTTACAGGGAGCTGCAAACTTCCTAGATCAGTAATAGACCAAGATGAAGCCCCTTGTAATTTTTCAAGGACTGCAGATTTGAATGAGGGCTACTTTTCATGGGAACCTATTAGGAATAAGTCAAATAATTACATATTTCTGCAAATTAAATCTTATCATGACCCCTAAAAGTAGACCCTGGAAACCTGGAAAACTGTGATTGTCTGGTGCTCAAAAACACAATAACAATTGGCAGAATGGTACAACAGGCTTTGTGACATGGAGGAGCTGAAGATGCTGTCCCTGTAAACACATTGCAAAGGGTACCTAACTGCGTTCCTCACTTGTTCTTAGAATGAAATACTATGCTTCGTGTACTGATGAGAATGGCCTTTTTAAAGATAAATCATCTCTCTGCACTGTTAGAGGTGGCAGATCCGTAAGCAGAGAATCGGCCAGAGACCAGGGTTCAATTCCCGACGCGGCAGGGTCGTGGACCAGGGTCAAAAAGGACTTGATAATTCTCGCCTCAGTACCTACTCTAACCAGGAACACACTCGGCAACTCTGGGCATTAAGCTTGCCTCATCTCTACAACGGCCCCCCACAGACGCCGGGGATGCCTGGTTTCACCTTGGAGATACCCAGAAAGGGACCATCTCACAGGGATAGCCAGGACGGGTTCCCCAGCGGTCTACAGCGCCGGGACGCCCCGTTGCTGGGGCAGCTGTGCGCTTTACAAGTCTACAACATTTACAACATTTTACATTACACGGACTAAACTAGAACCTGAAAAAACGGAGGCAATTCTGGAAGGCTATACAGTACACAGGGAAAACTTGTCATCAGCAAACTCTTTGATACAAACACAATCGCTATTTATTTGAAATGTATTTAAAAGTTTTCTATAGCGTGAGCATGACCCACGTGGGTATCAGAGCACTTTACAAATGATAGAGAGCAGAGACATATAAACCTATAGTGTCATAAACAAGAACAGTACTGGATAAGGCAACACCCCAAAGAGGATGATGACCCCTCAATGTTACGTCAGATCGATCCAAAATGACAATAGCATGACAAGTTAGTAATAATAGTAATTACATAATCTAAAGCAGTACAAGCTAGGCAACACCCCAGATGAGGGTGGTGACACCTTAATGAAATACAGATAGATCACTAGTTTTGTTGATGATCTGCAAAATTTCAGGGGCTTTGGGAAGAATACTACCACACCAAGGTAGGGCAGATGCCTGATTCACACAAGATGGTTGGGGAGTTTCAGGCCCTAACTAATCATATTTCCTACTTCAATTCAAAGAACACCACTTGTTTATGGATGGAAAGGCCTCACCCACATTATCATTTCATGCTTCGGCATCGGCAGTCCATCCCACTGGGTTAAGATGATACCAACCCTGTGGACTCAACCTTGGCCCAAATAAACTTTGGGAAAGGGAGCTCACAATAGAGTATTCTCAGGTAAATATAGGGATCTAGATATTAAGTCTCACAACTGCCTCTGTTTGCACTCAGTATATCACCTTTATTAATATAGGCACAGAGGATAGGATTAAAAAAGGTTGGTCCAAAGTCAATTTCAATTTGTCTTTATTCGATAATTTTTCAATCATAAAAGACACATATAAAAACATTGCATAAAACCATGTGTATATAAAACCGTGTGTACCACAAGAAATAAATTAATTTATATTATATTAAAAAATATATATATATATCAAAAGGGAGCCACATAAAAAGAAGAGACAATATTCCCACATGACCATCAGAGGGAAGACATCCAACATAATATTATCCTCTTCATTAATGCAAACTGGAGCCTGCATTAGCAGCCAAACTACTTCTTCTAAGGGCCTATGACCAGCTCAAAAATGTTGCCATAGCTATGACTACAGATTCCCTTTGATCTGTCTTTAGGATACGCAATGCTATTTGGGATGTTCTTGTGCCAATATTACGTCAGATCGGCTTAATCCATTTATTACGAGGACCCTTATACACAGGGCAAACAAACAATACATGGAGTTTGGACTCATCCTGAGATGTACACACAGTGCATTTTGTGTCTCCATCTCCCCATTTTGCCGTAAAGGTTTTAAGGGGGAGGGTACCCACTCTAAATTGGTGATACAGTTTCCTGTCACTAGGTCTCGTAATGACCCAATAGGCCTCCAATCTATATTCGTACTTATGATCTAAAAAGAGGCCCGTCAGGGATGCACTATCCACCAGTGACAGGCACTTAAGACAAACCATGTCCCAATAAAGAGATTTAAAATCATTTTTAGATGGAAACTGATTCCCTTCTGGGTCCTCCCACAAATGCCTAAGCCCCATGTCCACCAGCGTGCTGTTGATTTTTTTCAGCCAAGTAATTTTTGAAGACATATCAGCTTCTCTGATATGCTTAACTGCTTTGGCATATGGTACAAACTCAGGAGTTGTCCAAAGCTGTCTCCAATACGCGAGAGGTCTAAAACCCGCTGCCTCCTCAATAGAAATACATCCCAGATCTAAAAATAGGGATTTGAGGGGGGATGATTGGGGAAGGCCAGTCAAATATCTCAAAACCTTATTTTGGGCCAGGTCTAAGGGGCCTAGGTTATCAAAGCCCCTAAGTTCTGTACCATAAATTATGGAAGCCCAGATTTTCCCATTGTATATGGCAAGTGCTGGACCTACCGGTTTAGTATAAGACAGCCGGTACTCTTTTAGAAGGGCCCTTGCTAATTGATTATGCCTAAGGGCTAATACATTTATCTGTGGCTTCCAATTCATCCAGTTGCCCATCGTTATGCCCAGGTACGTAAAAGTGTCAGTTTGCTTCAATGGTGCACCATTCATTACAACTCTGCCTTTCACTTTTTTATGTTTATGAAACACCATGAACTTAGTCTTATCAACATTAACTATAAGTTCATGGTCATTACAAAATAAAGTGAATCTATCGAGGGCTCGTTGCAGACCTGATTGTGTTTTGGATAAGATTAGGGTGTCGTCTGCAAACATTAAAAGTGGAACCCTCACGCCAGCAAGAGTAGGAGCATCTGTTGGATATTCAGAGTAGTATGAGATAACATTATTTATAAACAGAGAAAAGAGGGTGGGGGCCAAAACACAGCCCTGCCGTACCCCCTTGCTCACAGGAAACCGATCTGTTATCTCTCCCTGTTGACCCCACCGAACCCGGGCATAATTAGACTCATGAAGTTTAATGATGACATTTAAAATCTCAGGGGGCATCCCTACTTCCTTAAGTGAGTCCCACAGCTTAGAGAGGGGCACCAAAAAAAATGCTGACTTTAGATGTATAAATGCAGCGTAGAGAGCCCCCCCTGTTAAAACCACGGTGTTCCAATAAATCATCATGAATCTAAAAACTTGATCAATAGTACTGACATGAGGACGTAAGCCAGCTTGAAAAGTGGATAGAATTTCTTGGTCATCTATCCAAGTATTTACCCTTGTCAGCACAAGTCTAGCCACATCTTTTGCATGGTATCTATGAGACTTATGGGCCTGTAGTTACTTGTGCTGGCACGATCCCCTTTTTTTATAAATAGGGATAATCTCTGCCCCACACCAGGATTCTGGCAGTGGAGCACCTCTTGCAAGTCCATTGGCCATATGATGTATATATTTGAGCCAGTTTTTCGTATCAAATTTAAAAATGTCCGCTGGGATGCAGTCCGGACCCGGAGCACTACCTGCTGCCACACTATCCAAGGCTCTCTCTATTTCCCCTATGTCAAAAGTTAGCACGGATTCGCACATTACTCATGGATAATGACTTAAACTACTATTCATTGAAGCAAACTGGGTCTGATAATGCATGACCCATGCTTCAGGAGAGACATTATTAGTTGGTAACGGCCCTATATCACCACTACCCCATTTCACTGTTTTCCAGAACCGCACCCAGTTTTTCCCTTTACTTGCATTTAGTAAATCCTGACATCTTTTTTCATCGAAGGTCTTCTTTGCCCTTCGCTGGATTTCCTTATATGCAACCCTAGCGCAACCCTAGCTTCCCTAACCTCTCGCGGCAATCCTGACCTAACGGCTTGGGAGAGGTGACTAAAAGCAGCCCGGCATGCCCCATCATACCATTTTGGAGATTTCTGTATGGCCTGCTTGGAGCTCCTATTATTTTTTGTGGAAAAAAAAACTTTCAACTTTGTGAATAGCTTCTCGTGAACCTTTGTAAGGGCAGGAAGAGAGGCCTCATGCAGATCAAGCTGTGAGAGGACTGATAAGGTATCTTCAATGGATTGCTTTATCAGATCCATAGTACCCTCATCCTCTAAGAGCAGTGGCCACTTTAATCTACGGCAATCATTTGACATAGTCACTTCAGCTGTGGCTATTTCAGTACCTACCCTTGCCGTAGGTTGCCCAATAGTTTTAAGAGTTAAAATTAGGGGGTCATGGTCACTCTCCGGTCTATTCTGGATCTTCATATCCTCTAGTTTTGTCCACAGTTCCAAATTAATGAGGAAGTAGTCAATTCTGCTACTTCTTATCCCATTATTAAAAGTATGGGTACCCTCATAATCTGATTTTGACCTTCCATTTACAGCCCTCAGCCCCATTTCCAGAGATAAACGTTTTAGCTGGAGGACCACCTCTGACCATTTATTAATCGGGGAAAGCTCAAGCGATGGTATACCCCAGATCGCATCCTCTTCCCTGGACAAACTTCCATCTTCTATGCCCAGGGGCTCAAATGTACAGTTAAAATCACCTGCTACTACTAGATGGTTTGCCCCTTTCAGTGGTTTAATAAATTAATCAAGTTTAGAAATTGTAGGAGAGGCTTTCCCTCCTCCTAACCCTCTTGCATAAACGTTGGCAAAAATAAGATCGAGACCATGTTCAAATCGAATTTTAATAACCAGGATGTCAGGGTTATCTATTATTAGCTCTTCCACCTGGCAACATGCCTGCTGTCTAACCCATATGAGCAAACCCCCAGATGGTCTCCCTTTATGACTTGCAATAACCAATTTACCAAAAGCCAAATACCCAGGGCGAAAAATCGTATTCAATGACCAAGTCTCCTGGAACATAATGATGTCATGATTCTCTATAAAGCACGACCATTCACTAGAGGTAGTTTTTGTTTGAAGACCAGCAATTTTCCATGATATTATATTTAATAAGGTGGGAGCAATGCTAACCCTCCTATCTGAAAAAGACCTAATCATACTGCTCTCTGGGGAAGGTGGCATTGCTTGCTGGGGGCTCGTATCAATCACAGAAGAGGAGGCGGTCTGAACAGCAGTGTTCTCTAACAGGGGCGAGTTTACAGTCGGTAGTCAATCACAGGCATCTAAACCAGAGAGAGGAGCAAATCTATTAACTAAATTTAAGACAGATGGTCTGTGTCGGATTCTGTGGGGTGCCCTTACGTGGTTCACTGGACGCCAAATCACCCAGCCCATCATAGTAGTATGACGGGGTCTATAAAAGAACCCTAGGGGCAAAAGAGAGATTTTCGTTTTATGATACTCTAGATTGGTACTACCTAGATGGTCTAAGAGAAATTTGACAACATTCTCATTGTTAAAGTTAACAACTATACAGTCCCCTCCCCCATCCTTTGTAGAATAACCTATGCATGGAGATCGTCTGACCATAATCATCTGGTTACAGATATCCCAATCCCATACCCCAACCTCCTTCAGTTGTGTTGTAAGCCAGTGCATGATTTTAGCCATCAAATGATCGGTGGTTTCAATCTGGCCTTCCTGTAATACTGGGACGTTCTCCAGGACCACCACTAAAGGGGCTGCGGCCGGGGGAAGATGTAAGACTCGAGAACCCTCTGAAGCTGGGCTATTATCCAGTCCCTCATGCATCCGGGGGTACCCTCGGCCATAAGGCCCTGCTATAGGGCTAACCCGATTTACTGATGCATGGGTAATTGGCTGTTGTACATTTTCACCTACTAGCCCTATGCATGGTCTACTATCCTCCCCTCTCTGAGCACCCTGATTAACTAGACTAGAACCACTAGGCACATTCTCTATCTCACCCACTTCACTTCCCACATTTGTTACCCCAACTTCATGGTTAATAGACACAGCACCATTGTTCCCTGACAACAATGACATTAGCCTGGTTGGCGGTAGATTTGATGTTTTGGAATTAGTTACTACAGCATTTCTCAGCTCTTTAGATGTAGATAACCGATTGGCTTGTGTCAGTAAACCCTCTATAGTACTATGATTTGTCATGACCTTCAGTTCAAAATTATTGAGTCTCTCCTCGATCTTAGTAAATCTGTGGATAATAGGAGTTAAAGATGTTGTAATTAAATCCCCCAGTTTTTTTCACATAGCCTCATTAGCTTCAGCAGAGGAAACACCCGTGGTCTCTGAGGTCAAAATTCCAGGCTCAATAAGAGCCGGTTCCCCCGTCACTAACATTGTTGAAATAGGACTTCCTCCATTAGTGTTTGTCCTTTGGGTTTTCGCCGGTTTCTGTCTCTGGGGCCTCCCTCCCGGCTTTCTTTTAAGCGGTGGATCTGGGATTGGAGCGGGAACTTTGTTTTTACGTTGGGGTGCTGGCCTTGTAGCAACACGTGGAGGTGGGCTACTTTGGGTGGATACTGCATCCTTCTGGACTAACTCCACATGGTAGGATATATTATCAGTGACCAGCGATGAAAGATTTTCCAATGGCCCATTAGAAAACTGACCAGCATCGCTTGTCTTATCAGGGGAGTCAACGTATACAACCAATGAACGGTCACGAGTACGTGCAGACGCTAGAACGCCCAAAGATGATTGTTTAGACAATTGGGGATCAAGAGATAGACGACGCTCCGTCAATGCTATCTCATGAGCGAGAACCGTGCTGGCTCTGATTAAAAACTGGTCCAAAGTCCCCATCATACTTCCTGAAGGCGGCCTAATTCTCCCCTTACCCTCTCGCAGATTCATCCTAAGGTGTATATTTAGATGGAATGAGAAGTAAAATTAAAACAAAACACAGCAGGCTTCTTCTGTGTACTCCTCTAGTTAACACCAGTATGCTGTCGAGGACTAACCTTATGGGGTGAGCAGTCTTAGAGAGTGGACCCGGCCCGGCCTCATCCGGTCTCTAACGGGCTCAAACGGGTCCGCCCTTGGCCCGGGCTTTGCCCGGGCCAAGGGCGGGCGCATCCCGCGAAGCGGGAGTGGCGAGCGGTGAAGTAATGTGTAGCAGGCTCAGGTGCGTGCAATCAGCAACAGGCCCCCTGGGACTTGCAGTCCTTGTCTGAGACACAGCAACCGCCTCCAAACACGAAGCTTTGCATATCATACAAACTGTGGCTGTAGTTCAAACTGCGATTCCCTATGTTGGCACGCCTTTGCCCTCTGTAGCAAGCCTGGAACCAGGAGCCAGGAGCCGGTTACGGGGTGCATCTGTGTCCAGGCCGCAGGAAAGGCAGGTAAGGCAGGAAAGGCAGGAAGGGCAGGAATGCGAGCTGCCAAAAAAAGGCAGGGAATCAAGCTGCTGAAGAAGGAGCTAGGAAGACGCTGTCAGGTGAGCAGTTCGCAAAATCGAAGTCCAGGGTTCGGAGGGCTTTGTCTGCCTTGCCCCTCAGCTTTATCCGCTGTTTTTGTCAGCTGTTTTTGTTTTGTTAGCAGCTGCAGCGCGGCTCTATCAGCTGTTTTGACAGCCGCTCTGCCGCTCCGCCACTTCGTACGATGCAGTACAGTTTCTCACGGGGAGCCCCCTCAGTTATCCATCTGTAGAAACCACGAGAACCACAAATCTGCACCGCAATCTGCACAGCGGTGCCGCAGCAGTACCGATGGCTTAGCTTCTGCTGCCTCTGTGGCGTTTCGGCGTTCCGCGTCCAATAGTCCGCCCTCGCACAAACTCGCACAAACTTTGCTGCCTGTTCAGGTCAATTGGCCCCTGCCCTAATCTAAGCATGTCAAAACTTGCTACTTTAAGCGCAAAAAAGTCAAAGTCAAGAAACAACCATAGTGGGGCGTATTGGAGTGGAAAGGACTCACCACCCCCAATGTCTTGTAATTCCAACATTTGTTGGCCCTCAAACTGGATACCCACCTAGAAAAAAAGTGTGCTTCTAAGGGGAGGGTCCAGGGCCTATGTCAGGGCAATTCCCAAAAATCCCTAATGTCCCTGAAGCATGCCTAAGTCATGAAAACCGATGTGAATAGGTCTTACCTAATAACTGTGTTTTAAATATACCTAAAATAAGAAAAGATGAACCAAAATCGCAACCAGATGTCCAGTAAATGGAATAAAACAAAAGATAATTTATTAAAAACAGTAAATGTAATGTGAATCACTCCGAACCCACACAGTGAAAAATACATGTGGTTCACTGCTACTAAAATTAATTTATTCAAATACCGAAAATATGGAGTGAAAAGGCAACATTCGTGTCCAGAATTTGCTTTGTGCTGCAAAAAATATGAGTAAATTGTCCAAACAAAACTTCCAAAATGGAGGAAATACAAATAATATTCACAGTACTTCCATTACCATCAGACATTCAGCGAGTCTTATGATTTAGGATAATTTGGGTGGGGCACTCTTAGGAGACCATCGCTTAGAGCCCAATTATAAAAAACGTCCTGGACATTCATTATCATAATCTCCATAGCATAGTTAAATTCTCTACTGAGCCACCAATGGTAACACAGACCCCGAAGTGGAATCTCCAGTGTTTATTAATCACTTTCTTAACCTCATTGGAGAATGGGCTGCAAGTTGTGACACTGATCAGACTAGTCTTTGGTACTCTTACATGTGTTTCCAAAAGTTCAAAATGATTGCTGTTCTGTGCCCTTTTCTCTGCTCCAAGATCCGAGGATACACCCCAGTAATGGAAATCCTATGTGTTGTCTGTACCATGAATTTCTGAGGATGGAGTATAGCCTGTATATGAAAATCGATCTTCCGCATGTGCGCCGAAATCCCTCATGGCGACGGTCTCGTGTTTTGTTCCGAGTATATCCTCGGATCTTTCTAAGTCTCTACTTTTCAAACATTCAACTTACAAAGTGACTCTAAATTTTGCCAGTCTGTTTGGAATTATCACCGGCGGAGCGATTACAAGATGCCGTTTCTTCAAATTCAGCCCTGAGGAAGTCGCTGGCTTATTTCACATTGTGACGAAACACATGTTGGCTGGTTTCTCTTGTTCGCCATAACAAAGAATAAAGACAAAGAACTGATTTACCGGAACACAATTGACATTTCTTCAAAGAATACTCAAATTGAATGAACTGTTCACTGTATAATTGCTTTACGTGTGCACAGGACTTGGTTGTTTGTGCTATTGGGAAAGGTTCCTGGGGCTAAAATGTTCTGAGAAAGTAAACATAAGGGGTCAGGGTGGAACTACTCTGACCCTATGTTTCAGAAATGGGGGTGTTAGTGACACAGGATATGTGTTCAAATTTTTTTATTTTTTTATTGCGCATTAAATTAGCAACAACGCCACAATTGCCAGGGCGGCCCCCAGTGTACCGTTGTGGGGACATTGCGACTATAGTGGTGACACCACGAATATTGGTGGAAATATAAAACAAAAATATATCAGTAAATCATTAATACACACTGTAATAGAGATATTGAGATTCTGGTAAATGTTTTTACAGAGTTATTTAGATAGTGATATATCTAGTGTGATGGTTAGAATTAAGTATGTAGTTATCATTTTTTAATGTGGTGGTGGCTATTGAGTTTCTACTTTTGCTTTGCGTTTTCGTGACGTATTCGCGGTGATCATGGGTACCAACATCAATGCGACCCCTGGTGTCACATTGAAAATGGAAACTAGGTAATAGAGATGGTTTTTATAGAAATTCACTGGAAAAACATAGAGAGTACTGTAATAAACCCTAGTGTGTAAAATACTGTAATATGGGTGCATACATGTGGTTTACACTTTATGGAGAAGGCACGATCGTCGCGGTTAACTGCGTCGTAACCACTCCCTTAATAACTGCAAAAACAGAAAATAGGTCTTAATAATGGATTTTAAAGAAACTTACTACAAAAACATGAGTTTAAACATGTTTTTAAAGAAGCATGTATGTAGTAATTTGTGTAGTGCAATGTTTAGAATGGATTTTATTAGTTAATATTTTTGGATGTGCTGGTGGGTGTTGAATGTCTGCTTTTGTTTTGCGATTTTGCGATGTATTCACGACCATCACGGCATCCTCACGAAAATTCCCCAAAACTAATTAAAAAAATTCTTATAAAGAAAATTAACAATATTTCAAAAACTAAGGTTGCTCTGACAAGAGCATTTGTGTTGATTGTGTGTATATGACAGCTACACATAAGACCAGATGCAAAGTTTCAGGTTACTTAGAAATACCCTGCTGCCTTTGTCTGTAAAGTGCACTCTATCATTTCTATCTATTCCATGCATGTCAAAACGCATACTGTTGTTATAGATACAGCCCATGTGATGGCCTCTGAGGAATGCAGAATCAGTTTTATTAACACGTTTCCTGGCTTTGTCAATCTGTGGACAGGATTGATTTGACCACTTCCATTTCTGTCTTTGGCATATATTAGAGTACCGGTTATTTGCCGAAGAAGCCACGGAGAGCTCAAGGAAACCGTTTCAGTTCTTTTAACAGGTCTAATTTATAAAGGGTGTACACCAAATCTTGCAAATATTACAGTGTGAGAACTTGAGAATCACTACAAGTGGGCACCTATACTTAGGGGTCTATTAGGATGGCGGGCGGACCTTTGTCCGCCCACCACCCTAGCGGTGCTGGGACCGGGCACCAGTGGTGCGGCGGTCCTGCACTGGCAATTAGGATGCCACTGCCACGGTGGTGGTGGCACCCCTCATCCACAACATTGTGGCAGGCGGTGCTCACAGCACCGCCTGCCACAATGCTGTGGATGCACCTTGTGCATTTGCATGCACAATGTGGCAGGGACTGCGTCGTGCCTGCCACATTGTGCATGCAAATGCAGGGGGTATCATAGATACCACCCATGTGCACCCCCACCCCCAACACCCTGGGGACCGGCAACGGGCCCCCATATTCAGGAAAGGCATGCCTTTGAAAGACACTACTCCGCCTGTATTGTAATAAGGCCACCATATCCAGCCCCTTTTCCGCCCGGTCGAATCGTCGACTGGCGGAAAACCGGCGGACAGTCTTTCCATCCGCTGGGGTCCCCCCCCCGCCATCGTAAAATGGCAGGGGGTAAATGGGAGGTGGGCAGCAGGTAATGGTGGGCAGATCACCACCGCCATACGGGCGGTGGTGATCCGCCCGCTATTATAATAGACCCCTATGTTTTTAACAGACTTTTCCTATGATTGAAAAGAAAACACCCTAGAGAACTGATAATTATAGCCCTTGGATTTCTTCTTAGACTAGTTACTGTATTTTTACATCTGGGAACAAGAAACCATAGGAAAGTGGCCATTTCCAGGTGTGTGGCTGCCTCATTACAAGGCAAAACAACAATGTACAAATAAACAGGACTACGATTAGGATCAACTATGTTTCTGTGAGAGTTGTATTAATGTCTATATTAAGATGGTATAAATTTGGACAACATCATCGAAACTCGTCAACGCCTTTTGACACACAATTCGTGTAGCATGCTAGAACCATAGATATTCATCAGGTGTCTATGTATCTGGTTTCAGTCTATAGAACTGTTTTACACAAATGTGGTTTTTTATGACAAAGTGTACTGTCTTTTCCTTCTCTCAAAAAAATTCATTTGTGGAATTGGTAGTATTAATTATCTTGCTGCTTTGTGTTATTGGTGTGATTCTATATTGTATATGAAATGTTTTTCGTGAATTTCCTTGTGCCTTTTAAACATTTTTTTAATAAAAACTTTTGTACATCTTCTACTATTGACGTACTTTTGGTGTACTGTTTGAGCATCAAATATAACCCCATGGTGGGAGAGTGGTTGTGATATTAGATTTTTGTGTGACTGAATACAAATGGTGTTTTTGTTGTAGTGACCAAAGGAAGTTCTGTTGTTCACATATATTAGAGTACACCAAGACAGTGTGAGGGGAAAGCAACATCAGGTCTGCCAATGTATCTTTCTTTAGAATTTCCATCCCTACACCAGTCAATGTGCCTAAGTCATTGCCACCTCAGGGCACACTCATGAGGTGAGGAGCTTGGCAATTCAGAATAGTTTTAACCAAAGCCAGAAACTGATGAAACTTTAGCACTCTCTGGCCAAACCAAGTATGCGCCACATTTGGCAAACCCAAGTCCTTTTCAATACCTATTTTGTTTGCTGCCTATTTAGCCCAATGGACATAGCTGTGACCAACAATTTACACTCTAAGCATTTTTAAGTCAAGGAGCAATAGCAGTTAGGAGAACGCCGGAGGTGAATGAAGTAGTTTTCCAAATGAAAAGCAGTTAAAATAGAGGTGATTTTTTTCTTATCTTTTTAAAGATATAGTTCATTGGATGCTGTCCGTAAGTGAATAGAATTAGGTAGTATGTTGGATGCATTAACAAGAATTCATATTATTGGCTGTTGTTTAAAATAGAAATGTAATACAGACATGGATATGCTTTTCAATCTGTGGAGTAAACCACACCTGCTGCACCTCCTTTTGAAGTAGCATGGTCCTTTTTGAATGTCCTTTGACCTTGTGACTTACTGATTCCACTAGGTTGCTACAGACAGTCAGCTAGGAGTGCATTGGGGAAGGGTGTTAAAGAGGTAGAACATTTCTTTAAAGTACAGGAGTTATGAAAACATTTAACTAAACACACATTTTAATTTAGAATTCAAGACCACATGGTGAACTGTTCTGCAGTATTTAAATCAAAAAAGGAAAGGTAAATATAGGTTTGAAATCCCGTTTTTTTGCGATTACTCCGCGATGATTGCAAATACATCGTGAACATACATAGACAAGAATCTCTTTTTGAAAGAGAGGGAATGGAGTGACATATACTAACCATTCACAAGTGGAGATAGAATACTCTAAAATGTAAGACATTTTCATTTGCTGCCTTTTGCATGATCACAGATTGGAAAGTTGAAGAGGTTGCCATTTATGGTTGCTTTGTATGAGAGTGGTGTACCAGTCTTGTGCTTAGTTTTTACAAATCCTATCTGTGTTAAAACTGTTTAAAAAGTGCTAAAACAACAATATAATGTACAAACTCAATTCACTGGTATGTACATAACATTTTAGTTATTTAAAAAAAATTAAATTAGAAATGGAGATGTATATGGGAGTTTGATAAAAAAAAAGAGTATCACAGTGATATGAAAAAAATATATGGGATGAACTAATCTGTCAGAGGGTATGTGTTTATGATGTTAGTACCACATGTTTTAGGAAGTAAGAGGAAAATAAATTAGTGTCTAATTATTCCCTTGCACAGTTTATAGAAAAATAACAGTATAGTATTGTTGAAAGTTACAATGAGGCATGTATTTAAAACTAAGAATGTTTCAAATGTTTAAGCATCATTTGCAGAATAAATACATTTATTTTATTTGCATTCCAGGAGTTGTAGTATTTTTTGTCACATTATTAAACAGGAGTAATGTAGTCACAAATAAAAGATTGGAAAATTTTCTGCGCCAGTATATGTATTATAAAGTAGTAATACTTGTTAGGTATGTATTAGGAAGTGTTTGTCAATGTGATTTTTTACTTATATGACCAGTTTGCATATGCATAGATGGTGAGATATATTTGTTGTGGCTGCAGATAGTTATATGTACTGTGGGACTCTTGAGTTTATATAAAGATGCATACAACTATATTTTTGGAAAGATGGCTTGTAGGTGTATATGTATTATGAAATCACATATGTGTTAACATGGTGATCTATGTTCTTAAGGCTAATGAAAATGTCATGTATATAGTAAGGATGGTGCATTTCTTTAACCCCTTCGGTGCTCATGACGGAACGGTTCCGTCATGAGCCACGGTTGAGCTGTGCTCATGACGGAACCGTTCCGTCATGACCACGCCCGCGCAGACATCAGTCAGCACCGCGGGGGAATCCGCCCCGCATGGAAGGGGTTAAACATGCTCTGTTTAAAATTGTGGAGGATTAATAGTAAAGAATGGCTGTTGAGAGTTCTTGTTCTAGCTTCACTTGGTGTGTAACTTTTCTTTGAGAAATGCTGAATATATGTTATAAACACAGAAGAAATATTTGAGAAATTATGTAAGTATGCCATTAAGAAAAAGTGTTGGGCTTTGAAAAACTGAGAATTGTTGTGTTCAGTTTTAGAAACCTACTGATGTATTTGCATGCTGGGTAACAGAGCAATGTATGCTCCTAGAATGCCATGTATCCAATTATGTGTGAAGTGTAATATCTAGACTTTTCTGACACATAGCTCATTAGAAAAGGATAGATACACCAAAACAAATAGTTTAATACAGACAGAAAGAGTTAAACAATGAGTCACAGATATAGTTACAACTGTAATGTATCTAAGAGCAATGGAGATACTTTACAGTCACCCAGGTACTACTCAGGCACTCATCTAATCACTCAGCCACTACTCAGGCAATTATTGAATCACCCATGCACTATATATGCACTTATTCCATCACCCAGGTACTACACATGCACTCTTCCAAACATGCAGGCACTAATTATGCACTCACTGAGCTATGCAGGCACTACCCATGCATTCATCAAATCACCCAGGACTTAACCCTTCACATATGCACCCACCAAAGCTGCACCATTGCAGTCATTCAAACACCCAGACACAAGCCATGCACTCATTCAAACACCCACTTATAACCCATGCACTCACCCAAATACTGAGGCACAACCCATGTACTCCCCAAACACTCAGGCACTAGTCATGCACTCATCCAATTACGCAGGATGTACCTTTGCAGTGAACCTATCACCAATCTATTACCTATGCAATCATCCAATTACTGAGGCAATACTCTTAAACTAATGCAATAACCACAGCAGCACACTTGCTTTCATCCAATCACTCAAGCTTTAACAATGGACTTATGCAATTACTCAGACATCAGTCATGCACTCATGTAATCAGCCAGGCACTACTGATGCACTCATTCAATTATCCAGGCAATACCCATGTAGTTATTTAATCACCCAGGCACTACCTGTTCAATTAACCAAAAACACATGGCCAGCAGTCATGTACTCGTTAAATCACTGAAACACTACATATGTCAATGTCAATGTCAATATCAATGTCAAAGATTTTTGTATAGCACACATATCACCAAAGGTCTCATGGCGCTAGCAACCAAGACAAAGAAACCGGGAGTGACTGAAAGTGATCATATGACAACATTTAATGGGAAAAAAGCCAAGTTTTCAGCTTTTCACGGAAGAGTAAATGGTCAGGTATAGAAAGCAGATCCAGAGGAAGTTTATTCCAGAGCAAAGGGGCCAGGTATGAGAAGGACCGACCTCCGTTGCGAACTGTCCGAATGCGAGGTTGGACAAGAAAGAGTCTGGAACTGGACCGCAAGGGGCGTCGAGGAACATACCATTGGAGTTTTTTTGCCAAATAAAGTGGACCAGTGCCATACATTATCTTGTGCGTAAGACTTAGAAGTTTGAAATGCCCTCTTTGGCGGATCGAAAGCCAGTGCAAAGTTTTTAATGTGGGGGCAGAGGGGGTGCGGGAAGGAAGATTCAGAACAAGTCGTGCGGCCGTGTTCTGAAGGATTTGAAGTTTGGAGATTAAATCCTGGTTGAGTGCGGTGAAAAGGGCGTTGCCGTAGTCCAAGCGGCTAACGATAAGACCCTGGACCAGGGGTTTTCTTGCTTCAATGGGTAGCCATTTAAAGATCTTGCGTAACATACGCATCATCCCAAAGCAGGTCCCAAGCACTTGATTTATATGGGTCTTCAAAGATAAAGAATTGTGATGCCTAGGTTGCGGACTGCGGACTAGGGGGAGGGACAGGTGCCCAATTCTAATGGCCACCAGGCGCTGGTCCAGAGCTGTTCAGCTTTCCCAAATAAGATAACTTCAGTCTTCCCGCCGTTCAATTGGAGCTTGTTTAGACTCATCCATTCATTTACACGGATCAAACAGCTCTTAAAACGGGTTTGGACATCAGACTGGTCGGGGTCACAGGTCACTAACAGCTGGGTATCATCGGCATAGGATAGTGTGTCAAAACCATAAGACCTGATGATATCAGCTAAAGGTGTTAACTATACATTAAACAGCATAGGGCTGAGAATAGAGCCCTGCGGGACCCCCACTGTTACAGGATATGAGCTGTAAACTATCCCATCCACGGAAACCGCAGTGGATCGGTCTGCGAGATAACTATCGAACCAGTCAAGGGCCCTCCCTCTGACACCAATCTCCCACAGACGATGTTTAAAAATACTGTGGGAGATGGTGTCGAATGCTGCAGATAAATCCAGGAGGACCAGGATTGCAGATTCTCGACGGTCCAAAGCCAGTCTGATGTTGTCCACTACTTCAATAACGGCGGTCTCCGTGCTATGAGCCGCACGAAAGCCAGATTGAGAAGAATCAAGAAGCCTATGAGTTTCAAGATAGGCGGTGAGACGTTTATTAACTAAAGACTCCAGTACCTTTCCAAAATAAGGAAGCAAAGAAATAGGACGATAGTTTGCGGGTACACTGGGGTCGGCAAGGGTTTTTTTAAGGATAGGCTTAACCTGTGCTAATTTCCACCTATGCGGAAATGTGGCTTGGTTCAGAGACAAATTAAAAACAATAGTTAAGATATCTACAAATAAGGGTAAAATTTTGGCACAGGGGCGGGGGGGGAGAAGGGATCGGCTGGGGTACCGGACTTGATCCGTCCCAGGCATTCGCTGACTTCAGTTTTTGTTATGGGATCAAACTCAGTTAATAAGGGGGCTTTGTTTAATTCTAGCGGAGGGCTAAGTTCACTCACGTTAGTATTATGACAACCGAGGTCTTCTGCCTGAGAGGGGAAAGAGGCATATATGGTTTTAATTTTATTGTCAAAGAATAGAACAATAGAGTCAACCCATTCTTGGGTAGGCGTAAAAGAAGGTTGCTCGACCTGGGGAGCACTCCTTCAATCTGCCAGGTGCTATGCATGCACTTAAACAATCACGTACACACTATCCATGCACTCAATAAATGATGTATATACTACACATGTACTTCTGATATCACCCAGAGACTAGAGTAGCACTCATTTAATCATCCAACCGCTATCTATGCATGCATTGAATCATTGAGGCATTAGTTAATCACTTATATAATCATTCATGCACTACTCATGCACTCATCCAAACACCCAGATAGTAGCAATATACTCATAGAAACACACAGGCAGGAAATATGCAGATATGGAACCACCAAAGTAGTCTTCAAATACCCAGGGAATCATCCAGGCACTAGCTATATTCTCACAGAATCACCTAGGCACTACCTATGCACTCATCCAATCATCCAGGGAATATTGTTTTTTTATTTTATTTTGTCCTCATTCACCCCAGGCATTGATGACTCTTGCCTTTGCCAAACCTCTATGACGGAGAAAGACCACAGACCCCCACCTGGAATTGGGGGAGAAAAAGAAGAGGAAGAGGCGCAGGTCTAAGAAAACACCATCCTCCTGTTGGTATATCCAGGGAATATTGTTTTATTCAACCACAAATACATGTATTTCCAAGTTTTAGTGAGGAATATGTACTCTTTTAGAACCATCCGGTGAATTATATATGGAACCTGTCACACACTGTTTGCATGTACTCTGAAGAATTAGTGAGTTATATGCTGTAATAGAGATTAATGTGCAAGTTTATATATCTACTGTTTCCCAAAATTTAAATCTGATGCATCTAAGAAGAAAAGTACTAAACACTAAATCTACCAGTAACACAGTGGGAGAGAGGCAGATAATAGCTCTTACGTTGTGTTTTCGGATTTACAGAATCGAGACACTCACTGTATGTAGTTTTACACTTTTTGGGTGATGTTTATTTAAAAATGTACTCCAAAAGGGATAACGTATTCTTTTACCTTGTATAAGTGAGAACTGCGATATTGTGCAGCTGTGTTGTAGGAGAGGTGTTATAAAATTGAAAGGTAACTAATAAATTAATTTTGTATTTTGCTTTGGGTTTGGAATATTGAAGTAAGTGCTTGTAGTTATGTAGCTAGGTTCATCTGTATATTTAAAATTGCAACATAACATAAAAAACAGTTTTTGTATTATGCGTAAGTCAGTAGTAAAGTAGTTGTCATGTTGGCTAGAATCCAAATTAGAATATACTTTTTTTTTTTACAGAACAATATCTACATAACTACAGACAATTAGAATGCCTACAAAAGCTCAGAGGAAAAAGCAACAGAAACAATTACAGTATCTATGCAGAACTGAGACTCCAAAAGGGTAAAATGCAGAACAAGTGGTGAAAGAAAAAAGAGCTACTGGTAAGAGGACAAAGTCATTTTTAAAAACTATATGTGGACAATTACAAAGATTACAAAATAATGACAATAGAATTCAAACTATGAGAAAGAATAAGAGTGGACAAAGTGCATATTGCAAGAACAGGAAATAATGTAACAAAGATGGACACAATTTAACCAGGAGACAGAAGCAGTTTAACCCCTTCAGTGCCCATGACGAGATGGTCTCGTCATGGGCCGCGGTTGCGCTGTGCCCATGACGAGACCATCTCGTCATGAACTCCGCCCGCTAATAGAAAGCCCGGCACAGGGCGGGGAAAGGGCGTGGCACACAAGGGGTTAAGGAAATCAGAGTCAAGATGTTTTGTTGTACAGTAGTTGTATATCTACTGAGAACTATGAAGAAGTATAGAAGAAGGAGAGAGGCACTGAAACAGAAAGAACAAGTTCAGAGAGTAGTTGCTAAGGCCTTTGCTTTGAAGAGGAAGCCTCTTATTTCAATTATAAATAGAATGAATACTCACGAAAAAATGGTGTTGTGCATAAGGAAACAAAACCAGAAGAAAAGATTAGTGAATAGAAGTAACTTTTATACAGTTTTTAATGGGGAATGGTTACTTATTTCTAGTACAGAGACTTTCTTTGATGAAGAAAGCTATCTCCATTATAAAATATGACTTCATGCTATTGATGAAAGCAGACAATGTTATGAAATGAAGAATAGCACTCCTACAGTGAAAGAGGTTACGGTACCTAGAAATGTCGAACAAGTTATTGCAAAAGAGGTACAAGGAAGGAGTAGTCAGGCGCCTGTATACAAATCGAATAGTAGTAACGTTTGTAGTATTCAACATTGATATAGTAGGGAAATTCCTACATATCTTTCCAAGGCGAAGTTTAAAACACAAAATAAGTACTTTACAAGGATTGGATTCTTGCAAGGTTAGAAAGCATACACATTTACAGTGACACTCACTAGCTTGTTTATCAAAGAAAGTGTGCAAAAGCACCTTTTTATCATTTCAGGATGTTAGCTGTAAACCACACAACAATGCGAACTTTAGTTAGGAGCCTTTACTATGTGAAAGCTCATGCTTTATGTTTAGGAGAAATTAATAGAGAACTTTTGCACAGTACTGTGGCAGACGTAGAAAACGTTTGTGAAGATGTGCAGTTTCGTTTCTTTGGTCCTGAGCAGGACTCTAGGGAATATGAAGAGTTGTTAACAGTAGGAGTTGTAGAACAGGACAGAGGTATTACAGTTGATAATTTTGAAGAAGGATTACAACATTTAACATAGTGTGCTCTGAAAAAACAGAGTATATTTGTATATGTTGTCAATGCACTCACTACAAGATTCAGACATGGACTGTTGACTTGTATTCAAAAAGTGTAAACGAAAATAATGATAACTGGCAAAAGTTAGCTGTGTAGTTATTTGCAGAGGAAGGCTTTGACTTGTCCATATAGCAAGTTATATGTAAGTACTATAACAATAAATTAGAAGATAATAAAATGCCTGCTATAGCTGTGCGTAACAAGTTAGAACTGGTTTCTATTCCTGAAGCACTTCAAGGTTTAAATATTTATGAGTCCATTCTTATCCAAAGCGTACATCCATTTCAGGCTATAGTCCATATGGAGCCAAAGACAGGCAAGATACCGCCAACAGAGCTGCAGAAAGGTGCCTGAATGTGTAATGTAAATATGGTGCTCATGTAAAGTGCTCCAATACCTTCAGGTCGAGTTTGCGCTATATAAATATGCACAAAAAAAAAGGTCTGAAAGGTAAAGTATTGTATTTGCTGTTAGATTTCAAGAAAAGTATTGAAGCTGTAGGGGTAGATAGAGATTTAGAAGAAGGACTTGTAATTCTTGTAAATGGTGTGCCTACTTACAGCAAAAAGATATGGCAGGAATTAGTAGATGTTACCAAAGTTAAGAAAGCAACTTTATATCTGGTACAAAATAATTTTTACTATATTAATGTTGAAAACCTGCAAGCTTTCACACATATAGAGGATCACACATTTCCATCAGCAGGTCAGATTGAGAAGGTGGATCAGTCCAGAACAGAAGACATTTATGAACATAATAGTATCCACCCTTTGCATTCTAAAGAGGTTATTGGTGATGCCATTGATCTGTTTCATAAGTCCGCCTGCCACCCTAGTGGTAATGGAACTGCCCGCCTGCCATGGGGCGGTCCCGCCACCCCAATTATGATGTGACCGCCACCGCGGCAGTCGCATCAGGCATTTTAACATTGCTGGCTGCAGCACCCGCTGCAACAGTAAAATGCCATGTTGTGCATTGTCATGCACAACGTGGCAGGCACCGTGCAGTGCCTGCTACCTTGTGCATGGCAATGTAGGGGGTAACATAGGTAGCCCTCGAGTGCAGCACCCCACCCTTCTGGAGGCCTGCAATGGGTCCCCAAAGCAATTCCCCGCCAGCCTTTCCATGGCGGCATTGCCACCATGGAAAGGGCTTAAATGCCACACATCATAATATTGATGGCGGTGTCTGCTAGGCACCGCTACCATATATGTGCCCCAGCTCCGCCTGGCCGGCAATTGTAACGATTGCCCACCGGCGGAAAAGCGGTGGACCACTGTTCCGTATGACGCGTTACCCACCTCCATCAGTAGTCTGGCGGTGGGTAAATCAGGTTGCAATGGCGGGCGGATCACCACCGCCGGGCCATCGGTGGCGATCCGCCTGCCATCGTAATCAGCCCCTTAATAGTCTTTGGAGACCTGCTACAGCTAACTCCAGTAAAAGGACAACCTGTATTCAAGAAACTACTACATAATTAAACAAGGAATTCACTAGGAAGTATTGGAAATGTGAACATTTGGGAACACTTTCAATACAAAGGGGTCGATTCCGATCCGGGTCAGAAAGCACTCTGACCGAGCTGGAACCGGAGTGTTTTCCGACCGAGCCGGAGTCCTGCAGTCCGAACGAGCGAGTACGATGCGGCCGTATGCTGCCGGACTCGGTTCGGTCGGACTCTCATAGAAGTTAATGGGCGCCGGGCGTACGACGCGTACATGGGCTCCCATTGACTGAATGGGGACGTCACGGATAAGTGCGCCCCCTACAGTGGGTACGCGTTGGTGTCATCCGCACCGTACATGCCTGTGTTGGGGAGACCCATGGGTCTCCCCCTGTGTCCGAGTTGTAGGGCTGCCGGTGACAGGGGGTCCGACACGGACCCCCAAAGGCAACCACCTGGACTATTTGCGAGCCGGACACTCCAGCTCGCACAGGCTGTCCGACGCGTGCATCGTACTAGTTCATTCGTGAATCGCATCCATTGCATGCCACGGTTAGCTTACGACCGAGACGTACAGAGCAGTTCAGACCCGGAAACGACTCGGTCGGTGAATTTCATGTAGCTCGCATCGTACTTGCTTGCTCGTACAGCTGTACGAGTCGGCCGGAAAACACACGTACGGCTCGTAGTTTTTCCGGCCGGATCACGTTTGTTGCCCTTCCGACCCGGATCGGAATCGGTCCCTCTAGTTAATCAAAAATATGCACCAAGCATCAGATATGCAATACGGAGAGATACTAAAGGACATAAGAGTGGGAATCCTCACAAACGAAGGAAAGAGAGTATTGGAAACCTGTCTCATCAAAAATCTGTTTCCCGGTAATCTTTTATCTGCAGAAGTAATGTATAATTTTGTTAAGGCAGAGAAGTCTATTGTTTGTTTGATGCCGACTCTTGAGGAATGTAGTAAATTCAATGAAGAGTTATTGCAACTCGAAAAAGAAGAGATCATCGAAATTAGAGCAAATGATAAAATGAAACATCGAGGAGTTACAGTGCTACTAACAGAAAAACTGGAATCAAAATTGGACACTTTAGAAAGTCTGTGTTGAAAAAAGCAGGATTAGAAAAACAGTTAAGTATCTGTAAATATTGTCATGTAATCTTAAATCGTAATTTAAATGTTGAAGAAGGGCTAGTAAATGATGCAATGGGTAAAGTTATGAAATTTATTGATTATGCAAACAGAAATGACGTGGAATACTTAGCCATAAAATATGATGATCTTCGTGAAGTTAAGCAGATTGTTAGATGTGTTGTACGTTTCCTTCTCGCGAAAGACTTGTATGTCTAGTGAATGCAGTTCCCAGTGTCTTTAGCATATGCAGTAACTATCCACAAATTGCAAGGCTTAAGTGTAGATACATCTCTTTTTAATATTGGTAGTAGTGTATTCAAAGAAGGAATGTCATATGCAGCTTTGTCATTAATTAGAACATTGTCTGTTTTTTTCTGATTGAATTTGATGAGAAGAAAGTAAGTGCTGATATGAACTGTGTAAGGGAGTATAATCAGTTAAGAGGTCAATATCCTCCTCATTTAGACCAGTATCCTGTGCTTGAAAAACTGATGTGCCCAAAGTGTAAAATATCAAAGCAGTCTATCAGAGCTCCACAGAAAGACGAACAAAAAAAACGACAAGGACCTAAGAAAAGAAAACTATAGCACAATGGGGAAATGGAAGGCTAAGACTTTGATAATAAATCTGGTGTGAAATATTATGGAAATGTAGTGTTAAGTACACTGTATCATTTGCCTCATTTTACAAATTCTATTAAAGAAAAAAGTAGATAAAAGAATGTCTTCATAATTTTGTAGTTTACTCGAAGAATTAGGAAGTGACAGAAATATTATACAGTCTGCTACTAGAATAAGAAAACTTACAGATGACTGTACTGGATCAGTAGTGTTTTCTCAAACTCTTCAGCATGATGCAGAAGAAATTTTAATGGTAATGCTAGGACTATTAGAGGAAGAAGATGTGAAATGTATTATTTTGTTTAACTTATAAATTGAACCATAACTGTGAAGATTGTGAATTCACGTCTAGCACTAAAATCAATTCAGAACGATTCCACTACTTGACATTACCAGATTGCAAAGCTGTACCCTTTGAAAATATAACAAAAAATGCCCATCAAGATATGACCTGTCCTAACTGCAGGCATCATGTGGATCCGCAGTGGCTTCGCAGAAGATCCGTATATTCGTCAAGCTTGTAGAATAAAGTATGTTGTGAAACACAGATAGGCTTCCAAATATTAATGTATGGATATGGTTTCTCTGATGTCAGTGCTAAAATGTGTGAGGACTGTATATGATATGTGAACTTTAAAAAAAAGTTTTATCGAATCAATGAAAACTCTGTGGATACATAAAATGAATTAAAAAAAGATAAAAAGTTAGTGCATTGCATTTATAGGATGGCTACATGGGTTACCTTACCTTCATTTGTTAATTTCTACTTTTAAAATGTATAATAAGAATAAATGTGTGAATAACATATGTTTATAAACTTGTAAAATGTGTGTTACTAAATTGAACTTATAAGTGAAATGGTAGAGCACCTTATATTAAAGAAACAGTAAAATTCACAACAAAACAAAGGTAAGAGGGACGTTATAGTTGGTAAATGGTATTAAAAAAACAAAATATTTCACTGAAAAACCCAAATATTACAAGGACATTAAAGTTAGGAAATAGCATTAAAAAAATGTAGAAATCCACTGAAAAATCCAAAGAGTACAGGGACTTTATAGCTAGTAAATAAAATCAATTAAACCATAGAAATTCACTGGAAAAACCAAAGGTTTCCAGGACATTATATTTAAATTCTGATTTTCCACACAAAACCATAGTAATTCAAAAGTTATATTTACTGAAGCTAACTATAAGTTATGCCCCTGCAATGCACTGCTTATGACCTCACATAGTACATCACCCATAATATGGTCTCAGATGACTCAAATGACATCACTCTTGACATCACTGATTATATCATCCAGCAAAGTAAACTTCAATATACTTCAAAAAATACCATTAAAACATTTTAAAAATAAGAAGACACAGGTGGGAGACGTACAGATTAGAGCTCACTGTAACCTGATGAACTACTAAACTCACTTATTACCAAAGAGCCAGTTCTCAGTGGATAGTCTTGTCTAAACATATAAGCTAGTTTATTGCAAACGACAACAGTACAATTTGTTAACCTAGAAAGACGTTTTAGTGCAAATGTCAGATTTACAGAAGCCACTAAAGCATACAACCAGTAGAGAGGTCTTAGCGGACAGACCACTGTGTCACAAACAATGAGTAAAATTATTCATCATCCTAAAGAAAAGTGTAAGCAGAGAGGTCAGTCTTTTCTATATGTCTACTACTCTGGGTGCTAAGACAGAATATCGAGTTGGAAATGTCCACTTACACAAATATCAAGTTGGAAATATTGTGATTCAGAAATATCGACAGCAAGAATATCGTGGTCAAAAATATTGAATTTAAAGTACAAAAAGATCATTATTAAAAATATAGAAGTCATTAATATTGTTTGCAAAAATATCGATTTTTAAAATATCGATTTTTTAATTAGTGTTATGTATTTTCGTTTATGTTTTAAATGTATGTCATGTATGTTTTTTGTAGAAGTATTGTTTATGTTTTTTAATATACGTGTTTAAATGTTTAGTAGTTATGAATTTTATTTTAATTACATTTTGCAATTTTTGTTCCGTAGTAAATTTTGGGATTATTGGGGAATAGGGTGGGAAGTAATTTAGTTTTAATAAATGAATTAATATTTTTTATTTATCTAATTTAGACTTTATAGGGTTAACTGTGGGAAGTAATTTATTTGTAATTAATTGGTTGTTAATTAATAATTGATAATTAATCGTGGTAATTGTGTAAATGTTTTGTAGGTGCGGGTTGTGGGGTTTATGGGGTAAAGGGTGGGAAGTAATTTATTGTTGATTAATTAATAATTAGTTGTTAATTTATATTAATTAATTGATTGAAAAAGAATTATGGAAAGTGTTTTATTAATTTTAGGTGTGGATTGTGGGGTTTATACAAGTAAAGGGTGGGAAGCAATTTATGTTTAATTAATTTTTAATTAGTTGTTAATTTATATAAACTAATTAACTGATAAATAATTATGGCAATTGTGTGATTTATTTTAGGTGTGGGTAGTGGGGTATATAGGGGTAAAGGGTGAGAAGTAATTTATGTTTAATTAATTAATAATTAGTTGTAAATTTATATTAACTAAATAATTGAAATGTGGTAATTGTGTGATTTGTTTAGGTGTGGGTTGTGTTGTTTATGGGACAAAGGGTGGGAAGTAGTTTTTGTTGAATTAATTAAAAATTAGTTGATCATTGATATTATTTAACTAATTTATATTTAATTAGTGTATTTGTTTATAATGTTTTGTGTGTGGGTTTTATTGTTATAGGGGTACAGTGTGGGGAGTAAATTAATTTGACTTACTTTCTAATTAGTTGTTAAATACTATTAGTTTTTTAAATTGAAAATGAGTTTTAATTGTGTAATACAGTTTTTCACAGTTTAATTTTAACTGTGGGTTGTGGGGATTATAGGGGTAAAGTGTGGGACATTAAATAATTTTTATGAGTTTTAATTTGTTTTTCAATTAATAATATTTCTTTAATTGGTAATTATGTTAGTTGAGGAAGTACATTTTTTAAATTTAGATGTGGGTTGTGAATTGTGCAGTGCTATAATGTAGGAAATAAAAAAGTAAACGTATGTAATAATTAATGTTTTTGTTTCTAAATATTTTTTAATTAAAAATATTTTTCTTTGGAAATAGTTTTTTATTTTATTTAATATAGTATTTGTAGGTATTTGTTATATGTATTTAACATTATAAAATGTTTAAAAAAAATAATATTAAATATATTTGTATTTGAATTTTTAACATATTTATATCTTTTTTAATTTATTTAGTTTTTTTAAATAGTTTTATTGTTGTTAAAATTGTGTTTGTTTTTAATTTTGAACTGACTGGAGTGAGAATATTAAAAGTTACTCCTCCGAAATGGGAATAGTAATTTTTTCCCCTACACTATCCAACACTTTACGTACTTTTACAAATATTGGAGTGGGAAATACATTTTATCCCACTACTATCCAACTCTTTCCCTACTGTTGCACTCACTGGAGTGGGAATACAAATTTGTACCCCTCCAATGTCCAACTCTTTCCCTACTGTTGTACTCACTGGATTGGGAATAGTCATTTTTACCCCTCCGCTGTCCAGCACTTTCCCTACTGTTGTACTCACTGGAGTGGGAATAGTAATTTTTACCCCTCCGCTATCCAACACATTCCCTACTGTTGCACTCACTGGAGTTGGAATAGTAATTTTTAACCCTTCGCTATCCATCGCTTTCCCTAATGTTGCACTCACTGGAGTAGTAATGTTTACCCCTCCGTTATCCAACACTTTCCCTACTTTTGCAATCACTGGAGTGGGAATCGTAATTTTTAACCCTCCTCCATCCAACACTTTCCCTAGAGTTGCACTCACTGTAGTGGGAATAGCAATTTTTACATCTCTGCTATCCAACACTTTCCCTACTGTTACACTCACTGGATTGGGAATAGTAATTTCTACCCCTCCACTATGCAACACTTTCCCTACTGTTGCACTCACTGGAGTGGAAAATTAAAGTTTGAAGATTTTAAAATAGTTTAATCTTTTAATTTAATAATAGAATGGTTTTTTTTTTAGATTTTGGTGCCGATTCCGATCCGGTAAAACCCGGGTACAAATGGTCGTACGGAGCGTTTTCTCCGTCCGACTCGTTGCAAGGGGCAGGAAACATAACCCACACCCCACAAAATACAAATACAACCTGCACAATAATTACCTCCATGGTCTGGTCACTTCGGGGGGCGTGTCCACCAATCCCACGTCCCACCACAACAGAAGTGGACGTGGACGCGTACCCGTCACCACCATAATGGTGTTACGGGACGTACCCACGCCCCCAGAGCATGGGTACGGTCCGTACACGCGTACCCCTACATCACCACTACAATGGTGGTACGGCCCGTACCCACGCCCCCAGAGCGTGGGTATGGTCCGTACCACCATAGTAGTGGTGATGTAGGGGTACGCGTGTACGGACCGTACCCACGCCCCCAGAGCGTGGGTACGGTCCGTACCACCATAGTAGTGGTGATGTAGGGGTACGCGTGTACGGACCGTACCCACGCCCCCAGAGCGTGGGTATGGTCCGTACCACCATAGTAGTGGTGATGTAGGGGTACGCATGTACGGACCGTACCCACGCCCCCAGAGCGTGGTTACGGTCCGTACACGCGTACCCCTACATCACCACTACTATGGTGGTACGGACCGTACCCACGCCCCCAGAGCATGGGTACGGTCCGTACACGCGTACCCCTACATCACCACTACTATGGTGGTACGGACCGTACACACACCCTAGAGCGTGGGTACGGCCCGTACCACCCTAGTAGTGGTGATGTAGGGGTACGCGTGTACGGACCGTACCCACGCCCCCAGAGCGTGGGTATGGTCCGTACCACCATAGTAGTGGTGATGTAGGGGTACGCATGTACGGACCGTACCCACGCCCCCAGAGCGTGGTTACGGTCCGTACACGCGTACCCCTACATCACCACTACTATGGTGGTACGGACCGTACCCACGCCCCCAGAGCATGGGTACGGTCCGTACACGCGTACCCCTACATCACCACTACTATGGTGGTACGGACCGTACACATGCCCCCAGAGCATGGGTACGGTCCGTTCACGCGTACCCCTACATCACCACTACTATGGTGGTACGGACCGTACACACACCCTAGAGCATGGGTACGGCCCGTACCACCCTAGTAGTGGTGATGTAGGGGTACGCGTGTACAGACCGTACCCATGCCCCCAGTGCGTGGGTACGGTCCGTACCACCATAGTAGTGGTGATGTAAGGGTACGCGTGTACGGACCGTACCCACGCCCCCAGAGCGTGGGTACGGTCCGTACCACCATAGTAGTGGTGATGTAGGGGTACACGTGTACGGACCATACCCACGCCCCCAGAGCGTGGGTACGGTCCGTACACATGTACCCCTACAGCCCCATTACATGATGGACCCAAGGCGTACACACGCCACGGATGCAGGCGTACGGCTTGGTGCAGCACATCAGCTGTAAATTGGGGGTGGTGTATGGCCAGGACAGCAGTGTACCACAGCAAGGGCGCAAGTGGGTGGGTGTGTGCCTATCACTCCCATCAGTGCCCAGACATATGAGGGGTGGGTGCCTATCACTCCCAGCAGTGCCCAGACATGTGAGGGGTGGGTGGCTATGACTCCCAGCAGTGCCCAGACATATGAGGGGTGGGTGCCTATCACTCCCAGCAGTGCCCAGACATATGAGGGGTGGGTGCCTATGACTCCCAGCAGTGCCCAGACATATGAGGGGTGGGTGCATATCACTCCCAGCAGTGCCCAGACATATGAGGGGTGGGTGGCTATGACTCCCAGCAGTGCCCAGACATATGAGGGGTGGGTGCCTATCACTCCCAGCAGTGCCCAGACATATGAGGGGTGGGTGCCTATGACTCCCAGCAGTGCACAGACATATGAGGGGTGGGTGAATATCACTCCCAGTAGTGCCCAGACATATGAGGGGTGGGTGGCTATGACTCCCAGCAGTGCCCAGACATATGAGGGGTGGGTGCCTATCACTCCCAGCAGTGCCCAGACATATGAGGGGTGGGTGCATATCACTCCCAGCAGTGCCCAGACATTATTATTATTATTATTAATATAATTAAATTTCTAAAGCGCTCAGCTACCCGTAGGTTTCCCGGCGCTAAAACCAAAAAGTGAGAGGGAAGAGTCAGAAGAGAACTGTTAGATGTCAAATAGCCAGGTTTTTATCTGTCCACGGAACCTGAGATAGTTAGGTTCAGTTCGTATCTGAAGAGGGAGAGAATTCCAGAGTGAGGGAGCCAGCCAAGCAAATGAGCGGCCACCCACTCTGGCTTTCTTGATTCTAGGAACCAACAGTAGGTTTTGATTAGAAGATCGAAGATTACGAGAGGGATGGTATGATTGTGCCAAGGGGTTGAGATAAGAGGGGGCTAAGCCGGAGTTTATTCTGTGGATGATGCAGAGGGCCTTGAATTTTGTCCGATTTTCAATTCGGAGCCAGTGCAAGGAACGAAGGGCATTGGAGGTAGGAGAAGTGTTAGGTAATTTGCAGAGAAGTCGCGCAGCCATGTTTTGAACTGTCTGCAGCTTACGCGTCACCTCTTTACTGGCTCCCAGAAGAAGGATGTTCCCGTAGTCCAGTCTTGAAGTAATAAGAGCCTGGATCACTGTCTTCTGAGTGTCCAAGGGAAGCATCCAAATGATTTTTCGCAACCACTTAATGATAGTGATGCAAGTGGATGATGTTTTAACCACATGGTTCTTCGTAGACAGTTGATTATCGAAGGTGACGCCAAGGTTGCGAACAGTTATAGATGGGGTGGGTAGAGGGCCCATTTGTGAAGGCCAATGCTGGGGTCCCCATAAGGTGGTGTTGGGACCGAACAGAAGAACCTCAGTTTTACCCCCATTTAGTTGTAGTTTGTTGTCCAACATCCAGGCTGCGATGTTACTCAGACCTGTACGGAGGGAGGAGGATGAGGAATGAGAGTCAGAGGAAAGGGAGTAGATGATCTGAGTATCATCGGCGTACGAGTAAATAGTGAGCCCAGCTTGCTCTGCAATAGCAGCCAAAGTTCTGACATACAAATTGAACAGCAAGGGGCTCAGGATGGAACCCTGCGGTACACCGTAGGCCGATGTAAAGCTTTGAGAAGCAGAGGACGAAGAGAAAACTTGAAAGGTGCGGTCTGAAAGAAAGCTAATAAACCAGTTGAGAGCTGTGCCGATGATACCAGATGATCTGAGGGCATTGATAAGGATGGCATGGGAAACCGTATCAAATGCGGCACTCAGATCAAGTAAAATGAGTGCTACGGTTTCACCCTTATCAACTCGGCCCCTGATGTTTTCCGAGACCCCTAACAGGGTGGATTCAGTCGAGAAACCACGTCTGAACCCAGATTGAGATGGATGAAGTAGTCCACTAGCCTCAACATGTGTTGACAATTGAGAGTTGATGTGTTTTTCCATAATTTTGGAAAAGACTGGAAGAAGTGAGATTGGGCGAAAATTAGATGGGATACTAGGGTCTGCATTAGGCTTTTTTAGCAGGGGTACTATCATTGCATGTTTCCATGCAGCGGGTACTGAAGCTGTGTTAAGGGAGGTGTTAAGAAGATCCACAATCAGTGCAAGAGAAGAATGGTCTAGTTTGTTTAGTATGTGGGTGTTGGAAGGCGTACCCCGAGGAGTCGGCGAGACCACCAAGGGGGCCCTCACACTGTACGAAGTAGCCGAGCGCTGCCGAGAAGTCTCCTGAGAGATCCTTCCCCTATCACGTACTAGCACAGTAACACCACCACACAGGACTCAAGGAGGTTGTCTTACGACAAGCAAATCTTTATCAGCAATCAAAAGGTTACGAGATCAATATTTACACGAAGGGATCGAGGGATCCACCAAAAGTCTCAGGGTCTCTTTGGAAGGGTAGGGGTAGCGGGACAGTCTTTGGCAGGAGTGCGGTACGAGGGTACCTGGGGCCCAGTTCTTATCCTCAAGCTGGAGGACCTCCGGATCTCGGAGGGGTCGAGCCGCGACGGCGTCAGCAGGGCTCCGGCGTACAGTTCGTGGGGAGCCGCGATTCAATCAGCAGGGCTCTCAAGATGGTTTCTGCTCAGCTCGAGCCGCGACGTCGTCAGCAGGGCTCCGAGGGAGGTTTCAGCGAGGTTGGGCCGCGACAGCGTCAGCAGGGCTCCGATGTTCCAGGTGGTTTAAAGTGTTCACAAGAAGGAGCCGCGACGCAGTCAGCAGGGCTCGTGATGGTTCCGACAAGAGTTCTTCTCCGTAGGGTCAGCCGCGATTCAATCAGCAGGGCTCTCGACTCCGGGATACAACTGCCGATCTGTGGCGGGGTCGCCCCAGATATAGGTCTGGAGCCCTTTGATGTCCGGACCCAGGCGCCCGGGGGGGCGGAGAGGCCGGGTGGAGGTGGCCAGACGCCCAGCAGGAGAGGCGCCAGGCCCAAGGGAGTTGCAGGGCGATCACACCTCGAGAGGGGAGGACAGTTGGGGGTCCCATCGATACTGTCCTCCGCCGGGGGCGATGAATGGTTCCTGCGGCACCCCCTGGCCAGTTCATGGTGCCTCGATGTCGGGGCTTCGCTGGGGTCGAGGCCAGGTTGAGCGGGGTCGCGCTGGCTGGTGCACAGCATCACGTGGATGCCAACAAGATGGCGGAGCCACGAGGGGTATGCGACCTCGTGCAGCTCAGGATGAAGGGCCTCGGTGCAGTTCAGAAGGGTGGCCCGTGAAGGCCGGGGCGGGGAACGGGCACAATCCATGGGGTTAAGGACCACGCCATGAGGCCGGGTCCAACAGGCGTCCCCCCCAGCCGAAGGCATGGAGAGTCACCCATCTCCTTGGGGATTCTCCTCGTCAAGGCGGAAGAAGCGGGACAGGCCGTCGGCGTTGGCGTGGTCATTGCCGGGCCGGTGTTCGACGTCAAAGTCCATCCCTTGTAGCGAGATGGACCACCGCAGCAGCTTGGGGTTCTCGCCCCGCATTTGCATTAACCACCGCAGGGGCCGGTGGTCGGTCTGGACCCGGAAGTGGGTACCAAAGAGGTAGGGCCGGAACCTCTTGAGGGCCCACACTACAGCGAAGGCCTCACGCTCAATAGTGCTCCATCTTTGCTCTCGGGGCAGTAGTCGTCGGCTGATGAAGGCCACTGGTCGGTCGAGCCCCTTTTCATCGGCTTGGGATAGGACGGCCCCGATCCCATACTCGGAGGCGTCCGTCTGCACCACGAACTCCTTATTGTAGTCCGGGGCCTGCAGCAACGGGGCAGTACACATGGCCGTCTTTAGGGTGTCGAAGGCTGCTTGGCAGCGGGGTGTCCAGTGCACCTTCTTGGGCTGCCTTTTGGACGTTAACTCTGTGAGGGGGCCAACAATGCTCCCATAGTCCCGGATAAACCGCCGGTAGTATCCGGTGAGGCCCAGGAAGGCCCGGACAGCGGTCTGGGTAGTGGAAGGTTCCCAGGCCTGGATGGCCTCTATCTTCGCTTGGAGGGGGGCCACCTGCCCGCTCCCCACTTGATGGCCCAGGTAGGTCACGGATCCGTGGCCGATTTGGCATTTGCTGGCCTTGATTGTGAGCCCGGCCCGCTGGAGGGCGGCCAGGACGGCTTTAATGTGAAGGAGGTGCTCTGCCCAGTGGTTGCTGTACACGGCAATGTCATCGAGGTAGGCCGCGCTGAAGGCCTCAAGCCCGGCCAAAACCTTGTTCACCAGTCTTTGGAAGGTGGCCGGGGCGTTCTTCATTCCGAAGGGCATCACCCGAAAGTGGTAATGCCCATCCGGGGTTGAAAAGGCGGATCTTTCTCGGGCGCCGGGGGTGAGCTGGATTTGCCAGTACCCGGCGGTGAGGTCCAGCGTGCTCAAGTAGCGAGCGGCCCCTAGGCGGTCGATGAGTTCGTCGGCCCGGGGTATCGGGTGGGCGTCTGTCTTTGTTACTGCATTCAGGGCTCGGTAGTCCACGCAGAATCGCAACTCTGGGGGGTGGCCGGGAGCTGCGGCCTTGGGCACCAGGACGACAGGGCTGGCCCACGGGCTGTCGGAGGGTTCGATGACCCCCAGGACCAGCATCTTCGTTACTTCGGCCTGGATGCAGACCCGCACTCGGTCGGGTACCCGGTAGGCTCTGTGTCTCATGGGGGGGCTCTCCCCGGTGTCGACGTCGTGGACGCACCAGTGGGTCACACCCGGGGTGAGGGAGAAGAGGGCTGCGTAGTCCCGCAGCAATTGCTGGCAGTCGTTGCGCTGTTCCGGAGTCAGGGAAGAGGCGAGTTGGACACCTTCGATCGATCCATCATGGAGGTCGGACTGCAAGAGGTCGGGCAGGGGCTCGGAGTCGTCCTCGCCCCCCTCGTCGGTCGCCAGCAGCAGGCTCAGTTCGGTCCGGGCAAAGTGGGGTTTTAGCCTGTTAGCATGTAGGACCCGGAGGGGGTTCCGGGGGGACTCCAAGTCGACCAGGTAGGTGACGGGACTTTTCTTCTCCACTACCTTGAAGGGCCCGGTCCACTTGTCCTGGAGGGCGCCGGGTTCGACCGGGGCCATGACCCATACTTTCTGACCTGGCTCGAATTCTATGGTAGAGGAGTTCCGATCGTACCACCGCTTCATGTCCTCCTGGCTGGCCTCGAGGTTGGCTTCGGCCATGGCTCGGAACTTGCGGGTCTGGTTTCGGAGAGTCAGGAGGTATCGGTAGACGTCAGGAGGGGCGCCTTGGGGCTTTGTCTCCCAGCCCTCCTTGATCAGGCTGAGCGGTCCGCGGACCGGGTGTCCATACAATAGTTCAAACGGGCTGAACCCCAGGGACTTCTGCGGGACCTACCGATAGGCAAACAGGAGGCACGGCAGCAGGACATCCCACCTCCGCCTGAGGGGCTCTTCCAGGCCCTGGATCATCCCTTTTAATGTTCGGTTGAACCGCTCAACCAGTCCGTTCCCCTGAGGGTGATAGGGGGTCGTGAACTTGTATGTGACCCCGTACTGCTGCCACAGGGACCGCATGTACCTGGAGATAAAGTTCGTGCCGCGGTCGCTCACCACTTCGCGGGGAAATCCCACTCGGGAGAAGATCCCCATTAAGGCCCGGCCTACCACAGGGGCCGTTATAGTTCTTAGCGGGACCGCCTCCGGGTACCTGGTGGCGTGGTCCACGAGGACCAGGATGAAGCGGTGGCCCAGGGCGGTTTGGGGGTCCAGGGGCCCCACAATATCGATTCCGACCCGTTCGAACGGGGTGCTGACGGCTGGAAAGGGCTGGAGGGGGGCCTTGACCCGACCCCCCGTCTTCCCGCTGGCTTGGCAGGTCTGGCAGGACCGGCAGTGGTTGTCCACGTCTCTCCGCATCTGGGGCCAGTAGAAGTGGGTCACCAGACGACTGTACGTTTTGTCTTGCCCCAAGTGTCCGGCGAGGGGCACATCATGTGCCAGGTTGAGCTGGAACTCCCGGAAGCGGAGGGGGACCACCAGCACTCGGCTGGCCCCGAGTTCTGCCACTTTTTGCTCACTGTAGAGCAGGCCCTCGGCCCAGTAGACCCAGTGGGTGCCGGTCCCGTTGGTTTGGGCGGACGCTTGTTGGCGGACCCCTTCGAGAGTGGGGCAGGACTGCTGCTCTTGTTGGAACTGCTCCCGGGTGGGGCCCCCTTCGTGTCGCCATTGTGTCAGCTCTGGTAGGGCGCTCGGGGAAGCCATCTCTTCGGGGGAGGATTCGCTAGGTCCAGGGTCGGTGTCCGCCTCCTCCTCGCTGCTGGTGGGAGGGGGTGTGAGCCCCTCGGCTTGGGCGGCCCCGGAGGCCGAGGATGAGCGGGGGGCCCGAGCGGTCATGGACCGGGTGATGGCGCAGCCCCAGTCAGCCAGTCCCAACATTCGGAGGTGCTCTCGTCGCTCTACTTGAGCCCAGGGGGAACTCTCCAAGTCGTTCCCCAGGAGGCAGTCGACAGGGGCGTCGTCGCGCACCGTCACCTTCAGCAGGCCCGTCACCCCTCCCCACTCGAAGGGGACCAGGGCCATCTGGCACAGGCTTTCACTGTTGTCGGCCGTCCGTACGGGGCACAGTACATTCGGTAGAATCTGTTCAGGGGTCACCAGGTGGCAGCGGACAGCGGTGATACTGGCGCCGGTGTCACGAAGGGCTTCGGCCCGTTGTCCATTGACCGTGACCTGCTGCCGGTACTTCTGGGTGTTGCTTGGGATGGGGGTGCAGGGTATCATTTCTCGGCTACCCAGGCAGACCAGGGACATGGCTGCCGGCTCCCACTCAGTGGTCCCTCGGTCGAGGGCCTCCTCTTCCTCTTCTCCTTCTCCCAGGGCGGCGGCCGCCAGCTGTCGCAGCGGGGGCCCGCCGGCCCCGTTTCTTCGGTTCAGGGGGCAGACCGGATCGCTGGCATAGTGTCCGGTTTGTTGGCAGCCGTAGCAGGTCACTGGTGGCCGTGGTCCGGGTCGGGCCGGGGCCGCCCCCCTTCGGGCTAGGCTCGGGGAAAGTTGTTGCTGCGGTGGCCCTTGAGGGGGGCTCCTGGGGGCCCCGGCGGGAGGGTCTCTGTTCCTGTTCGGCCCTCCCTCTCCGCTGGTGGGGTGGTCCGTTGGGGTTCCTCTGGTACTCCCCCATTGAGTTCCGGGGGACCCGGGAGTTGACCCATCGATCGGCCTCGACGGCAAGTTTTCGCGGGTCGGTCATTTTGCTGTCGAGGAAGTGCTGTCTCAGTTCCACGAAGCAATTGTTGGAGAGATGTTCCCACACGATGAGATCGACCAGCTGCCCGTAGGTGGTTACTTTGCTCCCTTTGATCCACCCTTCTAGGGCCCGACTGAAAAAGTCCACATATTCCACCCATGTGGTACCCGGGATTTTCTTGCAGTCTCTGAACCGCTGGCGGTACATTTCCGCGGTTAGCCCGTAGCGGGTGAGCAGGGCCTCCTTCATGTGATCGTAGGAGGTCATCACCTCCTCCGGCAGCTGGAGCAGCGTGTCTCGACCCTCACTCAGGAACCGCCCCCACAGGCCCGCGCCCCAGTCTTTTTGGGGCACCCGATGAGAGGTCATGGCCACCTCGTAGGCCTTGAACCATTGTTGGATGTCGTCATTCTTGTAATACTCCTTGACGACCTCTTTCGTGATATGTACCTTGGTCTCGGAAGGCGGTAGAGTGTCTCTAGTACTGGGGGTGTTGGTCCCTCCGTTCTTGGCCTTGATCTCGAGCTCCTTGAGACTGCGCTCGTGCTCAAGAGTTAGTTTCTTTTCCTCCAACTCCCGGTGTCGTCTCTTCTCCTCTATCTCCTCTTGAAGCCGTAGCTGCTCTAGGGCCAGTTTCTTTTCTGACAGCTGGAGTTCGCCGTCCAGCCGCAGTCGTGCGAGCTCTAGCTCGTGGCTCCGGACCTTCTATCGCTCTCGTATTTCGTCTTCGGAGAGGCCGGTTTCTAGGCTCTTTCTTCCTCCGGTTGCCGGAGTCAGTGCGGTTGATGTGGTCTCAGTCAGGGGCAAGGGACCTTCTTCCTGGGAGGGGCCTGCCCCGGCCTCCAACCATGCCCTCAGAGCTTTCTGCATCTCCTCCTTGGTACCTAGGCCGGTGGTTGCAATGCCTTTGTCTTTGCAGAACTGTTTTAACTCTTTGTGCGTATATTCCTCCAGCCGTTCGGGCTGGAACTCCATTGTCGCGTTGTTTTCCTGGCTGCTCATGATGCTGTTCGTTTGGATGGGTAGCTCGTGGGTACTGGCTGGTACGTACTGCGTTCGGCTCGGATCCCGTCGCTGGCCACCAAATGTTGGAAGGCGTACCCCGAGGAGTCGGCGAGACCACCAAGGGGGGCCCTCACACTGTACGAAGTAGCCGAGCGCTGCCGAGAAGTCTCCTGAGAGATCCTTCCCCTATCACGTACTAGCACAGTAACACCACCACACAGGACTCAAGGAGGTTGTCTTACGACAAGCAAATCTTTATCAGCAATCAAAAGGTTACGAGATCAATATTTACACGAAGGGATCGAGGGATCCACCAAAAGTCTCAGGGTCTCTTTGGAAGGGTAGGGGTAGCGGGACAGTCATTGGCAGGAGTGTGGTACGAGGGTACCTGGGGCCCAGTTCTTATCCTCAAGCTGGAGGACCTCCGGATCTCGGAGGGGTCGAGCCGCGACGGCGTCAGCAGGGCTCCGGCGTACAGTTCGTGGGGAGCCGCGATTCAATCAGCAGGGCTCTCAAGATGGTTTCTGCTCAGCTCGAGCCGCGACGTCGTCAGCAGGGCTCCGAGGGAGGTTTCAGCGAGGTTGGGCCGCGACAGCGTCAGCAGGGCTCCGATGTTCCAGGTGGTTCAAAGTGTTCACAAGAAGGAGCCGCGACGCAGTCAGCAGGGCTCGTGATGGTTCCGACAAGAGTTCTTCTCCGTAGGGTCAGCCGCGATTCAATCAGCAGGGCTCTCGACTCCGGGATACAACTGCCGATCTGTGGCGGGGTCGCCCCAGATATAGGTCTGGAGCCCTTTGATGTCCGGACCCAGGTGCCCGGGGGGGGCGGAGAGGCCGGGTGGAGGTGGCCAGACGCCCAGCAGGAGAGGCGCCAGGCCCAAGGGAGTTGCAGGGCGATCACACCTCGAGAGGGGAGGACAGTTGGGGGTCCCATCGATACTGTCCTCCGTCGGGGGTGATGAATGGTTCCTGCGGCACCCCCTGGCCAGTTCGTGGTGCCTCGATGTCGGGGCTTCGCTGGGGTCGAGGCCGGGTTGAGCGGGGTCGCGCTGGCTGGTGCACAGCGTCACGTGGATGCCAACAAGATGGCGGAGCCACGAGGGGTATGCGACCTCGTGCAGCTCAGGATGAAGGGCCTCGGTGCAGTTCAGAAGGGTGGCCCGTGAAGGCCGGGGCGGGGAACGGGCACAATCCATGGGGTTAAGGACCACGCCACGAGGCCGGGTCCAACAGTGGGGAGGAAGGGGGTCCAGAGGAGAGCCAGACTTAATTTTGCGAATGATGTCAGAGAGAGTCGTGATGTCAAATGGCTCCCAAGTGTCGATCAGAGGAAAGGAAGGAGAACTGATGTCAAGATGAGTTCTGGAATCACAAGAGATCATGGGTACTAGGGGAGTGGAGGGAGTATATAGACCTGAAGTAGAAGACGAGTCCTCTAGTGTCAGCTGTTCAGTGAGTAAGATAGGGGTGGATGGGTAAGACAGCGAAGGGGAAGGGGTAGATTTCTCAAAATTGGAATAGATGGTATCTATTTTGGCTACAAAGAATTCGGCCAATGAATTACACTGCGCAGCATCTAGGCTAGGTTGTTTGGGTTGACACAGAGCGCCCGACAAACTCTGAACTACCTTAAAGAGAGCTTTAGGGCGATTTTTTGCTTCAAGAATGGTCATATTAACATGCTCAACTTTAGCAATTTTACATGAAGAGTGGTATTTGCATAAAGCGGCTTTATAAATTTGTTTTGAACATGGATCGTATTTTAAACGCCATTTACGTTCAAGATTTTTGCAGATGGTTTTTTCTGCTTTTAAGGCAGCTGTAAACCAGGGTGCGGGCGGATGGTGAAGATTATATTTTTGCATACGTTGGGGTAGGCAAGCATCTGCAGCCTTAGCAGCTTCAGTACAATTATCTTCCCTGGAAGGTCTAGTGTTCTCAAGACAGAGATTAAATTCATTTATATCCAGTTTGTTCCAGTTTCTAGAAAGTCTGGATTCAGTTAATTTCGGGGGAATATTAGATTGGTGACCGATGGTAATAGTGAAAGTTACCAGGAAGTGGTCCGACCATAGGATCGGTAGTGAGGCCTCACAATCAATAGTTTCTAAATTGGAAAGAATGGGGTCCAAAAGATGTCCTGCAATATGCATAGGGCCTGTATTATGTAGGGTGATGTTTAATGCAGCCAAGTCCTGTAAAAAATTTCTACTAATGGAGCAACAGGGGTCATTTAAGTGAAGGTTGAGGTCACCAAGAATTGAAAAATTGGTGGAGTTCTGGATGAAGGGCGCTATATACTCAGGGAGAGAGGTGGCCCAAGAACTCGCTGGTCCAGGGGGACGATATATGAGCAGTCCGGAAAAGGTAAAGTTGGGAGACAGCGAAAGCTTGAAGAGGCCTACCTCACAGTTAGGTACTACAATGTCTTCCCATTTGCAAGAATACCGTCGGTTATAGACTATAGCTATTCCTCCGCCATCTTTCAACATATGACATATGAGGGGTGGGTGCCTATCACTCCCAGCAGTGCCCAGACATATGAGGGGTGGGTGCCTATCACTCCCAGCAGTGCCCAGACATATGAGGGGTGAGTGGCTATGACTCGCAGCAGTGCCCAGACATATGAGGGGTGGGTGCAGAGGACTCCCAGCAGTGGACAGAGCCATGGGGTGGGTACAGAGGACTCCCAGCAGTGGACAGAGATATGGGGGGCTGTACATCATTATCAGATGACCACAGCTCCATGGGTCAATGTACGTATCCATAACTTAGGACAATAATGATAGTGCCATAGCAACACATCACTGACATCAGTGTCCCACTCCCAGGAGGATGGATGTCATTCCTCCACTGCATGACACACCACATGTGGGTGTGAGGACAAATAACACATGCATAACCACCCCTGGCAGATGCAACACAATACACACACTGAGATCATGCCACAAGACTGTATAGTCCTGCCACTGCCTAATAAACTAAGAGAGCCAAAGAGAACACACACTGACACGCACATCCCAGGACTGATATGAATGTTCAGGTGCTGGCCTAGCCACCAAGATGTTGTCTGTCACGGAAGGAATCGGGTGGATTTCCCACAGATACAAAGGCCACAATTGTGAGTCAGGTGTTCAAATACCCAGCAGGACAAGTACCATATGTGTATTAGGCTGGGATTACACACATGCATTGTGCGGAAAAGGGACAATGTCTCCGTGAAGGCATGGCAAAACACTCTATACATGAGTACAGTGAGTACCAAGGATGGCACAGACTATGCAGCCGGACACATTGCTGAGCAGGCATGGCCAGAGTTGAAGGGATCCATCACCAGCCAAGGATATGTAGACACAGGCCAACACAACAATTGTGCAACTCTCTGCAGGGGAGATGCCAGGTGACACAGAGGAAAGAACACTCCTTGGGACAATGTCTCCAAACACAAAGAGCAGACACGACAAAGAATCTTTGCAGAGACCTTGTGATGGCACGCAGATACCAGGTTCCACCCCATGAGCAGCAGAGTACAACATGTCGCGAAACATAACACATGCCCACAACCCCAACTCCTGTAGCATCAGCATCAACATCAATACCTGAAATGCAAGACTTTCCAAACGAAAAAGAAAAGGCTTTATTCAGCAGCAAAATAATAATGTGTAAACAAGACAATTCACAAAGGCCAATGGCCAGTCCATTACATCAGTCCTTGTGGGGACCACATGGCCATGCGTCTCCCCTAGCTTGCCAGCACATCACAAGACTGTGTCGTCAACTGGGGGGGGTATCATGTGGGGAAGGACCAGGCACCGCAGGGACAGGAGGGGGAAGGGTAGGTGTGGTGGGTGCAGGGACGGACGACTCCACCACAGGGCGTGGGGCAGCGCCAAAGGTGGAGGCGAGCTCGGCGCTGCACACTTCTGCCAGTTCTTCAAGCGTCTCCCCTGCACCCAGAGAAGCAACAGGCCCCAAGGAGGAGGGGGAATCGGAGGGATGGGTTGCAGCGCTACTGGGGGAGGTGGTGGACAGGCTGGGGGACTTAACTTCCCTACCCGTGGAGTGCCTTGACCGTTTACGCCCAGGTAAACTAGTGGGGCTGAGGCCCAGCCCAGCAAAGTAGGCCTCCTTCTCCGAATCTGGGGCAGGGGAGCCACCAAGGGGAGTCACATCGGAGGGACTGGGGTGTGAGTCATGTGGATGAGGACTGTGGCTGCGTGCCTGCCTGTGTGCCCCAGACCCAGTGGGTGTGCCTGCTTCCCCCTGCGTGTCAGGAGGTGTGCGCTTGCCCTTATGTGGTGGTGTGTTGCTACTGTCTGGTGGGGTGCGTGTGTGTGGATGTCTTGGTGTGACCGAGACAGGCATGGTTGTGGGACTTGTGGATGAGGCAGGGGTAGGGGGGGGACGCAGCGCTGCAAGTGATTTGCTACTGCCGTCAGTGTTGAGTCCATGGACCTCAGCAACCTCCGTTGGTCACACATCGCTGATGACATGCCCTCCATGTACGACACCATCTGTGTCAGCAGTCTGGTGTGGCCATGGAGGACAGTCAGGATCGATGTCCACAGACTCGGCAGCGAGGGCAGTAGGGGGGACAAGAGTAGGGGGTGCGGTGCCTGGCACGAAGGAGACATGTGGGCGCCTAGCACGGACAGAAGAGACCAGAGCAAGTGGGAGGGCGGTGATGGGAATGGAGGGGGCGGCGAGAGATGTACTGCTGCTTTCAGCTGTGGGAGCAGCCTCCGCCCCCTCTGGGAGCTCAGCCTCGGACCCGTCTGCCTTGTAGTCTGTGTTGGTACTGGGCAGGTCCTCTGCCTCACTCCCCTCGCCCTCCGTGCCACTGGATTCCACCGTCTCCTCAGCAGTGGTGGCACCACTGCTCGATCCCTCCTCGACGTCCGTGCCGGTGTCTCCCTCGGTGTCCTCAGATGATGCTGTGGGCAAGGTGAAGAGACAGGAAAAATTCAGTCACCTGTATACATCTGACACATGAGTCCAAACAAAATAGGCAACACTGCATATCAGAAAAGGCATCATGAGTAACATCTAGGATACTCCCCACATATGTAAGCCCTGCACTCCCCAGTTGGTTGACCCACCATGCCACTTGCATAAAAATAAAATTAGGACACAACAGCAAATAACTTGAAATCACAAGATCATGAGAAGCTAGTGTCTGGGATCAGTTGAGCACAGCGAGACTAAGAAGGCATGCCACCTCTTGTTCACTGTGAAACAAACAGTATTGTTGCAACGAAGGCCAAAGACCACATGCCAATGCAGAAGGTGTCCCCACACTCAGAGACCTGTGAGTACTTTTGACACCCCAAAGCAATACATTGTGACTCCTGGAGATTCACAACCCTTTACATAATGGACATGTCTAGCATGTGTGAATGTGGCACTCTGTGAACACAACACACATGTGTCTGTATAGCAGAAGTCACACAAGGAGGTGCACACCAAAATACATGTACACAGTCATTGTCTGAGCTGCCATACTCATTCAAATCAGCCACTGTTAGGCAGAAATGGCGTATCAGTAAGTACATATACATGGCACCAGGGTGGTCTGGATGACTTGACACTCGTAAGTTGGTATCAGCAACAACCAAGGACGAACCCAATTGCTAGCACACTGTGAAGATGTATATGTATGAACTCCAAACAAGTTTTGTTCAAACTGTGCCTTACTGTAAAATGTGCCAGCGTGTCCCTGGAAAGTGTAAAGGTGGTGTCTTGTGCACTTCCTTGGGAGACATCTGGCATGCAGGCACATCAGTGTCCTTCACAACAAAACAACAAGGTCACGCATATGAAACATTGAGACATGTTGACAGGTGTAGTGAGTGCCAATGGACATTTTCTCTTTGTAACAACTTGAATCATGTCATTTGTCACATGGCTATCCGTCACCTGATCACACAGTTGGCTACACATATGACCTACTGACTGTCATCTGGAGTGGCACACATGTCCACACCCAGGACAATGCATAAGCTAATGGGCCTGCAATTGTGTAGCAAAAAAGCCTAGCTGTACTGTGGGTTCCCCCTCATGGCAAGCCAGAATGTAGCCACAGATGTCAGCACACAAAGTCACATCTGTGTAGCATCTGAACCACACACAGGTGAAAAAATGTACAACCAGGATACATGATTGTCAAAAACTGACACTGGCAATGACGCACGAACATTAAGCACTGGCCAACATCACGGGGGCACTGCACGATGACTGTCTGTACTACGACTCATCACACACAAGTCAGAACTGGCAATGAAACATCAGGGTTGAACATGTACGCCCCTCCCGCACACACCCACCCATACCTGAGTCAATGTGACTGATACCGATCAAGAAGTGACACCTCTTATTCAGGGTTACAATAACTGTGCTTGAAAACTAGCTTCATTAACACGACATCACCTTGTAGGGCTGGCAAAACATATTGGTCTGAAACAAACATCAACAGATTGTTGTGAATAGCCACACAGGCACTGCCCAGTGTGAGTATGCACAAGCAAACTGGTGTATCCCTGTCCAGTGGACAAATGTATCACACATGTGAAAAATACAACCTAGGCCAGGGAACAATGCCACAGAGGCAGAGCCATGATGTACCCACAGTGAATGTGCACAGTGTTGGATGACACACATGAGTAGGAGGGCAGGCTGTGTCAGGGGACTGTAGTGTGCACACTGCTCCATGGTCCTGGAATGAGCTGACTGTCGCAGGAGCAACCGTCCCGGCACTAAGCATATGTCCCACTCATGCACATCATGTCTGAGGCCACAACATTTGTAATGCATGCTGCAAGTCTGTTCATTTGAACCCTCACACTCCTATGTTGAGACTCAGCATCAGTGCCAACTATTAAGCACCCCAAAATGACCAAACAGGACAGGGCACAGGCAGACCACCCCCACACATGATGCAGAAAGCAGTGTGCACCTTGATAAACTGGCAGCCTAGATGACCATGTGTAATAGTGATGGCACACAGACCAGGTAACACATGTCAAGGAGGGGAAGGGAGGAAGAACAGCACAGGTTGACTTTGGGGAACTGGATATGCACTGCACATATATAGCCTTGCAGTGTATCCAGGCGACTGAGCAGATCAAAAAGCTGGCGACACACAACAGACACACATGTACCTACCCCCTTCCTGCTGCTGTAACTCCCGTATCCGCCTATCCAGGTCAGGGAAGACCACCGCCAGGACACGCCGCATCTGGTGGGACAGGCGCCGGCGCCCGCCATGCTTGCGAGGCTCCTCCTCCTTCAGCATGACCCGGGTGATCCTCCGGGTCCAGCACCGGATGTCCTGCCATCTCTTCCTCACTTATGGCAGGCGCCGCCTGTGACCCTCCACCGATTGCACGGCCTTGACGGCATCCTTCCAGATCTTCCCCTTGTGGTAGGTGGATACCTGTGTGGATGACAAAGTGGGACAACATCACTACACCTGCACCATGTCACAAAGACACACATTTGAACATCTTTGATCTGTTGAACAGGGCATAGTATGCTGGCAAGTAATAGCACCTTAGTCATAGAGACTTTTTCCACTGTGGGTGAACCAATGCACAACATGGCATAGTAAGTGCACAGGTGGCATGAGGGGTGCGAAACAATCCCTGATCATGGCACACACTGTGCATCCCAAGCAACAGAAGGCTGATGGACAGCACCGAAAATCAGTCACATGCCCCAGGCCACTGACAAAACCTCAGCAGAGTACACAGACACACACAGGCACACATCAATCACCTGCCATTGCCAACTGCGGATGCACACCTCACTCTGCACATGTGCCACTTGCCAGGGGGGGGTCACAGGTGTGGGGCTACCTCAGCAAGTCAGACACACAGCACGGCTTACTTCACACATCATATGGATTGAGCAGTTGCCTCCTCCATGCAGCAGTGGTGCAACACTCCACATGGACACTCACCCACATGACAAGGAACATTCACACACATCAATGTCCAGGGGGCGTACACATAATTTGGACACTCTCACCACTCTCACCACAGCTCCACTCAACTCTCACACACATCTGTGGGTGCAGTCACCTGTCACACCGGGGTGACCACTGAATCACCGCAGGACAATAGAACAAGAATGCACAAGAGGATTAGGCTGGCGGAATGTGCCATGCACTATGCAGTGAATGTCACAGTAAGCACAATGCAAGTGAGGAGTGCACACATGAACTACATCAAGCCCTGCATGAGAGGCATAAGCCCCCCTCCCTGGGACCCACTCCAACCAACATTGCATGTCTGTCACACCTGGCCACAATGTCAGAAGTGACAGACACAAGAAAGGTGCACAGGCACAGGTAGTGGAGTCAGCATTCACCTGCTCCCCTGGTCGACCATACAGCATGGGGTACTGTGGGAGGATCACATCCAGCAGGGCCTCGTTCTCCTCCTGGGTGAAAGGCTGGGCCCTCTCCACAGTCCTTGACATGGTGCCAGAGAGAGACAATACAGCAGCAGTGGTATCGACTGACATGTTGTGCAGGCAAGTGCCCTCTCATGGGTTCTGGCTGCCTTATATCTGCCTTGCTGGCCTGTTTCATTTACAGGAGGACAGAGTGATTGATCAGACTCATTTGCATCCTACGTTTCCTCCAATCCCTTTAAACAGACACCAGTGACAGCCTTTGCATCTTTCGACTTTGCAGCATGATGTCAAGTCAAAAACCACTTTGCAACATTGTTAAATGAGGCCAACTGATTTTTCCAGACCACAAGATGTTCAATTTTGAACGTGAAACTCGGTATCCATGACAACCTGCATGCATTTAGGCCCTAATACTTGTCCCTCATGTGTCCCCATTGTCATTCTTAACTCCCCACACAGGTACGGCGTGTTTAGCACGTACCCCTAGGGCACCATCACTACAGTGATACGGGCCGTACTCACGCGTGTACGGGTCGTACATGCGTGAGTACGTGCCTATCACTAGGACCTACGGCACCCCCAACTATAGTGATATGGGCCGTACTGACGCGTGTACGGCCCGTACATGCGTGAGTACGGCCCGTATCACTATTGTTGGGGGTACCGTAGGTCCTAGTGATAGGCACGTACTCACGTGTGTACGGCCCGTACATGCGTCAGTACGGCCCGTATCACTATAGTTGGGAGTACCGTAGGTCCTAGTGATAGGCACGTACTCACGCGTGTACGGCCCGTACATGCGTCAGTACAGCCCGTATCACTATAGTTGGGGGTACCATAGGTCCTAGTGATAGGCACGTACTCACGTGTGTATGGCCCATACACTCGTCAGTACGGCCCGTATCACTATAGTTGGGGTACCGTAGATCCTAGTGATAGGCACGTACTCACGCGTGTACGGCCCGTACACTCATCAGTGCGGCCCGTATCACTATAGTTGGGGGTACCGTAGGTCCTAGTGATAGGCACGTACTCACGCGTGTACGGCCCGTACACGCATGAGTACGGCCCATATCACTATAGTTGGGGGTACCGTAGGTCCTAGTGATAGGCACGTACTCACGCGTGTACGGCCCGTACACGCGTAAGTACGGCCCATATCACTATAGTTGGGGGTACCATAGGTCCTAGTGATAGGCACGTACTCACGTGTGTATGGCCCATACACTCATCAGTACGGCCCGTATCACTATAGTTGGGGTACCGTAGGTCCTAGTGATAGGCACGTACTCACGCGTGTACGGCCCGTACACTCATCAGTACGGCCCGTATCACTATAGTTGGGGGTACCGTAGGTCCTAGTGATAGGCACGTACTCACGCATGTACGGCCCGTACACGCATGAGTACGGCCCATATCACTATAGTTGGGGGTACCGTAGGTCCTAGTGATAGGCACGTACTCACGCGTGTACGGCCCGTACACGCGTAAGTACGGCCCATATCACTATAGTTGGGGGTACCATAGGTCCTAGTGATAGGCACGTACTCACGTGTGTATGGCCCATACACTCATCAGTACGGCCCGTATCACTATAGTTGGGGTACCGTAGGTCCTAGTGATAGGCACGTACTCACGCGTGTACGGCCCGTACACGCATGAGTACGGCCCATATCACTATAGTTGGGGGTACCGTAGGTCCTAGTGATAGGCACGTACTCACGCGTGTACGGCCCGTACACGCGTAAGTACGGCCCATATCACTATAGTTGGGGGTACCATAGGTCCTAGTGATAGGCACGTACTCACGCATGTACGGCCAGTACACGCGTGAGTACGGGCCCTACACACGCCCTCAGAGCGTGTGTACTGCCTTTCACAGCTTACACTGGTGATAGGAGGCGCACACGAAAGGAATGGAGGTGTCAGACTCGCACAAGGCTGTACATCAAGTCATTGTCAGTGCAGTCCTTCATGTGCAGGGCCTAGGTGTGTCTGGCAGTGATGTGGCACATGTCTCCTCATGTTGTGGCACAATAGATGTGTGATGAGCTGTTTACACATGTCATGTGTGATGGGGCACTACGTGGCACACTTCCCATTCACACTTTGCACATGTGTGCATGTAGGACACACGTGTCAAGCACTGCATCACTGGTATGGCACAGTCAGCAACACCCGCAACTGTCCCCTGATGCCAGGTACACGGATAATTACACCTCACATGTGACTCCCAGCGTGCCACGATGTGACTATGTCAAGTGTGTGTCATGTGTTCCCATGAGCTTTCCGTTGGTGTTCCGTCAAATCCATCTGCTGTTGCAGCATCCAACATGTGTCTGTGTGCATATGTGCATGACACACATATACACCATGCCACATGTGGACTCACACGTTACATGTGTCATGATGGTTCGAAGATGACTCCCTGACATGAGGCAATATCTGCATTCTCTCAATGTCTGTGTCATCAGTTTTTGACATGTACCCCTTCATGGTAATGTGTGTTGTCTGTCCTTTTCAAGATTACATGTGACCTGTGCATCTAGACTCCCGCCAGCTGTCTTTATGAGATGACATCCTTCAAATGCTGATATGTGGATGTCTGTCACTCCTGTAATGCGTCTGGCTTTTCACTTACACTGGCCCACAGCTAGTTTCATGGCATGTCGTGTTGACCTTGAGCACCCACGTGTGTAGCTGACTCTTGGTAGGAGTATCACCTGGCTGCCATACGTGGCCTGGATGCATTGCACAGAACAGACTCTGTATGTAGCATATGTGTATTAGCTGTTGGACATGTGCTCTGTTCATTGACATTTGTGTAGTGATGTACTCAATCTTCGTTATTCCTTCCAAATTTCTGCAGGGCACCGCCTCTCCCCCGACCAATGTCAGACTTGGCTGCCATGAGGGAACGTGACTGTATACGCTGCTACCGCTTCTCACAACCGTTGATTGACAACTTGACCGCAAGGCTTGCACCACACCTCGAACCGCTACATAGGTATCCTACTGCACTGACACCCAAGATGAAGGTGATGGCAGCCCTACATTTCTTTGCCACGGGTACGTTTCAATTGACCATAGCTGATGTAGGTGACATGTCCCAGACCATGTTCAGCCGTGTCCTGCATGATGTGTTAGAGGCCATGTTGTTACACCTGGATGAATTTATACATTTTCCAACTCGTGAGCAGTTGACAGGTGTCAAGGGTGAGTTCTATGCCCTGGGAGGGATGCCCCATGTCATTGGGGCCATTGATGGGACACATGTGGCTTTGCTACCACCACAGGCACAGGAGGTAGCCTTTCGTAACCGCAAGCATTACCACCCCATCAATGCCCTTGTGATATGTCTTGTTAACATGCTGATATCCCATGTCTGTGCCCGTTTTCCAGGATCAGCACACGATGCCTACATCATGAGGCATAGCAGGGTGCCTGAAATGATGCTGCAGCTGCCCAACGAACGTGCATGTCTTGTTGGTGGGTATACTCTGTTAGTCCAGTGTTTTGCAGTATCTCAATATCTTACTGCTTCTCCTGACCCACTTCTGCCCATGATGTTTCCATGTAGGGGACTCTGGCTATTCCAACATGCCGTGGCTGATGACGCCTCTCCGCAACCCCAGAACTGCCGCAGAACACCGGTACAATGACACCCATGGGCAGACGAGGCACGTTATTGAGAGGAAGTTTGGCCTCCTGAAGAGCAGATTCCGGTGCCTCCACAAGACCGGCGGCGCCCTCCCATATGCCCAGGTGAAAGTCTGCAAAATCTTCCTTGTGTGCTGCATGCTGCACAACATGGCAGTGGAGAAGGCCGTGCCACTCATCCTGGATCCCGATGAGGAGGATCATCCACCCATGGAGGATGAAGGGCTTGGGAACGGGGCAAGTGAGGATGAGGAGGAGGATGAGGATGAGGACATCCGGAGTCAGCTTATTCGCAACTTCTTCTCATGATGGTGAGTCCCTGTGTCTGAGTGTGCACGCTTAGAGCCTTGTGTGGCATGTGTAGCAATGTGTGAGTTGAGCTGACTGTGTGCTGAGTGACTTGGAGGTGTATTCTGATGTGTCATTCAAGTGATGATGTCAATCCACACATTTTTGCGGGAACACAAAAATCATTAATAGCATGGTGACGGCATCCTTCCTGTAGAGTACATGTACATGTCTGCGGATTACTAGCTCTTAGCTGACTTGTTGTGTGTCTGTCCTCCCCAGGTTCCTGCGGCTGTCGTCTGCTCATGTCATCATTGCCGTCCTGCTATTCCTCATGAATATTGCAACGTGTGCTGGATCAGAGTGACATGCACAGACATGGTGAACATTCATTTGGGGTAAGGAGTGCAGCAAGGCGTTTTGTGGGTGGTACGTGTTTGTGATTTGTGGGGACTGCTCCTGTGCATGTCACCCTTCCTGACAGTCATCTGTCATGGATTGTGGATTCTGATGAAGGCATCAATGTGTGTATAACGTCCCTCAGGAACATACGGGATGCTAATGGTGGACATGGTGTGGGACATCCCCATGACAGCCTCAATGGGGAACTGCACACTCTCCGTGTGCAGCAAGTGGTGTTAGGCTCAACCCCTTCACTTGTGTGCCAGCTCTGTAGGATTTACCACATCTGTGTGTTGAAGGGGGTGTCCAGTGTAGGTCACACATGTTCAGCCAAATGACCTGTGAGTCTGTTCCAATGGTTGCATTTCCATTAGTGTGAGGCTGAGTAATAAAGGTGTTCGTAACACTCCTAGGTGCCTCATCTCTGTCAATGCAGGTCTCTTGCCACTTAGCATGTGGCATATCTGTCATACTTGTTGTAGATAATGCATAGGAGTCCATGTGTAGTTTAGCAACATGCATGCAGTTGCTCATGTATTAGGCTCCCGATTGGGCATGTAGTACATGGTAAGGGTGGGCGTAGTTCGCGAAGTAGCACTTCGCGAAGCTACGCAAAGTGAAGTTCGCACTACGCGAGCTACGCGTAGCACTTCGCGAACTGCGTAGTAACATGTTCGCACTGTGCAAGATGTTGTTTTCAATGATTGCACAGTGCGGACAAGCAACTGGCACTGTGCAATCATTGAAAATGGCATCTTGCACAGTGCGAGCTGTAGTTTTCTGCTGCTCGAGTAGATTTTTACTCGAGCGGCAGCTTTCTCAACGCTTTCTCAACGCGAACTGGTAGTTTCTCATCGCGAGCGGTCGCGAGCATACGCGACCCCTCGCAATGAGAAACCTGACCTCCTCGCGTTGGGAATCTCGCCGGGAGGTTTATTTTCCATGCTCGCGATCACCAACTTGATGTTGCTGATCGCGAACAAGGAAAAAGTCTCGCCAGGATGTCATTTCGCTTGCTCGCGGTCGCCAACTTGACGTTGAGGACCGCGAGCAAGCAAAAAATGACCGCAGCACTACGCAACACTACGCTACGTGTGTTCGCACTGTGCTACATGCAGTTCGCGTAGTGCGAAGTAACGCAAACTATGCAAACTACGCGAGCGTAGCGTAGTGCTTCGCCCAGGCTTAGTACTTGGTCGTGTATGTTTTTTTGCTAGGTCGACCACACAATGGGCCATCAACAGCTGCTGAGGGTGTGTCTCCTGTGCGCAGGTCGGCCTTCAGTTTCCTGATCCAGTGTAATGGCTCTTTGGTGATTGTGCATGCATTGTCGCTGGGTGTGCCATGTGACACTGGACACTCCTTACTTTACACCCGCGCCTGTTGCAGTTGTCCTTCTGACATCCTAGTCTTTGTGTGCAAAATGTGGCATATTGAAGGGAGATGGCGCCTGCTGCTGTAGGCCCTGCACAAGCACCCAGTGGCCACACACACAAGATGGTGTGCATCATGTTTGGCTGGCTCACATATGCCATGCTAGTCCACAGCATCTGTACCTCTTGCTGCAACCCCCTCTGCATTATGCACTTGATCCACAGATGGATCCACTCCAAGTTAAGACAGACCATCCCCCAGGGCCATGGCAACATCCGTGTCAAATACTGCCCTGCCCTCTACGGAGCAAGTACATCCAAACTCCCAGGAAACTGGTCCACTTCCAGCAGGCATCTGCACACCTCAGCTTCAACACCCTGCGCCCCAGCCACCTCACCGTCCAGCATAGATAGCTGCAATGGATCACTGTCTGCTGCAGGATGACCTCCACACTCTCCACCCACACTCAGGAGGCAGTCCACAAACCCGACCCCACACCAACCTTGTACGTCTGTCATCCTAGATCCTAGATCCCATTGGGCCATCTCCGTGCATCCAACCTTGCCCTGGGCACTGTTCTTCACATCCACCGTACTCCAGCATACAGGACATTGTTCTCCCACCTGGCCACACATACCTGGGACTCCCTCCCCAGGTACCTCCACATGAGCCATGACCCCTTTGCCTTGATGATAATCTCCCAAATAGGTCTCTCCGCACAGTTTAGCAAGCACCCCCTCAGCAGCCAGAGGCCATCACAGGTGAATGTTGTGCTCCATGCCTACATTGTATGATACCTTGTGACCCATGTGTGTCCTGTACTAGACTCTGATCTCAGGGTATGGATGGCTGGAGTTAGTTCAACACTCAGGCATAGTTAGACATTTCCACACACATATGTCGTTGAATAATGCCAAATGACAGCAACATCTCATGTGCAGAAAAATAAGATTTTATTTTTGTTGGGGTGAGTCTTTTGGTAGATTTGCTAAGGTGCACTACCGGGGGAATAGAATCCAAAGTTCACAGGGGGAGATGGCATCCTTGTCAGTTGGAGTCATCAGAGTCCAGACCACAGTGTTGGTCATCATTGGTCAGACTGTGACCAGCAAGTCCATGTGGCAGAGAATGTCATTGGGTGAGGTGCTGATGTTGTGCCAGAGGGCCAGGTGCCAGGCCAGGTGACCTGGGAGATGGGGATGGTCCGCTGACTCTCACGGTCTTTTACGTGGACGACGCACCTTCCTCCGGGGACCCTCAGATGCAGGCCTTGACGATGTTAGGGACGCTCCGTCAGACGAATCCTTCTCCTCCTCGTCCGTCCCTGTGTCTGGTGCAGGTCTACACCTGGTGGTACAGGGAGGGTTTGCCAGGCTTTGGGCGATCTGACGGAGTGATTGACTCACGTACCTGTGCACCGCCAGGAGCTCAGCCAGTCTTGCCTCCATCCGTCCTTGGTGTTGTTGATGACTGGCATGATGCTCGACCTGCAGGTTCTTAATCTCATCGAGGGTCCCCTGCATCCCGGAAAGTCTGGACACGACCTGGTCGATGTCTCTGGTGTCACGCCGGTATGAGTCCAGGATGTTGCGTATGTGTGACATACCGGGGTCCTGAGCTGGCTGGTCAGGTTCGCGCCTCCGCCTGCCTCCACTCCCACCACCCCTGCCCACTTGAGCCTGGCCTGCCCTTGTGGGCACATCGGGTCTACGGGACCCCTGAGGGATGGCATTTGCAGGGTTGCCTGGAGAACCTTGTCCCTCCTGGTCAGACTGGCTCTGTTGTTCAGTGCGAGCAGGGCTCCTGGGTGTGTCCTGGGATGTGGCAGGAATGGGGGTGGTGGTTGGCACAGATGTACCTGACGCAGGTGCTGCAGGTGCTTGGGCACCAGAGGGGCCAGGTTGGTCAGGGTCATCCACGGAGTGGTGAGAGTCATCGCTGCCGGTGGGATCGTCTTCACGCGGAGCCTGGGACAGTGATTCTTTCCCCCCCAGTGTTGGGGGGAGATCGACGACGTTGCCCTGTGTGTGAGAGAGAGACAATGTCAATGGTGTTTCCTGCCACATCTATGTTTCATACATATTCAAGTTGACACAGTTCCTCCAGGTAGTTGGTTGTCCCTAGCATTCCTCTCAATGTCCACTTGGGTATGGGTATGTTGCGGGGGACATATTGGGATGTTCTCCTGAGTGTTTGACCTGTAGATTGGTGGCTTTGATGCTTATTTGGCTCTGGATTGGTGTAGTTGTGTCACATGTCCATTGTGGGAGTGTGTGAATCCGTTGCCTGCCCCGGGGGTGTGTGCTTGTGTTAGGGGGGGGGTGTGACCGGGCGTGCTGTCGTGTGTAGTGTGAGTTGTCATTGGGTCTCCCAGGTGATGTGTCTGTCCCCTCATGGTGCATGCTGGCATGACAGTGAGTGTGAGTTCCTGTGCTAGATACCTGTGCTTGTGGAGTTGGAGTTTGAGTGTACAGTGGTCCCAGGAGGGCCTTGTGCTGCATACAGCAGGGCCCAGTGTCAGCTACCTTGTCAGTAGTTTGCCAGTCCCTGTGCATTGTGCATGGGTATGTACATATGCCATATGGGTTGAGGGCATTGTTGTCTGCGTTTCATTTCCACAATGTGTTGTGTGGGGCCCACCCTCCCAGCCTCCCGGACATCCAGTCTTGTGTTTGTGGTTGTTGTAGCCTTGGACATGGCCTTGTCTTGATTTGTGAAGGGTCCATGGAGACGTTAGTGGCATGAGCGTGGTTTGTGAGTGTGGTTGTGTGCGGTGAGTGCTTGTGGGAAGTTGCGTGCATTTGGTGTATATGTTGTGTGGACCCCATTGCCCCCATGTTACGTAAGTTGTTTGTGTACTCACCAGGCTCTGCGACTCCTTCCACTACGTGTACTCCCACCGGCGGTAACAGGGCCATCACCTTCTCCTCCCAGGGATGGTAGTGTACAGGTCTGCGGGGCGGCCCACCTCCAGTGATGTTAGTCTGGGCATATTCTTCATTCATTTTCCTCTTGACCGCCCGGCGCAGATCGTACCACCTGGCTTGGCATTCATGCCTGGTCCTTCGGACGGGCGCAACAGCATTCACCTTGTCGACAATCCTCTGCCACATGGAAGATTTTGCAGATATGCTGGTCTGTCTGACCAATGTTCCAAACAGCTGTGGCTCGACTCTGATGACTTCATTGACAAGGAGCTTCAGCTCCGCCGTAGTGAACTTTGGATTCTTGTCTGTGGGCACGGTATGGGGTGTGGGTGTGGGTGTGGGTGTGGGTGTGGATGGTTGTGGGGGTGTGTGTGTGTATGTGAGTGTGTGTGTGTGAATGTGAAGAGGGGGATGTTTGTGGTGGAGGTTGTGTGAAGGTGTGTGAGTGAAGGTGTAGTGAAGGTATGAGTGATGTGGAGTTGTTTGTGTGTGGGGTCTGGCAGCAGTGGGTCTGTTGCAAAGGCTCATGGGTTGTGTGTGTGGGCCCTTTTTATTGGTCCATTTTTGGGTGTGGCTGTTTTTGAATTTTGGTGGGTGTGTTATAAGAGGTGGTTGTGATTTGGGGGCTCTGTTTGGCTATTTGGATGTGCCAGGTCAGTCATTGAGATGCATTTGGTCATGTGGATGTGTTTGGTGATTATGTGTGAGTCGAATTGACCCTCCTTGTGCTGTTTTACAGTGTCCTGGTTCTGTATGATTTTTTTTCGCGTAGGTGCGATCCGTACATACGCGATGCTGGGTGTGGGTGCTGGGGTACGGTGTTGGAGTGCAGCGCGTACATGCGGTGGGGGTACGGTGCGTACACGGGAGAACCTGGGGTACGGCACGTGCATGCGGAGGTACTGCGCGTACAGGGGGGACAGCACGTTCATGGGGGGTGCGGTGCGTACATGCGGTGGGGGGGCAGTGGGTACGGTGCGTACATGCGGTGGGGGAGGCAGGGGGTAAGGTGCGTACAGGCGGTTCTTGGGTCCGGTGCGTACATGCGGTGGGGGTCAGGGGGTACGGTGTGTACATGCGGTGGGAGGGCAGGGGTTCGGTGCGTACATGCGGTGCTGGTGTACGGTCCGTACATGCGGTGCTGGGGTACGGTGCGTACATGCGGTGCTGGGGTACGGTGCGTACATGCGGTGAGGGGCAGGGGGTATGGTGCGTACATGCGGTGGGGGCAGGGGGTTCGGTGCGTACATGCGGTGCTGGGGTACCGTGCGTACATGCAGTGCTGGGGTACGGTGCGTATATGCGGTGAGGGGCAGGGGGTACGGTGCGTACATGTGGTGGGGTCAGGGGGTACAGTGCGTACATGCGGTGGGAGGGCGGGGGTTCAGTGCGTACATGCGGTGCAGGTGTACGGTCCGTACATGCGGTGCTGGGGTACAGTGCGGACATGCGGTGCTGGGGTACGGTGCGTACATGCGGTGAGGGGCAAGGGGTACGGTGCGTACATGTGGTGGGGGGCAGGGGGTTCAGTGCGTACATGCGGTGCTGTGGTACGGTGCGTACATGCGGTGGGGGACAGGGGGTACGGTGCGTACATGCGGAGGTACGGCGAGTACATGCGGGGGTGATGCGCATACAGGGGGGGATGGCGCATACAGTTGCGGGGCTGGGGTAGAGTACGGACAGGGTGGTGTACGGTGCTGACAGAATTGGGGGTGGGGGGGCTGTACGGCTTGTACACAGGCATAGGTTTACCCGTGTACATGTGTGCTACTGCATTAGCTCCGTACGGGCCTTTTTCCGTGCGATTGTGTTTTCGGGCGGATGGTCGGGATCGTACTTGCGCGTTCGGACTTGTGTTTTACGATTTGCACGTACAAATGTCCGGCTCACTCTCGTACACTTTTCCCGACGATATTCGGACGTAAAAAATTTCTGCCGCACTCTCGTAGACTTTTCCCGACGCTATTCGTAGATATCTTTTGCGTATGGATCGTACTTGGCCGTTTGTACGGTACTTGTACGACTCGTACATAAAAAAATACGGATACGAGTCGTACGGTATTTTTTTTTACCGGATCGGAATCGCCACCTTTATGTTATTGATACACACACACATATATATATATGTATGTATCTTCATGATATGCAAGCTATTAAAACATAGTCATCTTCAGTGGTACCTATCTAAATGTAACATATCTTAGATAGGTCAATAGATATAATTCAAAAGGTCTTAATTTCCTTTTTAACTATTTATTGGCGAATATTTTGCACACTCTATATTGCACTGGCACTCACGCACTTTACTGGTGCTGTCAGTTCATCCGCATGTCCGATCCAATTATTCGTGCATGCATAGAAGAATGTAATATACATATAAGAATACTCTATAACATTGAATGTCTAAACGAGATATTAAAGTTACCCACATAGAGAGAGAAAAAATTGCTAAATAACTGCTATATGAGGGTAACATAAACTTGGGTATTTTACCAACATAGTCCAATGATTTTTATAAGATCAACAAATTTGCAGCGGTGACAGGATCCTACCTCCTAGTTACAGAATACATTTGCTTACAGAATCATTATACATAGGCCTAAGCTACACACAAGTATGCATCATTACGAGGCCCAATTTTCCTAAGGAATCTAATCTCTCACAACAACAATTAACTGTTCGAATATATAGATTTTAAATTATTTTTTAATCACATTGGGTGTATTTGCACATTGCACTTTTACAGAAATAATATTTATATATTTTATTACTTCTGCTTTTAATCAAGTACCATGTATCACGTATTAGAACACAAGCAAAGGAGTGTACAGGTATATTATATAGACATACCCTTACAAGCATGGGCATATGACTTAAACCATGAACAAATTGACGGTATTTTACAGAGATATTTTTAAACAATGTTTACATTTAAAAAGAAAACAGAAAAACAAACAGTTATATTATTATCGTTAATATAGAAACCAAGTCCAAGTTCTTGTATTAGATTAGACTGTGGTTAAGCTTTTCTTTATGTTCATTGAAAAGTTGCGCGCAATGCTTGTCACGTGACCATGATTACTGATGTACTGTCACTTTAAAAGGCGTGCAATATTTTGATGCCATTGTCATGTGATCAAGGCTCAGGCGAGCCGAAACGCGTTATGGCGACATCTGGAATAAAGACGAAATAATTTGCACAAAGATTTGGGTTTGTGTCCATCCTTGAGGATTGCCGTTGAACGAAGGACAGCGGAGGAGTATTCAAGATATGTATGTATATATATATTCACTGAAAAAACCATAGGTTTCACACACGTTATAGTTAGGAATTATCATTTACAAAACCTTGCAAATTCACTTAAAAAACCATAGGTTTCACACATGTTATAGTTAGCTGTACATTTCACTCCTAAAAAACCAATGAAATTCCACGTTATAGTTAGATCAGGTAACTATAACTTGCGCGCCCACAATAAACTGCTGATGACGTCACATATTACATCACTCATGACATGGTCAGTGACATCACTCTTCACATCAATGATGACATCTGAAATGACACATTGTAGATTGCGGTCGCGCAAGTTATAGTTACCTGATCTAACTATAACGTGGAATTTCATTGGTTTTTTACGAGTGAAATGTACAGCTAACTATAACATGTGTAAAACCTATGGTTTTTTAAGTGAATTTGCAAGGTTTTGTAAATGATAATTCCTAACTATAACGTGTGTGAAACCTATGGTTTTTTCAGTGAATTTGTACGTTTTTTAAAATGCTAAGTTGTGTATTTATTTTTTATTTTTTTTTCTGGTTTTTTATTTTTTATTTTTTTTTTCTGGTTTTTCACTATGCGCACGCCCTGCGCGCACGGTGCACTTCGCGCACCGTGCGCGCGCTGTGGGCCACATTGCGCGGTCCATGCCGTGCGCGCCTCGCCTTTTTTACGCAGTAACATTAGGTTTTTTTTCCCTTGTGGGTCCTTTAATTTATTTAATAAATGTGATTGTTACTTCTTTATTTTATTTTTTAATTTTTTTTGCCGTGCGCGTACGGTAAGCTTACCGTACGCGTACCCCGCGATTTTTAAAAAAAATTATTAAATTTATTTTTCGTACTTATGGGTCCTTCTTGGACCCCCTGACAAACACTAGGGGGTCTGCAACTCTCTTCGTTGCCCCCGTTTCACATTCCCCACCTTTGTTTCTCAGTGCGAGAGACAGAAAATGGCGGCCGACACTTCCTGATTTCGACCGATTCGAATGTTTACAGTCATGTAACCACCAATCAGAATTGAGCTCGTGCACGGCACTGTATTGTATTGTATTGTAACTAAATTTATAAGGCGCACAGCTACCCACCATGGGGTCTCCCGGCGCCAGCGATGAGGAGGTTAACTGGGATAATTGTCTACTGCGCAAAGAGCCAAGTTTTCAGACCCCTACGAAACTGTGCAAAGATAGATTGACATTTTAGGGATACAGGGAGGGAATTCCAAAGCTTAGGGGCCAGATAAGAGAAGGAGCAGCCCCCCATTCTCGCCAGTTTGAATCTGGGGATCACGTAATTGCCCTGGAAGGAAGATCTGAGAGCGCGCGAGGGGACGTATGGGTGGACCCGTGAACGCAGGTACTGAGGTGCCGCACCATGTTTGATTTTAAACATGACGCACAGAGCCTTGAATTTAATACGGCTCTCTATGCGCAGCCAATGTAGGTCCCGCAGACCAGAAGTGATGGAAGATCTCTTCGGGACCTTGCAAAGAAGCCGAGCTGCAGAATTCTGCACCAACTGGAGTTTCTTGCGTACCTCTTGTGTACAACCCAGGTAAAGTACATTGCCATAATCAAGGCGGGAGGTTACCAGAGCTTGGACCACAGTACGTCTTGTTGGGACAGGAAGTAGCCAGAGAATTTTACGAAGCCACCTTAAGATGGTAAAACAGGTGGCTGAAATACTGACAACTTGTTGGCGCATAGATAAAGAATCGTCCAGCAAGAAGCCCAGGTTGCGTACATGCGTAACTGGTTGAGGTACCGGGCCCATTACCAAGGGCCAGTGTTTAGGGCCCCAAATATGTTTATCTTTGCCCAGAATGACTAACTCGGTTTTATCACCATTAAGCTTTAACAGGTTAGCCTGCATCCACTCAGCAACGCGACCAAGTCCCTCCTGACGTGTTGAAGAGGGGCATTCCTTACTGGAGGACAGAGAGAAGATGATCTGCGTGTCATCCGCATAAGAATAAAGAGATAGTCCCGCCTCCTCCACTATTGAGGCCAGGGGTCGTACATAGATGTTAAAAAGCATAGGTCTTAATGTAGACCCCTGAGGAACCCCATAGGCAGTTGTACGAATGGAGGAGGAGCAGCTTGATGAACAGACCTGAAATGAGCGCTGACACAAGAACGAGGCTAGCCAGGACAGAGCTGGCCCAACCACCCCAGCCTTTTTTAATGCGGTGATAAGAATAGAATGGGACACCGTATCAAAGGCGGCGCTCAAGTCAAGGAGTATCAGTGCCATGGTTTCGCCTTGATCCAGATGACTACGCAGAGTCTCAGTAACCCCCAATAGAGCAGTTTCAGTCGAAAAATTTGCACGGAAGCCAGACTGAGAGGAATGCAGATAACCTGTTGCCTCTATGTGTGCAGTTAGATGGGTATTAACATGCTTCTCCAGAATTTTTGAAAACATTGGTAGTAGGGAGATAGGCCGAAAGTTAGCAAAGATTGTGGGGTCCGCCCCAGGTTTTTTCAAAAGGGGAATCACCATCGCCCTCTTCCAGTCAACGGGGACAATGGACTCCCGAAGAGAGGCATTAAGCAATTCTTGGATCACCAAAAGGGGGCTGGTGCAAGCTGTCCAAGAATAGTAGGGGGCATGGGATCTAAAGGGGAGCCAGATTTCACCTTCGAAACACACAGACGTAGGGACTCTTGGTCCAATAACGGCCATACAGAGATCGTTTCCTTAGGAGGAGGGCTCTCATCGTACATAGTGAGAGAGGACCTGCTTTCGGGCAGTGGTGTATTAACTGCCAAAGAATTATGAATAGTTTCGACTTTCGTAATAAAGAAGTCAGCGATTTCATTACATTGGGCTTCATCAAGTATTGGAGGGGCTGGAGAAGTATTTGCCCCTGCCAACTTTTTTATCATAGAAAAAAGGGCCTTAGGACGATTAGTGGCCTTAGAGATGGATTCAGAAACGAAAGTCCCTTTTGTCTTCCTGCAGGCTAGATGATAGAGTTTTAAAGCTGCCCTATAGGTTAATTTACTCTCTGCTGAGTAAGTTTTCCTCCAACACCTTTCCAGGTGGTTGCACTTGGCCTTCATATTTTTGAGGTCCGGCGTAAACCATGGTGCAGGAGGCAAATGTACAAGGGGACGCTTAATGCGAAGAGGGAGATGATGCTCAATAGTGGATGACAGCCACTGTGACACCTCCAAATTTAAAGAGGATAGAGGGCCAAATGTATCCGGGCATGTAGATGTCAACTCGGCGTTGAACTTATCCAAGTTCAGTTTAGACCAAACTCTAAACTTAGTGGCATAAGGAGGAAGGACTGGTGGAACGCCGCTAGCTAAAATAAGGCTAAATTGAACAGCAAAATGATCGGACCAAATAAGGGGGAGTGGTGAAATACTGCAATCCAGCGAGATATTAGATAGAACTGGATCCAGTAAGTGCCCTGCCTGGTGGGTGGGTCCCTGATTACGTAACACCAAATTAATTGCCTCACAATCAGCAAGGAAAGCTTTGATCAGTTTGTCATTGGTGTCTTCTAAATGAAGATTAAGATCACCCACAATAACAAAATTTGCCGCCTATAATAATAGTAATTATTATTATAATATATAATAATAATAATTTGCCACAATAACAAAATTGTACGCGTACGGTAAGCTTACGGTAAGCGCACGGAGCGCGCTTACAGATATATATATTGATTTAAATGCTATTTTCTCAGGACCTACTGAACAGATTTACACCAGACCTACAAAAGGCACTTCCTTGACCTGAGGACTACCTCTCTGCCAAATTTCAAGTAATTCTGCTCAGCCGTTCGGGCTGTAGCTGTGTCTAAAGGTCCTATGGAAAAATGCATGGGGAAAACGCGTTTTGGAACCCCCCTTTTTTCTCAGCCCCCGCTTGACGATTCCCCCCGAGACTTTCAGGGTAGGAGCGTAGCGTAGCGCCCCATTAGTTTTGAAAATTTCGCGAGGATTCGTCGACCGGCGCCAAAGTTATTCCAAATAGAATGTTGCGGATTTCCTATGGAAACAGGGTCCTAACTATAACTATCTACTGGCGACCGCCAGTAGATAATATATATATATTTATATATAAATATATGTATGTGTGTATATATATATATTTGTACATTGTTATATAATTTAAAAATTATAAAATAAAATAAAATTAATAGTTTATGAATTGTGTTAAAGTAAATATATATGAATTATTATGTATGTGTGTTTACGTTTTTAAATTAAGATTATTTGTTATATTTCTTAAAATATTAAAATTTAAATTTAATCTACTTTATTTTTACATATTTTTTATTTAACATATTTAATATATATTATTTTATTTTATATACCTATAAAATTCAATATTTTGTACTTTTATATATGTAACATCAATATTTTTTTCAAATCTTTTGTACTTACCTGTTTAAGTGTAGGGGCTCGATATTTGCATTGTATATTTTTGCATCAATATTTTTTACTATATTTTTAACATCGATATTTTGTCAGTGAACCACTACTCTGAGGCATTACCCCAGAGAAAGGTCTTACTAAACAGATGAATTTATTGCAATCTATTCCTACAATCATTCATCAGAAAGGAGAGAGGTCTAAGGGAACTGGTCAGTATGCCATAAAACAGAACTATAATTAGCCATCATTATGGAGTGAGTCTCAATGAATAGTTTAGACTGTTGTAAAGCACTACCATACTCCAACAGCAGGGGACATCTGGCAGTGTAGAGGCTAGTTCTCTAATAGATAGTACACCAGCTCTAAAAACTAGATTATAGATCAGACGATATATGTTAGAAATACAGTATCATTCATTAGTAGCTCAGGAATAATAGTTATTTCACTTATGCAGTTGGCTAGCAGATATTTTTAAGTCTCTGAAAATGTTACTAAGCACCTATGCTCACTTGATGATGTCATTAGTGATGTTATTTGAGGAGGCATCAGTGATGTCACTGACCATGTCATGAGTGATGTAATATGTGAGGTCATAAGCAGTGCAATGTGGGGGCGTAAGTTATAGTTAGCGCTGGTAACTGTAACTGCTGAATTTCTATGGTTTTGTGTGTGGGAAATCAGAGCCTAATTATAACGGCCCAGTATCCTTTGTTTTTTTCAGCACATTTTCAAGGTTTGTATTAATCTACTTCCTAAATATAATATCACAGGTTCCAGGGAGGTTATATGTGGGAAAAATAATTAATATTGTGTGAGTGGTCATATTGGTGTGTATGTGGGTGTGGGAGTCATTGAACGGGCGTGTGTGTATGTGTGTGAATGGTGTTGTGGGCATGAGAGTGGGTGTGTGAGTGGTTGTATGGGTGTGTAGTAGGGGATATAAGTGGTTGCATGGGTCTGTGAGTGGGTGTGTGAGTGGTTTTGTGAGTTGATGTGTGGGTGTGTAAGAGGGTGTGTGATGGTTGTATGAGTCTGTAAGTGGGTGTGTGAGTGGTTTTATGGGTGTGTGAGTGGCTGTATGGGTGTGTAAGGGGGTGTGTGAGTGGGTGTATGGGTCTGGGAGTAGGTGTGTGAGTGGTTTTGTGGGTGTGTGAGTAGATGTGTGAGTGATTGTATGGATCTGTGAGTGGGTGTGTGAGTCTTTTTTTGGGTGTGTGAGTTGATGTGTGAATGGCTGCATGGGTCTGTAAGCGGGTGTGCGAGTGGTTGTATGTATCTGTGAGTGGGTTTGTGAGTGGTGGTGTCAGTGTGTCAGTGGGTGTGTGAGTTGGTAGTGTGGGTGTGAGAGTGGGTGTGTGAGCAGTTCTATAGATAATGTCATCCAGGATGTCATCAGTGATGTCATTAGAGATGTCATCAGTGATGTCGCGGACCATGTCATGAGTGATGTAATATGTGAAGTTATAAGCAGTGCATTGCGGACATACGTTTGCTCAGGTAACTATAACTGTTAATTTTCTATGGATTTGTGTGTATTAAATCTGATCCAAACTTTAACGTCCCTGTAACATTTGTTTTTTTAGTGAATTTCGATGTTCTTTTATTCAGTTACCTAACTAGAATATCCCTATAAACCTTGTTTTTTTAATGCATTTACAGGCTTTTTTAATTTTGTTCCCTAACTGTAACCTGTAATTTTGTAGAGTGGGTGTGTGAGTGACTGTATAGGTCAGTAAGTGGGTGTGTGAGTGGCTGTATTGTCCTGTGAGTGGGTGTGTGAGTAGCTGTATGGTCTATGAGTGGTTTTTTGGGTGTTTGAATGGGGGTGTGAGAAGCTTTATTGGTGAGTGAATGGCTGTATGGGTCAGTGACTGGGTGTGTGAGTGTCTTTATGGCTGTGTGAGTGGGTATGTGTTTGTATGGGTATATGAGTGGTAGTGGGAGATGGTTTTAGTGTGTGAGTGAGTATGTGAGTGGTTTTGTGTGTCAGTGAGTGTATGTGTGAGTGGCTGTATGGGTCTGAAAGTGGGTATGTAAGTGGATACATGGGCCTGTGAGTGGGTCTCTGAATGCCTATGTGGGTATGTGAGTGAGTGCATGAGAACCTGCATGGGTCTCTGAGTGAGCGTGTGAGTGCCTGTGTGGGACTCTGAGGGGTGTGTAGTACCAGCATAGAACTGTGAGTAGGTGTGTGAGTGCATGGATGCATCTGTGAGTGGGTGTGAGAGTGCCTCTGTGGCTCTATATATAGATGTTTAGGTGGATGCATGGATCTGTGATTGGGTGTGTGAGTACCCGCAAAGGTGTGTGAGTCGGTCTATGAGTGCCCGCATAGGTGTGTGAGTGAGTGCCTGCATGGATTTCTGAGTGGGTGTGTGAATGCCTGCATAGCTCTGTCAGTAGGTCCCTGAGTGTCTGTGTGGGAGTGTGAGGGTGCATTTTTGGCTCTGTGAGTGAGTGTGTGAGTGGTGGTGTACATCTGTGAGTAGGTGGGTATAAGAGTGCCTGTGTGGGTCTATGAGTGGGTGTGTGAGTGCCTAAGTGGGTCTTTTAATGGGTGTTTGAGTGGCTATATGTATCTGTGAGTATGTGTGTGACTGTCTATGTGGGACTCTGAGTGGATGTGAAAGTACCAGCATAGAACTGTGAGTGCCTATGTGTCTATGTGAGTGGGGTCTGAGAGTACCTGTAAGGTTCTGTGAGTGGGTGTGTGAATGCCTGTGTAGGTCCGTGAGTGGGTACATGACTGTCTCTGCAGGTCTGTAAATGGGTGTGAGAGTACCTGTGTTGGTGTCTAAGTAGGTCAGAGAGTGTTTTTTAGTCCAAAATGCATTAAGATTCATGATTCCATCATGAATTTACATGGGGGCTGTGCTGAGCCACAAGAGGGATCCGTGGATTCCTGAAGTGGGAATATAACTCAATTTCATACCCAACATAGGTCCCTCTGACACTCCTCTAATACACCCGTGGGGCCAGGGTACCTCTACTCTGACCCCTTTAATCATTTTAACCCCTTCAGTGCCCATGACGAGCTGGACTCGTCATGAGCCGCGGTGGCGCTGTGCCCATGACGAGTCCAGCTCGTCATAGACCCCGCCCGCTAATGCAACGGCCGGCACTGGGCGGGGAAAGGGGCGGGCACTGAAGGGGTTAAGACCCGTGGACTGTGCCACAGTACTTAAAATGACGGCTGCAACGTCCCAGCCAGGTTGTGGTCAACCAATTGTGGTGTTGGTGCTGGTGCATGGCTTCGAGGATCCTCCACAGTGGATACGTGGAGGCTCAATGTCTGTAGATATGCAGTTTTGTTTTTTCTTTAATAACTCTGCAACTACTGAACAGATTTACACCAGATTACAAAAAGGGCTATTTCTGGACTAAGTGCTACCTCTCTGCCAAATTTAGTGTTATTCCGTCCAGCAGTTTGGGCTGTAGTCCTGTTCGAAATTCCAATGGGAAATTGAAAGGCAAACACACATTTTGTGACCCCAAGTTTTCTCAACCCTTGCTTGAGGGATCACAAGGAAACTTTCCATGCAGAACTAGACAACCTGGGCAACTTTATTCGGACAAATTTGTGAAGATTCATCAAACAGTACCAAAGTTATAAACTGGCAAAAAACACTTTTCCTATGGAAACTAGGCCCTAACTATAACCACCTACTGGCAACCATCAGTAGATTATATAGCATGGACGTATTTAATGAACTACAGCTGGTTGGTCCTCTTTGAAAAAGTCACTTCTGCAGAAACGCGACTGCAAGGAGTTTTTAATTGCACACTAGGAAGACTGTGTTCACCAGAGTGTGGTAGCAATAAATCCACTTACTGCGAACCTGAGCATGTGTTGGAGCCCGTTCTTCAATTAGGGGTGGGTTTTGGACTGTGTGTTTTTTCAAGTTGCCAGCACTGGAATCCGATACACCCTTTCGGCCTGGTGCACCACTACTGCTGGCTAAGTTTAAGGTTGCACGAAGCTACATGTCATGGAGCCCCCCCATGAGTGAAGAGGAATTTGGTGCAGCACTGCGAGCTGAGTGTCTGCTGATGTCTGGCTGCAGGATGCCGTTTTGCTCCATAACGTTGGTGAAAGAGGAGAGCAATATTGACCTGCATTATGGGGCACTGTAAAGAGGCGAGGAAGTCAGCCACAGCGACTGACTTTTCTGCCATGGAGGTAATCATGAAACCCATATGCTGGCAGGAGTCAGGGCATTATTGAAGCGCATGAGAATAGGCTACTTCACCCAAAATTACAATTATGGCATTGAGATCGGCTTAATTAGCATATTGAACGTTGCGCTGTAACGGTATCGATCGGTTCGACACCACAGCCTCTGCCTATTCGGTGATGGTGCTCTCTCCACGGCCGGACCGCCGTGTACAAATATTTGAAACCAGGGTGCCCTGAAGCATTTGAGAGGCACTCACAGCGATCTGATTTGAATGCAGCTGGTCTGGCCGTGGAGAGAGCACCATCGCCGAACAGGCAGAGGCTGTGGTGTCAAACGATCGATACTGTTACAGCGCAACGTTCAATATGCTAATTAAGCCGATCTCAATGCCCAGATACCTACGAAGGAGATAAACATGCTTTTAATGAGAATACACACAGTGAACCTATCATGTCCCATCATGCATCAAATGAAATTGTACTGGACCAACTGCCCACTGGGGGCTAGCAAAGACATAAATGACGCCGGAAATTGGACAATGTGAGACATTACTGTGGTGTTCTAGCAGCCTTTGAAGAAGAGACTTGTAGTCTTGAAACGCGTCGGCAAATGAGAGTGAAGTTGGAGCGGGGAGACCGGCTGCATTCAAATCAGAATGCTGTGAGTGCCTCTCAAACGCTTCAGGGCACCTTGGTTTCATATATATATATATTTTTATATATATTCTTTCCTTTAATATTGGGAAAACTGCTGATATACATATGTATATATGCATATTGGAGCATATACTGATGTTTATCAGGAAAAATCGGCTTGGTTTTCCTTTGATGGACCCCTCACTCGCAAGAGGCTGACCGCTGTTTCTCAAGCCAACTCGGATTGGTAGCTTCTTTGGAGCTTTTTCGTGGACAGCCCCCTGTCCGACCTTTACATACAATCAGCCCGTTTGCAGTGCTCGAGTGACCCTGGAGGGTCGGAGGACTTGTGGGGACACAAGAGAGACTTGCAGTAAGTCGGGGTACAATAGGGTCATATGTGGCAGGTGGGAAGGTGCTGAAATCTGCCTGTTCTTATGTTCAAAAACCACAAAGGACTCTGAACGAATGTTAATTTAATAAAATTAATAAGGTGCAATGGCGGATGAGACGCTGCGGGAAAGAGAGAAAGCAGCAGAAGAACTATTTTTAAACTTGCCTGTCATCTCTGACAATAATAACCAGACACCGACACAAGTAGATCAAAACCTGGATGTTAGGAGTTTATTAAAATCTCTGGAAAAAAATAGTCGAAGCGAGCTCACGAAGTGGTGGGAAATGAAGTCCCTAGAAAAGTACCACGAGGCTGGCCGGGTACCAAGAGGTCTGCGCATAATGCTTGCCCCCAGTTTTGAAAACCCTAACCCACTTCTTCTCAAGGAGTGGGCAGAAAGTAACCTCGAAGCTTCCATGCGACTCGTCTGTTTATTGGTAAAATATGCTAGAATTGATAGGGAATTCAACATCAAGGAAATGGCACGCATCCAAACTGAACTCGAGTCTTTAACTACGACCAATAATAAAGACTTTATCGACAAGAGCATCAAAGATATGAATGACCGTATCAAAAGACAAGAGGATGTAATCAAGACTAGAAAAGATTTTAAGTTTGCTCGGGACAAGAACGATTACGAGCAGGGGCAGCTTTTTACTTTCGCACATAAAAACGATCACGTAAAAAAACAGAAAGTGCTAGCCCAGTCCCTAATCCATCACGCGGATGTGAAGGCCAGTAATCCTGCCGCTGTTTCTATCTTGGATATAAGCACAATATCCAGTGATACAGAGTCCGATCTCAGCAGCAATTCGGAAGGCATCTCAAGACCTAGATTAGGTCCCCTATCATATGCTGAGGAGACGGATTTTATCCGGGAACAAAGAAAACAGTCCTTATGACTGAGAAATGCGTCAGCACAAGGAACAAACAAAGAAACCGCCGCATGTGTGAGAGGTGGAAATGCGCAAGGAACAAGAGGCAGGGGTGCACAGATAAAGAAAACCAGGAGCTCCCAACAACATCAGTGAATCAAACTATAGTAAACCTTACAGACATCCAACTCAATGATGCCGAAAAACAACTCTTGGCGTTGGGTCGTAGTTTCTGTCCTGAGAGCAACTTTAACTATGTGCAGACAAGAGTTGAAATTTATAAATTCATCAGGAAGCTTAAACTTAGAACATTCTTTACCATCAAAACATGTCAAAACCAAACCTATTCTCTCTATGCAAGCCGCAGGCGGTGGCCTCACAGCAGGAGAAATACCTTTACTAACGACACTACATGCTCTTCGAGAGAATACCGCTGAGTCTAGTGGTGAGGAGCCCAATACACAAGACATTGCCCAAGCAGAAGGCATCAATATATCGTCTCCTGGCCACAGTCCATTTAAAGCACCGTCTTCCTTTGTGCCGATCATGCCACGAGATGCTTTGGACATCTTCCATTATCGCATCACAGATGAACTGAAAATATTGTACCGCAAATCTCTGAGGTATAAATACAAGCGGAACGGTAAAAACAATGAATATTTTCAACTTATGGAAAATCTCAAGAACAATGATGCTGTGGTCATTAACAATTCAGACAAGGGAGGCAACATTGTTTTGTGGGACAAGCAACTTTATAGAGCAGAGGCTTACCGGCACATCAACAATGAACAATGGTATGAACAATCTGATGCCTCCTTTGTCAGGAAAATGAATAGAGACTTTAAGAGTGACCTTATGTCTTGGCAAAGGGAATGTCTTATATCTAAAGATGAATTCAAAATTTTATTCGAGGAATTTCCGACCTTACCCACGTTTTATCTCATTCCAAAGGTGCATAAAGGCATTGATCCGATGCCCGGAAGACCTATCATTTCAGCGAAAAACAGCACATTTGAGTGCACCTCAAGCTATGTAGACTTTTACCTCCAAGAGCATGTTACCAATTTGCCTTCATACTTACGTGATTCAAGTGATTTTTTATTGAAATTGAATGCAGTGCAATGGTCCAATGAATATCTGTTTTTAACATTAGATATCACCACTCTTTACACTAGCATAAGACATGATGATGGGTTAAAAGCAGTTGATTTTTACCTCAAACAAAGATGCATCTCTATGTACAAACATAACGCCATGCTGATAAAAATGATACATTGGTGTCTCTTCAATAATATTTTTATGTTTGATGGTAAAATCTTTAAACAAAAACAGGGCGTGGCTATGGGGGCATGCTTCTCCCCCAGCTATGCATGTTTGCATGTAGGCTGGTGGGAGGAGCATGTCCTCAAGGTCGAAGATAGTGCTCTATTTAACGAACATGTCATGCATATGTGGTGATATATTGACAATGTGTTCATTGTGTGGAAGGGAACCCATGCTGAGGCCTGTAACTTCATTAATGTCATCAACACAAATGAACTTAATTTAAACTTCACGGCACACATTGACCCTGTTACCACCAATTTTTTACTTTTAGATATCACAGTGTTCATTGAACAAGGGATTATCGAAACTTGTTTATTTAGGAAACCTACCGCAGGCAATAATTTATTACATGAATCAAGTTTCCATCCCCACCACACTATTTCTAGTCTCCCCTACAGAGAATTTTTGCGTATTCGTAGGGCGTGCAGTTCTATAACCTCTTTGACATTTGCACAACAAGCTGCCAAAGTAAGACTAATAGAATGTGGCTATGATCCAAAGAAATTGGACATTGCTCTTCAGAAAGCAAATGAGAAGGACAGACTAGAACTATTGAAACCTGTGAATAAACATAAAAATGTGGCCATTTTAACACCTGTCAATATTGATGACACTGTCAGAGAGAGCAGGCATGATGATATTTCTTGTAGATTCATCTCTACCTACAGTAAACAAGCCAATGCTATCAAGTATATCATTAATACACAATGGCCCATAGTCTTAACAGATGTCACATTGCAACAGATACTACCCAAGACACCCAATTTCACGTACCGCATGGCTTACTCGATGCGCAGTGATCTAGTCAAAACCAGTCCAGAACTCAATATTAAAAGCAGTTGGCTAACCCCTAAGAAAGGTTTCTTCAAATGCAGCACTTGCCGTGCATGTAAATTTGGCATCAACACGACATCATACTCCACTGCTTTTTCAGATACACCTGTCCATTTGACTAGGCACTATACTTGTCGCACAGAGTTTGCGGTATATGTATTGAGATGTATCAGTGGGTTACAATATGTCGGCAGTACAAAACTGCAGGTATTCATTATTGCAACTCCTCCGGGCAACTGTCAACTCTGATCCCACCTACCCAGTAGCGAGACACATCAAGCTTGAGCACAACAATAATCTCAATGTGCTCCAATATTTTGTTATTGACTGTGTGCCCATCAACAAACGTGGAGGCAATCGGGAGAAACAGCTCCGACACTTAGAAACTAAGTACATCATCGAACTTGATACCAAAGCTCCCCGAGGTCTCAATATTTGCGAAGATTTTCACTATTATCTATAGACACTTGGCCTTTTATACAGAGCCTTATCATCTTGTTTACATGACTGTTTTGCACATGCTGGTTTTACGTGATACTGCACACATTTCGTTTTTTAATGGTTCGGTCTCTGCGATTCTCCCTTATTTATGTCTTTTTACCAATTATTTATATGTTCCCATGTGAATTTAAAATTTCTGATTTTAAGCTATTTATTGGCGTTTTTGCACAGACTTGTCATTGAACCATTCACTTAAATCACTTAAATCAAACCCGTTTTGACATGACACAATACATGGCTCAATAATGTATTTTTCATCCATCTTACTCCCTTAGATTGGGTGTGATTTCTTGTGTCTATCTGGAGGGTTCCCTAGACCAAGTTAGTTTTGAAACAAGTCTCATATAAGACAGGAAGTACATATTTGCATTTGAGCATATATTACGTTTTTGTATATCAGTCTTCTGATGCTGCTTTTTCATTTATTATTTTTATTTTTATGTCATGAAAAAAAGCTCAGGAGACTGGAGTCATGCTATATTGTAGAATTAAATACAAAAGACCCTATGGGATTAAATATGGAAGAAGATCTAATTACACATTTGTAAAATCTTATATAGGTACGAAACATTAACAGTAAGAAAAAGAGAGAAAATAATGCACCCCTCAGAAATTTGGTTTGAACTCTTTTGTTGAGTTTTTATTATTTTTTGTTTATCGTTTCACAGGTTAGACACAAAATTTAAGATAGACTTGAGCAGACTGAGATTTAAATTTGCCCACTGGAGCTGAATTATTTAAAGCAAATGTTGGCAATTGTCACTTGAGAATAGAAGTGATATTTTTATGGAGAGTAGATGCTGCCATACCCACTAGGGTTATATTGTGAATATTTACAAAGGAAAATACACAATCGCTTGATTTAACAAGGATTGTGTTTGCATTAGCGGTTGGATAAAGTTTTATTCAAATTGCAAAATAATGAATTGGAATATTTGTAATTGTAAACTGCTAAAAATTCAGTTTGAATTAATTGTTGTATTAATATCTACTTAAGAAAATATATGAATTATCTAAAAAGACGATTGCAGGCAAAACGGATTATTCTGTTTTGAAAGAACTACCAGTCTTTCGTCTAATACACTGGTGTTGTAGCCACATCACGTGAGAGGGTTTTCACACACTGTGGTTAAAATGTCCGACCTACAAATAGTTAAACTATTGATGAACAAGCCTGACGCATCTTTTCAAGCTGTCGTAATAAATTATTTGGCCAGAACATAGCGTTGTCAATCTTTGCCTGTGGGAAAAAGAGAGCGCAATATTACGGACCGTTCCTGGGTGGTCCTTTGGTGACGACGCACCCTTTGGTTTGGAGAGCAGCGGCTGTACCGAGGTGAAGAGGAGTAAAATATATATATATATATATATATATATATATATATATATATATATATATATATATATATATTACCTACTGGCGGTCGCCAGTAGGTAGTTATAGTTAGGACCCTGTTTCCATAGGAAAACCGCAACATTCTATTTGCAATAACTTTGGCGCCGGTCGACGAATCCTCGCGAAATTTTCGAAAACTAATGGGGCGCTATGCTCCGCTCCTACCCTGAAAGTTTCGGGGGGATTCGTCAAGCAGGGGCTGAGATAAAAGGGGGGTCCCAAAACGCGTTTTTCCCATGCATTTTTCCATAGGACCTTTAGTCCGAGCTACAGCCCGAACGGCTGAAAAGAATAACTTGAAATTTGGCAGAGAGGTAGTCCTCAGGTCAAGGAAGTGCCTTTTGTAGGTTTGGTGTAAATCTGTTCAGTAGATTCTGAGAAAATAGCCTTTAAATCAATATATAAATCTGAGCCAGCTTACGGTGCGCTTACGGTGCGCTTACCGTACGCGTACGGTGACGTGCGCGAGCGCGATTCTGATTGGCTGTTAGATCTTAGTAAACATTCGAATCGGTCGAAACCAGGAAGCGGCGGCCGCCATTTTGTGTGTTTCACTCAGAAAAAAAAGGGTGATAACTTGAAAAGGGGGCAAGGAAGAGAGTTACAGACCCCCTAACATTTGAAAGGGGGTCAAAGAAGGACAGAAAAGTACAAAAAAACCATTTATTAATTTTAAAAAAAAATCGCGGGGTACGCGTACGGTAAGCTCACCGTACGCGTACGGTAAAAAAAAAAAAAAATGAAATTAAATGCAGATTTAAGTGTTTAGATATTAGGGGGCTCTAAAAAGAGCCGTTGTGTTTATTGTGATTTTTTAGTGGTACCTACAAGTAAGTACCGATGCAGAGTCTAAGGTTCAAGAGGAAGACTCTGTTCCCTTCATCATTGAAGTGTACACCATCTCCTCTATAAATGTCTTGCATGTTGTAACGCAAGTTGTTGTGGTAAATGGAACCCATACCATAGTCACGGAGGAAAGCAGAAACAGATTTGTTGACGTGCTTTCTTGCTTTGTCAATCTGTGGACAAAAATGATTGGACCAGTTCCATTTTTGCCTTTGGCATATGTTAGAAAACACAAAGGCAGTTTTAGGGAAAAGTGAAAACAGTTGTGCAAAGGTCTCCTTCATAAGCATTTCCAGACCTACCCCAGTCAAAGTGCCTAGGTCATTGCCACCACAGTGCACTATTATGAGGTCAGGGTGTTGGATTTGCATGAAGGATTTCACCAATGGCATCAATTGGTGCCACTTTAACCCTCTCTGACCAATCCATTTAATGTCTACATTTGGCAAAGCAAGGTCTCTCACCATACCTGTTTTCTCTGCATACTTTTCACTCCAGAAGACATAGCTGTGACCTACAATCCACACTGTGAACATCTTCAAAGGAGATATGGATGCACTCAGGAGGTATCTTTCAGAAGAATGGCAAAAAGAAATGAAAGACAGTTTGGAAATGGAGGCATACATATTTTTTTAAAATAAAATGAACTCATTGGCTGTTTCATACCATTCTACACTAAAAACTCGTGTCCCCGCAATGCACTGCTGATGACGTCACATATTACATCACTCATGACATGGTCAGTGACATCACTGATGACATCACCAATGACTTCTCAAATGACATCACTGATGACATCATCCAGTGACTGTGTGTTTCTGAAAATGTTAAATCTCTTTTACATATATATTCAATGAAAAAACCAAAGGTTTCACACACGTTATAGTTAGGAATTAGTATTTAAAAAACCTTAGAAATTAAATGAAAAAACCAAAGGTTTCACACATGTTATAGTTAGCTGGAAATTTCACTCGTAAAAAAACAATGAAATTCCCCCGTTATAGTTAGTTCAGCTAACTATAACCCGCGCGCCCGCAATGCACTACTGATGACATCACATATTACATCACTCATGACATGGTCACTGACATCACTCATGACATCACTGATGACATCTCAAATGACATCACTGATGACATCACTGATGACATCATCCAGTGAATGTGTGTTTTTCTGAAAATTAAATATGTTTTATATATGTTTATCTCAAGGTCAATGGAAGAATAAATGGGTATATAAGTGTCTAAATGGATGCTTTTTTTTTGAAAAATGTATTGTGTAACTGACTGATTAAGTGTATCATAGTGAATACATGGCTTACTGAGTAATGTTTAAATATGAAAATATCTGTATCAGTCTCTCACTTTGTGTATAAGTGGCTGCATGGGTTGGTGATTACCTTCATGGGTGTCTATATAGGTTATTAGTTGTTTTTTTGAGTATCAGTCTGAGTGTCTGCATGGTTCGGTGGGGGGTATTACGTAGTGCATAGGTGCATGAATGAGTGACTCACTGTTTGTATGTGTTGAAGACAGCATGTGTGCAGGACTGTATGGGTGGATGAGTGTGTGTATGGGTGTGTTAGTGAGTGTATGACTGTCTCAATAGTGTCTTTATGAGTAACTACATATCTATTAAACTAGTATATGTGACTATTGGTGTATATAAGTGAGTATATGTGAGAGTGAGAGATTGAACGAGTTCCTGTATGAATAAGTATGTGTTTCTATAAGTGACTGTTTATAAGACTAAGTATGTGTAAGTTTCCGTAGAAGTAAGTGTGGTGGTGTGTGTATAACTGTATATGCAAATAAATGTATGTTTGTTTCTTTATTAGCATGAGTGAGTATGTGTGAGTAACTCTATGGATGAGTGGCGTTGTGTAACAGGATGTATAGGTGTATGAGTACATATGATGAGTGAGTACATGTATGAGTGACTGTATAGGACTGTTGGTGAATGAGTGGATGTGTATGTGGTTCTTAGAATTACTGAAGAGGTTGTTGTAACTGGTATTGGTATGTCCATTGTTTTGAAAATTTTAGTCTCTATTTTTGAATGTGTGTATCAAAGGTTATATTAGGGGAAGAGGAGGTCTGCCACTCTATCACAAGGATGATGTCATCAGTGATGTCATCAGTGATGTCATTTGAGATGTCATCAGTGATGTCATGAGTGATGTCAGTGACCATGTCATGAGTGATGTAATATGTGACGTCATCAGTAGTGCATTGCGGGCGCGCGAGTTATAGTTAGCTGAACTAACTATAACGGGGGAATTTCATTGGTTTTTTATGAGTGAAATTTCCAGCTAACTATAACATGTGTGAAACCTTTGGTTTTTTCATTTAATATATATATATATATATATATATTTATATATGTTACATACTGTACGTAGTTATAGTTAGGACCTTGTTTCTATTCAAAAAGCGTTTTTTCTTTTGCCAATATCTTTGGTGCCGGTTGACGAATCTTGGTGTAATTTTCAAAACTAATGGGACCCTCTGGTCAGCTCCTGCCTTAAAATTTTGGGATGATTCGTTAAGCGGGGGCCGAGAAAAAAGGGTGTCCCAAAATGCGTTTTCCCTGTGTTGATCTACATAGGAACTTTAGGCAAAGCTACAGCCGGAACTGCTCAACGGATTTACACCAAATTTGGCACCAAGAGGCGCGTTTGCAGAGTGGTATAAAAAGGGAGTGTGGCCACGGACCACCTCTCCACAATCCAGCTGTGTGGCGCTTACTGGAGGTACCTGGTGTGCTAGTTGGCCACAGGGACCCTCAGTATTCAAGGGGAATTAATTCCCCAACTGACAACGTGCCAGGGGGTGTGTTTGCAGAGTGGTGGAGAAAGGGGCGTGGCCTTTGTCTACCTCTCAGCAATCCCACTGTGTGGGGCTTACCGCAGGTAAGAGGTAGGCTAGTTGTCCCCTGAAGGACCCCCAGCAGCGAAGGGGACTTGAATCCCCATCCACGAGCATGCCAGGGATCGCGTTTGGAGAGTGGTGAGCAAAGGGGGCATGGCCTGCTATGAGTACTTACCAATGATGCTGTATGGGACTTAATGAAGGTAATAGGAGGGGTAGTTGGCCCCCAAGGATGTCCTTGGGGGCCAACTACCCCTAGTGTTACCTCCAATAAGTCCCACACAATGGGATTGCTAAGACATCTTCGGAGGCCATGCCCCCCTTTCTCCTTCTCCACCACTCTGCAAATGCGCCTCATGGCAGACTACGGAATTAAGTTCAATTTACTCCTGAGGGAGTTTAGGGGCCAAGAAGCCCTCCTGGTACCTTCTGTAAGTCCTACGCAGCGGAATTCCTGAGCGCTGGTTGGAGGCCCAGCACCCTTTCTCCACCACTCTGCAAACATGACTACTACTTAAAGAAGCATCTTTCTGAACCTCAGACTTAGAGGTAGTTTTAATCCCCTTGCCCTATTATGTACTAGGGCCTTAGAGTGCAGGTCATGCCAATCACAGGGGTACCCCAATGCATAGTGTTCCCTAGTGTATGTAGGTGTTTTCACTGTATTCTAAGTGTCTTTTAGCATAGCACTGGTTCTAGACCTGGTTAGTCAGAGTCAGTGACCACCAGTAGCCATCAGCAAAAAGTTGGGGACACAGGATGTCTTTGCAACAAGGCCTCTTTCTGCTCCTCTGTAGGTTCTTTCTGCACCTTTCTTGCTTCTTCCTGCATTTTTCTTAATCTTTCTGGACTTCTGTTGCCTCGTTCTGCATTTCTCTTGCTTCTTTCTGTGCCTTTGTTCCTCTTTCTTCACATGTCCTACCTCTGTAGGCATAGTTAGAAATTATCATTTAAAAAACCTCTAAAATTCACTGAAAAAACCGTAGGTTTCAGGGACATTATAGTTAGAAATTAGCATTAAAAAAAACCTTTGAAATTCACTGAAAAAACCATAGGTTTCAGGCACGTTATAGTTAAGGGTGGGCGTAGTTCGCGAAGTAGCACTTCGCGAAGCTACGCAAAGTGAAGTTCGCACTATGCGAGCTACGCGTAGCACTTCGCGAACTGCGTAGTAACATGTTCGCACTGTGCAAGATGTTGTTTTCAATGATTGCACAGTGCGGACAAGCAACCGGCACTGTGCAATCATTGAAAATGGCATCTTGCACAGTGCGAGCTGTAGTTTTCTGCTGCTCGAGTAGATTTTTACTCGAGCTTCAGCTTTCTCAACGCGAACTGGTAGTTTCTCATCGCGAGCGGTCGCGAGCATACGCGACCACTCGCAATGAGAAACCTGACCTCCTCGCGTTGGGAATCTCGCCGGGAGGTTTATTTTCCATGCTCGCGATCGCCAACTTGCAGTTGCTGATCGCGAACAAGGAAAAAGTCTCGCCGGGATGTCATTTTGCTTGCTCGCGGTCGCCAACTTGACGTTGAGGACCGCGAGCAAGCAAAAAATGACCGCAGCACTACGCAACACTACGCTACGCGTGTTCGCACTGTGCTACGTGCAGTTCGCGTAGTGCGAAGTAGCGCGAACTTCGCAAACTACGCGAGCGTAGCGTAGTGCTTCGCCCAGGCTTAGTTATAGTTAGAAATTAGCATTTAAAAACCCTTAGAAATTCACTGAAAAAACTATAGGTTTCAGGGACGTTATAGTTAGTTGGACATTTCACTTCTACAAAACCAGTGAAATTCAGCCGTTATAGTTAGTTCAGCTAACTATAACTCACACCCCCGCAATGCACTGCTGATGACGTCACATATTACATCTTTCATGACATGGTCAGTGACATCACTGATGACATCATCCACATGACAATCTGATGCACCTCCTCACACATATGTAGTTACTCTCACATATACCACTGAGACATCCATTCACTCACTAACACAGCCATACACACACTCACTCACCCATACAGCCCTTTACAGACACACTCTTGAACCCATACACCCAGTGAATCACCCACTCACACATCTATGCACAAAGTCACACCCCCATCCACCCACACAGACACTCAGGCACCCATGCAAATACTCAGGCAACCAATCAATAACCCATATAGACACTCATGTAACTATTCACTAACACATGCAGCAGCTTACACAACAACAGACAGACTGATACAGACATTCACACAGTTTAGTCACTAACCCATGCATTCAGTAACACACATTTAAAAGATTAACTTATACAATCAGTCATGAACCTACTAAATCCTCCATCCAGACACTTATACACCCACTCATTCTTCAATACACCTTGGCAAGTATACAAAACATATTTAAACTTTATAGAAGCACACAGTCACTGGATGATGTCATCAGTGATGTCATTTGAGATGTCATCAGTGATGCCATCAGTGATGTCATCAGTGATGTCACTGACCATGTCATGAATGATGTAATATGTGACATCATCAGCAGTGCATTGCGGGGGCATGAGTTATAGTTAGCTGAACTAACTATAACAGCCGAATTTCACTAGTTTTGTCCAACTAACTATAACGTCCCTGAAACCTGTGTTTTTTTCAGTGAATTTCTAAGGCTTTTTAAATGCTAATTTCTAACTATACCGTGCCTGAAACCTATAGCTTTTTCAGTGAATATATATATATATATTTGGACACTTGATGCTTGAATAAATCATCATTTAACTCTCAACTTTGCCTTTGGAGTCTGTCTCCTGGTGTTGCGCCTTTCTATGTATGATGGTACCCCTGGGATCCTGCTGTGGAATATATATATATATATATATATATATATATATATATATATATATATATATATTTATATATTTATATATATATATATATTCACTGAAAAAACCAAAGGTTTCAGGGGCGTTATAGTTAGGAATTGGCATTTGACGTCATCAGCAGTGCATTGCGGGGGCGCGAGTTATAGTTAGCTGAACTAACTATAACAGGGGAATTTCGAGGGCTTTGTACGAGGGAAATGTCCAGCTAACTATAACACCCCTGAAACCTATGGTTTTTTCAGTGAATTTCTTAGGTTTTATAAATGCCAATTCCTAACTATAACGCCCCTGAAACCTTTGGTTTTTTCAGTGAATTTCAAAGGTTTTTTAAATGCCAATTCCTAACTATAACGTGCATGAAACCTATGGTTTTTTCAGTGAATTTCAAAGGTTTTTTTAAATGCTAATTCCTATCTATAACTTATCTCTGAAGATATCATTTTTAATGATTTTCATTGGATTTGTATATTTTTCAAATTCAGTGTGTCAATTTCATTAATTACGTTTTTTTTAAAAATACTTTTTTATCACCATTTTGTAAACTTATTTTTTCAATTAATTCTTTTAAAAATTAAAAAATATTATTTGAACTTAATGGATTTTTCAAACATATTTTTTTAACTATATGTTCAAAACTTTATTTTATATATATTTTTTCAATGTTTTTGGATCCGTGCACCCTAAGCGCACCGCTCTCGATCCCTACGCGATAGCATCCGCGCATGGTAAGCGTTGGGTACGTGTTTAGTGCGCGATTGCAATACGACTGGTACGCGACTCCCTGCCTATACGCGACACATTCGATGTACGTAACGCGACGTTTACGCGCTTCCGCGATGCATCATCTGCGTCTATGACACTTTAGGTGCGCGGATCCCGCGAAATATTTAACATTTAAAAAAACATATATATATGTATTTCATGTGAATATTAATTGAAGACAAACTCTAAACTAGTCTTAAAACTAATATATTTTCACATCTAATCCTATCATTTTTTTTAATTCAATTTCGCGGATACGCGCTGGGTGTGTGCTGCGTAAGCGCAGGGTGGGCGGATCCCATGTGACCTGCAAAAAAAGAGATTTGCTTGGTTCATTACACTTCCTCTTCTAACTATTGAAAGACCCCACCCATTTCAATCATTCTTCTTTGACCTTCTTTAGAGCACCATCTCTTTGGAGAGAAGAAGATTTTTTAGACTAAGTTTACACTTAGCTCTAACTTTTTTCAACCAAAAATGGCTTCAGGGCAGCAGGCATCACCTGCATCACCTCATACTTTTGAGGATGAATTTTTAGAGGAGGCACCACCCAAAGAACGTTTTTCTTCAGTGGTGTGGATTTTTTTAACTTTTCCCGAGGGGCAGAATAAGACCAATGCCACCTTGGTCATGTGCAAGATTTGCAAAAGAGTCCTGTCGCGAGGGGATCCTAACAAGAAATACTCTTGCGGCACGGCAAGTATGATGAAGCACATGAGGACCCTTCATCCAAACAATCTTGCACGAGAAGAGTGCCGACGGATGAGAAACACTCCTGCTCCTGCGCCATCCACCTCATCGCAGCCGAGCACCTCAAAAGTACATCCATCAGCCCAAACCTTGGACATCCGTCCTGAATTTCAATTTTTAAAAGTGCTCTGCACTAAGTGCAATGCGACTTTGTGCTATGGTGAGCAGTCGATCGATCTGATCTGCCGCCGGCAAGAAAGTCACATTTGCTAGGTTTTTTTTTTATTGTTCCCTGAAGTTCATTGTTTGGTTTCTCCTGTTTTTTTGTTTTGGTTTTTTTTGCAGAAAAAACTAAAAAAATTAAAAATTGTTCAGAAAACTCAAAATAATTATAAAAGAAGAAAGAAGAAAAAAAAAGTTCTTGTAAGAACTAACTTGCCTGGTTTAAAAAAAATAGCTAAATTTCTTTGTTAGTGTTAGTTTAGATGAATGTATGTGTAGTACATAATTGACTGAATGAATGCATTAGTAGCGTATGGTGAATGTATAAGTGCAGAACTATGAGGAAGTGCTGCAGCATCACACAGTAACCTCTTTAACTGCAGTGTGCTGTAGTACTTCCGAAGCACAGGGATGCAACATATGTACATAAATATGTTGCAAATCTGTGCTTCTGTCTGCACGGCTGCTTAAACTGCAGCCATGTGGTGACAAAGGCACCCTTGCCCCATAGTGCAGGGATATCTGTGTCATGTGCTGTTTGTTTTTCTACAGGAAGACACACCTTCCTGCACAAAAACAATGAGAAAATGCATTTTTCTCCTTCAATGTATGCTGAACATTTCAGCATGCATTGAAGATATAAAAATGTGGAGAAATTAAAACAATTCTCCTTGTTGTGCTTTTCCTACACCCATTTTAGAATGGTGCACCATTCACACACATATCGAGATTTATGATTTCTGATAAATCTAGACATGTCTCTTGTTCTATGAGTATAAGGTGCAATCATGCACAACAACACTTATAGAACACCCTTTCAACACAAAGTGGTCTGCATGATGAGGTTGTATTTACATTGAGTATAAAAAGTGCACAGAGTGCATTTTCCTCTCTTTGTAAATATGAAAGACTATCTTACACAATAACTATGTTACAAAAAGTGACATATTTCCATTTTTAAAATTCCTTGCGAATGATAAAAGGTAATCACAGAGTTTTGTCTGCAAAGATGTTCAAAGAAGAATGATTGAAATAATTGCGGTCCTTCAATAGCTAAAATAGGAAATATTATGAACCCCTCAAATCTCTTTTTTTGCAGGTCACATGATATCTGATTATGGTCAGATTTCAAAACTACAAAGGTATAAACAGAGTGTTTTTAGAAACATGTTTCAACTTTGTAGCTTCTTGCAGACCTCCTCATTCTGCATATTGAAACTTAGTTAAACTTACCTTCACAGTAATAGGAATAAATAATGGTACACATATTTTTCACATTTTCATTCAGATCTAAATTCATAAAAATTGCTTATTTTAAAATTTGGATCTGTGAAAGAAAAGGAAAAAAAAATATAACATGAAATAATACATTTTTTACAACACAGCATAATTTCCACAAAGTAATTTTTTTGCCTTTTTTGCTGTTCTCAGAATATATTAAATTTCACAAAAAATAGTGATTTCAATCGTACTCATCATTTGACAGCGGGCAAAAAAAAACAATCTCAAAGATTGTTAAAAAAACATAACATGCTATTCTAAAAAAAAAAACAAGATACAAATCACAGATATATAAAATGCATACAGCTAACAAAATTTTATAAGTTTAACTTACAAAAACTGTAAATGTTGATCACTTTAAAATATGCACCGATTCTAAGGATGAATTTTTGGAGGATGCACCACGCCCACAAAGTTTTCCTTCAGTGATGTGGAAATTTTCTACTTTTCTCGAGGGGCAAACAAAGACCACTGCCACCTTCGTCACGCGCAATATTTGCAAAAGAGTTCTGTTACGAGGGGATCCTAACAAAAAATACTCGTGCGGCACAGCAAGTATTTTGAAACTCCTAAGGACCCTTCATCCAAACAATCTTGCACGAGAAGAGTGCAAACAGATGAGAAACACTCCTGTTCTGTATCTGTAAAAAAGAATCACAAATAAATGTAGATTAATAACTTTCAAATTTATACTATTCCATTACTGTACAAACACATTTTATATAAAAACTGACTAAGAAACTATAGCCCTGAACCACAAGTGTGACGATGGTTAAAACACTACATGCATAGTGCATACTACTTTGAAGCAGTTCATGCCATAAAGCCTACCTCACTAAAAGACTACATGCTAACTGGCTAAATGATTACAGTACTATAAGGAGACACACTGGGTGAGTGACAGGGTGTTTGCTAGAAGCGTATGAATACTAACTAGGGAATTAAAGGTGTGAAAGACAACTGTGTAGGTTATTAGAGGACTGCATCCATACTGCACAGGCATTTAAAACAGTCCATGTGCTAAGGCCTGGCTCACTGCATGACTACTTGGGTACTGACTGAAGGATTAGAGTACAGCAAGGAGAGTGCCTAGGTGAATTTATAAGTGGTAGGCTTTTCGCACAGGGAATGGATTAGTACTTGGTACTGAATGGGTCACTAGAGGAGTGCAAAGGGAGTGACAGGATGTTTGCTGGACTGTATGGATACTGACTAGGGAATTGAAAGTGTGAAAGACAAGTGTCTAGGTGGTTAGAAGACTGCATACATAGTGGATAGGGGTTTGAAGCAGTCCATGTGCTAAGGTCTGGCTCAGTGCATGAATACTTAGGCACTGACTAAATGATTAGAGTACTCCAAAGATAGTATCTTGGTGAATTTATAAGTGTCTGGGTTTTGGCACAGTGAATGGATTAGTACATGATGCTGAATGGGTCACTAGAGGTCTGCAAAGGGAGTTACAGGGTGTTTCCTGGAAGTGTATGGATACCGACTAGCGAATTGAAAATGTGAAAGACAAGTGTATAGTATGTTAGAAGACTGCATGCATACTACATAGACATTTGAAACAATCTATGTGGTAATGTATGGTTCACAACATGAGTAATTGGAAACTGACTAAATCAGCAGACTACTGCTAGCTTAGTGCCTGGGTAAAACTTTAAAATTTTCAGTTCTGGGACAGTGAAGAGAATAGTACATGGTACTGTACTTTAGTGTCAAATAATGACTCATTTTATCAATGCATTAGCAAAGAATAGCTTCTAAAGCTACTAAAACTTGACAACATGACCGATTTTAAAACAGTTATCTGTCATCAAATACACTATGTTACCAAATGCTTCTCTCACAATCCTTACCCAAATGTACACAGAGTCACAGTGTGATTTTAGACAAGCAACACTATCTCTAGCAGTTCACCAAAACTCATTCACTAGTCTAGAAGAGGTAATGGTACTGCACACAATCTACATATTTAAGTACAGCACATTAGTATCAAAGCATGACTCATTTAATCAACGCATAAGCAAAGACTGGCTTCTAATGCTACTAAAACTTGACAACATGACCGGTTTTGAAAGAGTTATCTGCTAAAAAAATACACAATGTTACCAAATGCTTATCTCACAGTGGTTCCCAAATGCACACAGACTCACAGTGTGATTCTAGACAACAACCGCTATACCTAGGACCTTACCAAAAAGCATTCACTACTGTGGAACTGATAAGGGAACTGCACACAATCTACATATTTCAGGACTGCACTTTTCTGTCAAAGCCTGACTCATTTAATAAAAGCATAATCAAAAACTGGCTTCTAATTCTACTAAAACTTGACAACAGGACAGGTTTTTAAAAAGTTATCTGTCAGAAAATACACGATGTTACCAAATGCTTCTCTCACAGTGGTTCCCAAATACACACTAACTCACAGTGTGATTCTAGACAAGCACCACTATCCCTAGGAGTTTACCAAAACTCATTCACTACAGTGCAAGTGGTAAGGGAACTGCACACATTCTACATATTTCAGGACTGCACTTTTGTGTCAAAGCCTGACTCATTTAATCAAAGCATAAGCAACAACTGCCTTCTAATGTTACTAAAACTTGACAACAAGGCAGGTTTTAAAACAGTTATCTGTCAGCAAATACACAATATTACCACATACTTCTCTCAGCACATGCCCTAAAGCCTACCTCACTAAAATACTACATGCTAACTGACTAAATGATTACAGTACCATAAGGAGACACACTGGGAGAGTGACAGGGTGTTTCCTAGAAGTGTATGAATACTAACTAGGGAATTGAAGGTGTGAAAGACAATTGTGTAGGTGATTAGAGGACTGCATCCATACTGCATAGGCATTTAAAGCAGTCCATGTGCTAAGGCCTGGCTCACTGCATGACTACTTGGGTACTGACTGAATGATTAGAGTACAGCAAGGAGAGTGCCTAGGTGAATTTATAAGGGGTAGGCTTTTCGCACAGTGAATGGATTAGTACTTGGTACTGAAGGGGTCACTAGAGGAGTGCAAAGGGAGTGACAGGATGTTTGCTGGACTATTTGGATACTGAATAGGGAATTGAAAGTTTGAAAGATGAGTGTCTAGGTGGTTAGAAGACTGCATACATAGTGGATAGGGGTTTGAAGCAGTCCATGTGCTAAGGCCTGGCTCAGTGCATGAATACTTAGGCACTGACTGAATGATTAGAGTACTCCAAAGATAGTATCTTGGTGAATTTATAAGTGTTTGGGTTTTGGCACAGTGAATGGATTAGTACATGATGCTGAATGGGTCACTAGAGGACTGCAAAGGGAGTTACAGGGTGTTTCCTGGAAGTGTATGGATACTGACTAGCGAATTGAAAATGTGAAAGACAAGTGTATAGTATGTTAGAAGACTGCATACATACTACATAGACATTTCAAACAATCTATGTGGTAATGTATGGTTCACAACACGAGTACTTTGAAACCGACTAAATCATCAGACTACTGCTAGCTTAGTGCCTGGGTAAAACTTTAAAATTTTCAGTTCTGGCACAGTGAAGAGAATAGTACGTGGTACTGCACTTTAGTGTCAAACCCTGACTCATTTTATCAATGGATAAGCAAAGAATAGCTTCTAAAGCTACTAAAACTTGACAACATGACCGATTTTAAAACAGTTATCTGTTATAAAATACACTATGTTACCAAATGCTTCTCTCACAATCCTTACCCAAATGTACACAGACTCACAGTGTGATTTTAGACAAGCAACACTATCCCTAGCAGTTTACCAAAACTCATTCACTAGTCTAGAAGAGGTAATGGTACTGCACAAAATCTACATATTTAAGTACAGCACATTAGTGTCAAAGCATGACTCATTTAATCAACGCATAAGCAAAGACTGGCTTCTAATGCTACTAAAACTTGACAACATGACAGGTTTTAAAAGAGTTATCTGTCAGAAAATACACGATGTTACCAAATGCTTCTCTCACAGTGGTTCCCAAATACACACTAACTCACAGTGTGATTCTAGACAAGCACCACTATCCCTAGGAGTTTACCAAAACTCATTCACTACAGTGCAAGTGGTAAGGGAACTGCACACAATCTACATATTTCAGGACTGCACTTTTGTGTCAAAGCCTGACTCATTTAATCAAAGCATAAGCAAAAACTGCCTTCTAATGCTACTAAAACTTGACAACAAGGCAGGTTTTAAAACAGTTATCTGTCAGCAAATACACAATATTACCACATACTTCTCTCAGCACATGCCCTAAAGCCTACCTCACTAAAAGACTACATGCTAACTGACTAAATGATTACAATACTATAAGGAGACACACTGGGTGAGTGTCAGGGTGTTTGCTAGAAGTGTATGAATACAAACTAGGGAATTGAAGGTGTGAAAGACAACTGTGTAGGTGATTAGAGGACTGCATCCATACTGCATAGGCATTTAAAGCAGTCCATGTGCTAAGGCCTGGCTCACTGCATGACTACTTGGGTACTGACTGAATGATTAGAGTACAGCAAGGAGAGTGCCTAGGTGAATTTATAAGTGGTAGGCTTTTCGCACAGTGAATGGATTAGTACTTGGTACTGAATGGGTCACTAGAGGAGTGCAAAGGGAGTGAGAGGATGTTTGCTGGACTGTATGGATACTGACTAGGGAATTGAAAGTGTGAAAGACAAGTGTCTAGGTGGTTAGAAGACTGCATACATAGTGGATAGGGGTTTGAAGCAGTCCATGTGCTAAGGAGTGGCTCAGTGCATGAATACTTATGCACTGACTGAATGATTAGAGTACTCCAAAGATAGTATCTTGGTGAATTTATAAGTGTTTGGGTTTTGGCACAGTGAATGGATTAGTACATGATGCTGAATGGGTTACTAGAGGACTGCAAAGGGAGTTACAGGGTGTTTCCTGGAAGTGTATGGATACTGACTAGCGAATTGAAAATGTGAAAGACAAGTGTAAAAAAAAAGTGCGGGGGGGGTCCCAATCCCCCCACACTGCCCCAGGGACCGCCTTCCCTTGGGGCTCAAACATTGTATATGTGGGGGGCTCACGGCGCCCCCACAGCCCCAGGGACCACCACCCCCGGGGGTTTGTGAACATGGGTGGGGGGCTCTCAGCCCCGGGGACCGCCACCCTCCGGGGCACGCACATAAAATGGGCGGGGGGCTCATGGCCCCCCCCGCAGCACTGGGGACCGCCACCCCCCGGGGCTTCTTAACCGCAGGAAGGACACAGAGAGTCCGCCTCCCCCCGTTCAGATCTGAAGCCACCGAAGTCATCTGCGGCGTTCCTCAAGGCTCTTCGCTCAGTCCAACCCTCTTCAACGTCTACATGAGCCCTCTCGCAGACATCGCACGCCAGCAAAACCTCAACATCATCTCCTACGCTGACGACACCCAGCTGATTCTCTCCCTCACCAACAACCCCGCCACCGCCAGAGCCAACCTTCACGAAGGGATGAAAGAGGTAGCCGAATGGATGAAGAACAGCCGCCTGAAACTGAACTCAGAGAAGACGGAAGTCCTCATCCTGGGATCCTCACCCTCCGCCTGGGATGACTCCTGGTGGCCCCCCGCCCTAGGCAGTGCACCCAAACCAACAGACCACGCACGCAACCTGGGCTTCATCCTGGACTCCTCCCTCTCCATAACCAGACAAGTCAACGCCATCTCCTCGTCGTGCTTCAACATCCTGCGCATGCTACGTAAGATCTTCCGGTGGATCCCCACCGAGACCAGGAAGATGGTCACCCAGGCCCTCATCACCAGCCGTCTAGACTACGGCAACTCCCTCTACGCCGGAACCACCGCCAAACTCCAGAAGAGACTCCAGCGGATCCAGAACGCCTCAGCACGACTCATCCTGGACATCCCCCGTCGCGACCACATCTCCGGACACCTGAGAGACCTGCACTGGCTCCCGGTCAACAAGAGAATCACCTTCCGACTCCTCACCCACGCACACAAAGCCCTACACAACCAAGGCCCAGGATACCTCAACAGCCGCCTCAACTTCTACGCTCCCAAACGCCAGCTTCGATCGACCGGCTACGACCTTGCCGCCGTCCCCCGCATCCGAAGAGCCACCACAGGGGGACGGTCCTTCTCCTACCTCACCGCCAAGACATGGAACTCCCTCCCGACCCACCTCCGCCTGACCCAGGACCACCTCGCCTTCAGGAAGCAACTCAAGACCTGGCTGTTCGAGCAGTAGCGGACCCCCCTCCCCCAGCGCCTTGAGACCCTCTGGGTGAGTAGTGCGGTATATAAATGCTTGATTGATTGATTGATTAACAATGGGTGGGGAGCTCTCAGGCCCCCCCAGCCCCAGGGACCGCCACCCCTGGGGCAATTTTAAAATAGGTGGGCGGGCTCTCAGGCCCCCTCAGCCCGGGGACCGCCAACCCCAGGGCAACTTTAATATGTGTGAGGGGGTCCGCGGGGCCCCCCTCCTGGAGCCTGGTACAGGCCCTGGGGACCGCTACCCCCCAGGGCCAGCTCCTGCAGTGTCCCGGGGTGCCCACCCCAGGGACACTGCTGTTTGCAATGGCAGGGTGGGAGCCTCGTGGCTCCCACCCTGCCATTGCAAACTGCTTTGCTTCATTGAAGCGAGAGCAGGGAAACCTGCTCTCGCTTCAATGACGCAAAGCAGATTGCTTTTCCACATGGGGAGCAGCATGTTAGCTGCTCCCCATGTGGAAAAGCAATGTTGGCTCCCGCAGGAAGTGGGGAGCCGGCTGGGACCGTGGGGGGATTGGGCCCCCCCAATGGTCCCCAACGAGGAGGCCAGGCCCCGGGAGATGGGGTCCCCGGGCCATAAGTGGCCTGGGAGGGGGGCCACCTGGCCCCCCTCCTCATATATTAAAAAAAATGTTTACAAAAAATCAATGGCCTTGGGGGATGGGGTCCCCGGGCCTTAAAGTGGCCAGAGGAGGGGGTCTACGCAGCCCCCCTCCACAAAAAGCTAAAAAAAGTTGGCCATGCCCCGGGGGATGGGGTCTCCGGGGCAAAATAGGGCCTCCCGATTTAAAAAAAAAAAAAAAAAAACAATTAGGGTCAGGCCCTGGGGGATGGGGTCCCCAGGGCCAATAAATTAGAAAAAGAAGGGGGTTACATAGCCCCCTTCTAAAAAAAAAAAAAATAGATAAAAGACGGGATCGGGCCGGAGGCCACGCCCCCTCCTTACACCACTCTGCAAACGAGCCCCCTGGCACGTTTGCAGAGGGGGAACTAATTCCCCTTCAATACTGGGGGTCCCCGGGGACCAACTAGCCCACCTGGAACCTCCAGTATGTGCCAGGGGGCTGCGTTGCAGAGAGGTGTAATGAGGCCACGCCCCTTTTTACACCTCTCTGCAACGCAGCTCCGTGGTGCTTACTGGAGGTACCTGGTGGCCTAGTTGGCCTCCAGGGGGCCTCATGGTTCAAGGGTAATTAATCCCCCACCTTAAAACGCGCCACGGGGCCCGTTTGCACAGTGGTGAAGGTAGGGGGTGGGGCCTGAGGTGATATGTGTGCAAACACGCCCTGTGGCGCGTTTTAAGTTGGTAGGTATAGTTAGGACCTCTTTTCTATTCAAATAGTGTTTTTGGTTTTGCCAATATCTTTGGCGCCGTTTGATGAATCTTCGCGAAGTTTTCAAAACTAGTGGGGTGCTCTCGTTAACTCATGTCTTTAAAGTTTTGGGGTGATTCATCAAGCAGGGGCCAATGCGTTTTCCCCATGTTAGTTTCCATAGGAATTTTGAAACAGGTTACAGTCCGAACTGCTGAACGAAATTACACAAAATTTGCCAGAAAGGTAGCCCTCGGTTCAGAAAGAGACCTTTTTTTTAAATGGTATAAATCCGTTCAGTAGTTTTTGAAAAATTAGAAAATGAAAAATATCGATATCTGAGCACCGAGGAGGAGTCGCGAACCCTCCCGGGCACGAGCTTCACTCCGATTGGCTGCCAACACTCCAAACCAGAATGTATTGGCAGCCATCTTGTAACTCGGTAACTGAGTGACAAGAAAACAGTGAATAAAACATTAAAAAAGAAGAAAAGGGGGCAGGGTAGAAACACCCTGACCCCAGGGCTAAAAATAGCATTTTTTTTTCAAACGGCAGACGTCGCGCTGGGTGAGAGCGAATCCAAATGAGGAATTAAAAAATAAAACGAGGTGCTTTGTTTTCTATGAGCCCCCGGGTGGGCCATGTCCCGGGGGTAATCAGTTTATAAATTTTGGGTGTCCGCTGGGGGCCCCTGCAGCCCCGGGGACTGCCACCTACCCGGGGCAATTGAAAAGGGGAAGGGGGTGGGTCTCTGGCCCCCCCAAGCTCCACAGACCACCACCTCCCCAAGGGCTTAATTAAATAATGAGGGGGGCCTTGCGGCCCCCCAAACCTCGGGGACCACCGTCTCCCGGGGCTATGTAAATAAAGTGAGGGGGGCCATGTGGCCTCCCTCGTGGAGCCGTCGATGGCCCTGGGGACTGCCACCCCCAGGGCCAGCTCCTGTTGTGTCCCGGGGTGCACATACTCGGAACATTAACATTTGCAATGACAGGACCGGAGCCGTGTGGCTCCTGCCCTGTCATTGCAAACACTGCTTTACTTCTTTGAAGCAAGAGCACGGAAACCTGCCCTCGCTTCCAAGAAGCAAAGCAGTATTTGTTATGGGCAAGCAAGGGGAGCTGCATGTTAGCAGCTCCCCTTGTCCAAAAGCAATGGCAGCTCCCGCAGGAGGCGGGGAGCTGACTGGGACCTTCCCCCACAGTACCCAAAGGTATGCCTCAGGGGATGGGGTCCAGAGGCAGAATTAAACAATAGAGAATAGAGGGCATTTCTTTTTCTGTGCACTTGGAGTCGCGACTGCATCACTTCCAGCACGGCCCCCCAGTGTAAATGCGCTGGGTTCATGACTCCAAACAAGAAATAAAAAAATTAAGGTGTTCATTTTCTATGAGCCCCCGGGTGGGCCAGGTTCTGGGGGTAATCAGTTTATAATTTGTGGGGGTCCGCTGGGGGCCCAGACAGCCCTGGAGATCGCCACCTCCCCGGGGGAATTGTAATTGAAAGGGGGAGGGGGTGGGCTCGCTGCCCCACCAAGCTCCGGGGTGTACTACTTCCCTGGTGCTTTATTAAGCACAAGCCCCAGGGACCACCACCTCCCCAGGGCTATGTAAATAAAGTGAGGGGGCCACGTGGCCCCCCTCATGGAGCCTTCGATGGCCCTGGGGACTGCCACCCCCCAGGGCAGGCTCCTGTAATGTCCTGTGGTGCTCACCCCTGGGACATTAACGTTTGCAATGACAGGGCGGGAGCCATGTGACTCCTGCCCTGTCATTGCAAACACTGCTTTACTTCTTGGACGCGAGACCAGGGAAACCTGCTCTCGCTTCCAAGAAACAAAGCAGTATTGGTTTTGGGCAAGGGGAGCTGCATGTTAGCAGCTCCCTTGTCCAAAAGCAATGCCGGCTCGCGCAGGAGGTGGGAAACCAGCTGGGACCGTGGGGGCATTGGGCCTTCCCCCATGGTACCCAAAGGTATGCCTCGGGGGATGGGGTCGCGGAGGCAGAATTAAAGAATATAGAATAGAGGGCATTTTTTTTATTTTGTGCGCTTGGAGTCACGACTCCATCCCGTCCAGCGCAGCCCCCTAGTGTAAACACGCTGGGTTTGCGGATCCAAGCAAAGTTGTTCAAAAGAGAATATGTATGTTTTAATATGTAATATTTAATGTTGGGCTATAGGGTGGCTCTAAAAAGAGCCCTTGTGTTTATTATGAGTTTCTTGTAGCTACATGTAAGATCGTATTCAGAGCTTTAGGTTGTTGAGAAAGACTCTGTTTCCGTCATCTGTAAAGTGTACTCTGTCACTCCTGTAGATGCCCTCCATATGAAAACGTGGATTGTTGTTGTATATGGAGCCCATTCTATGGTCTCTAAGATAAGCAGAAACAGCTTTATTGACATTTTTTCTAGCTTTCTCAATCTGTGGACAGAACTGATTTGATTTGAACACTTCCATTTTTGTCTTTGGCATACGTTAGTGTAGACAAAGGCAGTTTGAGGCAAGAGCAACATCAATTGTGCAAAGGTGTCCAGACCTACCCCAGTCAATGTGCCTAGGTCATTGCCACCACAGTGCACAATCATAAGTTCAGGGGATTGGAGATGCAAAGAGGTTTTAACCAAAGGCATCAATTGGTGCCACTTTAATCCTATTTGTGCAATCCATGTAATGCCCACATTTTGCAAAGCTAGGTCTTTGTCAATACCTCTGCGTTCAGCATACCTTTTGCACCAGAAAACATAGCTGTGCCCAACAATCCACACTGTCAGCATCTTGAAGGGATGTGGAAGTAATGAAAAAATGTCTGTAGCTGAGGTAGTCAGTTGGTAGAATGAGAGGAATCTAAAATGGTGGACAAGATGCTGTTTTTAAAAAAAGTAAAGAATTAATAGGGTGTTAAAGAACATTGTGCATTCAAAGTAGGATGCATTTAATTTTTTTTTAAAGCATTGGTCAGTAAACAATGTTGGAAAGGTACAGTAGAAAGGATAAGCTCATATTTTGGAAATGTCAACCATACCTGCTGTTTGCATTTCCAACATTGTGTGGTGTACTTGAAAATATGGTGAACTTGTGACCTGTGAGTTCAGTTGAGTGTTCCATGAACTGTTACTATGGAAACTGTGATTAAGCAGAATGGGGGTAGGGTTAAAAGTTAACTGTGGGATTTAAATGTTATTTTGTAATTTATAGAAAAGTGATATGTTATTACAGTGACATTTCTCAAGTCAGTGCTATCTTTAAAAGTGGTGTATTATTAAAAATGGGTGGTAAATTTATGTGTGATATACTTCTGAACTCCTGTATAGATTTGTGGTCCCATCGCTTTGCTGCACGTTGGAGTCGCGACTCCTAAGAAAATCCAAAAACAGTTTGGTTACTTTAGAAGTCAGTTGGTAAGGGTTGATGTGTCTAACCAATAGAAATGTGTTTTAGAATTTGAAAATCTGGGAAGCAAGTGATTTGTTACTTACATGTATATGTGTGGAAAAAGAGAGGGAAACTTTGCCATTACTGGTTTCCCCTTGCTGAGAGCAGTGCGTTACATTGATTGTGTGCATAAGAAAATCTATTCTGAGTTTGTGATATTTCATATTCTACAAATCAATTTGGAAGGTGAGTTATACATTTGTAAGGTGTATTATGTGTTACCTTTTTTTTCTTTTTAAAGGAAAAAATATTCATGAACTTTAATGTTTGAAATATGTGATAAAATGTAGAGATGTTTCTTATAGCTTGTTGTAATGTATACATTTTGTATAGTAGTATGTGTACATTGGAATGTGGATTACTGAATATGGTAGTTTGTTTTAATATGTGGATATGTATATTTGTACTATACTGCATAAGTTTAGCTAGTCCTTTAAGTTTGGAGGTGGATTCTGACAAATATTAACGTGTGCATCGAGTTCGGAGTCATGTATGTTTCTACTTGTATGTGTATTTTCATTTGTCTTATTCATGATATAGTGCATGATGTATACGAAGGAGCTGTTGTTGCTTTCTTTGTGGTAAGGTCAAGAGTGTGAATACTAGTAGAATGGTGTAGATGCAGCACAAAACTGTGCTTTGAAGGATGCACACATAAGGTATTATTATTAATTAGGCTTCATGTTTGTAGTATGTACAAAGGTATAGTTGAATGATGCCACAAAATTTTAGATAGAATGGTGAAGATGCTGCACAAATGTGTGCTTTGAAAGATGCATATATAAGGTGTTATTAATTAACATTCTTTTTTCTAGTTTGTAGAAAGGTATAGTTGAATGATGCCACATAATTTTAGATAGATTTGTGAAGATGGAGCACAAATGTGTGCTTTCAAAGATGTTCTTATTAGGTGTTATTAATTAGGCTTCTTTTTTCTATTCTGTACCAAAGTATAGTTGAATGATGCCGCATAATTTTAGATAGAAAGGTGATGATGCAGTATAAAACTGTGGTTTCAAAGATGCTCATATAAAGTGTTATGAATTAAACCTTATTTTTTTTAGTCAGTTGAAAGATGCTGTATATTTTTAGATGTTTAGTTGAAATTGTAAGTTTCTTTTTTATGTATTCACCTAGGCAGTACTCAATGACTGATGAATCCCTTCAACTGCTATTTATATAGTTATACATGCACTGAATGTGTATGTTTGCACTCATGAAATTAGCCAGTCACTCATGTAGTTATATAATCACCCAGGCACTACTGTTGCCCTCCTTGAATCATGGAGGCCCCACTTTGGTACTCTTGTAATCACTCAGCCAGTAGTCATGCTGTTATGAAATCAGTACGGCACTACATTTGCAGTCTTTTATTTACTCCGGCTCCACCTCAGTAGTCCTCCAATCATCCAAGAAGTACCCATGCACTTATAAAATCACTCAGTCACTTTCTATGTAGTCATGTAAATTCCCAGACATTATCCCTGCAGTCATGCAATTTCTGATGTGTTACCTATGTAGTCCTTTAATTCACCTGGAACTGTTCCAATCACATACGCACTTTTCTTGTACCTATGTAATCACTCAGTCACTAGTCATGTAGTTCTAAATTCATCCAGTCACTACCTTTCCACAGCAGTAAGGACTCAGGCAGTATCTTACTAGTTTGGTAATCACCCAGGCGGTTCTGAAGAACTTATGAAATCACCTGCTCACTTGCTATCTACTTCAGTAATCCCCCCTATGTTACCCTTGCAGGCTAGGAATCACTTGGGGTCTAGTTACGTAGTACCCATACAGTTATGCAATCATGCAGGCTGTTGCCGTGTAGTCATCTCTTTACCTACACATTACCCTTGCAGTCGTAAAATCACCCATGCCTTTCTGTTGCATCCATGTATTCACCTAGGCAGTACTCAATGACTGATGAATCCCTTTAACTGCTATTTACACAGTTATGAATGCACTGAATGTGTTTGTTTGCACTCATGAAATTAGCCAGTCACTTTTCAAGTTGTCCTGCACTTATCCATTGACTTATAGTTGACTTATGCAAATGTGTGCTGCTTTATTTTTGAGTAGGCCGAACTGTCATGCACTTATAAAAAGACCCAAATACTCACTATGCACTCTTACAATGATGCAGGCGCTACATATGCAGTGCTGTAATCAATCAGGCATTACTTCAGCACTGATGCAATCATTTAGATACTATCTATGCACTTATGCAATCAATAAGGTATAACTCATGTAGTTATATAATCACCCAGGCGCTACTGTTGCACTCCTTGAATCACGGAGGCACCACTTTGGTGCTCTTGTAATCACTCAGCCAGTAATCATGGTGTTATGAAATCAGTGTGGCACTACTTTTGCAGTCTTTTATTTAATCAGGCTCCACCTCAGTAGTCCTGCAATCACCCAAGAAGTACCCATGCACTTATAAAACCACTCAGTCACTAGCTATGTACTCATGTAAATTCCCAGACATTATCCCTGCAGTCCTTCAATCGCTGATGTGTTACCTATGTAGTCCTTTAATTCACCTGGAACTGTTCTAATCACATACACACATTTCTTGTACCTACGTAATCACTCAGCCACTGGTAATGTAGTTTTAAATTCATCCAGTCACTACCTTTCCACACCAGTAACGACTCATTTTTTACTAGGCCCAACTCTCATGCAGTTATAAAAACACCTAAATACTCTTCTTGTATTACTTTACTTGCCTTTTTTCCACCTATATTGTCTGTTTCAGCAGTTCTCTTGTATCGTTCTGCATTCTACTTGTCTGTTTATCTCTATCTTCTTCCTGCACCTCTGTTCCAAATTTCTTCAGTTCTTTTTCCTTTTTTCTGCACCTGACTTCCCTCTTTCTGCACCTCTCTTGCCTCACTCTGCCCACCTGTTCCGTCTTTCTGTACGTCTTTTGCCTGCTTCTGCAACTCTCTTCCATCTTTGTGTACCTCTGTTGCTTTTTTCTGCACTGATCTGCCTTCTTCCTGCATGTCTGTTTCAAATTTCTTTATCTCTCTTGCCTTTTTTTGCACCCCCTCTTCTCTCTTTCTGCACCGCTCTTGCCTTACTCTGCTCACCTTTTCCCTCTTTTTTGTTCCTTATTTGGCTCTTTTTGCACCTCTGTTGATTCTTCTGCACTACTGTGGCTTCTTTCAATGACCTCTCCTGCAAATTTCTTCACCACTCTCATACAGTTATAAAAACACCAAAGTAGTCGCCATGCAGTCTTACAATGATGTATGGACTCGATATGTAATGCTGCAATCATCCAGATATTACTGTTGTTTCTGTTTCTGCATCTCTTTTCACTTATTGTGCTGCTCAGGTGTAATTGTTACCATAATAAGAAGACCATATATGCATTTATTTGTAGCTTTTAAAATAGAAAGTGTTTCTTTCATAATAGATAAATATATATGAATAGAATTGTTTTAATGATAAAAAAATATTTTACATTTATGTTTTCAGATATTCTGCATTATTATTGAGAAAGAATAACAGTGACAAGAAAAGAGCAAAGGAAAAGACAACAAAGAAAACAGTACTATTCAAGCAAGAAAGAAACGCATGAATTACATGAATTACAACATGTGGCAAAAAAGAAAAAGTCTTGTGGTAAGAGAACAAAGGAATTTATTAAAAGAATTTCAAGGAGAGGAAAGGATTTTGGAAATGATGAAAATACAAAGAATACTTCTAGAATGAAAAAGAATGAAATAAAAAACAGACAAATTAAATGAAATTCAGGAAATGAGAAAAAAATCTATGTTGAAAGAAGAAAGAAACAATTTTATGAAATTAGGAAATGTATGTATAAAAGTAGAGTACTACAAAATTTGTTGAAACATGGCAAGAAATATAAAAGAAGATCTGCATTTTATAAAAAAGAAAAAAAAGATTGAAAGTATAGTTGAAAATGCTTTTGAATTGAAAAGAAGATTGTTCATTTTAGTTATAAAGAGAATGCGAACATTAGATAAACCAATGCATTCTATGAAGAACAAAACTAAAACAAAAAGACTAATTAACGGAACTACATTTTTTTGGGATGAATGGAAGCATTCTTCTAGTTCAGAACCTTTTTTTAATGAAATAAGCTATTTTCAAAACAATACATTAGTTCACACAGTTGATACCAGTGGTCATGCTTATGAAGTGAAGAACCATTGTGCAATTGACAAAGAAAAGGTGGTTCCTAGAAATGTGGAAGAAGTGATAGCTGAAGAAGTTCAAGGGAGACATACACAAGTTCCAGTGTATACGTGGGATTGTAGTAGTATTTGTAGTATACAACAGGAGTCTATTGATATTTTACAAAATTTCTTACGAGAGTATACTAAAAAAAGTATTAAACAAAAGATTAAGATGTTGCAAGGTCTAGGTCCTTCTAAAGTGAGAAAAACTACTGGCTTGCAATGCCATTCTCTGGCTTGTCTTTCTAGAAAAGTGTGTCAAAGTTTTTTCCATCAATTGAGAATGTTAGCAGTACAATTCTCTGCAATGCGGAAGTTAGTAAGAAGATTGCACTATGTAAAAAGTCCTGTAATAACTTTTTAAGTTACTTAAACATTGCTCTTTTGCATGGGTCAGTCTCAGATGTAAAAAAGGTTTGTGATGATGTAGAGTTTTAAGGTCATTTGTTGTGAAAGACCAAACTATGTTTGGATTTGTGGTCAACATACTCACTATAGAAATCAAACTATGTTGATCTGTATTTAAAAAGTTAAAAAGAAAACAATGATAAGTGGAAGTAATTTGGAACTTATTTGTTGGTGGAAGATTGCTTTGAGTTGGGTAGTGATCTACATATTTGTAAATATAGTTATACCAAATAAGGGGAGAACAAAATGCCAGCTAGAGCTGTACATAATAACCTTGAGTTGGTAGCTATTCCTCCAGAACTGGTAGATTTAAATACGTAATGAGTCTATTCTGATTCAATCTGTGCACCAGTTTCAGGCTTTTTTTCATAAGAAGCCTAAAACCGGTACATTGCCTCCCACAGATTAACAAAGAGGGTTAAAAGGAAGAGTTGTGTATTTACCTTTAGATAAAAGAAAAATATTGAAACTATTGGTGTAGAGAAAGAGGAAACTGAACCTGTGGTTATTCGAATTAATGGTGTTCCTACGAAGAGTCGGAAAATATGGCAAGAATTAGTAGATGTCAGCAAAGTGCAAAAGGCTACATTATATCTCATCAAAAACAATGTTTATTACAAAACTGTGTATTTGGAAGAAGAAGAAGTAGTTTTAGGAGATGATAGCTAAATTTTAAATGGCCAAATTGAGAAAGTGGACATCTCCAAAAGTGAAGACATTTATGAACATTATAGTGTACATCCTTTACATTCAAAGGAAGTGATTGGATATACTATTGAATTTTTCCAAAGGAAGAAAGCAAAGGGAACTCCAATGAGTGTTTGGGAAAGAAGTTTGGAAGCTCGTTGTTTTTCACAACTCTTTCCCACAGGAAAAGGTGGACGATATGATGAATGACCAGTACAGATTCCAACGTCAGAACATCATACAACAAGATTGTACTCAGAATATCCAAGACTTCGACAATGTATTCCATATATATTTAATATTTTCTTTGAAGGTGACTTGTCTGGACTTTTATATGCAGTGAACCACATATTAAAAACAGGAGTTCATCTTCAACATGTTTCTGCAAAGGAATTCATGGACAAAGTACAACAGAGAGACAATTGTTTAGAATCTTAATTGATTAATTTGATGGCGTGTCAACATGGTGCTAATGAGTATTAGTATCGTCGTCATGCAGAACTTAAATCTATGTTAAGGAACTTAGGAACCCCTACATGGTTTGTTACGCTAAGCTGTGCTGAATACGCATGGGGCGATTTACTTGAATTTCTTTGTGAAGCAAATTCAAATATTAAAAACATTCAATTCAAGACAGCTGGACAACTGTGTTCCTTGGATCCTGTAAATGTGTGCAGACATTTTAATCACAGGTTTCAAGCTATGATGTCGTTTATCTGCAATAAAAACAACCCACCTCGTGGAAAAGGTATTGATTTCTTTTGGAGAAAGAAGTACCAAGCTAGAGGTGCTCCTCATATACATATGCTTTTATGGATCAAGGATGCACCTAAATTTGGAACTGATTCAGATGAGACTGTTTTATCTTTCATTGAAGACTATGTTACATGTGGTATTCCAAAAACAGGAGAAGAAAATACCTTAAGACAACAAGTTTTACGGTTTCAAACTCATCGTTGTGGCTAATACTGTCGAAGAAAATACAAGTCAAAAGAAAACTTTTATACAAAATGTCGTTTTGGATTCCCACATCCAGTAATTTCCAAAGGAAGAGTCAACAGTTTCATGTCAACAGTGAGGCATACTATAACTCGAAAATCTCCAGTTTAAAAAGAAGTGAACATTCAAAGTATATTAATGATTACAATCCAGTGATTTTGTCGATGTGGAATGCAAAAAATGGATATCCAATATGTTGCAGATAATTCCATTGCTGTTGCTTGCTATGTTAATAATACAAAACACAAGACCTGGTAATGTTAAGGCACTTCTTTTGATTACATGGGATTAATAGAAGGGTAATGTGAACAACTATTACACCATCAGCAGTAGTTCTTATCATGAACTATCATTAAATCCCTCGTGCCATGAAACATAATATTTATAGATTTCCAAAAGTGAAAAACAACCAACCATGTGAAAAATTATTCCACCAACTTCTGTGGAAAACAGAAACAGAAAAAAGGTGTGAAAAAAGAGAAAGCATCTCACGTGCGCAACACCAGAGGAGCTGCTGGCAGGTTCTCACCAGTTTGCTCACGATTTTCTCATCATCGATATCTTTCTCATATAAATAATTATGTGTCCCAATCAAAGAAAGAGAAAACAGGGAGGTTTTTTTAGGCAACCCAAAACCAAAAAAGGGGCGAGAAAAAGGAAAGACCCGTGAAGTCTTACAAATAAAATTAGGTCTGGCTCACGTATATGATTCCAATTGCTTTATTCCATTCCGTGAGTCATCCCAAGGTTAAAAACACGGTCATGTTATGTAACCACATTCAGGAATGGCCAACATGTTTCCTTGCCTTCTCATCTTTGTGGCAAATTCATCAGGGCATCAAGGGTCTGCAATCACTTCCCTGGATTTTTTCTATTTGAAAAAAAGAATAACTGCACATATGCAGAAAACATAATAACACAAGGTTGGTAAGTGCATGAAAGAGACCAACTACTCCCCACTTTAAACTTCAGAGATATGTATTCTGATAAAAAATGACAACCACAAGGTCATCAATGCACGTTACCTAATGAGAGCCACGGGCCCGCATACCAGCTCTCAATTGGTTAGGGAGATCAGTGCTAATCGCACTCCTTGTCCCAGTTAAAAACACATCTGTTGCTTACACCTTCATCTAGAGAAACAAATATGTCGAGTGAGTGAATACAGGTTTGTATACTAAGAAATGTCCGCCTACATTAGCCTTTATCCACACAGACTCTTAACACTCACTATCAACAGCAAGGCGACAGTGTCCACTATTCATTGCCAACCCCTGGCGATAACACCATCTCATTATCATTAATAAATGGCAGTATCCACTAGTACTGATGTAATTGGTAAAGTCCCTAGACAGCATGCATTCGTCAGTATCTTAATGGTGACGGAATTCACCATGGTCTACACTAACTAATTGGTACCCCTTCACAAAATTTCTTCACAAAATTTCTCTCTCGCTGGTTCCAATATCAGATAGTACCCGGGATCTGCACAAACTCATTGTTACCCCTTCACAACATTTCTCTCTCGCTGGTTCCAATATCAGATAGTACCCGGGAATTTCAGCGTTTTTCCAAAGGGTCCTTTACCATACGATATTAGAGACCCTGTTCAAAGCTATCTGTTCTCATCGTAAGGTTTCCTAGACAACGCCGTCACTCGTTCCGGGATCAACGTAAATAGAAACGCGGCCGGAATTTAAACCGGCAGCGAGTATCAAGATCTTCCGGTCACAACTCGAAACCGAGGCTCTACAACCGGGTCACCCAAGCACCACAGTCAAATGGACCACCAGGGCGGCCATCTTAGAGTGGCAAAACCTGTATGGATCATTGATAGAAAGCTCAGCATATAGAATCCTCAACACACTCATACTGCCAACGTTTTTAGAAGTAACGCTCTATGAACAAAATCTTAGTTCACTTGGAGGCCGTCTATTCAATTTAGGAAACAAATTGTGAATACGTAAAAAACGTGAATTTAGCACATAGCTTAATTATTTCATACAAAGCTGAAGGTAATTACTCAAAGATGTCATGCCTATAAAATAGCATAGATCAGCATACAGGGAAAAACGGCCTGAAATCGCCCAGCTATCTTAATGTAAATAACAAGGCATAAAGAACAGCTTCATCAGACACTCTCACTGCCTGGAGATCTTATTCCATTCAATCTGATCATTTAAACCAATCTGATCAACTTTTTCGGAATAAATCCAGCGTGACTCTTTTAATGCGAGTGTATTCTCAATCTGAGTCGCATCACCCAGTACTTTTTCTAGCACCACCCATTTCACTGCCTTGCAGTTATGTTGGCTATCTTTATAGTGTTGGACCAACCTCATAGTCAATTTACCATTCTTAATGGTACTGAGATGCTCTCGTATCCTCACTTTAATTTTTCTTGTAGTAAGGCCAATATAATGAAGCCCACATGGGCAGGTTAATCTGTAAATAATGTTGCTCGAGTTACAATTACTGAACTTGTTCAAATACCAAGTTCGTCCACTCTGCAACTGTACACTTGTTGTCTTCTCAGTCAATTCACACACTGAGCACCCACCACATGGGTAGTGCCCAGGGGGAATGGACGTGTTTGTTACTTGTAATGGAGGCCTCGTATGAACGAGTCTGTCTTTGAGGCTCTGAGCTCTTTTAAAAGCAAAGCGGGGTTCAGGCATTTTATACTCACTAGTAGAGAGCAGTGACCAATGCTTCCTAATGGCCTGACGAATTTTCGTAGCTAGAGGATCAAAGGTCAGTACTATAGGTAAACACTCAGCTCCCTCTTTCGAGCTCCTTTCCAAAAGGGCCTCCCGAGGGGTATTGTGAGCCCTCTTATGAGCTCTGTTGACAATTTTTCTCGGATAAGCCCGTTGTACCAATTTCTCCGTGAGACCCTCAGACTGTTGCAGAAAGTCAGCAGTCGAAGAACAGTTTCTGCGGTAATGCAGAAACTGTCCTACTGGGAGATTATCCCTCAATGCTCTGGGGTGAAATGATTGATAATGTAAGAGAGAGTTTTTATTTGTAGGTTTCTGATGGACACTCGAGGTTAACTTGTTACCAGTCACACTGATGTCCAAATCCAAATAAGTCACCTTTTCGGTGCTCATACTCCACGTGAATTTCAAACATTCATCACAATTATTCAGCCAATCCAAGAACTCACAAAGATGGCTCCGGGTACCTGTCCATATACAAAGTACATCGTCAATATACCGCTTCCAGAGGCTAATATGCCTCTGGAAGGGATTAGACGGATGGTATAGGTGATGTTCTTCAAACTGGCCGACGTAAATGCAGGCCAGACTAGGTGCGAAGGTAGCACCCATTGAAGTACCGGATATTTGTAAGAATAGATCATTTTTGTAGGAAAAATAATTGCGGGTTAACGCAATCTCAATGCATTGCATCACAAAGGATTGGGGTGTGTCATAGAACCAATCCTGTCCCACAAGAGCGCGTGCTGCTGCCACCAGCGTAGCGTCTTGGGGGATACTCGTATACAGAGATTCAATATCAATCGTCACAAGTATCTGTTGTGATGCATCAAATTGCAGATCTTGAATAATATTCAAGACATCCGTGGTGTCCTGGACATAGGACAACTGTTTAAGTACTGATTCCCTAAGGAAGAAATCAGCAAATTGAGATAACGGTTCAAGCACCGAGGAAATCCCCGAGACTATGGGGCACCCTGGGGGGGGGGACGTTGTATCTTATGGATTTTCGGCAGGATGTAAAATGCCGGAATCCTGGGTTTTGTATTAACTAGGAAGTCAGCCTCCTTGCTTGTAATCCAGGTCTTTTCTCTGGCTTGTCCTACCATAGTTGTAATAGTCCCCAACAACTCAGTCGTAGGATCTCTAACCAAGGATTGATAGTTCTTTCTAACATCCAATAACCTCAAAACCTCCCTCTCATAGTCCACGGTGTTCATAAGGACAATGGCCCCACCCTTATCGGCTGATTTTATTGTAAGAGAGACATTTTCTTGCAAAGATTTCATAGCATGCCAGTAATTCTTACTCATGTTACTGAATACATTTCTCTGTTCTGTTTCTTCAAGCAACTTGATCTCATCCAAAACCTTTCTTTCAAAAACAATGACTTCAGGACCTACTGCATGACTGGGAGGACAGAAATGAGAGGGCTGATGTAGGTTAGTAGAGAAGACTGAGGGGGGATCCGAGTCTTTCTGTGCAAAGAACTTTTTGAGTTTAATCTTCCTCATTACCTCCTGCAACTCCATTCTGCATTTAAATGAGTCATGCCGAGGAGTGGGAACATATCCCAAATCCTTGTTAAGCACTCTCAGCTCTTCTGCCGTTAACTGGTGGTCTGATAAATTAACTACAATGTTGTTTACGTGGGCATCCTGCCCCTGCTCCTGGTTACACGGGGGGAGAATGATTGCCATGTCTGGGGCTGATTCTGACGTGCTCGACCTCGACCCCTCGAACCTCCCCCTCTGTTTCCTCTCTGGGTTTGGACTAAAAAAGAAGGCAGTAAACCTCCCAGATCCTGATTTGACTGCACCTGGGGGTTAAATCTCACCCTCCCTTGTTCAGAGGCCTGTGCCCCCTCTTCCTCCTCACTAGAAGTATTATCAAACGTCCAGTTTTGAGGAGTACGCCTAGCTTGTACTCGGCCTCCCCTCTGATACCTATTCTGTGGTACCTGTTCGCTGCCTTGCTGGTAATATTTATCTTCAGTGTAAGGGAACGCCCACTCGTGTGAGTATCTTTCCAAGTTTCTCTTTAACCCCTTAATCTTTTGATTAACCATATAGTTTTTGTATTCGCTCAGGTCTTCTTGTATCCTCTGAAGCTGTTCTTTTGCATCTACAAAACTCGAGTCTGCTTTTATACTCTCTTCCAATTCTAGAGTCTATTTCAAAAGTTCCTCACTTAATCTTTTGGCTGTCTGAATAATCAAAATCAACCAATCTCTTGTGCATTTGTTCGCAATAAAACTCCAGTCAATCCTAAACTGTTTATCTTCCAGGAAAATCCGGGGTTCAATCCTCACCAGGAGACTCGAGGGGGCTGCACCAGCTCGATAGTATTCAGTCATTAATGCCCCATGTAATGCCACTCTCACTTGCTTCTTTTTAATGAAGCTCAACTTCTCCCATTCTTCTCGTACAGAACCAGTATTAGAAAGACCAGAGTCAGGAAAAAGTGAGGGGCCAGAGAGGATCGCAGCGATCTGATCATCCGTAAAAGCTAAACAATTTCTATCCATCTCAAAGAATCAGAAAGGATTAATTTGAAGTTTCAACAGAAACAAGGTGGAGCACACTGGAGATCTCAATGACAATTATGTCTATCGCTAATCTGAAAAAGTGGGGGAGTTGAATCTTTCAAAAAACACTTATTATATAAAAACTCTGTATGGTTCAAAAACTCTCACGGCTGAGCCGCCGTGCAACGTTTATATTCAAAAAAGGAGTTTAAGAGGGAAAATATACCAGGCCACCCTCCACTCAGTCAATAATACAAAACACAAGACCTGGTAATGTTAAGGCACTTCTTTTGATTACATGGGACAAATAGAAGGGTAATGTGAACAACTATTACACCATCAGCAGTAGTTCTTATCATGAACTATCATTAAATCCCTCGTGCCATGAAACATAATATTTATAGATTTCCAAAAGTGAAAAACAACCAACCATGTGCAAAATTATTCCACCAACTTCTGTGGAAAACAGAAACAGAAAAAAGGTGTGAAAAAAGAGAAAGCATCTCACGTGCGCAACACCAGAGGAGCTGCTGGCAGGTTCTCACCAGTTTGCTCACGATTTTCTCATCATCGATATCTTTCTCATATAAATAATTATGTGTCCCAATCAAAGAAAGAGAAAACAGGGAGGTTTTTTTAGGCAGCCCAAAACCAAAAAAGGGGGGAGAAAAAGGAAAGACCCGTGAAGTCTTACAAATAAAATTAGGTCTGGCTCACGTATATGATTCCAATTGCTTTATTCCATTCCGTGAGTCATCCCAAGGTTAAAAACACGGTCATGTTATGTAACCACATTCAGGAATGGCCAACATGTTTCATTGCCTTCTCATCTTTGCGGCAAATTCATCAGGGCATCAAGGGTCTGCAAACACTTCCCTGGATTTTTTCTATTTGAAAAAAAGAATAACTGCACATATGCAGAAAACATAATAACACAAGGTTGGTAAGTGCATGAAAGAGACCAACTACTCCCCACTTTAAACTTCAGAGATATGTATTCTGATAAAAAATGACAACCACAAGATCATCAATGCACGTTACCTAATGAGAGCCACGGGCCCGCATACCAGCTCTCAATTGGTTAGGGAGATCAGTGCTAATTGCACTCCTTGTCCCAGTTAAAAACACATCTGTTGCTTACATCTTCATCTGGAGAAACAAATATGTCGAGTGAGTGAATACAGGTTTGTATTATACTAAGAAATGTCCCCCTACATTAGCCTTTATCCACACAGACTCTTAACACTCACTATCAACAGCAAGGCGACAGTGTCCACTATTCATTGCCAACCCCTGGCGATAACACCATCTCATTATCATTAATAAATGGCAGTATCCACCAGTACTGATATAATTCGTAAAGTCCCTAGACAGCATGCATTCGTCAGTATCTTAATGGCGACGGAATTCACCATGGTCTACACTAACTAATTGGTACCCCTTCACAAAATATTTTCACAAAATTTCTCTCTCGCTGGTTCCAATATCAGATAGTACCCGGGATCTGCACTAACTCATTGTTACTCCTTCACAACATTTCTCTCTCGCTGGTTCCAATATCAGATAGTACCCGGGAATTTCAGCGTTTTTCCAAAGGGTCCTTTACCATACGATATTAGAGACCCTGTTCAAAGCTATCTGTTCTCACCGTAAGGTTTCCTAGACAAAGCCGTCACTCGTTCCGGGATCAACGTAAATAGAAACGCGGCCGGAATTTAAACCGGCAGCGAGTATCAAGATCTTCCGGTCACAACTCGAAACCGAGGCTCTACACCCGGGTCAACCAAGCACCACAGTCAAACGGACCACCAGGGCGGCCATCTTAGAGTGGCAAAACCTGTATGGATCATTGATAGAAAGCTCAGCATATAGAATCCTCAACACACTCATACTGCCGACGTTTTTAGAAGTAACGCTCTATGAACAAAATCTTAGTTCACTTGGAGGCCGTCTATTCAATTTAGGAACAAATTGTGAATACGTAAAAAACGTGAATTTAGCACATAGCTCAATTATTTCATACAAAGCTGAAGGTAATTACTCAAAGATGTCATGCCTATAAAATAGCATAGATCAGCATACAGGGAAAAACGACCTGAAATCGCCCAGCTATCTTAATGTAAATAACAAGGCATAAAGAACAGCTTCATCAGACACTCTCACTGCCTGGAGATCTTATTCCATTCAATCTAATCATTTAAACCAATTTGATCAACTTTTTCTGAATAAATCCAGCGTGCCTCTTTTAATGCGAGTGTATTCTCAATCTGACTCGCATCACCCAGTACTTTTTCTAGCACCACCCATTTCACTGCCTTGCAGTTATGTTGGCTATCTTTATAGTGTTGGACCAACCTCGTAGTCAATTTACCATTCTTAATGGCACTGAGATGCTCTTGTATCCTCACTTTAATTTTTCTTGAGGTAAGGCCAATATAATGAAGCCCACATGGGCAGGTTAATCTGTAAATAATGTTGGTCGAGTTACAATTACTGAACTTGTTCAAATACCAAGTTCGTCCACTCTGCAACTGCACTAGTAGAGAGCAGCGACCAATGCTTCCTAATGGCCTGACGAATTTTCGTAGCTAGAGGATCAAAGGTCAGTACTATAGGTAAACACTCAGCTCCCTCTTTCGAGCTCCTTTCCAAAAGGGCCTCCCGAGGGGTATTGTGAGCCCTCTTATGAGCTCTGTTGACAATTTTTCTCGGATAAGCCCGTTGTACCAATTTCTCCGTGAGACTCTCAGACTGTTGCAGAAAGTCAGCAGTCGAAGAACAGTTTCTGCGGTAACGCAGAAACTGTCCTGCTGGGAGATTATCCCTCAATGCTCTGGGGTGAAATGATTGATAATGTAAGAGAGAGTTTTTATTTGTAGGTTTCTGATGGACACTCGAGGTTAACTTGTTACCAGTCACACTGATGTCCAAATCCAAATAAGTCACCTTTTCGGTGCTCATACTCCACGTGAATTTCAAACATTCATCACAATTATTCAGCCACATCGTCAAGTTAAGTACATCGTCAATATACCGCTTCCAGAGGCTAATATGCCTCTGGAAGGGATTAGACGGATGGTATAGGTGATGTTCTTCAAACTGGCCCACGTAAATGCAGGCCAGACTAGGTGCGAAGGTAGCACCCATTGAAGTATCGGATATTTGTAAGAATAGATCATTTTTGTAGGAAAAATAATTGCGGGTTAACGCAATCTCAATGCATTGCATCACAAAGGATTGGGGTGTGTCGTAGAACCAATCCTGTCCCCCAAGAGCGCGTGCTGCTGCCACCAGCGTAGTGTCTTGGGGGATACTCGTACACAGAGATTCAATATCAATCGTCACAAGTATCTGTTGTGACGCATCAAATTGCAGATCTTGAATAATATTCAAGACATCCGTGGTGTCCTGGACATAGGACAACTGTTTAAGTACTGATTCCCTAAGGAAGAAATCAGCAAATTGAGATAACGGGTCAAGCACTGACGAAATGTTACATCATACATAACAAAATCTGAAAAGACGGAGTTGAAAGAAATGTGGCAAGAAATTTCACAAGAGAAGACTCTTAGTAACAAATTCTACAGCTTTAGTTTGAAGATGCTGTCCCATCGAGAGATTGGATTCTACGAATGTTCGGATCTGTTGACACCTGCAAATTTATATTCAAAGTCAAGAGGAAACATTTGGGTTAGTCTAGGTCTTGCTGCAACACGAAATCGAATATTGAAATCTGTACAAGAAATTGAATATAGCATTAAATGAACCAGAAAGCGCAGATATTGATAAAAGAAATATGTTGCTACCGTACTATCCTAAAAGAAGTCTATATCTTGAAATCATATGTCTCTATGAAGTACTGCAATATTACAGCTTTAAGAGAAATATTACAAAGAACATAAATGAAGAACAATATGATGTCATTTGCTGTGATGGATGTTTGGTGAAACATAGCAAAGGAAATCTCATTAATCACAGGAAACTCAGTTGTGAAACTAAAGATAAAGGGAATTTTACTATTTAGCACTTCAACAACTGTTCAAGCCTTGGAGTACTGAAATGGAATTGCTTGGAGATTTTCAGTGCTATGAAGATTCTTTTAATGCATGTAAAGATAGCCACGAATGCATGTTTTTCCAAATTATCTACAAATTTTGAATGAAGAAATTGAACATTAAGCTACTATTGCAGCTGAGATTGCTAGAGACAGTTCTCAACATAGTCAAAGTTCTGCTCCACTGAGTCAAGATCCACTAGGAGAACCAATTCTTGAAAAGGAAGCAGCAATAGCCACGAGTGAAGTAGAAACAGCAATGCAGCAAGCTCAACAGGATATTATGGAGTTGGAAAACTTGGAAAAACAACTAAATATTGAACAGAAAGAAATATATCAGCAAGTTACACAACAGATAGACCATGGTTTACGTCATGAAAATAAAGAATGCAACTGCACATCATTTAAACCTATTCAAATGTATATCAGTGGTCAAGCTGATACAGGAAAGAGTTTCTTCATTAAAGTTTTGACCTGTTAGCTACAGAAAACGACAGAATCACATTTATCTTGTGTTGTAACCGCTCCAACTGGGTTAGCAGCACACAACATTAAAGGGATTACATTACATTGTTTAATGACGCTACCTGTTGAACATGAAAACTAGTTGGTATGTCACAAGCTATCTGGAGAAGATTGTTATGAAGTTTCAAGGGCACTAAAGAAAATTAAACTTCTGATAATTGATGAGGTGAGCATGTTCTCAAACTGAATGCTTGCCTTTGTACATTTAAGAATGCAGCAGATTTTAAAAACAGATTGTGATTTGTTATTTGGAGGAAAACATGTGATTGTTTTTGGCGATCTACTGCAACTTACTCCTGTAAAAGGGAACCAGTTTTTAAAACACTTGTGCATGAAGATACCAGGAAATCTTTGGGAAGTATTGGAAATGTCAACATTTGGTCATATTTTGAATACAAAGAACTTATTAAAAATATGTGAGAGGCAAGTGATGAAGATTATGGAAGCATTCTTCAAGATATACGAATTGGTGTATTGACAGAACATGGTAAAGAAGCTTTGCAAAGTCGGCTACTTACTAACTTGTTTCCACATGAAAATGTTGCTCCAGAAAGAATATACAAAACAATTTGAGAAAAAAATATATAATTTGCCTAATGCCAACACTGCAAGAGTGTTCTACATTCAAAGAAGAACTTTTGAAGTTGGAAAAACAACAAATAATTTAAATGGAAGCCATTGATAAAATTGAACATGAAGGAATTACTATTATTTAGTCATAAAAATTAAAAACAAAATTGGATTCTTTGGAAAAATCTATATCTAAGCCTGCTGGTTTAGAAAAGAATTTAAATGTGTGTGAAAACTGTCGGGTAATTTTACGGCATAATTTGGATGTGGTAAAAAGGTTTAGTAAATACAGGAATGGGAAAAGTTGTTGATTTTGTTAATCATCCAAATAGAGATGGAACTGAATTTTTGAAGATTAAATTTGATCAGATTGAGAGGTAAAACAGATTGGACGTTGTGCTTTTCGTTTTTAGCTTGTTAAAGACATATATGTTCGCAGAAAACAGTTTCCTTTTTCTTTAGCATATGCGGTGACCATTCATAAATCTCAAGGTTTAAGTGTAGACAGTGCTTTGGTAAACATTGGAAGTACCGTGTTTAAAGAGGGCATGGCATATGTTGCATTGTCCCGAGTCAGAACTCTATCTGGATTGTATTTGATTGATTTTGATGAGAGAAAGATTAGTGCAGATGCAAATTGTGTAAGAGAGTATAATCGGTTAAGAAGACTGCTCCCAACATAGGTGAATATCCTGTATATGAAAAGCGTGTTGTATGTCGAAAACAAACATATGAAAATCTCTGTAGTGAAGTTGGAAATAAGAAAAAAAATCAAGTGAATTTTGACGTACCAAAGAAAAAGAAAATGGACACCGTTGAAGATATTTTAGGATATCAGTTAGAAAATAGTTCAGGTATCAACTGCTATGCTAATGTAGTTGTGAACGTCATATTTTTTCTAGAAACTCTTCAACAACAAATTATGGAGAATCGAGACAAAAGGTTTTGTTCTTTGTTGCATACTATTTTTGAAAACTTGACAACTGATAAAACTAAAATCCAAAGGGCTTCTGACATTCGACATCTTCTGGATATATGTTCTGGTTCTTCACAATTTACACTTAATGTACAGCAAGATGCTCAAGAATTTCTAATGTTTATGCTTACAGTATTGGAAGGTGAAGGAATACAAATTGAAAATCTGTTTGGAGTACGTTACAGATGGGATCATAAATGTGAAGACTGTTCATTTTCTTCTACCACTGAAATAGATACTGAACGATTCATATATTTGACAATACCAGATTGCAAAACAGTCTCTTTTAACAAATTAGTAAAATCAGCTGATCAAAATATGGAATGTACTCACTGCAAATCTAAAATGTTATCAACATTATTTATAGAAAGATTTGGACAATATGTCATTTTAATGCTAAAACTTTGTAGAGCAGTTGGCACAAAATTGGAAACCAAAATTAAACTTTTTGTGGCAAGTCAATTGTCAATTTCAGGAAGAACTTTCAAAGCAGTGGCAATTATTTTCCATGATGGACCTTCTACAACATCTGGACACTATACTGTGTATTTAAAGTGCAATAAAGGATAGACACATTGTAATGATGCCATTTGGAGTTCAAATGTCGGTTGCCTTGTGAATTACCAAATTCAAATCTTATATTTTTGATGCCAAAGTTCTGAAAACATAATTCGGCCTATTGGGAAGATGTCAACATGAATTAATGAGTTTATTTTGGATATTTTCAATACTAACAATTTCAGAAACATCATTCGGCCTATTGGGAAGATTTCAACATGAATTAAGAAGTTTATTTTGGATATTTTCAATGGAAATAATTTCGGAAACATCATTCGGCCTATAGGGAAGATGTCAAGAATTACTATTTCAATTATCGTTTCTGTTCTTTGATATTGTATTTAGAAAATTGTTTTTGAAAAGAGCAGTTCATGTATTTGATCTTTGTATTATATGCAATGTTATTGAGGGTGTCTATTATTGAAAATGTACACAGATAGTTAAGTTTGTTGTAAATATTTTGAACACAGATTTGTTTTTTATAACAATCCTATTGATTGTATTTTTTTGCCCGCTGTTACATGATGATCAACATTGAAATCACTGTGCATGGGGAAAGTCAATAGAATCTGAAAACAGCAAAAAAGGCAAACTGAATATGTTATGTAAGTGTAAAATTATGTTGTGTTTTTAAAACTATAATATTATATGTAATAACAATATTTTTCTTCTCTTTCATAGACACTAATTCTAAAGTTTGAAAATATTTTACATTTAGATTATAATAAAACAACTGAAAACATTGTTTCAATGACATTCATATCTACTTCAAAAAAGGTAAGATTAACTCACCCAAACACTACCAATGCACTGCTACAATCACCTGTGCACTACCCATGCACTCCTCTAATCCCCCAGCCAGTACCATGTACTTATCCAATAACTCTGCCAATACCCAAGCACTTATAAATTCACCATGCACTCTCCTTGCAGTACTCTAATCATCTAGTCAGTACCCATGTACACATACAGTGCCCCAGGCACTACCACATGCACTGCTACAATCACCTGTGCACTGCTCTTGCAGTCTTCTAATCACCTAGACACTACTTATTCACTTCTCCTTCAATTACCCAGGTACTACCCATGCAGTCCAGCAATCACCCTGTCACTACCCATGCACTCCTCCAAACACCCAGCCAGTACCAAGTACTTATTCAATCACTCCGCCAATACCCAAGCACTTATAAATTCACCATGCACTCTCCTTGCAGTACTCTAATCATCCAGTCAGTACCCATGTACTCGTGCAATGACCCAGGCACTAACACATGCACTGCTACAATCCCTGTGCACTACCCATGTAAATGTAAATGTAAATTGATACTTGTATAGCGCACTACTCACCCGCAAGGGTCTCAAGGCGCTTGTACGAATACCCCTGTGAAACCCATCATGGCTTTCCCTGTGAGGCGTCCACTCCTGGGCACCCCCAAGGTGGAGGGCAGGCATCCTTAGCGTTTTGGGGGCCGTTGTGGAGATTAAGCAAGCTATTGCCCAGACTTGCAGAGTGGGACTCCATGATTGGAATAGGCACCGAGGCAAGAATTATCAGGTCCGTGGAATTTTTGAGCCCAAGACCCGCCGAGGCGGGGAATTGAACCCTGGTCCCGGGCTAGACCTCTGAATCAGGGTCTGCCGCTCTAATCATTGAGCCACACTTCTCCATGCAGTTCTCTAACCACCTGGACACTACTCATTCACTCCTTCAAATACCCAGGTACTATCCAAGCAGTCCAGCAATCACCCTGTCATTACCCATGCAGTCCTTCGATCACTCAGCCAATTCCATGTACTTATGCTATCACTACGCCAATACCGAAGCATTTATAAATTTACCATGCACTCTCCTTGCAGTATGTTAATCATCCAGTCAGTACCCATGTACCCATGCAATGACCCAAGCACTAATACATGCACTGCTACAATCCCCTGTGCACTACCCATGCAGTCCTCTAACCACCTAGACACTACTCATTCACTCCTTCAATTACCCAGGTAGTACCCATGCACTCCAGCAAACATCCTATCACTACCCATGCACTCCTCCAAACACCCAGCCAGTACCATGTACTTATCCAATCACTCTGCCAATACCCAAGCACTTATAAATTCACCATGCACTCTCCTTGTAGTACTCTAATCATCCAGTCAGTAACCATGAACTCATGTAATGACCCAGGCACTAACACATCCACTGCTACAATCACCTGTGCACTACCCATGCAGTCCTCTAACCACCTAGACACTACTCATTCGCTGCTTCAATTACCCATGTACTACCCATGCAATCCAGCCATCACCCTGTCACTACCCATGCACTCCAGCCATCACCCTGTCGCTTCCCATGCACTCCAGCCATCACCCTGTCATTACCCATGCACTCCAGCAATCACCCTGTCACTACTCATGCACTCCTCCAATCACCCAAGCACTACCCATGCACTCATGGAATCACCCAGGTACTACTTAGACACTTTTCTATTCACCCATGCACTACTGATGAACTCCTGCAATTACCCAGGCACTACCCATACACTATGCTTTTACTCCTCCAATCATCTAGGCACTACCCATACAGTCCTTTAATTACCCAGGTACTCTCCTTGCACTTATACAATCACTCACACATTAGTGAACCACTTACAAAATCACTCAGATTCTGTCCATGTAGTCCATCAATCAGTCAGGCAACAATTCATACAACACTCAGAATATTTTTCTTCTTTAAACCAAATAGGCTGTTCAGAAAAGACCCATTTGTTTTCTTCTTTTGTTGTTTTTTTGTAGTTTTGTAAACTATTTTTTACATTTTTTTGGTGTTTATATTTTTGAAAAACCCAAAAGAAACCCGAGCCAACAACAAAAACATGGCAAAATATATGCAATGTAACATCATTGCATAAAGGAACAGAAAAAAAAAATAACAGTTGTGACTCTGGATTGCATTCAGAATTGCATCTATCGACTGCTCCCCAACGCAGAGTCTTTCTGCATTTAATGCAGACCTGCTCTACTCGAGCCAAATCATGATGAATGGTGATTGTGGCAGATGTTGTGCCATTGGAAGAAGTACTGGGCCCATCATGTGCTTCTTTTTCTTGTTGCCGCCTTAGTTGCTCTCGGGCAAGCCGTCTTGGGTGGTTGTTTGGAGATGCTTCAGCATAGATGATGTGCTGCAAGAATACTTTTTCTCCGATCCACGTGAAAGCACTTGCTCACAAATTGAGCAAGTGACCTTCCTTGCATTAACCTTTTTGTCACCAGCAGGTATGGTGAACAACACCCACACCACACTTTCGTACCTCTTATTACGGGATTCTTCCAGATCCTCCTCTTCCTCTGATGGAAGTTGCTGTGGTGGTGGTGCGGAAGCCATTTCAAGAAAAAGGAAAATAAACACCAAAAAGATGTAAAAATACACCTAACAGAGAACAAGTCTGTTAAAGCCTGTAAACCAATGAAAACCTTTCTTTTGAAGTCATATGGGATTTGCGCAGGGCACGCGCCGCAGCGCGGAACGTGAACACAGCTGACGCGGTTCCTTAAAAATACATTTAAAAATAATATATCTTTAATCCAGTTACAAATGCATAACATTTATAATTTTCTTAAATCATGTCTTGGAGTAATATATATAATAAAGAAGTGTAGCTCACTGGTTAGAGGAGGCATACCCTGAAGCAGAAGTCAGACCCGGACCAGGGTTCGATTCCCGACGCGGCAGGGTCTGGAGCCCAATTGTCCACGGACTCGATAATTCTCGCTTCGGTGCCTACTCTAAGCACGAGTTCACACTATGCAGCTCTGGGCAACAAGCTTGCTTAATCTCCACAACAGCCCCCCGCGGCGGGATGCCTGGCTTTCACCTTAGGGATGCCCAGTACGGGTTATCTCACAGGGAAAAACCATGACGGGTTCCCAATGCAAGCGCCGAGATGCCCAAGGGTAATTTGAGCGCTATATAAGACCGCACATACATACATACATACATATAAAGTTATTTATACATACTTTTAAAAGTAAAACATTTACGATGGAATCGCACACCCAGCACGACATCGCAACTCACGTACGTGACATAACGCGGGGCCTGCACCGTGCACCCTTTGCTAATGCTACGCGGAACGTGCACGACTTAACCAATATGGTGGTGAATTACTTGAATTTGTGCAGGGATCGTGACAAGTGCACAATGGGTGCGCAACTCTTTTTTTTTAAATCTTCTTTTTTAAAAATGTTTGTTTTAATTTTACAAAAGAAAAAATATAAAAAATGACAAAAATATAAAAAAAACATTTATAGGTAGATATTAGCATTCGAGAAACCATAGAAACTCACTGAAAAAAACATATGTTTCAGGGACATTATAGTTAGAAATTAGTATTTAAAAAATCCATAGAAATTTACTGAAAAAACCATAGGTTTCATGGACGTTATACTTAGAAATTAGCATTTAAAAACCTTTGAAATTCACTGACAAAACCACAGGTTTCAGGGATGTTGTTGTTAGAAATTAGCATTTAAAAACATCACTGATGACATCTCAAATGACATCACTGATGACATCATCCACATAATAATCTGATCCAACTCCTCACACCCTAATATAACCTTTGATACACCCACTCTAAAATACAGACTACCATTTTCGAAACCATAGACACACCAATACCAGTTACTACATACCCACACACTGATGCCTAGGTCTACACACATGTCCACTCATTCATCCATACAGTTACTCATACATGGAGTCACTCGTCAATACAGCATTATCATATGCACTCATACACCTATACAGACACTCACACACCACCACTAAACCCATAGAGTTACTCACACACCTAGTCAGTCATGCAAAGAATCAATAACACTCCCATTCATTCACCTATACAGTTATACACACACCACTTCACTTATTCATACAGATACTAACACATACCTACTCTCTTCTACAATCACTGACACAAGCACACAGTCATCCATACAGCCACTCTCACAATTACTCACTCCCACATATAGTCATTTATATACTCCAACACTCACATAGACTGCCTTTCACATATGTAGTTACTCACACATGTACCACTGAGACATCTGTTCACTCACCAACACACCCACACACACACTCACCCACCCATACAGCCCTTCACAGATGTACTCTTGAACCCATACACCCAGTGAATCATCCACTCAGACATCTATGCACAGAGACACACCTCCCCACACACTCACAAAGAAACTCAAGCACTAACCCATGCATTCAGTAAGATACGCTTAATCAGTCAGTTATACAATCAGTCACGCACCTACTAAATCATCCATTCAGATACTTAAAAACCCACTCATTCTTCAATACACCGTGACATATATATATATATATATATGTAAAACATATTTAAACTTTACAGAAACACACATTCATTGGATAATGTCATCAGTGATGTCATTTGAGATGTCATCAGTAATGTCACTGACCATGTCATGAGTGACGTCATCAGCAGTGCATTGCAGGGGCACGAGTTATAGTTCACTATACTAACTATAACGGCTGAATTTCTCTGGTTTTGTAGGAGTGAAATGTCCAACTAACTATAGCGTCCCTAAAACCTGTGGTTTTTTCAGTGAATATATATATATATATTACCTACTGGCGGTGGCCAGTAGGTAGTTATAGTTAGGACCCTGTTTCCATAGGAAAACCTCAACATTCTATTTTGAATAACTTTGGCACCGGTCGACGAATCCTCGCGAATTTTTCAAAATAGGTGGGGCGCTACGCTCCGCTCCTACCCTGAAAGTCTCGGGGGATTCGTCAAGCGGGGGCTGAGATAAAAGGGGGGTCCCAAAACACGTTTTTCCCATGCATTTTTCCATAGGACCTTTAGACAGGGCTACAGCCCGAACGGCTGAACAGAATTACTAGAAATTTGGTAGTCCTCAGGTCAAGGAAGTGCCTTTTGTAGGTTTGGTGTAAATCTGTTCAGTAGATTCTGAGAAAATAGCCGTTAAATCAATATATATATCTGAGCCAGCTTACGGTGCGCTTACGGTACGCTTACCGTACGCGTACGGTGGCGTGCACGAGCGCGATTCTGATTGGCCCTTAGATCTTAGTAAACATTCGAATCGGTCGAAACCAGGAAGCGGCGGCCGCCATTTTCTCTCTCGCACTCTGAGGGGGGAGCTGATAAACAAATGCCAAAAACATATAAAGGGGCTGTTTAGACAGCGCCCATGCACATAACCATGTTAGTTGAGTCTTCAAAGATCCCCCATGGCAAAAAACGGTAATTTTTAATTTTTCGAAAATTTCGCTGATTACGCTTACCGTACGCTTACCGTACGCGTACGGTAAAAAATTATAAAAAACAAAATCCACACTCTCTCCACCCCGTGTGCAAATGGTGGCCGAAGACCACCATTTGTGCATGGCTTATTTGAGCACAGCATTTCCCCAAAAAATTTCAACAGATGACCTATCACAAGGAAGCGCATAATATATCCTCCATGTGCGCACGGTGCACGAAGCGCATCGTGCGTACATGGCCCATCTAGCGTAACGTGGGCACGCGGTGCGCACGGAACGAACTGCGTTAAGTGGGCGCGCACGCCACGAATGGCGTAAAGTAACTTAGCATTTAAAAAACCGTACAAATTCACTGAAAAAACCATAGGTTTCACACACGTTATAGTTAGGAATTAGCATTTAAAAAACCTTGCAAATTCACTGAAAAAACCATAGGTTTCACACATGTTATAGTTAGCGGAAATTTTACTGATAAAAAACCAATGAAATTCCCCCGTTATAGTTAGTGCAGGCAACTATAACTCACGCGACCGCAATCTTCTGCTGATGACATATGTGTCTTTATGAAAAAAAAATATTTGTAATATATGTATAGCTAAAAATGTATGGAAGAAGACATGGGCAAATAAGTGTCTAAATACAGTATTAGCATCAGCAGAGGATTGCGGTCGCGTGAGTTATAGTTGCCTGCACTAACTATAACGGGGGAATTTCATTGGTTTTTTATCAGTAAAATTTCCGCTAACTATAACGTGTGAAACCTATGGTTTTTTCAGTGAATATATATATATATATATATATATTACCTACTGGCGGTCGCCAGTAGGTAGTTATAGTTAGGACCACGTTTCCATAGGAAATCCGCAACATTCTATTTTGAATAACTTTGGCGCCGGTCGACGAATCCTCGCGAATTTCTCAAAATAGGTGGGGCGCTACGCTCCGCTCCTACCCTGAAAGTCTCGGGGGGATCCGTCAAGCGGGGGCTGAGATAAAAGGGGGGTCCCAAAACGCGTTTTTCCCATGCATTTTTCCATAGGACATTTAGAACGAGCTACAGCCCGAACGGCTGAACAGAATTACTCAAAATTTGGCAGAGAGGTAGTCCCTAGGTCAAGGAAGTGCCTTTTGTAGGTTTGGTGTAAATCTGTTCAGTAGATTCTGAGAAAATAGCCTTTAAATCAATATATATATCTGAGCCCGCTTACGGTACGCTTACCGTACGCTTACGGTAAGCGTACGGTGGCGTGCGCGAGCGCGATTCTGATTGGCTCTTAGATCTTAGTAAACATTCGAATCGGTCGAAACCAGGAAGCGGCGGCCGCCATTTTGTGTATTTCACTCTGAAAAAAAAGAGTGAAAACAAGGAAAGGGGGCAATGAGGAGAGTTACAGACCCCCTAACATTTGTAAGGGGGTCAAAGAGGGACAGAAAAGTACAAAAAAAACATTTATTGATTTTAAAAAAAATCACGGGGTACGCGTACGGTAAGCTTACGGTAAGCGTACGGTAAAAAAAAAATTAAAAAAAAATAAATGAAAAGCAGATTTAAGAGTTTAGATATTAGGGAGCTCTAAAAAGAGCTGTTGTGTTTATGAAGTCATTTTTTAAGTGGTACCTACAAGTAAGTACCGATGCAGAGTCTAAGGTTCAAGAGGAAGACTCTGTTCCCTTCTTCATTGAAGTGTACACCATCTCCTCTATAAATGTCTTGCATGTCATAACGCAAGTTGTTGTGGTAAATGGCACCCATACCATAGTCACGGAGGAAAGCAGAAACAGATTTGTTGACGTGCTTTCTTGCTTTGTCAATCTGTGGACAGAAATGATTGGACCAGTTCCATTTTTGCCTTTGGCATATGTTGGAAAACACAAAGGCAGTTTTAGGGAAAAGTGTAAACAGTTGTGCAAAGGTGTCCTTCATAAGCATTTCCAGACCTACCCCAGTCAAAGTGCCTAGGTCATTGCCACCACAGTGCACTATTATGAGGTCAGGGTGTTGGATTTGAATGAAGGATTTCACCAATGGCATCAATTGGTGCCACTTTAACCCTCTCTGACCAATCCATTTAATGTCTACATTTGGCAAAGCAAGGTCTCTCACCATACCTGTTTTCTCTGCAAACTTTTCACTCCAGAAGACATAGCTGTGCCCTACAATCCACACTGTGAACATCTTCAAAGGAGAACTGGATGCACTCAGGAGGTGTCTTTCAGTAGAATGGCAATATGAAAAGAAAGACAGTTTGAAAATGGAGGCATACATATTTTTTACAAAACAAAAAGAACTGATTGGCTGTTTCATACCATTCTAGAATAAAAACTAGGCTGTATGTGTAAATTAATAGAAGCATGTTTTGTATTGGTAAAAAAAAATGTGTAACCAAAGAACAGTACTATGGATTTGCTGTTAGGTTTGAAAAGTCAAGCACTCTTGCTCTGTGGAATTGAAACATTGTTTGGCGAACTTCTGACCTAACTCAACACAGCAGTGTTCCATGAGCTGTTGCTATGGTAGCAGGCAGAAGTCAAGTTGGGGGAAGGGTACTAGGCAGAAGTCAAGTTGGGGGAAGGGTACTTTTGGAAAAGGGTTGGTTTTCAACCAATAGAAATGTGTGATTACATTTGAAAAAAAGGGGGAAGCACTGAGATTTGAAACTTACAAGTATATGTGTGGAAAAATAGAGGGAGAGTTTGCCATTATCTGGTTCTGCTGAGAGGAGAGAGGTGAACACAACAGAGATCCTGGCTCTGATAATCTGCTGTTTGAGTGTCACATTTCTTTCACAACTAACTAATTTTAAAGGTGAGTTTACAGTTTGAGAGGGGATGTATGTGGTAACTTAAGAAATGAATAATAGAAATGGAAATTGTTTTTGTTGTAGTTACACATGGTGGTTTCATAATGTGTCAGTCTGTAAAAGTGATTTTCACTTGCCCCGAAAAAAAAAAGAGCAGTAAGTGTGCTTTCAAATTGGCAAAGAAATTTCGTTTTGGGACTAATGTGAAAACATGACTCTGTGTGCAGAGAGGAATTATAGGCAGAGATTTATTGCGTCTTGCTCTGGTGATTTCACAGTTGCATTAGATGGAAAGGGGGAGCGAATTTTTGGGGGAAGAAGCAGAGTCTTAGCACACACCCATGTGCTTGCCATGTATAGTCATGCACAGTATTTACAAGCGAGTGGGGTTTTGAGGTTTCAGTCTGTAATGCAAATACATTCAGCATCACTAAGGCTGGTTGCCCTTGCTGGAGTGTAGGCAGTCACCGAGAATACACATGGTGGTGGTCTGAAAAAACAGTTTGGACATGTGCATTTAAATAAATAAAAAAAAAATGGTTTCATAATGTGTCAGTCTGTAAAAGTGATTTTCACTTGCACCGAAAAAAAAAAGAGCAATAAGTGTGCTTTCAAATTGGCAAAGAAATTTCGTTTTGGGACTAATGTGAAAACATGACTCTGTGTGCAGAGAGGAATTATAGGCAGAGATTTATTGCGTCTTGCTCTGGTGATTTCACAGTTGCATTAGATGGAAAGGGGGAGCGAATTTTTGGGGGAAGAAGCAGAGTCTTAGCACACACCCATGTGCTTGCCATGTATAGTCATGCACAGTATTTACAAGCGAGTGGGGTTTTCAGGTTTCAGTCTGTAATGCAAATACATTCAGCATCACTAAGGCTGGTTGCCCTTGCTGGAGTGTAGGCAGTCACCGAGAATACACATGGTGGTGGTCTGAAAAAACAGTTTGGACATGTGCATTTAAATAAATAAAAAAAAATGGTTTCATAATGTGTCAGTCTGTAAAAGTGATTTTCACTTGCCCCGAAAAAAAAAAGAGCAGTAAGTGTGCTTTCAAATTGGCAAAGAAATTTCGTTTTGGGACTAATGTGAAAACATGACTCTGTGTGCAGAGAGGAATTATAGGCAGAGATTTATTGCGTATTGCTCTGGTGATTTCACAGTTGCATTAGATGGAAAGGGGGAGCGAATTTTTGGGGGAAGAAGCAGAGTCTTAGCACACACCCATGTGCTTGCCATGTATAGTCATGCACAGTATTTACAAGCGAGTGGGGTTTTCAGGTTTCAGTCTGTAATGCAAATACATTCAGCATCACTAAGGCTGGTTGCCCTTGCTGGAGTGTAGGCAGTCACCGAGAATACACATGGTGGTGGTCTGAAAAAACAGTTTGGACATGTGCATTTAAAAAAATCAAAAAAAGTGGTTTCATAATGTGTCAGTCTGTAAAAGTGATTTTCACTTGCCCCGAAAAAAAAAAGAGCAGTAAGTGTGCTTTCAAATTGGCAAAGAAATTTCGTTTTGGGACTAATGTGAAAACATGACTCTGTGTGCAGAGAGGAATTATAGGCAGAGATTTATTGCGTTTTGCTCTGGTGATTTCACAGTTGCATTAGATGGAAAGGGGGAGCGAATTTTTGGGGGAAGAAGCAGACTCTTAGCACACACCCATGTAAATATGTGTACTGTATTATAAAATGTTTTAAAAATATTAATACTTTTTTCTTTTTTTCCAGATAGATATAGAAAATTTTTGAAAAGTACAAACATTTTTAAAACTATTTTTAAAAAAAACAAATGAATAAATATATTTTCAGTGAGTATGGTAAGTCAATAATAATAATTGTAGTCTCTCAAGGACCTTGTAATGTGTTTATTGATTTTTAGTGTTTTTTAAAAAAAAAAAAAATAAGTACGCGCACCGTACGCGTACGGTAAAAAAAAAATAAAAAAAAGTTTTTAAAAACATATGTAAAAAAAAGATGAAAGATAAGGTTGGCTCTTAAAAGAACCGGTGTGTTCATGCAGGGACAGAGGAAAGGAAGCATGGGAAAATTATTCAAAGCGACAAATGTGTTGATCTATTTTGTTGTTCACTAGGGAAACACTGGTCTCCCTATAGCAAATTAGATCTTGACAAAATGTGCATCGAATATCAACCTTCCGAAATCGAGGGTTGATTTCCAGAGGGCCAGCAAAAGGAGATTCTCCCCCCACAGATGAAGGGCTCACCTGACCTGCAGAAGAAGGAGTCAGCCCTGCAGATGATGGTTCAGGCTGAGCTGCTGTGGATGTACTGGCTTGTCTTTCTGAAGAGTTACCTCCAAAAAGATGACCATGTGTCCTTCTGTGTACATCCTGGAGGTGTCTCTTCATGGTGTGATTCCCAAAGGAATACTTCCTGTTAGGATTACCTCTAGAAAGTACACGCTTACACAGCTTACAAGTCACTAAGGGTGCATTTACCTTTTGCTGGCCTTCAGGAAAAGTAAAATAATCCCATACATAAGAGGGCTTTTGTTTCCTCGATCTCTGCCTCAAGACAGTGCTGCTAGTGCTAGCCTCACTCTCAGAAGAGCTCTGCTGTTCTGCCATCGTATCCCAAAGACAAACCAGCTCCTTCTCCCAAGGGATCACAAGCAGAAATGAGGGGAATGGGTGTGGTGTAGGAGAGTTCTAGAACTGAAAGTAGTTTCAACCAATCAAAAGTTGTGTTTCATGATCACATGACCTACCGTACGCTTACGGTACGCTTACGGTACGCTTACGGCAAAAGTGCGCATGCGCGTAAAAACTCCCGGCACTTCCGCGTAACGTGCGCGTGTAGCGTACACGCGTACGCGTCCCACGCGGAGTACGCGCGGCTACGCAAATTGCGTAACTATACGCAAGCAGCATAGGAAAATTACGGACGTTGCGTAAACCGTACGCTTACCGTGAGCTTACGGTACGCGTACTAAAAAAATAAAAAAAAAAATAGAAAAAAAGTACTGCAAATACATTTTACATGTTTATTTTAAAAAATATATTAAAAAAAACATATTTAAGAATTTTAAAAATTTAATCATAGTCTTTATAAAAGGTAAGAAAATTAAAATAAAAATATGTTAGAAAAAATAGAAGAAAAAAAAAAATTAGCATTTAAAAAACCTTGCAAATTCACTGAAAAAACCATGGGTTTCACACACGTTATAGTTAGGAATTAGCATTTAAAAAACCTTGCAAATTCACTGAAAAAACCATGGGTTTCACACACGTTATAGTTAGGAATTAGCATTTAAAAAACCTTAGAAATTCAGTGAAAAAACCATAGGTTTCACACACGTTATAGTTAGGAATTAGCATATAAAAAACCTTAGAAATTCAGTGAAAAAACCATAGGTTTCACACACTTTATAGTTAGGAATTAGCATTTAAAAAACCTTAGAAATTCAGTGAAAAAACCATAGGTTTCACACACGTTATAGTTAGGAATTAGCATTTAAAAAACCTTAGAAATTCAGTGAAAAAACCATAGGTTTCACACATGTTATAGTTAGCTGGACATTTTACTCGTAAAAAACCATTGAAATTCCCCCGTTATAGTTAGTTCAGCTAACTATAACTCGCGCGCCCGCAATGCACTGCTGATGACGTCACATATTACATCACTCATGACATGGTCAGTGACATCACTCATGACATCACTGATGACATCTCAAATGACATCACTGATGACATCACTGATGACATCATCCAGTGAATGTGTGTTTTTCTGAAAATTAAATATGTTTTATATATGTATATCTCAAGGTCTATGGAAGAATAAATGGGTATATAAGTGTCTAAATGGATGATTTGTTTTTGAAAAATTGATTGGGTAACTGACTGATTAAGTGTATCATAGTGAATACATGGCTTAGTCAGTAATGTTTAAATATGTAAATATCTGTATCAGTCTCTCACTTTGTGTATAAGTGGCTGCATGGGTTGGTGAGTAGCTACATGGGTGTCTATATAGGTTATTAGTTGGTTTTTTGAGTATCAGTCTGAGTGTCTGCATGGTTCGGTGGGGGGTATTATGTAGTGCATAGGTGCATGAATGAGTGACTCACTGTTTGTATGTGTTGAACACAGCATGTGTGCAGGACTGTATGGGTGGATGAGTGTGTGTATGGGTGTGTTAGTGAGTGAATGACTGTCTCAATAGTGTCTTTATGAGTAACTACATATGTTTTAAACTAGTATATGTGACTATTGGTGTATATATGTGAGTATATGTGAGAGTGAGAGATTGAAAGAGTTCCTGTATGAATAAGTATGTGTTTCTATAAGTGATTGTTTAAAAGACTAAGTATGTGTAAGTTTCCGTAGAAGTAAGTATGGTGGTGTGTGTATAACTGTATATGCAAGTAAATGTATGTTTGATTCTTTATTAGCATGAGTGACTATGTGTGTGAGTAACTCTATGGATGAGTGGCATTGTGTAACAGGATGTATAGGTGTATGAGTACATATGATGAGTGAGTACATGTATGAGTGCCTGTATAGGACTGTTGGTGAATGAGTGGATGTGTATGTGGATCTTAGAATTACTGAAGAGGTTGTTGTAACTGGTATTGGTATGTCCATTGTTTTGAAAATTTTAGTCTCTATTTTTGAATGTGTGTATCAAAGGTTATATTAGGGTGAGAGGAGGTCTGCCACTCTATCACAAGGATGATGTCATCAGTGATGTCATCAGTGATGTCATTTGAGATGTCATCAGTGATGTCATGAGTGATGTCACTGACCATGTCATGAGTGATGTAATATGTGACGTCATCAGCAGTGCATTGCGGGCGCGCGAGTTATAGTTAGCTGAACTAACTATAACGGGGGAATTTCAATGGTTTTTTACGAGTAAAATGTCCAGCTAACTATAACATGTGTGAAACCTATGGTTTTTTCACTGAATTTCTAAGGTTTTTTAAATGCTAATTCCTAACTATAACGTGTGTGAAACCTATGGTTTTTTCACTGAATATATATATATTTATATATATATCTATATTGTTTTTTTTTTCTCGCTACCGATTCCTCCTTTTCACAATGAAACCAGCACTCACGGGGTCAGATTGCAGCAAATTTAATTTATTTGGAACGCGCAACAAACAAACGTGTTTCGGAACTTGTCCTTCGTCAGTGTTTACAATTGACACTCGCCGGCAGCATGTTTTTAAGCGTCATGGTTATGGACATGAATATAAAAGAGGGGTAGTGCTCATGAGAATACAAGCGCCATTTTGTAATGGTATTTCTATAATCGCATTAATGCCTAAATTTGGTGCATATATAAGCATTTAACAATTCATAGTATATATAATGAATTTTCCTATCATAGTAACATTCATGAGTATATTCAATATAGAAAAATACCATTAGATTAGAGTGATCTTGCCGCGTATCGGCTTTTCGGCAATCACCTACTTGTGATTGCCGAAAACCCCTCTATATGTTATTTCTCCGTATATCGGCTTATTTTTTCAATTAACATATTGTACCACACATGATAAAAATGTCCTTAAACCAAATATTTAAAAATCATACATATTGCTTCAAATTTGTTGATCATCCTACTGTCTAGGTCCCCAGATGTACTGTCAATTCTTCCCCACTGTTTAACCCATGGGGGGTCTTTGTTTAAAGGTCATTGATGTAACGTGACTCTAATCTTCTTAATCTTAACACCCTGTCTCCCCCTCTGATGTGCAATGGGACACAATCAATGCTGAAAAACTGTAATAGATCCCTATTACTCGTACGGGTTCTGGAACACATGCGTGCTATGGCAAAAAAGGATTTAAATTATCCAGTTGCTAGGCACTTTGCTATCAAACATAAGAGTAATAGGGATACAAAAAAATGAAATTTGCTGCAATCTGACCCCGTGAATGCTGGTTTCCTTATGAAAAGGAGGAATCGGTAGCGAGAATTTATCGCGGAGCATCGCGGCGACGAAGCACCCGCCTCAAGAGTGACGCGCTGTTTACGGTGCATTGGAGCAGGATATATATATATACATATTCAAAGCTCCAACTTGCCCTCCGGCACGGCAGCACTCCCCAACAACAACTCCGGGTACAAGCTCACTGTCCACTTTGTCCTTTCAGTTCTCATGTCGACACTTATTTGCCTGACGTGTTTCTGGGCATCCGCCCTCATCAGAGGCTTTCGACGAAGAGATCGTGCTTTGTTGACACACCCACATAATTGATAATTACACGCCCATGGATGGGCTAGCTCAGGTGAGTGAAACGCATTGCATTCTGGATTGTGTGGTGCGTTTAATTAGTCCCATGATGGTTGCACGAATTTTGACTGTCAAGGGTCCTTGATGGGCGCCCAAAGTGTTGGTGAGCCATAAATCCCTGTTGCTGGTCCATATGAGACCCAGAAGATTCCAGGCCCCATGGTCCCCTTTCCTGTGGGGTGGTGCAAGCCATTGCGGCTGGGCCGACCTCGTACAAATTCAAAGCTCCAACTTGCTCTCCGGCACGGCACCACTCCCCAACAACAACTCCGGGTACATGCTCACTGTCCACTTTGTCCTTTCAGTTCTCATGTCGACACTTATTTGCCTGAAGCGTTTCTGGGCATCCGCCCTCATCAGAGGCTTTCGACGAAGAGATCGTGCTTTGTTGACACACCCACATAATTGATAATTACACGCCCATGGATGGGCTAACTCAGGTGAGTGAAACGCATTGCATTCTGGATTGTGTGGTGCGTTTAATTAGTCCCATGATGGTTGCACGAATTTTGACTGTCTAGGGTCCTTGATGGGCCCCCAAAGTGTTGGTGAGCCATAAATCCCATTTGCTGGTCCATATGAGACCCAGAAGATTCCAGGCTCCGTGGCCCCCTTTCCTGTGGGGTGTTGCAAGCCGTCACGGCCGGGCTGACCGCGTACAAATTCAAAGCTCCAACTTGCCCTCCAGCACGGCAGCACTCCCCAACAACAACTCCGGGTACAAGCTCACTGTCCACTTTGTCCTTTCAGTTCTCATGTCGACACTTATTTGCCTGACGCGTTTCTGGGCATCCGCCCTCATCAGAGGCTTTCGACGAAGAGATCGTGCTTTGTTGACACACCCACATAATTGATAATTACACGCCCAGGATGGGCTAGCTCAGGTGAGTGAAACGCATTGCATTCTGGATTGTGTGGTGCGTTTAATTAGTCCCATGATGGTTGCACGAATTTTGACTGTCAAGGGTCCTTGATGGGCCCCCAAAGTGTTGGTGAGCCATAAATCCCTGTTGCTGGTCCATATGAGACCCAGAAGATTCAAGGCCCCGTGGCCCCCTTTCCTGTGGGGTGGTGCAAGCCATCGCGGCTGGGCCGACCTCGTACAAATTCAAAGCTCCAACTTGCTCTCCGGCACGGCACCACTCCCCAACAACAACTCTGGGTACATGCTCACTGTCCACTTTCTCCTTTCAGTTCTCATGTCGACACTTATTTGCCTGAAGCGTTTCTGGGCATCCGCCCTCATCAGAGGCTTTCGACGAAGAGATCGTGCTTTGTTGACACACCCACATAATTGATAATTACACGCCCATGGATGGGCTAACTCAGGTGAGTGAAACGCATTGCATTCTGGATTGTGTGGTGCGTTTAATTAGTCCCATGATGGTTGCACGAATTTTGACTGTCAAGGGTCCTTGATGGGCCCCCAAAGTGTTGGTGAGCCATAAATCCCATTTGCTGGTCCATATGAGACCCAGAAGATTCCAGGCTCCGTGGCCCCCTTTCCTGTGGGGTGGTGCAAGCCGTCACGGCCGGGCTGACCGCGTACAAATTCAAAGCTCCAACTTGCCCTCCAGCACGGCAGCACTCCCCAACAACAACTCCGGGTACAAGCTCACTGTCCACTTTGTCCTTTCAGTTCTCATGTCGACACTTATTTGCCTGACGCGTTTCTGGGCATCCGCCCTCATCAGAGGCTTTCGACGAAGAGATCGTGCTTTGTTGACACACCCACATAATTGATAATTACACGCCGATGGATGGGCTAGCTCAGGTGAGTGAAACACATTGCTTTCTGGATTCTGTGGTGCGTTTAATTATAATTAGTCCCATGAATTTTGACTGTCAAGGGTCCTTGATGGGCCCCCAAAGTGTTGGTGAGCCATAAATACCTGTTGCTGGCCCAAATGAGACCCAGAAGATTCCAGGCCCCGTGGCCCCCTTTCCTGTGAGGTGGTGCAAGCCGTCGCGGTCGGGCCGACCGCGAACAAATTCAAAGCTCCAACTTGGCCTCCAGCACGGCAGCACTCCCCAACAACAACTCAGGGTACAAGCTCACTGTCCACTTTGTCCTTTCAGTTCTCATGTCGACACTTATTTGCCTGATGCGTTTCTGGGCATCCGCCCTCATCAGAGGCTTTCGATGAAGAGATCGTGCTTTGTTGACACACCCACATAATTGATAATTACACGCCGATGGATGGGCTAGCTCAGGTGAGTGAAACACATTGCATTCTGGATTCTGTGGTGCGTTTAATTAGTCCCATGAATTTTGACTGTCAAGGGTCCTTGATGGGCCCCCAAAGTGTTGGTGAGCCATAAATACCTGTTGCTGGCCCAAATGAGACCCAGAAGATTCCAGGCCCCGTGGCCCCCTTTCCTGTGAGGTGGTGCAAGCCGTCGTGGCCGGGCCGACCGCGAACAAATTCAAAGCTCCAACTTGGCCTCCAGCACGGCAGCACTCCCCAACAACAACTCAGGGTACAAGCTCACTGTCCACTTTGTCCTTTCAGTTCTCATGTCGACACTTATTTGCCTGACGCGTTTCTGGGCATCCGCCCTCATCAGAGGCTTTCGACGCAGAGATCGAGCTTTGTTGACACATCCACATAATTGATAATTACACGCCCATGGATGGGCTAGCTCAGGTGAGTGAAACGCATTGCATTCTGGATTGTGTGGTGCGTTTAATTAGTCCCATGATGGTTGCACGAATTTTGACTGTCAAGGGTCCTTGATGGGCCCCCAAAGTGTTGGTGAGCCATAAATCCCTGTGGCTGGTCCATATGAGATCCAGAAGTTTCCAGGCCCCGTGGCCCCCTTTCCTGTGGGGTGGTGCAAGCCGTCGCGGCCGGGCCGACCGCGTACAAATTCAAAGCTCCAACTTGCCCTCCAGCACGGCAGCACTCCCCAACAACAACTCCGGGTACAAGCTCACTGTCCACTTTGTCCTTTCAGTTCTCATGTCGACACTTACTTGCCTGGCGTGTTTCTGGCCCTGGGCATCCGCCCTCATCAACAGGGGGCCACGGGGCCTGGAATCTTCTGGGTCTCATATGGACCAGCAACAGGGATTTATGGCTCGCGGCTCACGTCCTGCCATAGCAAGCTTGGTTTGGATTTTGATTTTGAAAGAGAGAGCAGGGAAACCTGCTCTCTCTTTTAAAATGCAAACCAAATTGCTTTTCCACACGGAGAGCTGAATCTTAGCACCTCCCCATGTGGAAAAGCAATGCCGGCTCCCGAGGGACATGGGGAGCCGGCGGGATCTTGGGGTATTGGGGACCCCCCCATGGTCCCCATTGAGAGGGAAAGCCCTGGGGGATGGGGTCCCCGTGGCTACAAGTAGCCCGAGAGTGGGGCCAAGCGCCCCCCCTAAATTGTATAAAAAAAAAATTAAATAAAAAAACAAAGGCCGGCCCCGGGGCCATAAGTGGCCTGAGGAGGGGGGGCAACACAGACCACGGGTATGGGGTCCCCGGGACCGATTACGTTCTCGGGAGGGGGGCCACATGGCCCCCTTCCAAAATTTAAAAAAATAAATAAATAAATAAATTAGGGGGCAGGCCCTGTGGGATGGGGTCCCCAGGGCCAATAAATTGGAAAAAGAAGGGGGGGCCACACAGCCCCCCTTCTTACAGAAATAAAAGACGAGCATCGCACCGGAGGCCATGCCCCCTCCTTGCAGCACTCTACAAACGCGCCCCCTGGTGCGTTTGCAGATGGGGAACGAATTTCCCACGAATACTGTGGGTCCCTGGGGGCCAACTAGCCCACCAGGAACCTCCAGTATGCGCCAGAGGGCTGCGTTGCAGAGAGGTGTTCTGAGGCCCCTTTTTACAACTCTCTCCAACACAGCTCTGTGGCGCTTAATGGAGGTAACTGGTGGGCTAGTTGCACCCCAGGTACCCTCAGGATTAAAGGGGAGTTAATCCCTCAACTTAAAAAGCACCACGGGGCGCGTTTGCACAGTGGTGAAGGGAGGGGGCGGGGCCTGAGGTGACATGTGTGCAAACACGCCCTGTGGCACGTTTTAAGTTGAGGAATTAATACCTCTTCAATCCTGAGGGTCCCTGGGGGCCAACTAGCCCACCAGGTACCTCCAGTAAGCGCCACGGAGCTGCGTTGCAGAGTGTTGTAAAAAGGGGCATGGCCTCTGAACACCTCTCTGCAACGCAGCTCTCTGGCGCATACTGGAGGTACCTGGTGGGCTAGTTGGCCTGCAGGGACCCTTAGAATTGAGGAGGAATTAATTCTCCGACTTAAAACGCGCCACAGGGCATGTTTGCATACACGTCACCTCAGGCCACGCCTCCTTCATTCACCGTTGTACAAATGCTCCCCGTGGTGAGTTGTATGTTGGGGAATTAATTTGCTTTCAATACTGAGGATCCCTGAGGGCCAACTAGCCCAACAGGTATCTCCAGTATGCGTTGCAGACAGGTGTTCAGAGGACACGCCCCTTTTTACACCTCTCTGCAACGCAGCTGTGTGGCGCTTACTGGAGGTACCTAGTGGGCTAGTTTGAGCCTAGGGACCTTTAGGATTCAAGGGGACCTAATCTCTCAACTTAGAACGGCCACAGGGCGCGTTTACACAGTGGTGAAGAGAGGAGACGGGGCCTGATGTGACGTGTGCAAACACGCCCTGTGACGCGTTTTAAGTTGGGGAAATAATTCCCCTTCAATCCTGAGGGACCCTGGGGGCCAACTAGCCCACCAGGTGCTTCCAGTAAGCACCACTGCACGGCGTTGCAGAGAGGTGGTTCAGGCCGTGCCCATTATTACACCTCTCTGCAACAAAGCTCTGTGGCACTAACTGGAGATACCTGGTGGGCTAGTTGTACCCAAGGGACACTCAGGATTCAAGGGGACTTTATCCACCATATTAAAACGGCCACAGGGCATGTTTGCACACGTCAGCTCAGCCCCCCCCCTCCCTTCACCAGTGTGCAAACGTGCCCTGTGGTGCGTTTTAAGAGGTAGTTTTAATCCCCGTGCCCTATTATATACTAGGGACTTACAGAGGAGGTCATGCTAATAACAGGGGTACACATAGTGTTCCCTAGTGTATGTAGGTGTTTTAACTGTATTCTAAGTGTCTTTTAACATAGCACTGGCTCTAGGACTGGTTAGTCAGAGTCAGTTACCACCAGTACCCATCTGAAAAAGTTGAGGGTACAGGATGATTTTGCAACAAGGCCTCTTTCTGCTCCTCTGTTTGTTCTTTCTGCTTGTCTTCCTTCTTCCTGCACTTTTCTTCGTCTTTAAGGACTTCTGTTGCTTCTTTCTGCATTTCTTTTTCTTCTTTCATTGTGTTTTGCTTCTTTCTTCACATGTCCTACCTCTGTAAGCATAGTTAGAAACTAGCATTCACCGAAAAATCCATAGGTTTCAGGGGCGTTATACTTAGTTGGACATTTCACTTGTACAAAACCATCCGTTATAGTTAGTTCAGCTAACTATAACTAGCGCGCCTGCAATGCACTGCTGATGACGTCACATGTTACATCACTCATGACTCATGACTCAACCCATATAGGGCGTGATAGATGAAATCCATTCAGTAACTCCCATTAAATGATATTGAGAGGTATCACATATAGGGGATGATAATGTGGTGGACTGCAGAAGGAAAGCTGGTCCTGTTAGCAGAACAAATGTATAAAATGTAGTAGTAATTTTAACAATGCCACAAAAGTACACATTAATTCCACCATGACTTTCAACTTGTACTCAATACGGGCAATATATCAAGATATATGTGTATGATTTCATGAGTAAAGAATGAATTGTTAAAATTTACTGCTGCTAAAATTGTGGAACTTTGATGAATTACATAAAGAGAAATTTAATGTGTAGAATAATGGGTATGGACGCTTAAATTTGGCGCTCAAATAGAGTTCATTCTGATGTGATTTGCAAGTCCATTGTTTATGGATATAATGCTGAGGTAACTGAAATTGATGTAAAACAGAAAGCGGAAGGGCATTTGCCGCCATTGACAAAGGCGCATTGCTAAAAGGAGTCTGAACGTACTTCCGATCCAATAAATATTTGGATATTGCACCCCGTGACTGTTGGTCTTTTCTTTGGAGCTTTGAAGATATATATACATATATATATATATATATATATATATATATATATATATATATATATATATATATATATATATATATATATATTCACTGAAAAAACCATAGGTTTCACACACGTTATAGTTAGGAATTAGCATTTAAAAAACCTTGCAAATTCACTGAAAAAACCATAGGTTTCACACATGTTATAGTTAGCGGAAATTTTACTGATAAAAAACCAATGAAATTCCCCCGTTATAGTTAGTGCAGGCAACTATAACTCACGCGACTGCAATCCTCTGCTGATGCTAATACTGTATTTAGACACTTATTTGCCCATGTCTTCTTCCATACATTTTTAGCTTTACATATATTACAAATATTTTTTTTTCATAAAGACACATATGTCATCAGCAGAAGATTGCGGTCGCGTGAGTTATAGTTGCCTGCACTAACTATAACGGGGGAATTTCATTGGTTTTTTATCAGTAAAATTTCCGCTAACTATAACATGTGTGAAACCTATGTTTTTTTCCGTGAATTTGCAAGGTTTTTTAAATGCTAATTCCTAACTATAACGTGTGTGAAACCTATGGTTTTTTCAGTGAATTTGTACGGTTTTTTAAATGCTAAGTTACTTTACGCCATTCGTGGCGTGCGCGCCCACTTAACGCAGTTCGTTCCGTGCGCGCACGGTGCGCTTCGCGCACCGTGCGCGCACAGTGAGCACGCGGTGCGCTTCGCGCACCGCGCGCCCACTTTACGCAGTTAGTGCCGTGCACGCACGGTGGGCATGCGGTGCGCTACGCGCACCGCGTGCCCACGTTACGCTACATGGGCCATGCACAAATGGTGCCCTTCGGGCACCATTTGCACACGGGGTGGGGAGAGTGTGGATAATTTTTTTTTTTAATATTTTTTTTTTTTATATTTCAGTTTTTCTTACACGTTGTAAGCCATGCACAAATGGTGTCCTTCGGACACCATTTGCACACGGGGTGGGGAGAGTGTGGATAATTTTTTTTTTTTTATATATTTTTACCGTACGCGTACGGTAAGCGTAATCGGCAAAATTGGCGAAAAAATAAAAATTCCGTTTTTGGCCTTGGGGGATCTTTGGGGACTCCCTCAACATTGCTATGTGTGTGGGCGCTGTCTAAACAGCCCCTTTACATGTTTTTGTGCTTTGTATTTTCATCATCACTCTCAGTGCGAGAGAGAAAATGGCGGCCGCCGCTTCCTGGTTTCGGCCGATTCGAATGTTTACTAAGATCTAAGAGCCAATCAGAATTGCGCTCGCGCACGCCACCGTACGTGTACGGTAAGCGTACCGTAAGCGCACCGTAAGCTGGCTCAGATATATATATTGATTTAAAGGCTATTTTCTCAGAATCTACTGAACAGATTTACACCAAACCTACAAAAGACACTTCCTTGACCTGAGGACTACCTCTCTGCCAAATTTCTAGTAATTCTGTTCAGCCGTTCGGGCTGTAGCCCTGTCTAAAGGTCCTATGGAAAAATGCATGGGAAAAACGCGTTTTGGGACCCCCCTTTTATCTCAGCCCCCGCTTGACGAATCCCCCCGAGACTTTTAGGGTAGGAGTGGAGCGTAGCGCCCCACCTATTTTCAAAAATTCGCGAGGATTCGTCGACCGGCGCCAAAGTTATTCAAAATAGAATGTTGCAGATTTCCTATGGAAACGTGGTCCTAACTATAACTACCTACTGGCGACCGCCAGTAGGTAATATATATATATACACACACATATATATATATAAACACAAACACACATATATATATGAACAAGACTACCCGTCGAAACGCGTTGGGAGTATTTTATGTTGCTGCTTTAATAAAGGAGAGTTTCACCAGCTTGAGTGTGCCGCCTATGACTTCCCGGGGTTTCGTGGGGAGTCGCTTTGGACATTTATCGCGGCGCAGCCCAGCGCCGGCAGAGGCATGCACCACCTGAAAACAACATCGGGCTGCTCGTGGAATTGAGAAACGAGCGGCTTGAGTTATCGTGGATTTCCACATTAGGGCCTGTCCGGACCAACATATTTTGGGTTTGTTGATAGGACAAGCTGGTTCCCCTTTTGATTGTGGATTTGCAGCAAATAAATCACGGCGAAATATACCATTGAAAGGTTTGATTGTTGTCTCATGACTGCCATGACCAGGATGCTTTGCGTAGATTGGACAATTCATTTGCATATTATAAAATGTATCACCTGTGGGATATCATGGTGGTGGAGAGTAATGCCGTTCCCGTGAACAAGACTACCCGTCGAAACGCGTTGGGAGTATTTTATGTTGCTGCTTTAATAAAGGAGAGTTTCACCAGCTTGAGTGTGCCGCCTATGACTTCCGGGGGTTTCGTGGGGAGTCGCTTTGGACATTTATCGCGGCGCAGCCCAGCGCCGGCAGAGGCATGCACCACCTGAAAACAACATCGGGCTGCTCGTGGAATTGAGAAACGAGCGGCTTGAGTTATCGTGGATTTCCACGTTAGGGCCTGTCCGGACCAACATATTTTGGGTTTGTTGATAGGACAAGCTGGTTCCCCTTTTGATTGTGGATTTGCAGCAAATAAATCACGGCGAAATATACCATTGAAAGGTTTGATTGTTGTCTCATGACTGCCATGACCAGGATGCACTGCGTAGATTGGACAATTCATTTGCATATTATAAAATGTATCACCTGTGGGATATCATGGTGGTGGAGAGTAATGCCGTTCCCGTGAACAAGACTACCCGTCGAAACGCGTTGGGAGTATTTTATGTTGCTGCTTTAATAAAGGAGAGTTTCACCAGCTTGAGTGTGCCGCCTATGACTTCCGGGGGTTTCGTGGGGAGTCGCTTTGGACATTTATCGCGGCGCAGCCCAGCGCCGGCAGAGGCATGCACCACCTGAAAACAACATCGGGCTGCTCGTGGAATTGAGAAACGAGCGGCTTGAGTTATCGTGGATTTCCACGTTAGGGCCTGTCCGGACCAACATATTTTGGGTTTGTTGATAGGACAAGCTGGTTCCCCTTTTGATTGTGGATTTGCAGCAAATAAATCACGGCGAAATATACCATTGAAAGGTTTGATTGTTGTCTCATGACTGCCATGACCAGGATGCACTGCGTAGATTGGACAATTCATTTGCATATTATAAAATGTATCACCTGTGGGATATCATGGTGGTGGAGAGTAATGCCGTTCCCGTAAACAAGACTACCCGTCGAAACGCGTTGGGAGTATTTTATGTTGCTGCTTTAATAAAGGAGGGTTTCACCAGCTTGAGTGTGCCGCCTATGACTTCCCGGGGTTTCGTGGGGAGTCGCTTTGGACATTTATCGCGGCGCAGCCCAGCGCCGGCAGAGGCATGCACCACCTGAAAACAACATCAGGCTGCTCGTGGAATTGAGAAACGAGCGGCTTGAGTTATCGTGGATTTCCACGTTAGGGCCTGTCCGGACCAACATATTTTGGGTTTGTTGATAGGACAAGCTGGTTCCCCTTTTGATTGTGGATTTGCAGCAAATAAATCACGGCGAAATATACCATTGAAAGGTTTGATTGTTGTCTCATGACTGCCATGACCAGGATACATTGCGTAGATTGGACAATTCATTTGCATATTATAAAATGTATCACCTGTGGGATATCATGGTGGTGGAGAGTAATGCCGTTCCCGTGAACAAGACTACCCGTCGAAACGCGCTGGGAGTATTTTATGTTGCTGCTTTAATAAAGGAGAGTTTCACCAGCTTGAGTGTGCCGCCTATGACTTCCCGGGGTTTCGTGGGGAGTCGCTTTGGACATATATATATATATATATATATATATATATATATATATATATACACATATATGTGTGTATCAATGAAAAAACAAAGGTTTAACTTAAATTTCTAATTTACGCACCAGCTTCAGATTAATATGTGTTTCTCTGTTGTCACCTGTAGGAAAGTGCCCCTGTTTGCATGATTAGCCCACACTTTTTGCCTGATGCCTGATGTGATTTTGAACTGTAAGTGCACTGGGTCCTTGCTATTCAGGTTGCCTGTGCCAGAGCTCTTTCCAACACCCTGTACCATGATTGGTACAACTTCAGCTACCTCGGCAAGTTCCTAGTAAATGGTACCCCTGCTACCTAGGGCATTGGTACTGAGGAGGGTCATCTAGGGCTACAGCACTGGTTGCCACCCCAGGGACCCCTCACCAAGGCTGTGCACTCGACCATTGCAGGATGCTTGTCTTGGTGCAGAGACATCTGAAGAGTTAACATGGCACACAGCCCTCTGTGCCATGCCACCCATACAGTACATAGGATTTAGGTAGTTCACCCCAATTGCAGGCTGTTAGCCCTAAGGCAGAATGCACTGTATACTATGTGAGGGCATATCAGCATGAGCAGATATGCCCCTGCAACCTCCAGTCTATTCTGAGATGTTGCAAGTGCACAGGGAAGCCATAAAGAGTACATGGGCTGGATACTCATCCACACGAGTTTGCTAGCTCCATGATGACTTCATTGATTTCTGAGGTGATTGCTACCAAACTTTTTGTCTTAATAAATCCTCACTGATACAAGTGTTTGATTTATTAATAAATTCACACAGGAGACCTGTTTAGAGGGTCCACTAAAAACCTACCAAGCACTGGTGTGGTCTCTGACTTATTTTCACCAGCCTGTCACCACCAGATATGTTTCTGACCTCATGGGGTGAGAGCGAGTGCTCTCATAGGACTGGGATAAAGCCTGCTCTGGTCAGAGGAGCATCACACCTCCTCCAGGACAGGATGGCCTTCCAAGGTGAGAAGCTTCAAAGGCAATGCCACCTTTGAAATCCAACCCAGGAACCTCCAGATAGTGGGGTAAGCCAAGCCCTCTATCCTGCTCCACTGTTATTTGTTAAATTAGAAGGGGGTCTCCACTTAGCCTACACCACCCCTAGAGCGGGGCAGGCAAGGTGAACCCCTCTCCTGAAATTCCACCATCTTGGTATGGAAAAGCAACATATAAGGGCTACGGTAGAGCCACTTCCCACAGGAAGTGGTCACTAGAGGGTGTAGACACCCTAAAGGTAGGTAGCCCATTGGCTACTACCTGTCTCCCCTTGTAATGATGCTAAATTCAGTATTTAGGTGGCACCCCAAGACCTGAACATCAGATTCGGTGGGCAAGAGTAAACCAGGATGAAGAAGAAATGCTGCATGGGAATTAAGGCCCTGCTGCAGAAGGAAAAAACTCCAAACCCTGCCTGCTGCCTCCACTAGTTGACAATCACTGCTTGATGTGTCGTCCTGAACCTGAAAGGACTCCAAGAACCCTGAAGCACCTCAAGTCTCGAGGCTTCAAGAAATCAGCAAGAAGCTCACTTGGAGTGAAGATTTGACTCCTCTGCACTCTGCAGGCACCAATGCCGTGAAGTCTGGTTTGTCGACTTGCTGCTACCCGAGAACCTCGACATAGCACCGAAGTAAGAAGAGGTGCAAAAGCTCTGGAAGATCATATCTGTCCCCTCACCAAGTCTGGTGACACCAGGACTTACCGGAGCTTCGGTGTACCAATACCTGAGGTACTGCACTCCCAAAGGCAAACACCAAGAATAAGAGTGCACACCAGCCTCCTTCAGCACCAGAAGCAAGCATCCATTGAGGGACATCAAGACACCTGAACCACACTTCCTGAGTGGCCCAGGTTTACCGAGATCACCTCTCCAAGTTGCCTGCTCCTGACCACGGGAGACCTGAAGAAGCACAACGCCTGGCTGACCTGTTTGACTGTGCCCAGCCTCACCAGCCCCACCATCAACTAACCAGCTGAGTTCCCATGGGCCCCAAGCCCTTGCAACCTCCTCCCTCAAAGGTCCCCTATTGGTCTTACCTGTAAGTCTCTCTGTGCAGTGTACTTTCATGTGGCCTCCTTCGTCTTTGCACACCAGCTTTCAAGAATCTTAGCACTCTACTCCCGTACAATCTGGGATGCCCCTGAACTTCTCCTGCTTGAACTTTGGACCTGATCCCAACATCAGCATAAAACAACAAGGTGAACTTTGTGAAAGCATTGCCTGATTTTACATGAACTTTTCTGCTTTTTCCCATGGTGAGTAATTGCGCACAAAAGTGATATATTTTCTGAACTGTGAAAAATCGTAACTCCAAAAGTACTTACTTTAGAACTGTGTTCTTGGTCTTAAAAATTACAGAAAAATCAATAATATTTTTATAAATTGGTCTTGGATTTTTCCTTGAGTGTGTGTCTCATTTATTGCATCTGTGAGTACAAAAAATGCTCAGCACTACCCGCTGATAAGCCTAACTGCTCGCCACATTTGCAGGTTGGAGACACAAATGTTGCGTTAGGGAAACAAAGTTATCTCCACTGATTGTTTCACATTATTGTGTTGATAAAATGTATCTATTCCACACATTGGAAGCACTTGATTCATTCTAGGCAATGTGACTTCATGTTTTTCAATTTTGATATTCACCAAATCGCTCCCGTGAAGCATGGGTTCATACAAACTGATCATGATTTAAGTTCTTTGCTAGATATAAGTGTTTACTTTTCACTTGATAAAATTCCAAGAGTGTTATTCAAATAAACATTGCATTTCCTTTTACTATGTCAATTGACACACCTTACTTGTGCATCTTGAGTCTCCACATCACCTCTTAGTCGTGGGTACATTAAAATATTCTCAGCCTTAAACCTCCCTAGCAGGGTTTTAATTTCATTAGGTCACTTCTTGCCCTGATTTTATCATCATACAGCATCTTAAGACCCCACATTAGTCCGACTATGTCAAAATGAGAAAATAATACCATAAAACAAAACCAATAAATCAAAGTCTAAAGAACCCTGTTCAATCATTCAAAACTTCTCTGTTTGATTTGCAAGCAATCATAAAAGTCCAATAAAAACAATTAAAACGATGATCTTCAATAAATACACATTCAATTCATAAAATACAATTTCATGTAAAAGCATGAAACACCCCCGATAAGAACCTAGATAGATAGCAGCATACATTAAAATGATCTAAAAATTGAAAACATAATAAAGCTGGTCTAATCTGCTTAAAGTTTAGAGGCAAGAGAAGAGGATGAATATACTTATGTCGCAAAACAACCCACTGGGTGCAAATAAAAACAATGTGCAAAAGTGTCTAATACAGAAATCATATCATATTAACAAAGTGGAGGATCTGACGGCTTATGCCATCCACTAGCAGCTGAGGAAATAAATGTAAGTGAAAGTACATTAAAAACCTCTTTTACAAAACCGACATATCCAAAGATAAATATGGTTCTAATTTATTCATAAATTTCACCATTTCAAAGTGTATGCAGCTGTTTTTTGTGTTGAGATCCTAAAGCTCTTAATTTTAGAGTATATGCCTTAAATGCTCCTTTTACCCACGTCATATCTGATTTAGAGATCAGCTCTGGGGAGTAATAAAGTTGGGGTTTACCCAATTTTCACAGAGTAGTTTTAATATAACTTACCCATGGTATAATCTGACTATATTACATACTCATACAATCTCTCAAGATTTTCCAATTAAACTCTGAATCACTTTTCAGCCATATTGAAAGCCATAAGAGTATGGGTCGCAATTGTACATAGTTTGCAATAAAGCCTACTCCCAACTCATCATGCACTATCTCTGCAGGAACACTCTGCGGAATCTGCAACATTCTTCTAAATAATTTGTTCTCTGCCACCTATATGGGGCGGCAGGGTTTTTACTCCCAAATCTCTGCCTCAAAGGCTACAGTTGGGTCACATTTTGCATTGTAAAGATGCAGTAAGAACTGTACATGGCTATGTCCTCGCCGCTTTGCAAATGCATCAATACTATGATCCATCCAGTTAAAAGATTGAACATGAGCTCTCATCAAAGGATCCTAATTCAATGTATTAATCCACACGATGCCTAGATAACAATACTTATCCATATTTCCTATATGATGGTCCTTAATTAGGTAGATCTTGGCAGTTTTTGGTCCTAATAGCATAGTAGAAGATTTGGTCTAATTAATTTTCCCACCATTGATTCTCCATAAAATCATAAAACCGATACAGTAATAACTGTAGACCATTAGCTGTATGTGCAATAAGGACAGAATCATCTTCGTAGAGTCTTTACAATGTTCTCCTAGACATTGTTCGAATTGATTAATATAAAGAATAAAAAGCATGGGAGCCAATATGCAGCACTGCTGGAACCCCCCTCCCTAACTGAAAGTGCATAGTGCATTCCCGTGCTTCTATCTTCAAGGCACACTTTCGCTTCCTATGTGCCTGCACATAATTCTTCCTGGCCTCTTTCACTACTATTGATGACCTAGGCTTTAGTTTGAGGGCTATCTTTAATTCTTTATATGCCTTTGTACAATTCCCACTAAACCAATTTTAACCCACACTATGTATCCTGTGGCTTTTCCTGATAAGCGCTATCTTGTCTTTTCACAAATGTTGGAAAATTAGGCTACAATAGCTTGGTCTGATGAGTATAGGGAACATATTCAGTCTTTATTTCGACATATTGTCATAAAAGACAAATTAAAAACACAATTGATCATCAAATACATAAAAAGAAAAAGAAGAAACACAATACATCATCATCAAACACATCCATTAGAGCTACACATTTAAGTTATACACAGAAAGCATTTCACTGAAACCAAGAACCGCAGGATTTGAGTTCACTACATAGTTAATATTACTTCTTGCCCAATTAAAAAAAAAATATCTTTCTTCCATAAAAACATGCTAAAACTTTAGTAATAAAAATAAGAATGCCACAATTATACTGGATTAGCTTTTGGCGACTGGAGAGCTTTCAGATTCCCAGCTCTTATCATCCACATCCATTTCAGATATTTAGCTACCGCTATCACCATTGTTTCAGAACAGTCAGTTTGAAATATTCTCAGTGCAGTAACCCCCGTCATGATACCCTTTTGAATACAGACTGCTCTTATCCATTTATGACGGGGGACCTTGTATACTGGGCAGATAAACAAAACATGAGCTATGGATTCCGGGTGTGTTATACAATACAGAAAGGACACATTTGGTCACTTTTACTAGATGCCCATTTGCAGGTAACCGTATTCAATGGGAGGGTGCCTACCCTAAACTGGTGGACTCATTTCCTATCATGGGGCATTGTAATCAGATCCCAATACAGCTCATACCTAGGAGTATGTTTCAGCTCCAAAAAAACCTTAGTATGCGATGGAGCAGTATGTGACTGAAACTCCTCCTGGGATATGAATGACCAGTAGGCCTCTTTTAACTGTTGTTTGTTTGGAAATAATGCCTCCTGAGGATTATCCCAAAGATCACCGAAACCTAGAGACTTAAGGAGAGTTTTAACCTTTCTAAACCATAGAGTTTTACCCCCAGTATCCATATCACGCGTTTCCAGAAGTGCTAGCGCATAATGATGCAATTCTGGGGTCACCCACAGTCTTCTCCAGTAGGCAACTGGTCTGAATCTGCAGATATTTTCTAGACTCTGACAGCCCAGATCCATGCGCAGAGGTACAAGTGGTGTGGAAAGTGGGAGCCCTGTTATACAGCGGAGAAATTTGTTATGTGCTTTTTGTAAACCTGCTATATTAGACGACCCCCACAGTTCCGCTCCGTATAGCATGGAGGATCTTACTTTAGAGTCATAGATTCTTAATACTGGGGCTACAGGTTTAGTGGCTGACATCTTAAATTCTCTTAAAAGGGCACCAGATAATTGTGCGTGCTTAGAGATTAGATGGGCCACATGCGGCTTCCACTGTAACCTAGAGCCCAATATGATACCCAAATAGCTAAAGCTATCAGTCTGCTCTAGTGGTTCCCCATTCATATGGACTCTGCCCCTAATGTTTTCTATACCTATGCATAGTCATAAATTTGGTTTTAGAGACATTAACAGAGAGGCCGTAGTCATTACAAAATTTTTCAAAACAGTCTATAGCCTTCTGAAGCCCTTCCTGGGTCTTAGACAATAGGAGGGTATCGTCGGCAAACATTAACAGGGGGACAGGGATACCATTCTGTTTGGGTGGATCAGTAGTGGAGTCCCTAAAATAATCCGTGACTCTATTTATATATAGTGTAAATAATGTGGGTGCCAGCACACACCCTTGCCGCACACCCCTTTCCGTTGGAAATCTGGCGGTCACCTGGCTCTGGTTACCCCATCTGACCTGCGCGTAGTTATTTTCATGTAATTTTATTAGAACCGCAAGCAGTTCTGGTGGGATACCCTGCTCGTGGAGCGCTCTCCACAACCTATCTCTTGGGACTAGGTCGAATGCAGCCTTTAAATCAACAAAGGCTGCATAGAGTGTACCACCCCCCAGAACCACCCATTTCCAGTATATAGTGGAAAATCTAAAAACTTGGTCTACCGTACTGGTCAGGGGTCGGAAGCCAGCCTGCAAGGTAGACATGATTCCCGAATCCTCAATCCAATTCTGGACCCTAAGAAGTACCATTCTGGCCACAACCTTCTGTATACAGGCTATTAAACTAATTGGCCTGTAATTTCCCGGGTCCGCTCGGTCACCCTTCTTAAAAATTGGTATGATTTCTGCTCCCCGCCATATGTCCGGCACCACGGTACCTTTGGCAATAGTGTTTGCCAATAGTTCGATGTAAGGGACCCAGACTGGTTTACTGTGCAGAAACAAGTCTGCCGTAATTTTATCTAACCCCGGGGCCCTGCCCTTGGGTATTAAGTTAAGGGCACCTTCAACATCTTTCTTAGTGAACACTAGCGTGTTTACTGATAAGGGACGGCTGAGAAAGGCTGGGGCAGATATTGGGGCATTGTTTATGTTAGCAAACTGGGACTTGAAGTGCTTAACCCAGTGTTCTGGCGGGACATGATTAACCGGGATTGATTTTTGATTCCCCGTGCCCCACCTCACAAGATGCCAGAAGTCCGTTGAATCTCTGGACTTACTGGCTGCCAATAACTCCTCCCAGTATTTAGTGTCCCACTCTTTTTTCACGGTATTTTGTGTCCATTTATAATGGTTCCTTGCCGCCCGAATGGCCTCCCTATCAGTAGATCGCACTGCGTCAGCTAAGGATTTATATGCGCTTCTGCAGTTTTTATCATACCATGACTCCGTTTTTTTTTCCCCTTACCAGGGTTCCACTTCCTCGGAATACTAAAATATTTACTTAGTTTAAAAAAAAGGGTTGAGTGGATATGGACTACCCTGCTGCAGTAATCCTCTTGATCCAGCTCCCCCTGTATTTCAGTGATTGCTTTTTTTACCAAGTCATTCATTTCACTAATGGTTTCGGGTTTGCCCAGACACTCGACCCATCTAACCCGCCGAGTGTCATTTACCATGACGATATCATCTATTATATCATCTGAAGCTAACCCCAGCCCTATGTGAAGCTGTAACTCGAGACTGAGAGGGTTATGGTCACTTTCAATACGATGAATTACAGTCATATCCCGTATTGATGACCAAAATTCAAGATTGACCAAAATATAGTTGATTCTACTAGAACTCAGTCCATTATTAAAGGTTGGATTACCCTGCTCATCCCCTCGTGTCCTACCATTCACAGCTCTCAACCCGTGTTCTAAACTGAAAGTCTTAAGTTGAAGGGCTGCCTGGGTCCACCGTTTGATAGGGGATATGCTAAGGGGGGGAATTTGCCAACAAATATCCTCTGCCTCCGTGAGCTCTAGATCCATATTGTCCAGAGGCTCATAGGAGCAGTTGAAATCTCCGCAGATTAATATATTAGCACCTCCTCTCCAAATACTTAGATAGTGTCCCAGTGCCACCACAACTTCTGACGATTTCCCTCCTGGCTTTCCCCTGGCATACACATTAAAAATAATGAGTTCACCAAATGAGGGAGATTTTAACTTGACCCCCAGAATATCCCTTGAATTATTTGCTAATTGGGTGGTTGTGAATCCATCATCCTGTTTTACCCAAGTGGTCAGTCCCCCCTTAGGTCTTCCTTTATTTGTTTTAGTTGCGGCTATTGCAAAATGAAGATACCCTGATCTATGTTGGGGTTCTAATGCCCATGTTTCTTGCATGTTGACAATCATTTAGTTATCAATAAAGGAGGTCCAATCCCTGGATGCCATCTTGTTTTTAAGGCCTGCCACATTCCACGAAACCAGAAACTGGCTCTCCACATTACTATTTAGAGGATTGTGAACATTTATTGTAACTCCCATGCTACTAATAGCCTGCATTCCCTCTGTCACTGATCCGCTGACCTCCACCGGACGACCAGATTCATTGGCCATCCCTGGACAGTCACTAGGTGTAGAATATCCTGTAACTCCAGGGAGAGCCTCGTAATTGGTTAAACCGTGAGTTGTTGTACCACTTAGACGGCTTCCTTGGTTGTTTATTTGTGTACGGTTATCGAAATTAATTGGCATATTAATAATGACACTAATCGGATCCGAATCTCCATCAGATATACTTGGAACAATGGATACATTCCCTTCCAAGACCTCATCCAAACCGCCTGTAGTTGGGAAATGTGCACCCACTATCTCCTCCCCTCCTTGCTGTAATCTTCAATCACAGGCATCCAGACCACTGAAGACGCCAAACCTATTTGACAACTCCAGTGGAGTGAATGGCACTGGATAATCCGTACTCACATGTACAGCAACACCCGGCCTGGTAGGTACTATATTCCACCCAGGTGTTTCTGCGACTGGAGCTGGGTGATGGACATAGGCCGAATTCCTATTATTCGGCACAATGGGTAAGTTGGTAGTAGGAAAAGAGTAATCATGGGCAGGTTGGAGAGGAAATACTACAGATCTTGGGTAGAAATAGGTCAGAGGGCGTGGAGAAATGCTACTATTAAGATTTATCTGGGGCCAATTCAGGATATATCGTACTGCATTATGATCTCTAAAATTGACCACAACCACATCCCCCCCAATATCTTTAGGTCTTCCACCCAACCACTGAAGACGGCGTACATGTATTATTTTGCCATCTATATTACTGGCAATTGGCCTGTGTAATGTCAGCCAGTGAGTTATTTTATTCTTTAGTTGGGAAAAACTCTCTCTCTTGTTCACTGGAAGCTCTGGTACCCCTGTGAGAATCACTACATATGGTACAGCCTCTGGGGGGAGATCCGGTAGTGGTCTCCTGATCGATTACCCCCTGGTCTGCCTGAGGCCTCCCTCCTCGTTTCTCATTAATCCAATTGGGCAACTGCCCTGATCTCTGAAAGATTTATTATCAGAGATTGTTGGATAACAGTTAGTTTTAACTGTTGCAGTGCTCACAGGAGCGTTTATCTGATTAGTAATAAAATTATTATGAGCGAATTTAGGGGCAAGAACTGTCCCGTTCAAAGGGTGTCTGCTAGAGGACGGAACATCTGATATGGAATTGTTTGAAATTGTATTTGACACAATTTCAGTAGACGATGATCGGGAGTTGTTGGCGGAGTTATCCACTAGGGAAGGGACTGAGACCAATTTAAGCTCTGGATTAGCTTTTTGACTTGTAGGGCTTCTCTTCCTACCCAGATCTGCTTCTATTTTCCCTAATCTGTACTCCATATTTTCCAATCTTTTCACTATAGCTAGAGTATAGGTTCGCATAATGATCTCAATACTATCCAAAAGTTTACTGGTATGTATTGAATTAGACCCATTATCCTCCAGGCTAGGTTTAGTGCTAGGTTCCCCCTCTGTATATGCAGAAGTTAACATTGATATAGAAGCATTAACCGTTCCAGTCACATCCGTGAGAACTGCAGCGGTTGTAACATTAGTACTAGAGGGGATGGCCTTTTTCCCAAAGTCAGTAGAACTTAGCTTCTGTCTATTAGGTTCCATCCTTTTGCGTCTCCTCTTGGTAGGAGGTGGACCATACTTTAAAGTTTGTATAGGTTTCTTAGACCTTTGTCGAACTGTCTTAGGAGGAGTGGGTGGCACAGCAATCAGAACTCCAGGGGTACTGGGAATGCAGTGAGTATTCTGTGGTGAGATTGGAATGTCTAATCCGGTAGAACTAGTGCTTGGCACTTCGCAGTCTCTCAGCAAGAAAGGTACACCATCTGTAAATAGGGTGTCATTTGCAAGATCTAGGGCTATCTCATTATTAAGAATGGCTGCAGGGTTTGACTCAGACAGTGCCCTATTCTTAATATTTTCGATAGAGCGTCGGCGTTCAGCCCGGCGCTCTACCAGTGAGCGGTCTGTCAACCCTCCGGATGATGTTCTGACAATATAATTATCCAGGGTGCCATTCAATGAAGTCCCCACTCTATTGGCCACCGTTATTTTCAAACTCAGCACGTCAGAGGACATGTTATGAACTTGGCAACCAGATGTCATGACAATTTGGTAAAATAGTGACTTACTGTGCGTTCAGGTTGTTTCATGGGCGTATTGACCAGGGGGAAGGGTCCAGTCCGGTCTCCTCAGGCCTCTGAGGGCCACAGAGGGCCCGCCCTTTGCCCGGGCTTAGCCCGGCGCGTCCCGCACGCGTCCCGCGAGGCGGGCCTCTGGGAGCTTTGTAGCCGCCTCCTGGCGGTTGCGCCGCGTCAGAGCCACGCGCCGCCGCTAGTGCTGCTGGGAGTTGTGGTCCCGGGGCGGCGACGCGGGAGATGGTGCCCACTTCGTGCGGCGAGAACTGCGCTGGACTCTTGGTGGTGGCGGCGAAAGAAATGGCGTGGCGAGACTCAGGTAGGTCTCTGCTGCTTGACTGCTTCCTCCCCGCTCCGCCGGCCTCTGGGAGCTTTGTAGCCACCTCCTGGCGGTTGCGCCGCGTCAGAGCCACGCGCCGCCGCTAGTGCTGCCGGGAGTTGTGGTCCCGGGGCGGCGACGCGGGAGATGGCGCCCACTTCGTGCGGCGAGAACTGCGCTGGACTCTTGGCGGTGGCGGCAAAAGAAATGGCGTGGCGAGACTCAGGTAGGTCTCTGCTGCTTGACTGCTTCCCCCCCGCTCCGCCGGCCTCTGGGAGCTTTGTAGCCGCCTCTTGGCGGTTGCGTCGCGTCAGAGCCACGTGCCGCCGTTAGTGCTGCCGGGAGTTGTGGTCCCGGGGCGGCGACACGGGAGATGGCGCCCACTTCGTGCGGCGAGAACTGCGCTGGACTCTTGGCGGTGGCGGCGAAAGAAATGGCGTGGCGAGACTCAGGTAGGTCTCTGCTGCTTGACTGCTTCTGATGAGTAGGAATTCAAACACACCTCAAAATTATGGCTGCACTCTTGCACCAAGCACCTCATAAAATCCTCCAGGATAATCTTACCCCAACTAATACATCTACCTTGCTCCATAGTTATACAAGCCTCTTTTTATATGATATTGTACTTAGCTGTAAAATCATACCACCCAAACTCAGCCATGATTGGGTTATGGTCACTGAATATACTTCATACCAGTCTAACCCACCCAACAATGGAATCAAGCATGCAGACACAAAAATGTAGTCTATAGTAGTGATACTGCCTTTGTCCTTAAAAGTAGGGACTGACCTTGGAGAAACATACTCTTCTTTAGTTAAAAGATTATGAAGATTGAATTCAGATACTACAAGAGTGAAGAAATCTCCTTGACTTGTATGGTCAAAATGAACCTGATTGAACATCTCATGCTGGCCTTGATCCCTCATGTCCACCACACATGCAACACATGGGTGTATATTAAAATCCCTCATCAACATTATTATTGGGCAAAATGATCACCCTATGAATGTATTTTCCCAAAATTGTCTCAATTCAACTTCCAACACTACCTTCGTGAAACGGGAGTTATATACATTAATAATCAAAACCCTAATATTGTGGGAGAAAGATAAAAGAACACCCAAAGTAATTCCAGAGTCAAAGACTATCTGTTCCATGGCACAATCTAGCCTTAAACGTACAAACATTGCAAGGCCCCCTTTGGCTCTGCCGTGTGGAGAAGCCAAGGCATGAACCCAAAAATTGGCAAACCCTTCCATAAAAGAAAATCCCTCTACATCCAAGGTCTCTTGAAAGCAGTCTATCCCAAATGATATACATAAATGCAGCCCCCACTCATCCTCTAATAATTATTATTATTATTATTATTATTATTTATAAACTTATAATGCGCAACGGCTACCCGCAGTGGGTTTCCCGGCGCCAGGGAAAGACTAGAGAAGAAAAAGAGAACACAGTAGCCATGTCAACACCAAATTAAATAACAGGAGGATAATTAAAAAAGCAGAGTCTTTAATTTTTTTCGGAAGTCCAATAAGTTGGCTTCCAACTTAAGGGCAGTAGGCAAAGTGTTCCAGAATTTGGGTCCTAAATAAGAAAAGGACCGTCCACCCATTCTGACAAGTTTAAATCTTGGAACAACAAAATCGCCGTTTGCCGAAGATCTTAACAAGCGAGTGGGTTTGTACGCTTGAACAAGGCATTTTAGGTATTTAGGGGCCACACCATTTTTAATCTTGAAGAGATAACACAGGGCTTTGAATTTTATGCGACTAGCGATTCTCAACCAATGCAGGTCGCGGAGGGCCTGTGTTGCCGAGGATCTCCGTGGCAGATTACATAAAAGTCGAGCGGCTGAGTTTTGTACCACCTGGAGTTTGTTTAAGGTAGAAACATCAGCGCCAAGATAGAGAACATTGCCGTAATCAAGACGAGATGTGACTAACGCTTGTACAACAGTTCTCCGAGTAGAGTGGGGAAGCATCCACAGAATTTTCTGCAGCCACCTTAAGATGGCAAAGCAGGTGGAGGCAACCTTGGTAACTTGCTGTCTCATTGATAGCTTGTCATCAATAAGAAAACCAAGATTGCGGACCACAGAAACCAGTTGTGGAAGGGGTCCCACATTACTTGGCCAGTGCTGAGGGCCCCATAACTCTTTGTTCTTACCTAAAATAACGACCTCCGTCTTGTCGCCATTCAACTTTAAAAGATGTGTTTGCATCCATTCGGCGACACGGGAAAGTCCATCTTTTAGAACAGAGTCACAGTTGCCTTCACTACTGGAAAGGGAGAAGACAATCTGTGTATCATCGGCATATGAAAAGATTGTCAGCCCAGCGTCCTCAGCGATGGTAGCCAGGGGTCTAACATAGATGTTGAATAGTAGGGGGCTGAGTATAGACCCCTGGGGGACGCCATGTGCCGATGAACAAATAGCTGAGGAGGCCTTCGTCGAAAAGACCTGAAAAGTGCGCTCACTCAAAAAGGAGGCAATCCAGGCGAGTGCGGGGCCATCCACTCCAAGGGACCGGAGGGAATTTAAGAGGATGGTGTGGGACACGGTATCAAAGGCCGCACTCAAATCCAATAGGATGAGTGCAGATGTTTCCCCTCGGTCAATACCGTGTCGCAACTTCTCCGTAACCCCTAGGAGAGCAGTCTCAGTAGAATAGTGTGTTCGGAAGCCAGATTGAGAAGGGTGTAAAAATTCAGAGCTTTCCACTATTTGATTTAACTGAGAGTTAATATGTCTTTCCAGTACCTTTGAAAGAAAAGGCAACAAAGATATGGGTCTAAAGTTGGACAGGTTCACAGTATCCGCACCGGCTTTCTTTAGGAGGGGAACAACCATTGCGTGCTTCCATTCTGGTAGCACATAGGACTCCAACAAGGACGCATTGAGAAGACTCATTAGAACCCGACGGGGTTCGAGATCCAGTAACTTTAAAACTCTTGCTGGGATCAGATCGCGAGGGGATCCAGATCTGACACTGTTCAAACAGGAAGAAAAGGAGGTATCATCAAACAGCTGCCAGTTAGTGACCTTCAGCAAAGGGGAGGATAGTTCTGGCGCATTCAGTTGCGTCTGGTGAGAGTCCGTTGCGGTCAAGGGAGAACTCATAGAGTCATATATACGCTCGACCTTGGCCACGAAAAACTCAGCGATGGCTATACATTGATCTTCCTCCAAAGCGGGAGGGGTCGGGGCAGCATCAGCTCCTGCTAGCTTTTTTACTACGGAGAAAAGAGTACGTGGGCAGTTCTGGGCTTGCATCACTGTACTCACAGTGTAAGAGGCCCTTGCTTTTTTACATTGGGAATGGTACCCTTTAAGGGCTTCTTTATATTCCGCCTTAGAAGACGCAGAATAGAAATGCCTCCATTTCCTTTCAAGCACCTTGCACTTGGCTTTTAGGATTTTTAATTCTTCCGAGAACCAAGGTGCAGGAGGGTGATGTAATCTGGTGCGCTTAGATGTTAGAGGCAATAAAACAGTTATAGCACTTGTGAGCCAGTGAGATATTGCCTTATTAAGCTCTGAAGCCGAAACATCCGTGTCAGGACAAGTTTTGGAGAGATGCTCATTGAACTCTACGATGTCCAGCCTTCCCCACTGATGAATCAGTTCAATAAAGATGTTTACCAGGCAATATTCCAGCTGAGCATGCTCAAAGTATTTTTAAATGTCTTCAAAGACATACCTTTCCCTTTTGAAATCTTTCTATCACTGATTTCCATAGGGCCCATACCTTCTATTTAATTAACCCGAGAGGGACCACTCTCCTCATTATAATGTCAGTCTATAGCTGCAAATACATCAAACCAATTAGATGTCGGAAAACCAAGAGGCCTAGCCCAAATAACAGGGCCCCTATCTGATTTTGTTGGATTTACTGATGCACCCCACTCTGATAGAATGTGGGTCCGAGAAAAAGCCCTAATGGCATGAAAGTCAGGCTTATAAAAATTTACCAAAGATGATAATTAAATATTGCTGGGTTCCTTCTGTGTGCTCAAATTTCCATATAATAAACTTTTGGCTTGATTTTGAGTATTAAAATTATGAATAATACAACCCCCTTGTCGATCCATCGGACCCGTGCAATCCACCCCATTCTCCTTATTATGAAAATATTAGTAGCCAAATTAAGAGGGAAATTCCTATGGCGTTCCAATGAATTCACTGCTTTTTTAATAACTGTTCATATGTCTCCTTTTTTTTTTTCCTAAGGCCACGAACACCAGTGAGATTAGTTACATATGGGCAAGAGGCCGGAGGCAAACCTAGAACCGGTTGTGGTTCCACTTGAGCTTTCCTCCTTTCCCCATGTTCACCACCATCTCTGGCTCCCTGGTCCGTTCAAAGTGGAATATTGCCCTTCAGATTGGCCTCTGTTGTTAAGATCTGTAACTCCTCCCTGAGTATCCAGGTTAATATTCTGCTGGTTAAGACCACCATTTGAGGCATTAGGCAAAGACTTTGTAGAAGAAGCCAATGAACAATGGAAGAGAAGACCCCTGGAATTTTTCTCTTGTATACCTGAAGGAGCCTAAGAAACTACAGAAGCCATCTCGCCAGTATCAACAGCCATACCCAGATGAATACAGGCCTGTTCTAAATCATTCAGTGTTGCTTTAAGGTCAATTAAGTCACGATTTATGTCATTCAGTCTAGAAAGTATTGGCATCAACGCTGATCACAACAGCGATGTAACTTTATTCAAAAACTACCCCCAAAAGACCACTGACCACCCTCAACCGATCCTCTCATATCCACAACATGCCCCACTGAAGTTTGGGCTCGGTCATCTTCTGGTGTGACTAAAACCGTATGTGAACTCTTTGCCAACTGGGTGCATTAACTGATCTTTTTATTTACTTTTGGCTTAGTTAACTGTTTCTTGCGTTTGGCCTCCTGTCGAAAATGCAGACAGTCTGGTGAGCACAAACTTGGTGATCGGGAATGTGTCTTCCCGACCGAGGGCCAGATTATGATGCCGTTTGGAACATAGGCTCCCATAGAAGTCAATGGGAGTCCAACCAAATCGTATCTGGAAGCATCCGGATGCATCATACTCAGTCGGTCGGACTCTCCCGATCCAAGTCGGTCGGAAACTATTTCCAAACCGATTAGATCTGGAATATTTCCTAACCGCATCGGAATCGGGCCGTAAGTAGTAAAAAGTTATTAGTAAAACACCATTTTATCATCTCTAGTAACATCTGCTTGTGTTTCAACAAACATATTGGCCATGCGCCCAAAACCCAAAAGTGTTTTATACCTCTTTTTATCTTCATGGTACATGCTAGTATAAAGTGATGTTACATCTAGAGTCATTAGTACATATTCTTTTTTCCCATGTGATGTTATAAATTCTCTTCAGAAGTCTCCCGTGTCCTTCACATATGATGGAAATGTTTTTATATACTCTTGTAAAAAATTGGCAAGAGGTAGGCATGTGCCAGGCAATGAAGTCCAAGATATCGGTATAATATTTCGAAAGTCTTTATTTCAGATCGATTTATTCACACAATAAAAGAGCATTGAACTCAGCCAACACTTTTTGTTCTCACATGGAGAACTTTATCAGGGCTTAGATAAAAGTGAGTTGTGTAAAAGTAATGAAGATATAGTCCACAGTAGACGCTCCAGGTAATTGCGCTGGGCGCCGAGTGGGAAATCCCAGGGCCAAGTCCAGCCTATGAGCAAAGAACTTGAATAAAGTGAGGTATGTGAAAGTTATGAATAAGCGCTCCAGGTAATTGCACTGGACCAAAACAGGAATTTCAAGGGCCAAATCCGTCTTGTAAGCAAGGATCTGTCCAGTGTTGACTACTCGTCTCGGTGTCACTGACAAAAAAGTGTTATACAAATCTCTAGGAGTTCTCAAACAATCCATCTTTGGCTGATAATATTGGGTGGCCAGGGGGCACACTATCATTCTTCTGAACCTTTGAAATGAAGTAAAAAGCTGGGGTCTTAGTTGTGGTTTTTCTTGATAAAAATGTATTCTTCTTGACTCAGTAAATCTTGATCTTTCCAAGCATATAGCAGTTTATTATACTTGGTTCTTGCCTCTTGCCTCTAGTATTGTGTTACCACCTTTGTGTGCTCATCTAAACACTATGTCCATAAAACGTAGACAAGACATATGGTTAGAAGAGAAGACAAAAGGGGTAACACAGTACTTTGGCCCCTAAAGATGTTCATAGAAAAGACATATAAACAAATAAATGATAGTGATTGCTATAAAAGAACCACAAATGCAAATATTCAAGAGGCCACTCATATACCCACTCACAAACCCACTCACACACCCACTCACACACCCACTTACACTTCATACAACTACTCACACACTTACTCACACTCCCATATAGCAACACACACACCCACTCACAACTCACAAAATCACTCACACACCCACACAGTCACTTACATACCTACTCATACATCCTCACAGCCATGCACACATACACACCCACACAATCACTCACACAGCTACTCACACAGGCTGTGATAAACTTATAGAAATTGCAACAGCATATGTTTCTATTAAATGTGTTGTTGTTATACTATTAAATGTGTGCTTTTGTTTGGGAACTGATCCACAGATCCCTAAAATAAATAAAAAGAAAAGATGAATTGGTGTATTGCATTTATAGAATCCGGGTCCTGTGAGAACAGACCAAATAGGTAACAGAAGCAGGCAGTGGACCTTGACGAATGTGTGACTACAGGCACTGCCTCCCCCTGGATCCATGTCTCAAAAACCACAAAGCGACATAAATACACATGCTAGCTGAAAATCGTAAGTTAGCTGATATAATAGGGGAGGAGAAGCTCTCCCTCTTACACTGTGCACACCTTAACGTGTGTGCACACACTTACTGCAGACTGTACTAGTTGTTCAGCCTCTTCACCATTTTCTGGTCCTGATGAAAGCCAACATAGATACTGGTTTATGGCTGAAACGTGTAGTTAAAGACCACCTTTAGGATATAAGAGTACAGCTAAATAACTCTACCATATCTGCATTTCTCTTTTAATCGTATCACAGGGCCCCAGCAGTGAAGTTTTCCTGTGGAAGGGGACCCTGTAAATAGTTTTAACTCACCAATATCAACTTGAACAAAAAACAAAAAGGACCGGCTCTGCTGTAATCAGGAATCGTAGCACTCGCCATCTTGGGTGAGAACCCCAATGGTGGGTGAGCGTTCCTCTAAAAAACCTACTGGTTTCTTGCACAAACCTTTTTTTGATGCATAACCTAATCTTAATGAGCCCGTTATTTTTTGCTTGTGGAATCTAACTCAGGGGAAAAAAATAGGCCAGCCCTATTTTTCCTTGCTCTCTTTTTGATTTTTTGTTACTTATAGAAAGGCTACATAAGTTACCTTACCGTAATTTATTAATTTTTTAAATGTATAATAAGAATTATAATCTTGTGACAATGTATATTAGTACATTGAATTTATGGATCAAATTGTAGTACAATTCACATAAAAAAAGCAGACAAAGTCACTATACAACCAAAGGTTGCATGGACGTTATAGTTAAGAAAGATCATTAAAAAAACACAGAGATTCACTATAAAACAGAGGTTACAGTGACTTTATAGCTAGTAAATAGAAAAAAGAAAACCTTAGAAATGCACAGAAAAAAACAAAGATTACAGGGACTTTATAGTTAAGTTCAGATTTTATACACACAAACCATAGAAATTCGGCAGTTAGAGTTACCTGAGCTAAGTATAAATGACGCCCATTGCAGTGCACTGCTTATGATCTCACATGGTCAGTGACATCACCGATTACATCACTGATGACACCTCAAATGGCATCACTGATGACATCATCCAGCAAAGTAAACTTCACTATACGTCAAAAAATACATTTAAATATTTTTTAAATATGAAAAAGAGACAGGTGAGAGACATACAGCCGAGAGCTGACTGTAACCTTATCAACTACTACACTCACTTATCACCTATGAGAGATTTCTTAATGGATTGTCCTGTCTCTTATAAACCCCTACTCTAAACAATAATGACCAAAGTAAGGCATCTAACTGTACAGGCTAGTCTATCGCACACCACAAAAACACAATTCATTAACTTGGAATAAAGTTTTAATACAGATGTCAGTTTTACACAAACCTCTACAATACACATCCAGTAGAAGGATCTTTGTGGACAGGACCATGTGTCACAAACCACTGGTAAAATATTCTTCATCCTGTGGAAAGGTGTCAGCAGGTAGATCAGTCTGTTGGAAACCACTGCTACATTGAGCCATCACCCAAGAGAGGTCTTAGTGAACAGATGAATTTATTGCAAACTGCTACTACTATTCTCATTCATCACAAAGGGGAGAGGTCTAAGCAAAGTGGCAGTATGTCGTAAAACACATCTATACTCGGCCATCTCTGTGGAGTGAAGTCTCAATGACAGTTTTGACTGTCAAAAAGCACTACCATACACAAACATCAGCAGGGGACATGTGCCAGTGTAGAAGCTAGTTCGCTCATAACTAGTACCCCACTTTAAAAAAGATTATAGTTTAGATGACATATGTTAGAAATACTAAAACTCATTAGTAGTACAGAAAAATTAGTAATTTACTTTATGCAGTCGCTCAGTATATATCTGTCAGTGTAAGAAACATTTAGGAAACACTAACACTCATTGGATGATGTCATTTGAGATGCCATCAGTGATGTCATTAGTAATATCACTGACCACATTATGAGCGATGCAGTATGTAAGGTCATAGGCAGTGCATTACAGGGGGTGTAAGTTATAGTTAGCTCAGGCAAACATAAATGCTGAACCTCTATAGTTTGGTGTGTGTAAAATTTGAACCTAACGATAAAGTCCCTGTAACCTTTATGTTTAAGTGTATATATATATATATATTCACTTAAAAAAACAAAGGTTACAGGGACTTTATAGTTATGCTCAGATTTCACTCATATAAAACCAGTGAAATTCAGCAGTTGTGGTTACCTGAGCTAATTAGAAATTATGCTCCCGCAATGCACTGCTTGTGACCTCACATATTAAATCACTCAAGACATGGTCAGTGACACCACTGATGACCTCACTGATGACATCTCAAATTATATCACTGATGACATCACTGATGAAATTATCCAGTGATTGCAAGTGTTTTCTAAAAGTTTATGAGTGTTAACCATGTTTACTAAGGTGCCAGAAAATGTAAATTAGTATACTTTATGTACAACCAATTTCTGATACTATTTCTAACATATATTATGTGACTGGCTGTGAGACAGTGTGAATCTGTATGTGAGTGACTGTCTGAGTGTCTATATGGGTGTGCAAGTGGGTATGTGAGTGGCTGTATGGGTAAATAAGTGGGTGTGTGAATGGCAGTATTGGTGAGCAAGAAAGTGTATGAGTGGCTATATGGGTGGGTGAGTGGGTGTGTGAGTGGCTGAATGGGTGGGTGATTGGCTATACTGGTGTGTGAGTGGCTGTGTGAGTGGCTGTATGGGTGTGTGAGTGAGTGGCTATACAGATAAATAAGTAGGTGGGCGAGTGGTTGTAGGGGTGGGTGAGTGCCTCTGAGAGTGTCTATATTGGTGAGTAAGTAGATTTGTGAGTAGCTGCATGGGAGAGTGAGTAGTTCTGTGAGTAGCAGCATAGTTGAGTGAGTGGGTGTTTGAGTGGATGTATGGGAAGGTGAGTGGCTGCCCGAGTGACTTATGGTTGAGTGAATGTATGTGTTATTAGATACATAAGCAAGTGAGTGGGAGTGGGAGTGGGAGAGACTGTATTGGTGAATGGGAATGGTATGTGAATGCATTTACCAGTGTCTGACTTGGTGTGTGAGTGGCTGTTTGTGTGTATCTGGATATCTCAGTGATTGTATCACTCTCTCCCTTGGTGTGTACCTTGAGAATGTAAGTTTGTTGAACAACATAGAAAGATTTCATTAGTAAATTTAATTATTCCTATAGATGGTGCCATTCATCGGTATAAAAAGAAAGAAATGTAAATGTAAGTCAATATTACATTTTACAAAATTGCACAATAAACTTTACATTTTTGCAATGCATAAGTTTATATTATTAAAATAATGTAGACATTTCTTATGCTGTAAGACCATCTTACATTACATTAAAGCATTGCATTTTCCCTTTTTACTGTAGTCTCCTTCCATAGTTCTACACCATAAACAATGTACTGTGTAAAGATTCATCCTCGAACAGTGGGGAGAAAACAATCATACAGACTGTAATAATAAAAACAGAACTGCACAGTATGTCACTACAAATAAGTGACACTATGCATTGCATTCACTACAGTTATTTAATCAATTGTTTTGCAAATAGTTTCTGAACTCATCTAAACAAACATATCATAAAAATAAGTCATTTATATAAAAGTGGTACAATACTACTAATGGATATAAAGGACACTGGAATTATAGAGACCCTTATAAAGACATCACCCCTGGTAAGCCGAATGAAGTCAAAAGCACTGACAATCCATGTGCAACAAATAGTGTATACCACTTTTTTAACAGTAATCCTCCTTAGAACTTTGGTTGGAGAAACAAATTATAAGAATTAAGTAACTTGGAGGGAAGTCTTTGTTTAAATTTAAGGTTCCTGTCATTACATTACATCCATTCAGTTTCACTCTTTAAATATACATTATAGTGTCCAGATGTTGCACCAAGTCCTTTGTGAAAGACCATGGCCATAGTAGTATAGATTCTTCCAGAAATATACATTTGTCCAGCTTTGAAGTTTGTAATCTCTGTTTCCAAATTACATCCATCTGCTCTGCATCACTGTTATATTAATAGAAGATACTTTCCACTTCTTTGTAAATGTATAGTATTGTATTGTAATTGCATTACATAGTGCTTACTACCCCTGACAAGGCGCCACGGTGCTTTTTCGGCAAGTAGCATGCTACTCCGGAACCTATAAATGATTAGTGTTGAATTGGTATAGTAAAATACGAAAGTAATTTGAGTGGTGAATAGGTTAGTCAGTTATTTGGATTGAGATGGATATCGGAGGATAGAAGAGGGAAAAATGTTTGCAATTAATATTGCGCTTGAATGTTGACATTACATCTGATCAACAATTTGGACAGGTATTGTTTTGGTTAGCTTTTTGATCAATCTGTCAAAAGATACAGCTTTGCAATCCAATCCAGTAGTGTTAGGTAAAGAAATTGCTCTGAATCTATTTCTGTACTCAATGTGAAAGCATGACTTCACACTCATGGTTCCATGAGTAAATCAGTCCAAATAAATAAGTTGTCAATACTTATTTCTTCTACTTCTAAAACTCCAAGGATTACCATACAAACTCCTGTGCATTTTGTTGAGTGTTTTGAGTAAATTGTACTGATCCACTATATATACCTACTAGATCTCAAATGCCTGACGCACAATGTATTATAGTCCTATCACTATATGATGCAGCAAACCACACAGTGCAGAACATAATCTCTTCTGTGATTTCTGTTTAATTGTATTTACAAGGTTTAGTAATTGAAAGAGTACATTGAGAGTAACATTTGCATAGGAGTTTACACCCGAAAGGTTTGACAACTGATAATCTAGACTCTCACTCATTGTCCACTTTCTGCTTTTTAGCAGATTCATTGTTCTCCTTCTTTTCAGCAACATCCATAGAATCCTTTATAAGCTTTCATTTTAAACAGATTATCTTTTCTCATAAATGGGATTCTGCCCTAAACGAGGAGCATATACACTTCTTGACCGATTGTACTCTAAACAAACAGACACTGTTTTAACTCGAGATAACGCTATACATGACATATCTTCTTAAAATAGAGTACTACCTATATTAATTAAAGCTTTGTCTACACTTAAACCTTGAGATTTATGGACAGTCACAGTGTATGCTAGAGAAACTGGAAACTGATGTCGCCAAACATACAAGTGTTTTACAAGCAAAAAACATACAATACATCTACCAATCTGCTCTATGGCATAAATCTGATCAAATGTTATTGCTCAGTATTCAACCTCATTCCTATTTGAAAAGCTATTGTAATCAATCACTTTATCCATTGTACCAGCATGCTGCAAAATTATTATACAGTTTTTGCAAACACATAAAAACTTTTTTAATATGGCAGTTCTGGAAACCTATTTCTCCAATGGATCCAATTTTGCTTGTAATTTTTAATTCAGCAGTTCTGACACCCCCAGGTTTTCCATTTTGTCAATTTCTGCAATTTCTGCAATTTCTTCTTTCTCCATTTTTAGTAATTGCTTGTTAAAACAGCAGCACTCCTGAAGTGTAGGCATTAGGCAGATGATGGATTTCCCTTCTTTAATGAAATTGTACATTAGCTGTGTTGCTGTCTGGTTTGGAGAAAATAGTTTTTGTTTAAGTCAACTTTCTAAGTAATGTTTCTCCCCTTTTCTGAGAACTCCTACTCTAATATCCTTCAGAATATTGCAGTATTCCACAACAGATGTTTGACACATAGTCCTAAGTATTTCCTTGTATTGGAAGTTTAGCCAAATATTTACGTTTCCAATACTTCCCAAGGAAATCCGAGTTTCATCATGGAGAAGTGTCTTGAACCCATGCTGTCCTTTGACGGGGGTAAATTGTAGTAGGTCGCTAAACACAGTTACGTGCTTTCCTCCAAAAAGCATGTTCCACTCTGTTTTAAAAATCTGTGTACAAAGACAAGCATTAGGTTTGACACCCTGCTCACCGCATTGATGATTGAAAAGTTTTAGTTTCTTCAGTACTCTTGAGACTTCACTGCAATCTTCAGTGCATAACTTTTGACACTCCAGTTTATGCTCATTGTCTATAGGTAGCCTAAGTAGTCAATGTAAAGTAATTCCTTTACTGTTGTGTGCAGGTAATCCAGTTGGTGCTGTTACTACACGCAACATATTTGCGTCTGTAGGCCTCTGTAGGTAAGTAGTGAAAACTTCAACTAAAAAGCTTTTCCCAATGCTGACTTGACAGCTGACGTATACTAGTATTGGCTCAAGTGGTGAGTATTTACATTCATTCTTCTCTTGGAGGAATCCATGTTCTATTTTCCCTTTTGCCTCCATATATATTTCTTTCTGCTTATCATTCAGCTGTCCAACAAACTGCTCCAAATCAACACTTTCTTGTCTTAGCCTCCACCTCATCCATGGATATGGCGGCTTCTTTTTCAATAATTGGTTGTTCAAGAGGATCTTTACTTAGAGGTCCTGAACTTTGACTGCTTTTTGAACTGTCCTTCACTATCTTAGCAGCAATTGTTTCCTCCTGTTCAATCTCATCATTTAACATTTTCATGTGGTTTGTAAAGACTGAACATTGGATGCAGTCTTTCACAGCATTGAAAGAATCTTCGTAGCAGTCACAATTCACCCTCAACTCCAGGGGTCGAAACGTTGACAACATACAACCCCACAACAAGCTCAATGGAAAAACTGTGATGAATAACATGTATATTTGAGCCATATATATACACAGGAACAGTTGACCTATGTTAGGCTGGAAAGGTTTTACTCCATGCATAAATGATGCATATTTGTCACCACACTTGTTCCCTGTCCTTCACTCACAGACTCACCACCATCTATCCTACCCCCTCTTCTTCCCTCATATCAAGAGCACTGTAAATAGCTATTTCACTGCTATCTATTGAAGCAACTGTGTTGCCATTTAATGCTTTGAACTTTTATCGCATTTGATGCCTGTCAATCTTGGAACTAAATGTGACTAGAGCATCATAAAATAAGAGTGGTAAATACTTTTGTGCTATTAATCTGTCAAAGAATTTACTACCATGACCACCATTTTATTGCACTGTAATACTGACCCAGGTCTGGTAGTTTGACGTGGGTTACCCCATTAAAACTCAACACGACCAGGTAACAGAAGCCAATGTCGAAAGAAAGGAACCTCTGTGAGTGAGACAAGGACTAGTATCAGGGATGGAAAACACTCCCTAAATGACAAACACGGAAGCGTGTCCGAACCACCTACCAGCAGTGGAAACAGCGAGCAAGACCATGCGAAGCAGGCTCGTGGATGTCCGAGGAGAGTTACCGGTGAGCGGTAGTGAAGCATGACGTAAATGTGGCTGTCATGATGAGGTCACGAGTCGATGTTAGTGCAGACTAGCAGGGTGGGCGGTGACAATCTGGCACAGGCAGGTGTGGCCAGCGCCTCACAGATAGTTTTACAGCCAAGTTCAAGATGGTTTTCGTTGATTTTGTGCTTATGGGTCACGTTGTTGCAGTTGGTCCAGGCAAAATTCAGGAATTCACTCCAATTCTAATTTGTTATGTATTGTTATGGGTGGCATTTGTTCTCTAACTTATCATAGCAATACTTACATATAATTTGCCTTGTCATATTAAAGCATTCCTTTACAAATAAATATACAGCAAATTCTTGTCAGTTATCTCTGTTCTCCTGTTCAATTTTTGAGAATACAACTACATTGTGAGTTTGGCTTTTTTCAGTGAGTGCGTCAACTACAAATACAAACACAGTTTGGTTTCTCTAAAGATACTGTGTTGAACTTTGCAATCTCTTAAGCAAAGTTATCAGTACAAATACCTGTGCCCTGTTCCTGTACCCCTTGAGAAACCAACTCTTCCTTTTCCCTTGACTCCTCTCAGGACCAAAGAAACAAAACTGAACATCTTCAAAAACTTTTTCTACCTCTGCTAGTGTACCATGCACTAGAGCTCTATTTATCCCGCCTAAACATAAGACATGTGTTTTCACCAAGTAAAGTCTCCTAACAAAGTTTTTCATTTTAGAATGATGAACAGCTAACATTCTGAAGTGATGAAAGGTGCTTCTGCACACTTTCTATGATAGATATGTGAATGTCCCTGAAAATTGATATACACCATAACTTTGCATAGATCTAATTCTTACAAAATTCCAATTTTCCAGTACACACTTTTGCATGGAAAGTCTAGTAGAAAAGTTCTCGATATATCTATTGATTCCTGTCCAACACTGCAAATACTACAACAGTTCCATTTATGTACTGGGGCCTGTCTACGTCTTTCTTGTATCTCTTCAACTACCACTTCCTCTACATTCCTAGAAACCATTTCCTCTGTTGCAATAGGAGTACCATCTTTTACTTAATAACAATGACCAGTTTTATTAACTGCATGCACTAATGTATTCTCTTAAAAGCAGCTTTCTTCATTAAAGAAGGGCTCTGTACTAGACGTGTGCTTCCATTCACCTTCAAAAATCTTGCAAAAATTAGTTTTATTAATAAGCACCTTTTTCAGTTTTTTTTCTTGATATGCAATACAGTTTTTTCTAGTGTTCTCATTATGTTTAATATCAAGATAAATTGTTTTCTCTTCACAGCAAATGCTTTGTCAACACACTCTCAGTATGCTTCTTTTGCTTAATTGCAGAACTTCTTCTCTGATACTTCTTCCTCTTTCATGGCTAATTCTGTATTAGTCTAGTTCGAAACATTGCAGCTCATATCTCCTTCAACTGTTTCCATCTCCAATGTAAACTACCTGTTTTCTTATAATATTTCCTACTTTCAAAAGCATGTGCTCCTTGCTGTTTATGAGTTGATTTCAAACTTCGGTTTTTACTGGACACTTTTCCCTCATTCTGCATTTTATGACATATTTTTTCAGAAACTGCTACCAGCTACTTTTTTTCACTGTACATTCTCCACCATATTTTCTTCTTCACCCTAAGTTGTATGCAGATAGTACTGTTTTCTCTGTTTCTTTCTTCTTTGTCTCTTGTCAGGCATTGTAATTTGTCTTTTTTTAAATACAAGTTGATATCTGAAAAGCAAATAAACAATACATTTACCTTTACAGAACATAGTATTAAATTAGGTACTTTAAGCAAGTAACTAAGTATATAAGTGGTCATTTCAGTGTCTAAAAGATTGTGTAAGTCTCTCAGTATAGCTCTATAAATACATATATTAGTTAGTGTATAGATAGAGGACTAGATGTTTCAGTCCTTTGAAATATATTGTGTAACTATATTAGTGATTTGCCGAGTATCTGATTGAAAATTTGATATACTATGTTGTTCTGTAACTGGTGTGTTATGATCTCTATGGGTTGTAAATAGTTATGCAAGTGATTATTTGTATTGTTTGTTTGCTCTGTTTCTTACACTAGGGACATCTGACTGTCTGTGCAACTACCTCTCACTGATAGCTATTATTGTTAGGCTGAGTGTGTCAGTGTATGTATAAGTGTCTGCATGAGTGTGTCATTGTCTTGGCCGCAATGTAGGAAAAGGTTCTTCCCCCATTTTTGCTCTGCTGATGCATGGGGTTTCGGCGAGGTCAGCGAATCGGAGGTTCCTCTTGGGTATGTGGAAGGAGGTATTGGGGTCTGGTGTTGTGGAGGCATTTGTAGGCGTGGGTGAGTACCTAATAAAGTTACTCTTTTCTCGACGGGGAGCCAGTGGATGCTACACAGGTGCTGGGTGATATGTTTTTGTCAAGGGTTGCCGAGGACGAGTCTGGCTTTGGTGTTCTGTATGGTCTGGAGTTTGCAGAGCAGAGACTTGTTGATCCCGGCATAGAGGGCGTCTCTGTAGTCCAGTCTGCTGGTTATGAGTGCGTGGGTGACTGTCTTACTTGATTTGTGGGGATCCATTTGAAAGTCTTTTGGAGGATGCGGAGGGTATTGAAGCAGGTGGAGGCAACAGCATTTACCTGTCAGGCCATGGATAGGGAGGAATCGAGTATGATGCTGAGGTTTTGGCATGGTCCATGGGGGCTGCTGATGGCGGTAAGCCACCAGGAGTTGTCCCATGCCGTGGGGGAGGGTCCGAGAACGAGAACCTCTGTCTTCTCCGAGTTGAGCTTCAGGGAGATGCTGCTCATCCAGGATGCGATGTCTTTGATTCGTCCCTGGAAGTTGAGTCTGGTGGCGATGGGGTCCTTGGTGAATGAGAGGATGAGCTGGGTATCGTCGGCATAGGATACAATGCTGAGTCCGTGCTGTCTGATGATGGCAGCGAGGGGGGCCATATAGATGTTAAAGATTATGGGGCTGAGTGACTATCCTTGGGGTACTCCGAGGTTGATTTCCGTGGGTTAGGAGAGGAAGGGTGGAAGTCTGATTCTTTGGGTTCTGCCGGCGAGGAGAGAGCAGTGCCAGTCGAGGGCAGTTCCCTTTATTCCGGCTTTGTGGAGTCTGGCGGTGAGTGTGTGGTGAGGGACGGTGTCAAAGGCTGCAGAGATGTCGAGTAGGATCTGAGCTGCAGTGTGTCCTTAGTCGAGGAGGGTGCAGATGTTGGCTGTGGCGGTGAGTAGAGCGGCCTCAGTGCTGTGGTTGCTGCGGAATCCAGATTGCGAGGGATCGAGGATGGAGTTTTCTTCGATGAATTTCATTAGTTGGATGTTGACGGTCTTCTCTGTGACTTTTGCTGCGAAGGGGAGTAGGGAGATGCATCGGTAGTTCTTGACATTTGTGGGATCTGCTGAGGGCTTCTTGAGTAGGGGTCTGACTTCTGTGCGTTTCCAGTCGTCAGGAAAGATGCCGGTTTTGAAGGTTGCATTGATGGTGTGTCGTAGTTCTGGGGTGATGGCTTCGGCGGCTCTGTTTTAAATGTGCGGGGACAGGGGTCCATGGGGGCTCCTGAGTGGATGCCTTTCATTGTCAATGTGGTGCCTTTGGTGGTGACTGGGGCCCAAGAGGAGATGGTGGGCTGGCTGGCGTTGCTGGATGGTGGAGTGGTTTTGGAGTCAGGTGTCTGGTCTTTGAAATTGTTGTAGAGGCCCTTAATCTTCAGATGGAAGTAAGAGCTGAGCTTGTTGCAGAGGTAGTGGGAGGGGGTGATGTCCGTGGTTTTGCTGGGGAGTTTGGTGTATCCCTAGATAATGCCGAAAAGTTCATTGGAGTTGCTGGAGTTGGTGAGGATCTTGTTCTGAATGAAGGTCCTTTTGGTGGATCTGATGCGCTGGTGGTATTCTGTGATGGCCTTCTTGTAGGTTGTGCAGTCTTCTGAGGATTTGCTCTTTCTCCAGCTCTTCTCAAGACATCTGCAGGTGTGTCTAGATTCTTGAAGGTCGGCGGTGAACCAGGTGGCCTTCTTAGGGTGCTGACTGTCGGGGTTACGTAGGGTACGAGCTTGTCTGTGCAGTTGGAGATCCATTTGTGGAGTTTTTTGGCTGCGAGGTTGGCATCAGTCAAGGTGGCGGGGGCATCACAGTTGAGCGTGGAGTAGAGCTGCTCCTAGGTAATCTTGCTCCAGTTTCTTTGTGGAGGGTGGGGTGCAGGTTTGAGCGCTGTGGGTTTGTCGATGTGGAAGTGTACGCAGTGGTGGTCTGTCTGTGGGGGTAGCGTGGTGTGGCTGAAGAGGATGTTGTTACCTTCTGCAAAGATAGGGTTGAGGGTGTGTTTTGCCTTGTGGTTGGGGGTGGTGATGAGTGGTTTCAGTCTGAGGTTAGCGAGGTTGTCCAGGAGGGTGGTGGAGTTGGGTTCGCTGAGGTTGTCGAGGTGGAAATTGAGGTCTCCGATGAGTATGTAGTACATGGAGATAATGGCGTGGGGCACGATGAGGTCAGCGATGGTGATGGTGAACGCAGTTCTAGGTCCGTGCAGTCTGTAGGTGAGGTTGCCTCTTAGGGTAGTTCTGGGGCTGGTCTGGATCTGGAAATGGAGGTGTTTGGTGGTGGGTGGGCTGTCGCTTGAGCTGTAGGGTGTGAGTCAGAGGGAGCTCTAGTGTGCAATGGCAAGTCCTCGTGTGCAATGGCAAGTCCTCCTCCTGGGCGGCTAGGGTGGTCTTTCCTCTGGATATTGTATCCGTTGGTGTTGGTGGTTTGCGATATCAGGGGCGAGGTGGAGTTGGTCCAGGTTTCTGTGAAGAAGGTGACATCTGGTGAGAGGGTGTTGAGGAGGTCCCAAATTTCTACTGTGTGTCTGTGAAGGGAGCATACGTTGAGGAGGATGCACCTCAGGGCTTTGGAGGTATTGACATTCAGTGTGGGGGTGACAGATGTGGGGGTGCCACCGGTGGTAAAGGTCTTGTGAAGTGATGGCAGGAGATCTGGCCATGGGTGGTGTTCGGTGTGGACAGCTGACCGTTTTTGTTCCTCCCAGGGTTGAGTGCGAGGAGGGCAGCTAAGTCGTAGCGAAGTATGGTTGGAGATCTAGGGTCCCTGGCACTGGTTGCGTCGGGTTGCGGTCGGGTCGCGGAAGGGCGCAGACGGGCTTGCCTTTGGCGTGCCTTTGGCACACCAGTGGCGCATCCGCTGTGTGGCCGCATAGCAGCCACCCTTAAATAGGAAAGTGGGAGGGAAGCACAGCTGGGAGGTGGGAGCAAGAACCGCCAGGGGGGAATGGCCGCAGAGGCAGCAGCATGGTGGGAAAGGAAATGGGCACAGGGACACAACAGGCCAAAAACAGAACAAGCACAATAAAAACAAAAAACCAGAACAGAACCAGAAAACATAAGCAGAACAAGACAAAATAACCAGATACAGGGCACTGACAAGACAGCAGAAGAAAACGGGCACAATTAAAGAATGTACAAAAGGAGCCTTGAACACCTACCAGGTGGAGGTGAGCGGAGTCAGCGTCAGCGGCACAGACAGCGGAGCTGCTGGGGAGAGAGTTGGTCTCAGACCAGGAGGTCAGAGGTCTTGCTCCTGTCACGGATCCACAAACTAAAAGCGCACATTCATTACACAGCAGCACATTTAGAATTTGCGCCTAGGTGAGTGACTCTCTGGGTGTGTCACTGGCTGTGTGAGTGTCTCTGTGGGTCTGTGAGTGGGTGTATGAGTGTCTGTGTGGATCTGTGAGTGGGTGTGAGAGTGACTGCATGTGTGCGTCACTGGGTGTGAGAGCGTTTGTATGGTGATCATAGTGAGTGTGAGAGTGTCAGTCTGGGTGTGTCACTGGGCGTGAGAGTGTTTGTATGGTCACCAGAGTGGGTGTGAGTGTGTCTGCCTGGGTGTCAGAGTGGGTGTCATAGTTTCTGCTAATGTGTGTGAGTGAGAGTGTTTGTATGGGCACCAGAGGGGGTGTGACAGTGTCTGAATGGGTCTGTCAATAGGTTTGAGGGTGTTTGTATGGGTGTCAGAGTGGGTGTGACAGTGTCTGCCTGGGTGTGTGAGTGTCTGTCTGTATGTGTGAGTGCGTGTGAGTGTATGTCTGGGTGTCATAGTAGGTGTGAGAATCTCTGCCTGTGTGTGTCACTGGGTGTGAAAGTGTTTGTATGGGCATCAGAGTGGTTGTGAGAGTTTCTGTGTGTGCATCAGAGTGGGTGTGACAGTGTCTGTCAGTGTGTGTGAGTGGCTGTGAGAGTGTTTGTTGGACAGTAGGGTGGGTGTAACAGTGTCTGTCTGGTTGTGTCAGTGGGTGTGAGAGAGTTTGAATGGGTTTCAGAGACTTATGTTTTAAAACTGTTACTCATGTAGAGCACTCATATACCTATGGGTCAAGTCTGTGCTATACAAAACTAAAAAAAACAAAATTGCACACTTCTGTCATTGGGCTACTCTTGGGCTACATTTGGGTGATATTTGTGCTGTATTTGGGCTCTTTTTTCTCTGGTAGCCATCTTGGGAGACATATTTTTTATGGAGCGCCATAATTTCATCATTTACTGTAGTATCCTCAGTAGAAAATGCTTTCAGTTTTCTACTTTGATTCCATCAAGATGGAGTTCATATGTGCCACACCTTTGGCATAAATTCAGAATGTTGGCACTCTACTTACTCATTAGAACACTAAAGTAAAACTGCTGATCACCAGGGAGTTAACTGGCAGTCTGCTGCTGGTGTTGAAAGTGCATGTTTCAATCAGCTTGTGTGCATGTGTTGAAAGTGCATGTTTCAGTCTGCATGTTTCAATCCGCATGTCAAAATGTTTTAATGAAATAGAAGAGGAAGATATTTGAGAACACACATAAAATGTGTCCTAATTTTACTTTCTACAGCACTAACTATAATTTCTAAGACAAACAGAGCCCCCTCATTTTGTTCCTTTCTAAATTAAATGTTTTACCAGCTTGATTCAAACAGCAAGGCTTCAGGTGTGCCATACTTTTTGTCATAAGTAACACAGCTAGTGCTTTAGCTGTTGTTTAGAACACTCTGGGAGGCTGAAGTAGAACACAAGGGAATCAACTGACAGACATCACTTTCATATGACTGAGAAAGAGAGTGTGAATTTACAGAAAATATGCTCTCATTTTTGCTTCTGGAGCACCTTTCATAACCTCTATGGGGAAATCATGAGAAAACAGTTTCTCTCAAACATGATTCTTGAAGTCACAGCAGAAGGCTTTATCACAGGGTAAAATCACCTCAGAACACACCTCTAAAACTAGTATGGTGCCATCAACAAATGATTTATATTGTAACTAAAATCTGTTATCACCCTTTATACGTTCTCCTTTTTGCGACCCTCAAAACCTGCCATTCACTACAATGCATTTCAATAGGGTGCTATCATGTATATTGGTCTCAAGATGGCTGCCAAAACTTTCTGTTTGAAGTGTTGGCAGTCAATCAAATTGCAGTAGGATTTCAGTATGATTTTAGGCTCCCAGGTATCCATACTTTTAAATCCTAAATATCTCTGAAACTACTAAACAGATTCACACCAAATCACAAAAAGTATACTTTCTGAACCAACATCTACCATTCTGCCAAATTTGGTGTATTTCCGTAAAGCAGTTCAGGACGTAGTCGTGTTAAAAAAATTAAAAATCCCCATTGACATAACATTGGGAAACGTATTTTAGTCCCCCCTTTTTTCGGCCCCCACTTGACAGATCACCCCGAAACTTTCAACATAGCTGCTGAACCAAAAAAGCGAAGCTTTGTAAAAATGTTGTGACGATTCGTCATGCAGAGCCAATTCTATTGACAAAACAAAAGAAGCTTTTGCTATGGAAACATTGGTCCTAACTATACCTACTGTCTATATATATCATACATGCCAATAGACTCAATTCAGGTGGGAGATTCCTAATTTTTCGAGTCAAAAATGGCTTTATTTTAGCTGCCTCCCGCCTGAAATTATATTTTCTTCAATTGAAGTCAATAGGGAAATTACTTTCTCCCGATTCCTGTTTCAAAATCTACCACTTCCCGGTCTGAAAATGTTGGCATGTATGATATATATACACACACATACTTGCACACGTAAATTAGCAAATTGTAATGTGCTTTCTATTACCATTGTTGAGCATATGGAGGGGCCATCACTCACAATTGCCAAAAGGCAAAGTGTCAGGTAAGTCTTCTTACTCCTGCCCTCCTACAATGCCAAAAAAAAACATATTATACTCTGCACATCTACATATGTACCATACATACATGCCAAGGTATTTTTCCCCTGCGTACTTGTTTTAACAAAAGTTATTTAACCAAAATCAGGATGCAAGTGATTAAATATGTGCAGCATTGTAAAATAACATTCACATGACCTCCTTACTGTCAGGAGAGTATTTTTCCTATGTGAGTAATTGCTACATGAAATCTATGAGGTAATAAACAGTGTTTTGTCTAATGTCAAATTTGCCTTAATGTTATAACCTCATTATAAACAATTATGAGGGTTGGCTGCTATGGAGAATTGGGTGCATGGCGAGGGCTGTGCACCCCCAGGGGTGGCTGATTGCTTGGTTCGGGTGGAGGGCATGGCCATAGGACAGGCCCTGTTTCAAACTCTCAGCTATGGGCTAGTTGCTCACAGGGGTTTTGTTTGCTCACAAGGGGTCAGACATACGGCCTGACAACCTCCTATGGCCAACTCCCACTGCACAGGCCTAAGGTCTTGAACAGATGAGGGTTGGCAGCTCACAGGGCATTGCCTGCTGTTCCTGCAGACAACCCCCACTGTGCACAACTGATGGCCATGCACAACTGGAGGTTGGTTGCCCACGAGAGGTTGTCAGAGGGCAGTTGACAGTTAGTGAAAGACATGGAAAACAACATAATTTTTTTTGGGGGGGACTTTTTTCTTTTTGGGTGATTAACATAAAAACTGGGTCTCTGAACTTGGGAAGAAACAATTAAAAAAAATTTTTTGCAGGGGACTTGGAGGAAATGTATCATTTTTTTGCATTCCATGGCACTTTTTTTGCTGACTTTGCTGCAGGTAATGCAGTACAGCTCATTTCTCCCATAGCATTCATCACAAACTTGCTGTTAGGACTGCAGTGCATCCTACGGGAATGTAGAACCCGTTTTTAGGTCTCACCTACGCAGCGCGCATGCGCTGTATAGAAAAAAGACTTTTTGTAATCGACACAGCTTTGCAGGCAAAAACGTGCACGCGTTGCATTGCTTTCAATGGCAAACCGTGCACGTTTGGCGATTCCCTTGTGGGAGTGAGCTTTGGCACCAGGTGTTAGCAATTATCGCTCCTGGTGCTGCTCGCTCCCGCAAGGGAAACGCTTTCACTTTTGCCGACACTGGCCGAAGTGGACTTCATTGTCTGCTTGCTTAATAGAAGCGCATGGAGGTCGCACACATTCTAACTTCAACATAAAAAAAACAGTGCTTTTTAATCACTCCCCTGCCTCCTGCACTGTTGCAGACTCTTTTGAGTATTGCCAGAGGAGCCTTTTCCCTGCATGTCCGGACTTCATTATCATCGCAGGAGAGATGCCTGAAGACTTCCTGTTTACATGCTCTCCCGACTTCAGCCTTTCATCGTGAGCAGCGACGCAAGCCCAACGATTCAACATTCGGCTCGTGCTTTCCTGTGAGCCTCTGCATCCGCCTGCCTTTCCGATACCGGCTTTCGTGGAGAAGCGGTGAGATTTTTTTCAGAGGGTCGGGCAAGGCAGTCCTTGCATCAGTTCGTCTGCACTGTTTAAGTGAGGAACTTGCTTCGACTACTCTGCATTGTTTGTATTATCTAATCACTTTATTGGCATTAAGCCTGCATAGAGAGTTGCGGCGCCCCGCAGCCCTAATTTGTCTTCATGTTAGCACGCACAGAGAGCTGTGTTGCCAACACTTACCTGTTCCATATGGGGCTGTTATTCTGTAGAAGCATCGAGGGGCAGTCTTGAAACATTTGCAGCTTTGGCTTCGAAATTACTTCTAAATAAACACTTAAGGTCCCAAAAGCGAGACCTATTGGCTATGCTAATGCTTGTTATGGTATGCTATAAGGCAGCGCCAGAGGAGATGCCACTGTTTCTTCCTTTTTTTGATGAATTGGCGAGAATACTAAGCATTCCGATGGTTATGCATCACGGATGTCCCAAATTAATCATTTACACCTGAGCCATGGTTAAATTCCCTGTAACAGAATTTGCAAAATGTAAATTTGCTGGCACTTACTTGTCGCCAGCAGAAATGTTTAAAAACTTCCATGCAATATTTTGGGCTTTGTCCTTGTTACCTCCTCCACCTTCTGCATTTGTTGAAGAACTTCCTAGTCTCCAGATATTCCCATGGTGAATCTCTAAAAGAGAAAAACATTTCCCCCCAAAAAAGCAGGCCGTCGAGTAGATCATTAATCAAAGAAATGAGGCTGGAAGTAGAATACACAATGATACTGTGACAAGATCAATAAGATAAGATTTTACAAGGAGACACTGGTATTGCAGTCCTTTTGTTTGGACCACTAAGGGTTAAAATGTAGCACTTGTCATATTTTTCACAAAAGGTTATTGTGGTGTTGGGGCTGCGTGGAAACCATTCTCATTAAACTTAAAAAGACTACTTATTAGTAAACAGAACTTTAAAAAGGTTGTGCGTATTGCGGTACTGTTTTTGTAACCCGGGACCTGGAAAGGGCAGTAAAGGTCTCTCGAAAACAGCAGGACACTGTCATTGTATTTATGGGTGCCATGGGCATACTGCAATACCAGTAGAACACTAAAAAAATAAATTTAAAAAAAGCATCTTTCTGATTGGCCGCTTGGAATACACTACTCAAAAAGTAAGCCTGGTGGGTTTAGAAAAAACACAGAAAGCAATTTATTGAACATTTACATCTTGCTATTTTAGCGAGCGAATTGGTTTGCACACAGTTCATCTCCATCACAGCTGCAGGTTAAAACTCCAGAGCAGGTGCTGCCTACCTGCAGTCTATGTCCGGGTCTTCTGATGTCCAATTTATGGTCAACTGCGTCTGGAAGCTGCAATGTCACCATACACTGGAATATGTAGTAGGCAAGTGCCCTCGAGAAGCTGCCACTTTGTAAGAAGGAAGAAGCCAGAGGCGTAAAGATCTTCTTGCTGGAAGAAGTCTTCAATGGATTAAAGAAAACCAGGAATCCAAGATCCAATAGTGGTGGAATTCTTCACGAGAGAAGTATCAAGATCAGCATGTGCAGGAAGGGAGGAAACAAACAAAAAAACACTGCTTTGCTGCTACGTACCCTCCAACCAAACTTGGGGCCAGATGTAAGACCCACCAATTTGCGAGTTGCAAATGGCGTCACATTTGAAACTCACAATTTGCGACTCGCAAATTGGGATGCACAACAGTGTTTGCGATTCCTAATAGGGTCGCAAATTGCATGCCTTGCATGCATATTGATGAGGCTGTCACAATTTGCGACCCCATTGTGAATGGCTGGCACTTCCAAGGATGGTGGCCTGCTGGGGTCAGCAGACCACCATGCCTGGGACTGCTTTTAAATAAAGCAGTTTTAAAAAAAAAAAAATGCATCCTATTTTCCTTAAAGGAAAACGGGATGCATTTAAAAAATATAAATTAAACTTTTTTGTTTCATTTTGTAAGGGCATGCAGTGGTTCCTGGGACCACTGCCTGCCCTTAAAAAATATTTTCATAGCCACTCACAAAGGGGAAGGGGTCCCCTGGCGACCCCTTCCCATTTGCGAGTGGCTTACCACCCTTCTGTGAAGGGTGGCAAACTGCGCCTGTTTTGCAACCGCACTTGCAAAAGAGTCATACATAGCTTCAGGACTCGCTATTAGGAAGGCACGCCCTTGGAACGCCCCCTCCTAATAGCGAGTCGCTAATCCTATTTTGCGAGTCACAAATTGATTTGCGACTCACAAAATAGGATTAGTACATGGGCCACACATTTTTTGCGGTCGCAAACGGGTCTAAAACCCATTTGCGCCCTCAAAAAAGTTTAGTACATCTGGCCCTAAAGCCTTTATATAGGAAAGTAACAGGAAAAGGAAATTACATCAAAACACCACATGGCGGAAACACAAAGGACTGGGAAAACTAGGAAGGAACCAATGATCAAAAAGGAAAAGAAAGGAGAATGACAACCCGAAGTAAGCTAGCTGCAGAACAGCTTAAAAATGCAGCTGCAAACCATCAGAAAGGTGTTTGCCATTCTGGAGCTGAAGGAGCAAGGATATGCAACTAGGAGCCCAGGAGTATGAAGGAAGGTGGCTCCAGGTAAGTGAAACTCACAGTCTGCAGCTTCTGGTTTCATATGGGGTCTTCTGAAGCTGGGTACTGTGGGACCGCGCAAGATTCAGTGGTTCCTGGGAGTGAAGGCAGAGAAGATGTCACAACACAGCAATTATACTTTATTTTAGAACATTTAAGGTTTTGTGCAGGTTTAATAAATGAAGTCAAAGTTATTTGCCAAAAAAACAGATTTTGAATGGATTGCAATTATTCACTGATAAATCTTTGCTAAGGATTAGCTATAATTTCTTCTCCTCATAACAGATTAATAAGTGTTAAAATAAAATCAGAAATTCCATAAAAACACCAAGTGAAGTTACAGTTATGATTTTGGCACAAAACCATAACTCATGCTCTGCCATGCAAGCCATAGCTCTCACCACATATGCAATACTCATAATCCCAACCATGAGGTCACAGGTGGAATCATAAATTTAACTGATGACATCACTGGGCAATGGCCTGCAATCAAACCTCCATTGGTGACCAGCAGCCTTCAGCCGTGCACAGTGGGGTTGGCCGCAGGGCCTAGCCAGGGCCTGTGCTAAACCATCCATGAGGATGCCCCATTTCACAACCATGTTTAGTGACCTCAGTGCTCAGATCTCACAAGACCCTATTGGGCATGGCATCTGAATTGAATGCAAGCCATTCTCTTGTTGTTGTTCTTGTTCTTTGGCTATGCCAGTACATTTCAGTGAAAGTGTAATGTATGGGATCACAAGATACTCTTGTTTGGCTGAAACATTTGTGTCCTGATGTTTATGCTATAACCGTGCTCACATCTTTTTATTGTTTGTTTGTGAAATTGCCGTACATTGGTCCCCCTGCTTAACCCATATCCTACGACCCCCTGGTCCCAGACCGCATTTCCTGACATTTGTCTCCCCTATTTCAGTTTATATTTTTGGGGGTTTCACTAGAATAGATCCATAAAATCAGTATGATGAATTCACTCTGCAATGGTGAGCCTGCTGCTTTCAAAGTCATTGATTGATTTACATCTATCATGGAAATACCATGCATTAACCTTTTCGAACTCAATGAGCTGTTCGTTTTTGCATTGCAAATCTTTTTATGATTATTTATCAGTTTCAGACCTACTAAAGTTGGATTAAAGGTTGCTGGTGAAACATTTCCTGTTCCTGTACAATTTATTGCAGACACATTCAGATTTAACCATTGTATTGTCATTAACGTGCCTAATACTGATATTAAGAGCAATTCTAATGCTTTCAGTGCTTGATCACAATGCATTTCTGCCTTAAAAACACAGGGGTTATTGATTGGAATTGAAAAGAGGCTAGTCATTAAATCCCTTTCCTCTTTGATTTCCATATTTAAAGGCAAGAATAATTTCCAGGAACATTTAAAAACATGCAAAGGTTCTTCTGGAACCAGACAAAAGATTATGTTTGTTAGCCTGGCTGTAGCCCAAGGTCTTTTCATTTCCCATATTAATAGCCCAGATATTCCAGATGCAGACGATAGCATTGACGGAGATGCCACCATACGTCCCAGAGTGATGTGGCCGAGGAAACCAATTATTTTCAACAATGCAGTAGTCTTGTCATCATTTTGAACTATTTTGGTTAAATGCTGAGCGTATGCATTTGGCCGTAGCTTCTGTCCGATCTTTGAGCCGGACCGTTTTTTATTACTTTTCCCATCAGATGTTTGATAAGGCACCCAAGTTTCACCCTGTGACCACTTTACTGCACTAAGATTCACCAGAACATTGGTATGGATTGACATTTGTCATATTCACCTATGACGGGTCGACAATCACTCGTGTATAGGCTTTGCTCAGTGTAAAGAAACAGGGCAGATCCTTTTTAGGTCTTGCAGACCTGCGTTGCAGCGTGCATGCGCTGCTTGCTCTGAGAGGCTTATTGTAATCGACGAGATTTCAGAAGTGGAGTTGAAGCCCCGCCCATCATTCTTATTGGCTGGCATCATCGTTTATGCTAAACGCTGGCTTGTGATTCAAAATGAGGCTTCTTTGTTACCGCCCTGTCTCCTTTTTGGACGGCCAATCCGGACTGGATCGTTTGCTTGCGGTGTTACACGGTGGGCTTTATATGGTGAGTGAGCACTATTTTTAACATGGACACTGATGAGGACAATGGCGGCTGCAGCGCTATGCGGTCAAAATTGTATGTTTTTTTATTGCTTTAATGAGCGTGGCGTCCGCTAGGGACACCACGCTCACTTTATTTATTTATATTTAGCATTTCTGTTTGGCGCAGCGTCCACTTCAGGGACACCGCGCTCTTTGATACGCTGCTAACGAAAAACTTACAATATTGAGAAAATATAGATTGATGAGCCGCGCCTTTGTTTTCTCATGCGCCTTGCCAAACTCTGTTTTTTTCAATATTGTACATTTTTCATAAGCAGCGTAGCACACCAACTGTGTTACTAAAAACATAAATTATTGAAAAAACAAATGCTTGTACTTCTTTACTTTTTATTGCTCATTCCTCTGCATTCTACAAGTGCAAAACAAAAGCCTATTTTCTCATATCCCTCTGTTGCCGCCCCACCCGCCCCAGAACCCCTCCCGCTCCTAGCCCCCGCTTCACGCATTTACAATTTAAAAAATCAAATCCCTTTGAACTTCATTAGAAGGCAAAGTTTTACCAAAGTTTTTACAAAACACAGGACGCAAAAAAAAAACCATAATGCTACATTATGAATTTTCAGCACCTGATAGCTGCTTGTATTGAGGGGAGGCTGTCCTGCGTGATGTCAGCACACCCTTTCCCTCTCACACACTCCGAGACCCACAAGCTTCCTCTGACCCTCCCACGCCAGTAGCTAGTTGCGCATTAGAAGAGAGAGACACACAGAGAGGGACCGCGGGGAAAGGGCAAGCGCAGATGCATCCAGACCGCTGGATCACCCAGCAGCCCACCCTCATCCTGTGGGGTGTGGGGGTGCAGGAGGGAGAGGTGGGACCAGATAAGCCACAGAGAGTACAGAGTACTAGGGATCCCCCTGCTAAGAGCTGCAAGCACCGCTCTGTCTGCCACCACTGTATACAGCCCAGTATCCAGGCCTCTGGAGATGGGCCAGTGAGGTAAGGGAGCACCTCACACTTCCACCTGGGACTACTCTCCCCACCCCCAATTCTCTTCTAGTCAGAGGAGCTGCTAGTCCAGCTCCAGGGTACAGTTCTGCCTGAAGGATGACACCTGGAGCTGTTGCCCTGTTGTTTCATTTTAGACGTTGCTGGACTACAACTCCCAGAATGCACGGTTGGTTATATGAGAACTCAGCACTTGCGGTCCCCAATGGCATGGAATTAACTGTCAGTCTAAGTTAGGTGTGCAGTTTGAGATGCTGTGCTTGGGAGCAGCTCCCTCATCTTTATGGTTGAATGAATACTGCCCTTATCTACTTACCATGTACCAAGTACTACAAACTAGCAGAGCAAGCACGGGGCTTGCAGCAGGGCCTGGTGAAAGCTGATGCTGCTTGTTCCATTTTCATAACTTTCTAGGACTGTCACCTGATGCCATGTTGGTAGGACGCCAATGCTGGATTTTCTTTTATTATGTTATTTACAGGGTGTGGTAAATGCCGCGCAACTCGTAGTCATGCCCCAAGTGGTTGTGTGTTCAAAATTCCAAGTATATTTTGTGGGCTTGGATGTGATGCGTGGTTGACTGAGGGGTCACATAGGATCAGAGGCACTTACCATTCAGGGAATGTTGCTAGTGCAGTTGATTCCATGTAAAGAAACAAATACTCCATATCGAAGAATGTAATAATTAGGTTGTCAAATGAAAGCTCAGGACTGGAATGTGCCTGGCCTACAAAAATAGGGTGGGGTTGTAACAATGTGTGTTGTGTTTTTTGCCTCTGTATAGCATCAACCATGTTATTGTGTTCCTGCACATTCTGTGGCTTGGCGCTATTTCCTGCGAGTGTTGGAATGTCACTGAACTTGACAAACCATTGTTTGAAGCTGTATGTCTTTTGCTAGTGTTAAAGTAAAATGAGTGCTGCCATGTGCAACTCTGCCATGCTTACTGCAGCGCTCAGTGCCCTCCATTTGTTTCTTCCAAAACATATTTCCTACACCTGGTGTTTTAGCAGCATAATAACTATGAGTGGTGCAGATTGGTTAACAATTAGGGTAAATAAATAGATTTTGTCCTGATAATATAGCTAAAACAGTCATTCCATGGTTAGTGTACAATATCACTACATAAACACCACAGGACAACGTGCACTTTTTTTCTTTAAATAATAGCTCCACTGCAAAACAACAAAGTGAAACACACTGTCATTTACAATGCCAATAGCTCTAACTTTCACAAATGCGAGACCTATTGCATTGCAAATGTTTACTTGTAATGGAGGGCAAAGGGAGCAAATGAGGTGGTGGTAACCCAAGGTGAATGTTCTGGTCCAGTTTTCTAGAGCAGGATCGTCCTTGAGATGAGGCCCCAGTGCTTTGAAGAAGTGCGTCCCCGGTAATCTACTGGTATTACTTCCAATTCCTGCTGCCTTCTTCTGTCTTGATCAGGTTAAAGCTGCTTAGACTAATGCCCCACTTCTGGATATCCAAAGCAGCGCAATAATGCCAATACTGATGTCATTCATCAAGTTATTTCCAACAATCACACGTGACACTCATAGTGATTGAAACTAAATTAATTCAAAACTAATTTATTTCTTTTAAGATTATCTTTTTCTTTTTGAAAGTATGTTTAAATCATACTTTATTATCATAACTCACCAAACATTTAGTGGACCAAACCAAGACAGTATATGCATTTTCACAGTGACATAAACATTATATTACAATACAAAATTACGCTCAAATTCCCTCAATAATGAAAAGAAGAAAGGGAAAAGAATTTAAGAAAATACCACAGTTATGAAGGAATGAAATTTATCCCAGGGAGTGTTGGCCAAACAGTGCGGTATTCATGATAAATAACCAAAGGATTGATAAATAATACATTATTTGTTAGCCTGACACCACTTATTTATCATCAAAACTTATTTGGACACAACAACAAGGTCTACGCATTTCAAACCCAGTCATATTTTGCGGGTTTTCCTCAGGACCTGGAAAAATGAGCTTAGTCGTATTGTATGATGGCACCCATGGTGCGCCACAGCTGGTTCTATTTCACAGGCATTCACAACCACTTGATAAAATCGTGTAATGGCCCAGATTGAAAATTCCTATTGCGGACGGCAGCGGTCACGGCAAATTCTGGTACTCCACTAAATGCTGTAGTTTCAAAGCGCTGTCCGGTAGCTGAATCCTTTACAAGTCGATTAACCGGAATTAGTCTTATAATTCCTCATTATCTCCGCCACGTACCGTTTCTTTCTCACGAACTTCTGGATATGGCATGGGGCCAATTGTCATATGTGTTTCTAGGTGTTACATTCAGAAGTCTTTTAAGTTGCATGTAGAATTATGAATGTGATACTTTATTAGAAGAGACCTAGGGGCACATCCATCAAGCAATTTTGTCTCCGCAAAGAATGCTTTTCAGATGCAACAAACTTTATTTTACGATTCGGTAACCTGTTACCAAATCGCAAAATGGGTTTGCGATTCGCTATTAGGAAGGGGCGTGTTTAGGGCGTCCCTTCCTAATACCGAATCGCATCGGTATGTAGGAATGTTCTGTGACCGAAATGCGGTCGCAAAACATTCGCATTTTACCACCTACTTTAAGTAGGTGGTAACCAATTGGCAAATTTGTGAATGTTTGTTAGAGCATTTTTTAAGAGCAGGCAGTGGTCTCATGGACCACTGCCTTCTCCTAAAAAATAAAACTTTTCATTTTTGTTTTAGAAACACATCACACTTTCCTTTAAGGAAAACGGGCTACATTAAAAAAAAATTGCTTCATTTAAAAGCAATCACAAACATGGTGCTCTGCCCTGTGATTTTAGCAATTCCTAGAGGGTCGCAAATTGTTAATTAATATTCATGAGGTAGGTCATTTGCAATCCCCTAGGAATTTTCAAAAGTGTTCAACACACTTTCTTGCATGCCATTTTGCGATATCCTAATTGCGAATCGCAACGATTAGCAATTAGGAAATCGCAAAACAGTTTCTTCATGCATCTGGCCCCTAATTCTTTAAGGGCTGGTGTGATTTAATGCATCTTCTTCTTGTTAAAGCATAATCCAGCTCTCTGGTGACAAATCATTCTGAGATAGGGTCCTTGATGCTTCATTACTCTAATTTAACTATATTAAGAACCATATGAGGTGCATCAGGTGCTTCGGCTTCAGCAGTGAAGGACCGTCCATAGCAATATAACATGGGCATTGATATTCCACTCAATGACTCAAATTTGGTTGGAGGCAAAGTTAGAATCAGACCAAGCAGAGATTTCTTTTCAGTCCTCTTGACTCTAGTGGCTGGCCAAGTGATGAGCAGTTTCCAGTGTTTTTTTTCTGGCCATCATTATTTATGTTTCAGTGCAGATGAGTGACAGCATACTTTCAAATCCAGAAGTTAACCCCAGTGAGCGATGGGATAGAGAATAGGTTCAATCTGAGCTTCATCTGAGTATAATGTGCGAATATTTCAAACTTTAACTTATTCTAAATAATTGCCAGCTGAAGATAACTCAGATATGTAAAAATGATGGATACAGGAATGACCCATATGAGATGGCATGTGTGATACATTTTACAGGAAATGATGAGGTCCTAAGTGCTATTTCAGTCCTGCCAAGGGTTGCACACATCCTTCCTATGGAGTGGGATGCTGGAGGATCACAGGTGGAGAGATCAGGATGACATCTCTCCTCACTGATGATTGTATGCTTGCACTGTGACTTCCCTGAATCAGCATTCCAGTGTGGATTATATTAGGAAGGGTATGTGAAGGTTGTTTCTGCCTACACGTTCACATATATTTTCCCACCTTCATCTCATTGTTGGATGACCATCACAGCAGCTGTGAGTGGGAACATTAGGTAAGAAAATGAGAGGAGAAATGTTTGCGGAGTATAGAAGATGCCTCTTTAACAAAACTAAAATGTAGCGGGAGCAAGTGAGAACATATCTGTGAGAAAAGAAAAAAATAGGAGACAGGAGAAAACATGAGGATGTCCTCTGGAAGCTAGTAGCAGCTTCATTTTAGGTTCATGCTCGCGGGATTCAGCCTGGTGATGAAGCCCTTCCCAAAGTAAACAGTTCTGGTGAAGGTTGGCACATAGAATTGAAACCTGTGGTTCAAGAAGAGAAAAGAACCTGCAGGTAGAGATTTTACGCACTGTGCCCCTCAATGGGACCTTGTATTTGTTTATTTTTACAGATTATTGAATATCAATTTTACATTCTTATCTCCAATGGGACTATCCTTTTGTTGATGATACGAATAACAAGATATTTCTGTGAAACAATAGTTTACTTGTGATATTCTCGTGCCATTTGAAGCAGTGCAACTATAGGTCTCAGTCTCAGCTGCCCCCTGCATGAGTTGACTGTTACCCTATAGACCATCGGTTCTTAACATTTTGACTTGTGTGTACCCAGCTGAAAGACTATTGGAACCCGGAGACCTTGCCTGAGCAATTCTATCATTTGAACCTCAAAACTGTGTACAACAGTACAGAAACAAGTATATGCGAAACAAAAACCTAAATTATGATGTGTTTCTACAAAAAATATGTAAAAATAGAAATTTTAACTGGGAAGGTTGGAGCATTTCAAATTGTAGGTTTTTTTAAATAAAAGATGAAGCGATATGCTAGACTTTTTTGCTTCTATTGTATGTTGTGTGTTTTTTTGGGTGGTGTACACCAGTGCATCAATTGAGGCCACTATTCTTCCATACTAGATTCTGTTTACTGCACTTGCGCCGCTCCCACGAATCAATATAAACATGCCGACTTAATTTAGACTCTTTAAAGCAGTGACTCTACATTTGAGCTGCCTGTTTGTCACTTGAGTCTTGTGGCTGCGTCTAAAGGGTTTCAAGTGCTGCACATTAATTTCTGAGAGTTAGGTGGTTCTGTAATGTATTGGTTTCAATAGGGTTTGGGCCTGGTGGGGCTGGTGCTTCATCTGTAAATGTTCTGGCCACTCCATGTGCCCTATCACTGTCGACTACTGTAAGAAGCAAGAACAGATACAGCCTTCTCAACCTGGGAACAGTGAAATTATTCCTGTTTACATTTCATGTTTTGCTTATTCTTACATTCCCTAAGAGTAGTTGCATTTTTCAAGGACAACCAGGAGTACAAGTGGTGGTGTAGAAGCGCAAATCAATACCACATGCACATGGTACTCATTCATAAACAGGTGATTCGCTTTTTTGCAGAAAGTATTACTTTTTGATGTAATGCTGTGCTTAAGTTAATTCCTGATTGATTATGCAAATATATGATGTATTTACGCATACAAGTGTATAAAAGAAACTGTATGCCACATTGTGAGTTGAAGCTCAGATTCCAGTTCCACAGAGCTGTCCGATCTTCTGCGCGCTTTGTTAAACTTTCTACTATATTGTCAAAAGAAGTTCTGTCATCTTTTTCTTTCGCACGGCAACACAATCAGCTTTGCATCAAAATGTGATTCGGTTAGTACTACAGGAAGATGATTAATTCATTATTTTTGCCATGTAATACTTTGAAAAGCCTTCTAATTGACAGAACACTTATAACCCATATGAGTCATCTAGTGGAAATTCCCACATGTGCACATCTACATATTAGCACTGGCAAAGCTTTCTATGGAAATTTCTGGGATTGTTGATAAATCCCAATAAAATTTAAAAATATGCTTCTTGTGTAGGAAGCGCCTTGGAGGAACTAATAAATTAATCCCTTTTAATAGTGCCATACATCTTTGTATAACAGGGAATATAATAACTGCAGCTCACCTATGCCAAATGCACAGGGCTACAGATGAGTGATGTTAATGTATAGGAAATCTTATGTTGAAATTCACCTATATTCTAATGCGCGTGTCATGCTCTGACACGTGATCATTGAACATTTGATGATCTGAATGTCCACCTCTGTTCCTTTGCTATATACGACCCTGTCTTAAAAAACCTGTCATAGGGACACAGCACTTGTTGACCGCCCCTGACAGGGGGCGCATAAACTGGCGGCTAGTGCACCTGGATTCTGACACCACCTCGTCTTCTTTCATACAGCTTATACCATATGAACAGGCTTACTGTTGTTTTGTACAGCTGTTGTTTTTTCACTTCAGTTTTGTTACTTAGGGTCTTACTCATGAGAGGGTAACATCACATGTTCACCACGCAACTTGGTACATGCACGACGCAAACCTCTAAATCAGATTTTGAAGCCACTCGCGTGGCTCTGAATGGCTTAGAAAATCTGGAGTAATGCAAAGCAGCCCAAATCGCTTTGTTGAATTAGTCTGCCCTTAGTAGGTGTTCCATGGGCATTGTGTAGGTGTTCCAACGCAGCTCCCATGGATTTTGGCGCATTCTAAGCATTCCCAGGTGGGAGTAACAAGGAGAAATATCTACATTTTTCCTTGTTTCTTCCTCTTTCTACGTGTGCTATATTCTAAAGGACACAGAGAAAGAGGAACATGAATCCCGGGATTGTTTTTGTGCAGGAAGGTGCCCCTTCCTGCACAAAAACAATCCTGCGTGCAACACAAGCACCGTTACACCATGGTGCAAGGGGGCCTGCGTTTGCTGCCAAAAGGGCGCCAGCGCAAGGGAAAGGGCAGGAATGTGCCGTATTTTACTTAAATTCAGAGCATTCCTGCCCTTTCCCTGTCACGCAGCGCAGCAAGGTGACTTGCTGCACCGCGTCACTTGCTCATAAATGGGCATCTTGATTAGTGTATGGTGCAGTGGTCGAAGTGGGCAAATAAAGTAGGGGGACCGTGGGTGGAGAATCAGAGGGTGGGATTAACCTGAGGATTGGATCAGTGGGCGGAGTTAGAGGTGTGGCCAGGATTGGCAAAACATCCCAATCCTTAGTATTTGTTTGCCATTTCACTGTCCAGTTACAGCTTATTATGTTATGTAATTCAACCAATGGATACACAGTATTATTTAACGATTAATATGAGTTATTGACATTAAAATAAATTCACAAAGTGGGATATGTTTCTAATCACAGAAAGTCCCAAATATGCTTAAAAGTGGAAGCACAAGCCATTTGTTTCTGAGCCATGGATTTTCTGTCATCCGCAATATACACAGAGACAATCAATTTTACGTCTGTAAATCACTGTATGGGAAATGTTACATAAGACAAAGGACAACAAGGTGTAGGAGTCACATGACAACCATATTAGTAGGCAGTATTGTTTAATAGTGATTGATCTGGAGAAACACAAGCTCAGAATTTAAAACTTAATACCATGTTTGGGGGTTCACTTTATTATTCATTATTGATTTCTATCCAAATGAACACTTTTTGCAACATTAGGATAATCAAAGGCTTAGGGGAAAAACCCATAAAGCTCTAGTTTATACCTTGCAGTTTGTATGCAGCTCTAAGATGAAAGTTAATAGCTCACTGTTCTTTGTTAGGATTTTAACTTATAAACTGCAAGTAGCAAAAGGATCTCACTGACAAAAGCAATAACCCACTAACCTATTTACAATATGTGCACTTTGTGATGGGCATGGTACATGTTCTTAGCAGCAGGCACATTAACCCTATCTTTCCATGAGTCAAACCTTCCACTAGACAAAACTCCGATCTCGCTCTAAGAAGCCGTTTATTCACTGGAGTTATCATGACATTTTTATTATTGCCGAAAATTGCTGTAGGCCTGGAAGGAGGCAGCAAGTGCTTTTAAAACCCATAATATACAATGCCCCCACTCAAAGTCAGCACCCGTTCCGGTCACACCGGTCGCATTGCCCTAGAGCCAGCTCTTCTCAGGGGTCCTGTGACCTCAGTGACAGAGTCACTGTTGCTCTAGGGTCTGCTACTTCGTAGGCCTGCCTGCAAGACTGGAGGTGAACTTCAGCATAGATTGTGGTGGGCAAACGTTCAAGGTGAACCCACACTTGCCACTGCTAGGGTCCACCTGCTGGTGTTAAGACACCACGGCTTTTCCGGATTTGCGGGGCCTTCTAAGGTCTAGCATGGGAATGTGCTCCCTCAGGAGAATTGTCTGGGGGACTGGTCATAAAGGCTGAACCTGGTTCCCCAGTTCTAAATTCGGCAGCTCTGACCATAGTGCTACATCCGCTCCCTCACTGAACACCATACTGCCCCACTGAAAGAAATTCACGCCTTCAACTACAATCCAATTTGACCTGCTATAAACAACTGGATGCGACTCAATTCAAATTACGCACTAGGCAAGAGCAATATGCAGCCTAAAGGAAAAACTAACATCATCCTGGAAAAAGCAAACACTCATAGGGAATGAAAGATTAAATAAAGCATGTGAAATGTAAGCAGAAACAACATGGTGAACTTAACGCTTTTACACTCACTATTCAGAAATCAGTGAGTGCTTCTGCCTGAAAACTACAGGGCCCAGAAAGGACCCATTTCAATGTCCACTGCTTATATGCTTACAAAACGTAAGCAGTATGGTTTAAAAAGACCACATTTGTGAACACAAAGCCGCCCTACACATTTTGTTTTCCAATCCACCCATCAACCAGGTATTGCAGTACCTCCAGGTTTGACGCACTTCCCACCGGGGGAAAAAAACAGCGCTTCACTGGCAAACTCAGTAAAGTGACGCTAATGTTTTTGGGGTTTGAATAAAACCGATCTGGCCACATTAAGAACACTCCATCTTGCTTTATTTAGTTATTGATTTTTCATATTTTGAACCTTTTATTTCCGTGGCTGCACTTTGGAATAGAAAAATGTCAAAACGGCATTTCCAGCAAAAGTGGTTTTCTTTCTTGCATCCATTTCACAGGGGAACAAATGAACGACAGGAAGAAAGAGAGGGTGAGAACGATTTCTTGAGTCAAGGTTTTCGGTAAGTGAGGAGGAGTTAAGACTGAGAGAGCGAATAAGGGTAAGAAAGAGGAGGGGGGCACCTGCCAGCGGGAGAGCAGAAGCGGACACCTTCCTTGTCTTGTCTGGGGCAGGAAGCAAGAGACAGAGACCTTTACCTTCTCTGCTCCCCGCCCGTCCCCGAACAGCCACAAATGTCGAGCCTTCTCTGCGGGCCTTGGATATTTCTGAGGTCCAGGGACGCATGTTCAAAATAAAAAAGTAGGGGAACGGAATCTATAGAATTAAAGAAGTAGGGGCACGCCGTGCCCTGCCCGCCCACTTCGACCACTGGTATGGTGCAATGTCATGTTCAAACGAAAACCCAACCAAATTTGGTTTAGAAAAAAACTCCTTTCCTGTTTATAGAATTTGGTCAAGCTGATGGCTGCACAGCAAAAATCTTTTTAGATAATCAATATGCTAAATGGTAAATATTGTGAGAGTGCATAAGTTTAGAGCTCTACTGGGTTTTGGTATTGTACCAGTTATAATCCACATTTGTAAAGCGCGAACAATCACCCGTAAGGGTCTCTAGGCGCTGTCGGGAAGATTAAGCAAGCTATTGCCCAGAGCCACATGGTGCTGGGCTAATCTGCCACCAGCGCTGGGGATCGAACCGTGATCCCCAGATTCCAGAGTCAGTCTCTCTGCCGTGGCGCCACACCTCTTCCACAGTTAAGGGGACAAAACAGATATTCAGCAAAGCGTTTGTTAAGGTCTCACAATGTAAATACGCAATGTGTAAACAGCAAACAAGCCAAATGATTTAAGGGACATTTCTGGGGACAGAAAGATGGAGCAGGCACGTCCTGGTAGGATTCAGGAGGAGGGAACCCCAAGAATACCCCACATCTATAAGACTTCCATACACACACACTCATCCACAGACTTTCTCGTGCATACACCCATCCATTCCCACATCCTCTCTCATATTCATATATCTCTGCACTCATATGTTCTGCCATCCACTCAGTGACTCATCCATCACTCATGTACTCACTCATCCATCAATCCACCCTTGCATTCACTCACCCGTCTCCTTTTCCACCCAATGAAACTTTTTCACATTCGCCGACACACAAATTAATCAATAATTGAGGATGCCAAATGTATTGGATTTATTAACACTTTGGGTGTGTCTGTGTATGTGTGACTGTACGTAACCTAGAGCTGCGCACCCTTTTCTTAAAAATTCCCCTCCTGTGCAAAATATTAATGTGGACTTGTCAGTATCCGTTTTTCGCATACATCAAAATCATTTTCACTCAATACGACTTTTTCATTCTCTGCCAGCAACAAGATGGCCCTCACGCGGAATGTTTGTGGCTGGTCTCTGAAGATCTCCAGATTTCTCAAGGGCGGGACACTCCTTGCGTCTTCAAAGCAGAACTAAAGGAAATGTCTGGCAGCTGAAAGTTCCTGCATGATTGTGTTGGCTAAAGGAGGCGTAAAATACGCGCTGGCCACGAAATGAATAACCTACCTGTAATCACTCACCACTCATCGCCCTGCACTCGATTTATTTCTTCATTGTGTTCCTGGCGTTTGACTTCATTTGTATAAAAACATGCTTTTGGAAAGGTTTCCTTGCTACATTGGCTCTCGATATATATCATTTCAGGCAATGAGCAGAGTGTTTAAACAAATAAATTCACTTCATAACCCTGCTGAAAGTGTGTTATGCTAGCCACAGGTCGCAGAGCACAACACACAACTGAGGAGCGTTGCTCTCTAAATATAAAATGAAAAAAGTATATGTTTATTTGCTCTTTAAAAATTAAGGCAGACAAATTGTAAATTAGTAAACTTCTCCACCATATTAACTCAGCAGCCCACTAGGAAACCACGTTTCTCAAAGTCTTATCTAACAATAAAATGAAGCTGATAGAGCGGTGCTGATGCGAAAATTGTAGGGGTGCACCATATTCTTTGTTAGTCAGCACCCACATATATATATGAACATGTTACCCAAGTATAATGGAAATGTATTCAATGAAATAGAAAAGTAGAAATGTAAACAGGCCTCGAGAGAGGAGAAGGCCCTTTAGTTCTTTTGATATATAGATGTGTATATGTAATGCTTAGTATAAAATGTTGTGCATTAAGCAGCCGCGGCCCGTGGAGGAAGTTCCGTGGGGCGGAAAGGCGGGGCGGGGGAGGGGCAGCGTGGGGGGGTGCTAAAAACCGGAATATGGATAATTGGAGGTATGTAAACAATTAAATAAATAGAACGAATTTGGTAGCGCGCGTTGCATTGCAATTTGGGTTGCAGGGCGCGCTACAAAATTCGTTTTATTTATTTAATGGTTTACATACCTCCAATTATCCATATTCCGGTTTTTAGTACCCCCCACACTGCCCCTCCCCCTCCCCGCCCTTCCGCCCCACGGAACTCCCTCCACGGGCCGCGGCTGGCATTAAGTGACGTAAAGCCATGTTAGAGGGATGAAAAACGTAAACCTCTTAAGTATAGAACGAATAACTAGGGTTACTAATGATAGAGTGTTTAGTTTGAGGCCTAACCAAGAGTGTGAAGTGAAGGCCTCGTTTATTTTAGCCATGTTTTATTAAGGCGGCAGGATTCTAGCAGAGCTTAAAATACAGTGTATTGTGAAACCTCATGATGTTAGGGTTTTTTTTTCTTATTCAGCATTTGGCTGCAGGTACAAGGCCATGTAGCTCGTTAGTTAGAAAGAGCCTTTGTTCAAATGGAATGGAGACAGAAGGAGTAGACATGAAGGGAGTGGATTGGAATGTAAAGTTGCAACTCCTGGTACAGAGAAGGACTGGGACCCAAGGTCGAATTCATGGATGGAAGAAGAAAGGACCCAAATGGAAATTTACAGAAGAAAGAGGCTGCCTGAAGGGGTGTGCTGAAGGGCGTGTACCGGTTTTTGGGGTTTTGTATTAGGGACAGAGCCCCGTGGGTGGAGCAGACGAGACTTAGGCGAGGGACGGAAAGGAGCAATATAGATCGAGCTCTCATATGGTGAAACTTCTTAGGAAGCTTCACTGCTGACACCTTTTATGCAATCCTCACCTGGAAGGGAATGTTAAGTAGGTATGTCACCTTAGAGTAGAGTAGGGACAGAAATGATTTGATTGATGACTTTAAATTTTGATATCACGATTGCCATAGGGTATTTGATGCTCTTGGAAGCTGTAATCCTGTTCATTTTCAGTCGTATGCGAATTCTTCGCAGACTAGCCTTTGTATTAATCCCCATATATCTTTTGTGTTTGGTATTGAGGTGCCTATATATTCAGATGTTTTTGCTGATAATAAAAGGTCAACCTCCCAGATTATGAGTCTTCTTTCCTGAGATGTCCAATTGCGGTAAATACGACCTGATAATTGTGTTTCTTCCCTCTACGCTATTCTGCAAGTAAAAAGATCCTGGCGACCTGTGTAGGTTCTTGTAGTTAATTTGGCGAGGTCAAGAACTGGCGTTCCCAGTTGGTAGCAAACGAGGATGGTTTCTTTATGATAGCGAGGGAAGATCAAGAATAGGATAAGTGCTCCTTGAGGCCCATCCATGATAAGTGACGTTGAATCATCGGAGGGCGAGCGGCAGAAGACCTGGCAGACGGAAGTAGATGGCGAGTAGCAGTGCGACAGCAAGCAGAAGCTCGAAGAGTGAGTATGAACAGGATACGATGTTGTAGATTGCGGTGCTGCATTGTATGAGATGTTTTGCGGAGTTGGTGTGAGTGTTGTGTGACTGTGAGATCAGGCTGTGAGCGCGCGCAGCCCGGGAAAGTCTTAGGCGATGAGAAGCCTGAGCAAGAGGGTGTAGAAGACACCCCTGGTAGATTTTGTTGACCACCGATCGTGAGGTACCATCGATCAATAGGACCGAGATAGGGGGAACGAGTGTATGAGTGTGTGGCAACCTGACGCCGGTCGTGGGTTGTAGTATGTGGAATTGAGTAATTGAAACCTATCAGAGGTGATCTGTCTGCCCGAAAGGGACGGACAGTAACCAACCGAGGTCGACAATTTCGAGAGACTGTGGACGGACAGTCAGAGGCTGTGGACGGACAGCCAGAGGAGTAATTTGTTTGGGATCAAATGGTTATTTCAGCGTGTGAATGGGACGAATGGAAGGGTGAGACGAGCGGTGTGAAGGAGGGGAACTGCTGCCAGCGGAGGAACTGTGACGTCAGAAGGTGTCACGCTGCGATAGGCTGGTTGGTGTAGTTCGCGCTGTCATTGGAGGACGGAAACCAGGAAGTAAATAGAGGATTGTGTGCGTTTAGTATTTGGTCATGATGAAATGTTTTAAAGTTTTTAGGGAATTGTGCCGGGGGGATGAACCTGTGGCTACTCGGGAGGGTGCGGAGGCCCCTCCGGAGGATTCGCCAGCACACTACATGGCAAGAAATGTAGGGTTGCATACGATAGTTTGGATTGAAAATTGGCACAAGGTGACTCAGGGAGAAGGAGAGTTAGCGTTCCCACGTTATGGTTCATTTAGACTAGCAGTGTTGTATCAGCTAAAGACTGTGATGGCAGCTTTACGACCTATGCCGAGGCCCACACAATTTGAAGCACTACATGCGTGGATAAGAGCAGCGCATGATAAAGAGAGAGGTAGAAATCAAGAAAGGGTGAAGAGGTCGGTTCAGGCATTACAGGATGCTAGATGGGATGCCGCGGAGAAAAGATGGAGAAAGCAGGCCATAGAGGGACATAAATTGTATCCCTTGTTAGAGACGACAGGAAAACCAAAGGAAAAGACAGTAGATGGAGCGGAAGACAGTGACACGGACGATAGCCTGGTAGAAAGGTTGTTATCCAAGAGACCCCCTCCGTACAATCCAGATGCCTCAGAAGGCAACGAGACGAAAGAAGAAGAGTGTAGGGGAACGGTACCTCGATCAGAAGTAAGAGTAGAAGGAAAGATCTCTATGGGAACCGAGAATATTAGGTATAAGTCTGTCAGCAGCTCGGAAGTGGAGAAAGGAGTGAGGTTACCAGATGCGTTGAAAATACCAGTTATCATCGGACCTATTGAGTCGATGTATGAGCTTGAGCCAGAAACAGCAGGGAGTTCAGAACGGTCAGAGGGCAGGACAAGAAATGAGATGGAGGGAAGTGGCTCGGTGAGGAGAATGGAGAGGGCTCCGCAGCCTATAGAATGGAGTACGCCGATGCCAGCTACAGCGGACTCTTCAGGAGGACAGGGAGAATCGAGACCTATTAGACCAAAGTCGTTAGTGGAGTCAAGATCCGACTTGAGAATGTGGACTCCACCAGTGAGAACTCAAAGTCAGGGTGTTTTAGATGCAGAAAGGGATCGAGGGGCGGTTGTAAATCGCTCGATTCCTATGGGCAGATCAGGAGAGAGTAGGTCGCAAGAAAGAGAATGTGAATACAATGACAGGGATGGTACAGCTTGTCGAGAAGTCCTGAGGGGAGCATTGAGAGGGAAAATGTTGGATGTTGTAAGGCTAAAGGCCGAATTGGATGAGATAATAGGTGGAAATCTACCCCTAGAAAGAATACAGACTTACGAACAAGATGAGTTACTCTTTTTAGCGAAAGATGTGACTCGCAAGGCACGCACAGCTCATGAGAAATTGGCGGAGATGGCAAAAAGATATGGGGTGGATCTGTCCAAAACTAAAACGTTGCAAGGTGACCACCGGTTACAGTATAGTGATCAGGAACTGGAAGATAAGAGACTCATGGGATTAAGAACCCATGTCAAGGATTTGATTAGAGCGATGCGAGCATGGATTATGCTCGATAAGTGGGAAGAAAGATGGTCCAAAAAGAAAAGTTCTAGAGGAGTAGTGGGAGAGACGCCACCTCCAGGAGGAGGCGCGATAGCGATAGGGAGTTTCCCTTTAAGGGAAGTACAGAATGGAGGATACGTGCATGTACCCTGGAGTAGAGGGGACTTGGCTGCGTTCACAAATGATTTTCCCAGACTAAGGGAAAAGCCTGTGGAGTGGTACAAGCAGGTTGACCGTTTTGTCAAAATCTCGAAAGTATTGTGGATTGATTTGAATACTTTGTTTGACATTGTGATCCCGGGAGATTTGTGGTCGGCATGTAAGGTTGCGATTGAATGGCCGGCCTCAGAGCCCGACAGAGATTTGCTTACACATGGCCCGTCGCCGATAGTGATGAAAAAGTTCGAGCAGGTAATCACTTGGTTGAAATCGAAGGTCTCGCCTCAAGATACCGATTGGGTGAAGATAGATAGGACAGTACAGGAGCCCAAGGAGACAGTGCATGAATTCTATGAGAGGCTTTTGCAGGCTTTTAAACAGTACAGTGGTTTAGAGGCATTGGATACCAAGGATATGGGGCAGTTTGTGTCTAAGTTTGTGTTGGGATTGAGGCCAGAGGTGAGCCTGATGATACAGCAACATTTGATTTGTTGGCAGAATAAGCCTGTAGATGAGATCCTCCGATATGCTAGGTATTGCAGTGATGAAATCGAATCTAAGCATAAGAAATTGAAAGACAATCTGTTATTGGTGCAGATGCAGACCGCAGTACAGGGACAGTCTACTGGAGGAACGTTGGGAAGGAGACAGGGAAATTACCAAGGAGGAGCACAGAATGCTCAGGGACTGGGGAGGCCGAGAGGAGTAGATCCTAAGACCGGAATAGATGTGACAGTATTGAAAAAGACCACAGCTTGTCACCTTTGCCATCAGATTGGACACTGGAGACGCGAGTGTCCGTTAAATCCATTAAATCAGATACAGCAGGAAGAAGAGTTGACCCATGTTCCAGTAGCAGACACACTCCCTGTAGTGACGACACCTAGAATGACAAAAGGGGGGGCGAACGTTCCGCAGGTACAAGTTCCCCGACCGCCTAGAATACAGAATATGCAGCAGGGAGCTCGAACGTATGTACAGATGCCTCTATTCGAAGTGAATGGGGAAGGCGATTCCGATCCAGCCACAAGATCGTACTGGAGAGGAGATGATGACTGCGCGCTTAGAGCAGTTCTAGAAGTAGACCAAAGGGGACCCTTTGTAGAAGCAGAGATTGATGGCCACCCTACGACCTTTTTGGTTGATACGGGGGCTACAAGGTCGACTGTAAGGTCTGCAGTGATCCTGTATCTACCTCTCTCTGGTCAAACAATCCAAGTTGTTGGAGTAGCGAACAGGCAATTGACAAGCCCACTGACGGAACCAATCCTGATCAGAATCGGGAACTTCAGTGATAGACACCAGTTTGTGGTGTGCGATTCTAGCCCAGTCTGTTTGTTAGGAAGAGACCTATTGTGCAAACTTAATTGTACCATCTATTGCACCCCGAATGGAGTGGAAGTCCAGACAAGAGATGATGATGCGACCTTTAAGGTTGCGAATCAGCTTTGGTGCGTGGAAATGTATCCTGCACTTACAGTGGAAGAACTCCCCTTAGATCTAAGGGAGTCTGTGTCAGTCGAAGTATGGGACCTTAGTGGGGAAGATATCGGATTAGTAAAGGGTATAGATCCAGTAAAAAGAAGAGTCAAAACGAATGTGGAATACCCAAGAACTTCCCAGTACAAATTGTCACCGGAAACTATTGAGGGGATCAAACCTGTAATTGAGTCCATGCTGAGGCAGGGGATTCTGAGAGAAATCAATGTAATTCGCCCATAATGGGATTGCAGAAGCCGAGTGGGAAATTCAGGATTGTGCAAGATTTGCGAAGGATTAATGAAATCGTAATCCCATGTTGTCCTGTGGTACCGAATCCATCCGTGATCCTGTTCCAAATCCCATGTGATGCGGAATGGTTCACCGTGATCGACTTGTGTCAAGCTTTTTTCTCAATACCTCTGCATGATGAGAGCCAATTTCTTTTCGCGTTCAGGCTGGAAAATCGTGTGTTGACATGGTGTCGTATCCCACAGGGGTACACTGAGAGCCCATCTATTTTCAACCAGATTTTGAAGAAGAACCTTGAAGGTCTAGTGCTCCCCCAGGAGACCGTTCTCGTCCAGTACATAGATGATTTGTTGGTGGCGTCAACAACTGAGGACGCCTGCAGGATTGATACAGTGGCACTGTTGAATTTCCTGGGAGAGAATGGGCATAAAGTGTCTCCAAATAAATTGCAGTACTGTTTGAGTGAAGTACAGTATTTGGGTCACAGGATCGAGAAGGGCAAGAGGAAAATATCCCCAGATCGCATAGAGGCGATCTTGAGAATGCCCGTCCCTACGACTCAGAGGGCAGTTCGAATGTTTTTGGGAATGGTTAGCTACTGTCGCCAATGGATCCCAAACTTCTCCTTTGAGGCAAAGCCTTTACAGAGGTTGACGCACAAAAATGTGAGTGATCCGGTACCATGGGATGAAGACTGCTTAAGGGCATTTCTGAAGTTAAGAGAAGCCTTGTGCTGTGCACCAGCATTGGGAATGCCTGATTACAAGAAGGCATTCGCTTTGTTTTGCTGTGAAAAAGAAGGTTGCGCATTGGCAGTGTTAACTCAGGTCCATGGGAATGTACGTAGACCAGTTGCTTATTTTTCGGCTACACTAGATCCAGTAGCCTCTGCGTTGCCCGGATGTCTCAGATCCGTTGCTGCAACAGGTGTCAGTATCGAGAGATGTGAGAGCATTGTAATGGGTCACCCGCTTACTGTGCATGTGCCACATTCGGTTGAACTATTGATGACCAGGACTAAGACACAACACCTCACGAATAATAGATTGACACGTTATGAACAAGTCATACTAGCTGCTGAAAATGTAACATTGAAGAGGTGTTCTGTTTTAAATCCTGCTACACTGTTGCCAATCCCAATTTTTGATGATGAAGATTGTGAGGATCATGACTGCCTCGATGTGACTGAACTTTGCACCAAACCCAGACCTGATATTGTAGATGAACCACTTTCCGAATCTGATGAAATATTCTTTGTAGACAGTTCATGTTTAAGAGACAATATGGGTCAGTTGAAAGCAGCCTTTGCTGTGTGTACCATCACTGGGGTGGTCGAAGCCGCTTGTTTAGAAGGAGTATACTCCGCACAGGTGGCCGAGCTCATTGCTTTAACTCGCGCCTGTGTGGCCGCAGCCCAGATCCGTGTAACGATTTATACGGACAGCCAGTACGGGTTTGGTGTCGTTCACGACTTCGGACAGTTATGGTCCCAGAGGGGGTTCATGACATCATCTGGGTCACCCATTAGAAATGGAGAATATGTGAGACAACTGTTGGAGGCATTGCAAGGCCCCGATGAGATTGCAGTAGTGAAGTGTGCTGCTCATACGAGAGGAAATGATTTCGTATCTCTTGGAAATAGCTATGCCGACGAAGTGGCCCGATTTTGTGCAGAGCAGGGGTGCAATTTTACAGAGCGACACATGAGGGGAAATGAGGAGACCACTGATCTCAGCATGATGTTGGCGATGGCCGATACATGGGAGGAGTTGAAACAGTTGCAAGATGAGGTGTCTGAAGAAGAACGAGATAGTTGGGTACGAGCTGGGTGTGAAAAGGGAGATGTGGATGTTTGGGTTTCAAATGATGGAAGAGCGGTGTTACCGGAATGTTTGTTAAATCCAATGGCGCGATTGATACATGGTGCTGTTCATCTTGGCAGGGACGCGATGGTGCGAGTGTTTCGACAGACATGGTACAATACGAAGTTTCGGGCAGCAGCAGAAGCTGTATGTCAGAGATGTGTCACCTGTTAACAAATGAATGTAGGGAAAAGGACAGCTGTGACGATGAGTCATATAGGGAGGTCAGGTGGCCCTTTCAACAGGATGCAGTTAGATTTCATTGAGATGCCAAAGTGTAATGGGTTGAGGTACATATTAGTCGTGGTGTGTGTCTTTTTCAGGTGGGTGGAGGCTTACCCGACACGCAGGTGTGACACTCTAACTGTAGCTAAGTTGCTGTTGAGAGAGCTCATCCCGAGGTTCGGGGTTCCGACCTCTTTGGAATCGGACAGAGGAACGCATTTCCACCGTGAATTGATGAAGTTGCTATGTGCTGCCTTGAACATAGATCAAAGGTTGCATTGCAGTTATAGACCAGAGGCTTCTGGATAGTCAAACAAGTTAATGGGACGTTGAAAGCCCGAATGGCAAAGGTGTGCTCCTCCACTCCCCTGAAGTGGCCAGACGCGCTACCCCTGGTGCTAATGAGTCTCCGAAGTGTGCCAGATAGGAGGACTGGATTATCGCCCCATGAGATATTGATGGGGAGAGCGATGCGTGTGCCAGCAATACCAGCCTCTGCATTAATAAATATCACTGATGATGTTATTTTGGACTACTGTAAAGGCCTGGCTGATGTGGTTCATTCTGTGTCCCAGCAGGTGCAGGCGGTAGCTGTTCCATCTGCAAGTGATCTGTGCCACGACCTGTGCCCAGGCGACTGGGTATTAGTGCGGAAACACGTGAGGAAGAGTTGCTTGGATGTTCGCTGGAGAGGTCCCTACCAAATCATCTTAGTCTCGAACACTGCAGTGAAGTGTGGGGGACTACCGAACTGGGTGCATGCCTCCCATACCCGTAGAGTTCCAGCACCCTTGGAAGATACAGCCCCTCTTGTATGTGAAAACCCAGCTGAGGTGGCAGGGCCATCTGAGAGGGCAAGTCAAGCTGTAAGGGTGGCTGACGCAGCTGGTTGTGCACTGGAACAAGCCGTAAGCGAAGGAGAGAGAAATTCTGAATCAGAATCAGAAGAAGGTGCATTCGGCGGGGAAGAGCCAAATCTTCCTGGAGCAAGGGATAGTGCACAGGGTATCGGAAGGGAGAGCAGAGGTGTCTCAGAAGCAGAAAGAGTTTGGCCCGTAAGACAGAGACGGGAAAATTCCAGAGGGACACCGAGAAGAGATCTTGCCCCAGTGTCGGAGGTGCAGGAGTTGGAGCAGAGCGAGGAAGAACAAGATCCTGAAGCCCCGAGGAGGTCGAGGAGGGCCAGAGTACCGTGTCACAGGTATGCTTCGCCTGAGTGGAAGTACGTAGCAACGAATGCTAGGACCGATGACTACAGGGAGGCTGAGATCGATCACGCTTGTCAGTGGTCCACCGAATTTGAGGGCAGAAGTGTTGCTGAAGGTTCCAGGATTGGAAATCGAGGGGGTATTGACTCTCTTCATTCCAGACCCTCCACTCCGGAGTAACATTCGTCTTCTGATTTTGGATACATTGGCTTTCCCGAACTTTGCAGTTGTACCTTCTCCCCAAGAACTGAAAGCACTTAAGCTTGAAATATTGCAAGGGGTCCTGGAGGTGTTGGGACCCGCAGTCATTTTAGATTGAAGTTGACTTTGGTTAGGAGGGAGATAAGGGAAGGGAGCCTTTGCGAATCCGAAAAAGAAGGTAGAGAACTGAACACTTAGATATTAGACTGAATGAGAAGGAGACTCTCGCCCATTGCTATAGAACTAGATTCGGAGTGTGGGGGAAAGATGGCAGAACCTAGAAGTTCACACCGGAGGGCGAAGAAAGTGATAGGTACACTCTTAGGAGTAGTCATAGCTGGTATTTTTGCAGTGGTCATAACTTCATATGTAGTGGCTCACAGAGAGGAGGGAAAGATATTAGGGACACCTACACCTGTTACCATCAGTACAGAGAAAGATATCTCAGGAGATAAAAGAGCGATGATGATAGAAGAAAGTCGTAGGCTACACATGGATTTGTCGAGAGGTGATTTCAAGCTCAATGCATATGCAAAACTGTTGTATGAGTACGTGGATGCGATGGATGCGAAGGATTGCTATGTATGCATGCAGTTACCTGCTTCTGTAGATGAGGGTATTAGATACCATCACCTTCCGTTGACTTATGGGATCTCTTGCAGTCTATTGCTTAGCCTGTTTTATGAAAGGAAGCAGTTTGAGTACTACTTCTCAAATTATGATACAGTACTTCCCGATGTACCAGCGTTCAAGCATTTGAATAAGTATGATTATTATAAGTCGCACGAAAGACTTCGGTCTTATTTTATCACGACTCAAAGTTTGGATACTGCCTATGCACATAGAAATAATTTGACATGTTCGGTGTCAGACACTGAAAAGAAATTTATTGGTCAAGTCGAGGACAGATATAGCAAATTAACCCAAGATAAAGATGGGGGAAAGAAGTCAACTGATTGGACAGAAGAAGAGAGGCAGCATAAGTCAAGGGGAAGTTATGGACCCATAGCTTTGGACCAAGTCCAGAGAGGAAATTTGTGTGTTGCTCGTCCACAGTCGGACAAAGATAAGATTTGGGTGGGACATAGCACATGTTCCCACACCTTTACTATAGAAGATTCAGCTAGGAACTTTTTGCAGGGTCAGATACAGGTAATCCCAACGGTGTATTATGTGTGTGGGAAGAATGCATACGTGAGATTGCCTGAGCAGTGGTACGGGGCTTGTTATTTGGCTGTTATTTTCCCGAAGATATACCATGCCGAGGATTTGACCCTGCTAGAGACAGGACAACACTCCAGAGCACGGAGGGATGCTAGTGCAGGAGCTGTGATTGGTGATATCTTTGGAGCAATCATACCTGGTTTGGGTGTGATTTTAAATGACGTGAAAATACGAAAATTAGCAACTGTAGTGGATGAGTTGTCAATGAACACAGCGAAGTCATTGTTGCTGGTGGATGGAGAGATGTTATCGATCAGGACAATGGTTTTACAAAACCGTCTTGCTTTGGACGTATTGTTAGCCAAAGAGGGCGGAGTCTGTAAGACATTGAAGGTCCAGGAATGTTGCACATATATTCCAGACAACAGCAAGAGTTGAGGAAATATATAGTCAACATTACCACACTTCATGAAGAAACTGCAATATTAGCAGAAGAGAATGTGTGGGAAAAGATTGGAAAAGGATTTGGGCACGTAGGAAGCTGGTTTGCAGATTTGGGAAAGGGAATTCTTGGATATGTGCTGAAGCCAATTTTGATTGTGGTGGTTTGTGTGGTTTGTCTGTGGGGACTTGTGAGAGCATACAAGTGGCACCGAGGAAACCGAGCTGAGAGGATTCTCAGGGGACATGAAAGACGAATGGCACATATGCAAAAAAATCAGTACCAAGAGTTGAAAAGAATGGAAGGTTTCCGACAGAATGGAATGGTTACTACTTCTATGTAGATGGATTCGTGTGATGACAAGTTGTCATCAAAGGGGGGGACTGATAGAGCGGTGCTGATGCGAAAATTATAGGGGTGCACCATATTCTTTGTTAGTCAGCACCCACATATATATATGAACATGTTACCCAAGTATAATGGAAATGTATTCAATGAAATAGAAAAGTAGAAATGTAAACAGGCCTCGAGAGAGGAGAAGGGCCTTTAGTTATTTTGATATATAGATGTGTATATGTAATGCTTAGTATAAAATGTTGTGCATTAAGTGATGTAAAGCCATGTTAGAGGGATGAAGAACGTAAACCTCTTAAGTATAGAACGAATAACTAGGGTTACTAATGATAGAGTGTTTAGTTTGAGGCCTAACCAAGAGTGTAAAGTGAAGGCCTTGTTTATTTTAGCCATGTTTTATTAAGGCGGCAGGATTCTAGCAGAGCTTAAAATACAGTGTATTGTGAAACCTCATGATGTTAGGGTTTTTTTTTCTTATTCAGCATTTGGCTGCAGGTACAAGGCCATGTAGCTCGTTAGTTAGAAAGAGCCTTTGTTCAAATGGAATGGAGACAGAAGGAGTAGACATGAAGGGAGTGGATTGGAATGTAAAGTTGCAACTCCTGGTACAGAGAAGGCCTGGGACCCAAGGTCGAATTCGTGGATGGAAGAAGAAAGGACCCAAATGGAAATTTACAGAAGAAAGAGGCTGCCTGAAGGGGTGTGCTGAAGGGCGTGTACCGGTTTTTGGGGTTTTGTATTAGGGACAGAGCCCCGTGGGTGGAGCAGACGAGACTTAGGCGAGGGACGAAAAGGAGCAATATAGATCGAGCTCTCATATGGTGAAACTTCTTAGGAAGCTTCACTGCTGACACCTTTTATGCGATCCTCACCTGGAAGGGAATGTTAAGTAGGTATGTCACCTTAGAGTGGAGTAGGGACAGAAATGATTTGATTGAGGATTTTAAATTTTGATATCACGATTGCCATAGGGTATTTGATGCTCTTGGAAGCTGTAATCCTGTTCATTTTCAGTCGTATGCGAATTCTTCGCAGACTAGCCTTTGTATTAATCCCCATATATCTTTTGTGTTTGGTATTGAGGTGCCTATATATTCAGATGTTTTTGCTGATAATAAAAGGTCAACCTCCCAGATTATGAGTCTTCTTTCCTGAGATGTCCAATTGCGGTAAATACGACCTGATAATTGTGTTTCTTCCCTCTACGCTATTCTGCAAGTAAAAAGATCCTGGCGACCTGTGTAGGTTCTTGTAGTTAATTTGGCGAGGTCAAGAACCGGCGTTCCCAAAGCACATTTGTCAAATCGCACACAGTGCTTAATACTACACTTCACCCTTTCTAAACACTGTCAATAACCAAGGCAACTCGTACCTAATTCAGTGGTGTGAGCGTAATAATAACGAGGATGAAAGTTTGCATTGACTTAATTTAGATGACTTGTCAGCTTTCAATTGCACCTTTGAAATTCCAAGGCCCAATTTACAAAGATGTTTGGACACCTAAGCTGAATTTAGGTGCTTTCATACCTCCATTTGCAAGTGTAAATTCACATATGCTATTCATAAAATAAGGTTTCATACTCGTAAATGAATTTAGTCACGCTAAAAGACCATTATAGAGCCTTTTTAACGCGATTCCAAGGACAGGTGGCGAGCATTCCAGAGTGGGAAAGGTTGCCTTAGTTAACGAACAGTCACAAAACTGAGGGGTATATTCACAAGAACGTGTGATAACTACCGCAAGAGTAGCTTAACGCAACTCACAATATCGCAGCCTATTGCTGGAAAATTACGCCGTGCCAACCAAGTATTCACAACGCGGCGGTAGCATGCAATAGTCACCAGATAACCCGTCAAATGGCAGTGCAAAAATGCGAAACACGAATGCAAAAAATCGTGCGATAAGGCCAATCACGGTACAAAAAGTAGCAAAAACCAGCCACAGGCTTGCAAATCCCATGCGTCCGTCAGGAAAATGCACCATAAAAACCACAGAAAAAACACACCAGAAACGAGCCAAAGCACGTAGCAACATGGATGCACCCTGACCGAGCGCAGAGGCCAACGCGAACCCCACAACCCCCACAGACCACCAGCAAGGAACAACAGGGATGGAGACGGCCGAGGAGAAGAGGGAGAGGAAGACGGGGTGCAGTCCACAGCAAAACCAGATCAGCGTCATGGAGGTGACAGAACACTACCAGCAACTGACCCACAAGCAGACCACCTGGAATCAGCCGCGGTCGGTAGTTGGAGTAACTGCAGGGCGGTGACGTGGGGAGGGGCAGGGTGGGGGGTAGTAAACTATGGATTACGGAGGTTTACAGGTAAGTTAACATATAAATTAATAAAACGAATTTCGTTGCGTGCACTGCATCGCATTTGGGGATGCAGTGCACGCAATGAAATTCGTTTTATGCAGTTACTCCTACTACCGACCGCGGCTGCCTGGAATGCAGTTGGAGTGTCGAGGACGCCAATCGAGGAGGCCAAGAGGCGCTGGCATGATGTGACAACCTAAACCAGGCACAAACCCGCTGCCAACAGGAAGGCTGCTACAGTCATCAGTGTGGAGACGGGGCAAGGAGTAGGGAGTACGGACACAGCTCGAGAAGACCTGACACAACATCAACAGGGTGAGTAGCGACCTGGGACTGGGGAGGCGGGGGAGATGGGACCAATGGTACACATGCACAACAAGGTATAGCACACTGCACACCTACAAAATCCTGGATCATGTCCCTCATCCCCTTGGCACATTGCAGCACACACAAATAGCAAGAACAGCACACCCACATTGACGACAACGTGGTACAATGCGCAAATCCAACACTGCAGAACAGAGGACACAACTGGCTCCGCACATGCACAGAAATATGCCTACTACAGCTGACAGAGCAGCAAACTTTGAAATGGAAATGTACACGTACGACTTCACATCCATCATGAAGTCCAAATGTATACTGTTCCGCAGCAGTAGTCACCACCTCTCAAACAGTCACAATGTACATTATCATACAGTCTGCATGTAGACCAGAACAATGCGCCAACATACACGTCAACTGTGGTACTTTGAAATTTGGGACCGCGTAGGAGGCAGGGCCCTACCCCTGTCTTTTCCGGTATTAGCGAACCGCGAATGGCCAATGCGGTATGTACAAGTGCTTTGCATAACATTTCATTGTTAAATGCACTATGTATACGATATTATACATTGACTTCGTGGGTTCCATCTTGGAGCGGTGGCCATCTTATGGTTGCCCTCACATAGGCTACACATTACAAACAAATACGGGCCTTTAGAACACATGTGCTTTATTTGACTTCTCTGTGACCTGGGCAGCTTGGCTCCGCTGCCCCAGGCCAGTCCGGTCCCACGAGCTCCCCGTCCTACGGCCACCTGTGATTAGCATCAGGGTTTGACACACCATAAAGCCTTTTCATCCCACACAAGCCTCCGGCTAATCTATTTCACACCTGACTCTTCCTGTTTTATGGCTCATTTTATAAACAGGAGATGCCCGTGTTTATTGGGGCCTGTTGATATCTGATGTGGGATCTGAGCCTTGCTGGGTAAATAATTGTGGGCTGGCTCAACTGGAATGTGGGATGGTCATCATGACTCTGCCTTTTCGTTTGTAATGAATACATGTAAATGACCATATCGTAAAACAAGGAATGTGTGCCTGAAGCATGATATTTTGTATTTAAGGAGAAGCCCGTTTCTGTAACTTTAAGCAGTCTCCTGAGAACATACATTGTGTTGTACTTCTCGGATACCTGTAATTGGTCTGCAGCCAATAAATCGATCTTTGACTTCACCTAGAAGACTCTGTGTTTCTGTGGGTCTGAAACAGGAAGAACTCGAAGTCTTAGGGTGTGTTCCCCTGCACCGCTGGGCTTTAAATTCCCAGTACTTCACAACACAAGGTCAACATGCATCTCACTTCACATTGCAGAGGGGCACACAACACCTCCAGCACAGCACAGAAGACAACACATCTGTGATGCCGGAGAGGACCACCACACCTTCGACACCGACACCCTACAACATCCCATGGACATCCCACGCAACCCACCACCAGGACCCAGGCAGCCAAGCTACTTAGAGGAGAACACAGAGCCTGCAACAGACCACACAGCAGGAAGCACCCGCAAGCACAGCTGGCTCACGTCATTCCACCCACTAACACATGACACCCCAATGCCATGTGTCATGATGCCAAAAGGAGGTGGCAGAACAGGTGTGGTTGGGGTCCCAACCCATGGAAGGCGAACTTGATCACATACGTTGGTGTCTATTACCCTTCAGGGACCACCTACACCCCACAAAGGAGACCCACACTGCCATAGAAACACATGCAGATGCCCATTCACAGTACACAACCACGCCTATGGGCACGCACATATCAGTCCCACACCCACGTTCGCCCTGCGTATGATGGCTCAGGCCACTCCCCGTTGAATTGAGTGGGTGACAACAAAGCTACATGTCCAAGCTCAAACCCGATGCCTGCGGTGACATGCCTGCATCCGCTGTACACAGCACAATGTAATGTCGTAGGGCCCTGGGCCCTCAGGCATACAAGACCACAGGGACACACGCAGATATTATGTTGAACTGGCTACGGGCACGTGCACCCGGCCCCTTTATTGGCAGGGCCACATGTACAGTGATGCCTGTGCTGGATGTGTGTGGGGTGGGTGCAAGCCAGCCCTCAGGGAGTTGTTGGTGCTGGCAACAAATACAACAGTTAACACAATGAATACGTAAACAGACAACACCAGCATCACAGGGACAACTGCAGAGCATCATGGAGGTAGCCTGAGCAAGTCCAGAGGGCACACGATGAGCAAACAGAACTGTCCACGAGTTGCAGTGCACTGAGGTTGGGGCACTACAGCTGAGCACGCCCATGACGAAAAAGTCTTGAATCGTGTCCCTTCAAGACATTCCAGATGCAGATGCACTGGGGTGTATCAGACCTGCATCATCTTCCTCATCAACGTCCCAGGTCCCCCACACCGCTTGAAGTGACATTGATGCGCAAACTCTCAACAACACAAAACTCAATTAGTAACAGACGATGGCTTGCGGTGCACTGAGGCAGTGGCACCTGGAGTGCCGAGCAGGGTATCTGTCTGATGATGACATCCACGACATGTGTGAGCAACTCTGTCAGTCTGTCAGGACCACCGTTTCGACTATGGCAGATGGCGGTTGGAGGTGGTCCTGGCGGTGGTGGCCTGTGCCTCCTGCTGTGATGCGATGTCCAGGCCGGTCAGGACTTGATTTGATGTGTGAGCCCTGGTGGACCACAGTTGAGGCCGGAGGCAGCATACAGCGCAGGGCCACAGACTCATGGCGTTGATGACCCCAAGGCCATCACCTCAGAGGCCATCCAATATCTCAGAAGAAGGGGTCCCAATCAGCAGCACAGAGTTAGTGGCCCCGGATGCACTGCGGCCGGCACAGGCACCCAGCCATGGGACGGTGACAGTCAAATGGGCCATGCGACCTGAGCGGGTCTTCATAAATGTCTGAGGTGTATGTTGCGGAGGGTTGCAGGGGTCAGTGGAAGGTGTCCTCCAGGGCTTGAAGCAGAGGGTGGAAGCTGTCTGAAAGCAGCAAATGGAGGGCTGGAATGCCACGGCCTCATTTTCACCACAAAGTCAGTATCACCGCCATGATGGCGATGACAACCCCAAGTCCATGGACTCAGTCACCACCAAAGTCCAACCAGAAAGTGTCAATGTGTCTCTGGGAATAGACATAGTGGCACCGGGGCTGAAAAGGGATGCAGTCTGCGATGAGGCCTGTACAATGACATCAAGTCTTCCATAAATAAATCAAGGCTGAATTTGAAAGTGTGTGTGACCTATTCGACTGCAGTGTAGGCCGGGGGCAGCGGTCAGCAAGGGCCCACAGTCACGTGTTGTTGGTATGCTGTGCACATGGTTGCTGCAACCTGACCAAAGGGAGTACAGTGAAGTAGAATCTTCCTTTTTGTGCGTACACGGGCAATGTATGATCAAGACTCATTTCCAAATGTGTGACTTACTTGTCCGTAGTGTGGGCCGAAGGCAGTAGTCAGCAGGGGACCACACCCACCTGCCGTTGGCTCGCGATGCACAGAGTTCGTGACACCAGGGCAGTCGTCGGAAGTGTTCGATCACCTCCGTAACGATGATCCTATTCCTTCCGGACTGCAACGCATCATCCTCTTACGCCTCTCCTTGCGTGCGATGAAATGTATTCTGCCTTTGAATGATCGATGTTCAGTTCAAAATCTGTGAGCTACTCGTGCGCAGCGTAGGCCGAGGGCAGTAGTCCGTGTAGGCCCACAGACAAGTGTGGTTGTGATGCTATGCACAGACTTGGTGGCACCACATCGAAGGGAGTATAGTGACATGAACTCTGCCTTAAATAATGTTCACTGCCATGGTGTAATCAAGACTCAGTTCCAAATGGGTAACCTACTTGACCGTAGTGTAGGCCGGAGGCGGCAGTAGAGTATGTCAACGAGAAAGGACTGAAGCGGGCCTGTGTCTTGGAGGCCGTGATGGTCTGACAGGCTGCCAAGGTTGCGGACCTCAGGCTTGGAGATTGTGCAGGCACATGGTGGGCCCTCCTTGACACACGCCGGTGTCAGCAGGTGATCAGTGTGGCCTGCCTGCGCAGGGGCGGGCCTGATGGGTTCAGGGTCCAGTGGGCCAGGGCACGGCAGGTGCACAGGATCGCAGGCAACTCCGCTCACAAGGACGGCATCGGCCTCATGTCATGGTGAGAGGCGCCACCCTGGCAGAGACGTTTGGCTTTCCGGATGAGGACCACACCCAGGGCTACGTGCTTTTTATTCACACCCCTCCACTGTCCACTACACTCCATACACCAGAGGTGTATGTCGCCATGGATATGGGTGTGTTCTGCATACTGCGGTCTGTCCAGCACATCTCTGCCACTCTTGGCATTGTGTACTTTCCCAATCATGGTTCTCCTGCCTCCTTCACACATGCCTGGTTGCCACCTCTCCCCACATTGGGCTAGTGTGTGGCTGAGGTGCCATGCGGTTGATGGCTCATGTTCACAGCTTGCCCAGGTTACCATTGTGAGTTGTTCTGTCGTGTCTGGTGGGTGGGCATGTTGTTTTGCATATTGGTTTTGATTTTGTGATGTGTGCATTGCCAGAGTTGTGAGTTGCATGGTTGTGGAGTTGAGGTGAGTGGGGTGTTCATTTGGAACTTGCCAAGCGGCTGTGCATTTCCCTTGGTGCCATCCTGGGAATGCTGGTTGCTGATGGACTGTCGAAGGATGGAGGAATTGTGCACACTGGCTGGGTATTTGGAGGCAAGATTGGTGGAGGTTCCACGGTGTTCGGCTGTTGCCTGCACATTGATGTGAGACGTGTGCTTTCTATTGTGGTGATTGTGTGCTGTGTCGGCAGGGGGCACAGGTATGACATGAGTGCTGTGGATTGCCCCCAACACGTGCGTGCATCCAGCTATGACGTATGGTCCTTGCTTGGTGTCCAGCGGATCCTGCGCATTGTGTTGGACATATAGGGACTGGGGTACCAAGCTGATGGTGATGTCTAGGACAGGTGTGAGGGACTTGGATGTGGTTGGCTGTGTGACTCCTCTGACTCTGGTGGGTGTTGGTTGGGGGGTACCAGGGTCCAACAGGTGCAGCACAGCTGTGGAAATGTGGATTTTCCTGATCAGTTATGTCCCCTATCTTGGACCCCAACGGTTCTATATACATGTTACAAGTACATGTATGTTCCCTCCAGTTCCAGTTTCTAAGACGCAAACATATGTGTGTCTACCGTCAACATGTTCTCTGTCAGATCCGCCATCAATGGGCTGGATATTCGATTCCTAGGTATGACAGGCCACCGACTTTATATGGCTAAGTTACTCCATTTTTACAGTTCAGGCGAGTAGGCCCGATTCTGTCCTCAAGCCTTTCCCTGCTCTCTGTCTCTGACAGCTTCAGCTTGAGCTCGCATCTGTATCCATGAACTTTGTCCTACTCCCTGTGCAGCTAACGGTGCCTGCCTCGGCCAGTTTTCGCCTGTCTGCCAAGAAGTTGTATTTCACCTTCGAATTATCTATTTTGCTCTCCAGCCGATGCATTCCTGTCCAGTGATTTAGGTAAACATTTCCTTTAGCTCACAAGCAAAGGACTCAGCCTTTCCGTCCTCCTGCAAGTGATTCATAGCCCTGCTGCCATGGAAAGTTTTCTGCCCCTCGCATCTCATATAGACACTTAGACGCTTGTACACGCACACACAGTTAGTATAGAATAGATTCTGTCCGAGAGTCCTTCCTTGTGGATAACATAGTTCTCTAAACATAGGATGTTAGATATGATTTGGGATTAGGTTGACTTGACCCCTCAGACTTTTCGTCTCCATATGTAGAGTTAATGTCAAGTCCCCTTCACCCCCTAGTTGCACGTCAATTACACGTCATGCTGCCGCGCGCGCATCTATGCCAAGTATTATCTTATAGATCCACCTATGTCTGATAATTCTAACCAATCATGTTTCTTTTATTCCTTATTACGCCTAGTTTCGATTATGTCACTGTTTTGTCACTTTTCTTATCAAATGTTACGCCTTCTACATTCGTTTCATTGTAATGTACTTATTATAAAAATACATGTCTGTTAATAAATTATTGTACTTCACTTCCTGAACCCTCGTGGTGACGGAACCTGAAGGCCGCGACTCGAGTCGGCCATTTTGAATGGAATAAAGCCCATTTAGAAAACCTCTTATACCACGGATTCTGCCTCTTGTTATTTTGAGCTATTTACTTTATTTTAAGATTCCGTATGAAATTCAGTCCGGTATTTTATTTACCACATAATGGCGCCCGAACAGGGACACTTTCTCATCTCACGCGCCGGCGGTGCGTTGCAGGCCCGGTCTCCTGCCACAACTGGACGGACCATAAACGCGTACCAGCAGGATTTCCTGTAAGCTCCCTCCGGTCAAGCGGGGGCGACTGAGGCTGCGATCAACCCAGACGAGGCGGTGAGAAGTGCGAAGTATCCCGACCAGAGCCTAGCTGAGAGAGCAAGATCCGAGGTATACAGAGGCCCACCAGGTTTTCCGAAATCCCGACGTCCAGAGGGTCCGATGTCCGCAGTTATCGAGTCCTGTCCATTCTCTGAGGCCTTCCGTTTCAAGGAGCTACTCGGTGAGTACCATCGCCGGGGAGGCGTGTTGACGCGCACATAGGTTGTGCCGGTCAAGACGGATTTGGGTACACAAATCCGGTCTGCACTGTTTAGCAGTGTATATGTACTGTTTAGCAGTATATCAAGTATTCCGAAGTATTCAGTTATTGTCAAGAATTCAGCGTGGTGATTAGTTAGGCAGACTGTCATCATTGTCGATCATTGTTATAATGTTTAATGTTTAATGTTTAAAGTATTCAGAAATGTCTTGCATATTGTGGTATGAATGACTGTTCATTGTTCACTGTTCATTTATGGTGTTTTTCGTATTAAGAAAATTCAAGAGTAAGTATCAGATCAGTTGTCAATATGCCGCTCTTCTCGAAGTTAAGACAGATTACTACCAGAAAAGGGGTGCTTGAAGAAGCAGTTCCTATTCCTCCTAGGGACACCCCAGGGCATTTTATGTACCATAAACATGGCTTAGATGCCATATTGTTTCTTGATCTATGGGTAGATTATACCAAAGGATTACCGGAAAGTCAAAGGTGGCCCATAGCGGGAACCTGGGATGCAGAGTGCATCATGAAAATGGAGGAAGAGTTATGGAAAAGAAAGGTCAGACAGTCACAGAAAGACGCTGTTGAGTTATGGCGTAAAGAATCTCATAGACGAACAGAAAAAGCACGTAGACAAGAAGAGAGGAGTAAAGAAAGTTCAAATAAAGTTCAAGAAAATCTATTAATTGAGGAAGGTATCCGAGTGAAATCAGAACAAGTGAATAGACAAAGAAATGCTCTTATGAATGGTATGTATCCCCTTCTAGCCGAAGGACTACCTAAGGCTGTTACAGAGATGCCAAAAGACTTGCCACCCCCATTATTTCCAATTAAGGTACATCCAAAGGGGCATCCCAGAACCGCAGAAGATGTTTTTCTTTCCTCATATCTAGACGATGCAGCTCCCGAGTATGCTAACGCCACACCACATAGACCGTCTGGCGGAGGGGTTCAACGTCAGGATCAGGTATCTGTCCCCGTGCAACAGCAAGTCCCGATACAAGCTTCGGCAAGCACATCTGTTTCCGCATCTGTCTCCGCAGTCGATCCTATAGGGGTATCGACACCCATAGTTGCTGTGTCACGTTCAACGAATCCATTCACACCCGACGCCCCAGATGGGGCCACGGGAGGTGCTAGCAGTACCTTTACACCACCCAGAATAAATAAACTTGTTTTTCAAGAGTCAGCGCATTCACGTACACCTAAATTCGTAAGTGAACGTACGCTTAAGGAACTCCTTGTAAATTGTAGATATGACCCAGTGGTTGGTAAAGAGGACGAAATGGTCCTGGCATCATTACGTATCAGGCGAGCCGCAGAGTATTTAGCAAGGTTACCAGGGATGACTACGCATCTAGATAACATATATCATTTTGTTCAAACAGGACGAGATCCAGGATGTATTAACAGAGCTATGGAATTCCAGAAAGTAGAGATACAGGGGGAACTGTTACGTTTCCTCATAAACTGTGTAATCAGAAATCAAGATCGTCCGGGGGTAGACCCGAATGCAATGCTTATTCTTACAAGATGGAGTCAGAATATATCAGAAGGGAGACACGATAAGCAAAATTGTATAATAGCCATGTGCCGAAAAATCCGTAAAGAAATAGAGCGTATTCATGAAGAAAGATTGGGAACAGACGAGTTTGAGCAAGATGAAGTGTCCGAATCAGGGAACTCTGCAAGACAGTCAGAGACCATAGCCTATGTAGGCAGAGGAAGATCTTGTGAAAATACTAGATGTTTTTCTGATCCAATACACTCTGTATGTCCAAATAATAGCAGAACGTATCCGACGCCTGTAATGAATCTGAAGTCTCCTGAACATTTGTTTCAAGCCGCAGATAAAATACTACGAGAACGAAGGGGTTATCACCTCCTCGATTCCATAGATGAGCAAGAATTAGCCAGATCAGCCGTTCACTGGATTGTTAGTCCTGAAAAATACGGTGATGAGACCGTAGCACACACGTTTCTCAACCTCAGTACAGATGAACAACGTTTAGCTGGAATCTATATGATTCAGCAACTCCTCATATTATATAAGAGCCAACATACTGACCCTGGTCCTTTACCTGATATATTAACGGAACTACTTACGTACAGATGGAGAGGTTCTAGTAACAAGCTAATTAAAGAGATATTAGTGTCACGTAAGCAGTACGTCCTTTTTGTAAATCCAGATTCTCTCTCCTTGCCCCCCAGAGAAAGAGCACCGTACTACATGGATAGACAAAATCCTTTACGGGAAGTGCACCCAATAAAAGGCGAAGACAATGAGTTTCACCGTGTATTTGTTTACACACCCATATCAAAAATGGAATTATTAGAAATGAAAAAAGTAGTACCTAGTCATGACAAAGACCCAGCGGGTTTCCACCGAGAAATTAAAGACATGTTACTGATGGGAGAGTACACCTTTCCTGATATTATGACGATATTAAAGGTGCTTTTGCCTGCTGGCATTTATGAAAAACTGAAAGAAAAAGAGTGGGAAGTGGGAGACCAAAAGATAGACTGGACAGCATTAGCAGAGGAAGAAAGGAGCCGAACTGCAGGTTCGGGGCTCGGGGATAAAGTTAAACTATTACCAGGTTTACTAGTACAGGTACTGCCACGTTTATTAACTACAAAAAAGGAAGATTGGGGTGCAATCACAGCCTGTAAACAAAAGCAAGATGAAGACACAAGCGATTATTATGCTCGATTTGAAAAATGTTTTGGTATAAACAGTGGTATAAAAGCAAGTAGTGACTCATATCCACATCTATTTGTGACAAAATTAGTGGAAAATGCATTGCCCCCAGTGAAGAATAGAATATTGAAATTCGAGAGTACCTGGCAAAGTAACACTCCGTCGCAAATGCTACAAATGTTACAGTATCATCACAATAGAATTAGGGATGAACAAGAACACGAGCATAGACGCATGAAGGATACAAAAATGAAAATGCTAGTTTCTCAGACAGTACCAGCAGATGGTCACAAAAAGGGTGTGACACATTCTGGTGATTCTGCAGTTCCTGTAAAAGGAACCTGCAATTACTGTAAACAACTAGGCCATTATGTACATGATTGTCAAGTCCTGAAATGAAATATAGCTACAGGTATTGCAAAAGAGAGACCACGATTAGTTAGACAAGATCAGAATGAACAAGGAGCTATGCAGCATGGACAGTCCATGCCAGTTCAGCAACAGTCTATGCCAGCCTCACAGCAACCCATACAGTTTGTGCCAGCTGCACCACCGTTGCCTGCTACTGCCACACAAACCACAACACGACAAATGTATCAGACTGCACAGTATGAATACCCTGAGTATCAGCGTTACGCATGAACCAGCCTAGAGAGGGAAGTTGACTTACCGCTTATCGAGATTCCTGTAGATCAAGAAGGACCTTATGTACATAGTGAATTATTAGGTCAAGATAGAAAATTCTTACTCGATACAGGGGCAAGTCGAACAACCATAAAACGTAGTGAAGTTCCAGGGGCACCCCTCTCAGGCTCTCAAAATGTTTCCCTTGGTTTTTCGGGAAAACCTATTGTTAATGAAGTATCACAGCCTCTACCACTTACGATAGGACCTTTGACACGAACTACAGATTTATTGCTTACTAAATCATGCCCAGAAAATCTGTTAGGAATTAAGACTCTGAAAGCACTAGGAGCCATAATATGTTGTTCTCCGGAAGGAGTAAGGTTGTTTTTGCGTGATTTTAAAGGTCACTATGTGTCTAGAGACATGGATCCCCGACTACAGACTTTACCAGTACATCTATGGGCACAAGGCCCTACGGATGTTGGCTGCATGAACATTACACCCTATCGAGTTACATTGAAAGCAGGAGTGGTACTACCACGAATGCGACAATACAAGTTACCGCATGATGCTATAGTGGCTTTGTTGAAAATCATTGATGAGCTGATTGCCCAGGGAGTAGTTGTAGAAACAGACTCCAATGTATGTAATTCACCGATAATTCCGATTCTTAAACGAACTGATCCTACTGCTCCGCCAGTATACCGATTGGTTATTGATTTGCGTGAACTAAACAAGTGTATTGTACCACAATTCCCTGTGGTCCCTGATATATCATCATTGTTGACAGCAATTGATTCCGAAGCAACATTCTTTACTGTAATTGATCTCAAGAATGCCTTTTTCAGCGTCCCAATAGATCCGGAAAGCCAATACTTGTTCGGATTCAGTTTAAATGGGCGCAGTTTTAAATTCTCACGCGCTCCCCAAGGATTCACAGAAAGCCCCAGCATCTACAGCCAAGCATTGAAACGAGAACTTGACAGTATCCACATGCCAGTCAATACTGCACTGCTTCAATATGTCGATGATCTGCTGATCACCGCGAGAAGCGAGTCAGAATGTGAAAAAGCTTCTCTGACAGTTTTACATTTCCTAGCCGACAAGGGGCACAAGGTGTCCCCTTCTAAGCTGCAATTCTGTGCTCAGCGAGTTATTTATCTTGGTCACTCGCTGTCCAAGGAGGGAAGGCAGCTTACACCAGATCGCATCCAGTTAATTGCTAACATGTCAATACCCCGGACACAAAAGGAGGTGCGAGCTTTCATAGGCCTCACTTCATATTGTAGGCAGTGGATCCCTCAGTACGCATTTCTAGCAAAACCACTCATTCAGTTAACCACACAGGAGGCAGCCACATCGACTGTTCTCCCTTGGACTCAGGAACATACACAAGCTTTTGAAAGCCTAAAGGAAGCTTTATGTCAAGCACCTGTTTTAGCAACACCATGTTATAGCAAACCTTTTACACTCTTTGTTACAGAACGCGAAGGTACTGCCTTGTCAGTACTCACTCAGGATCAAGCAGGATCACGCAAGCCATGTGCTTATTTTTCCAGTACATTAGATCCCGTAGCTCAGGCTTTGCCTGCATGCCTGAAATCAGTGGCAGCGACAGCTTTAGCAATCAGACAAAGCGATGCCATAGTATTAGGACACCCATTGACAGTTCAAGTACCACATGCAGTAGAGGTTCTTGTGAACCGAACACAAACACAACACTTGACCATAGCAAGACTTACCGGTTATGAACTGACATTGTTTCAACCACACATAGAGATCCGACGGTGTAATACATTGAATCCTGCTACACTATTACCTGTAATTGGAACAGACCCACTAGCTCATGATTGTGTTGAAATCATTGAAATAAAGACGAAACCTAGACAAGACTTGACAGACGTTCCATTGTTAGATCCAGACCTGACGTTGTATGTAGACGGATCATGCATGAGAGCAAGTACAGGAGATTTAGTGGCCGCGTATGCAGTCACAACAGACACTGAAGTTATTGAGACACATTGTATAGATACTCTGTCAGCCCAAGCAGCAGAACTTATTGCTCTAACGCAAGCCTGTATTCAAGCCACAAATAAGAAAGTTAATGTATACACTGACTCACGTTATGCATTCGGAGTTGTACACGACTTCGGCGTGCTGTGGCGAGAGAGAGGTTATTTAACGTCCCATGGTGCCCACATTCAGCACGGGCCCCTCATTCATGCTTTGTTAGATGCAATACATCTACCCACTGCTATATCGATTATGAAATGTAAAGCACACACGAAGGTTACTGATACCATTTCTCAAGGCAATGATTTAGCTGACAAAACAGCTAAACAGACTGCTCAGAATCGCACATTAGACATGACAAAGCCAATAGTTCAGACCCCAACACAGTGTATGACAATTAAGGATCCCGCACTTGACGTAATTGACATACAGACACATGCCACAGCAGAAGAAATAAAGAAGTGGACTGAACTAGGAGGGATCCAGACAGATCAAGGGTGGATGACGAAGGAGAAATCTGTATGGTTTCTCCCTGATTCCATGGTTCAAGCCATTATAGCTACAGTTCACAGTCCAGCACATTTAGGAGAGAAGGCTATGCTAGACAGCATTCAGCACATTTGGTTCAACAAACATTTACGAGCAGCAGCTAAACAAAAAGTTCGTACCTGTATGATATGTTGTCAGTTTAATCCAGGAAAGAGTGTTCCCGTAGAGCAGGGTGGATTTCAGCCTCCTGACCATCCTTTTGAAGTCCTCCAGATGGATTATATTCAGATGGAACGTTGTCGAGGATTCAAATATGTCCTCGTAGTTGTCTGCGCTCTCTCCCGTTGGACAGAGGCGTATCCCGTATCAGATTACACTGCCCCGACTACTGCCAAGCAGCTAGTTCGAGAATTCTTCCCACGGTACGGTTTACCACGTGTTGTATATTCAGATAACGGTCAGCCTTTCTCATCCGAATTAATGAAACATGTCTCACTCTTGTTGGGATATCAGTGGAAATTCCACTGTGTCCGACACCCCGAGGCAGCAGGTCTCGTAGAAAGACATAACCAGACACTGAAAATCAGACTGTCCAAAATATGTAGAGAGAAAGGTGTCGACTGGATAGTAGCATTACCAGTTGCACTCTTTTACATGAGAATGGTAGCACACTCTAGAACAGGGCTATCCCCGTATGAGGTGATCTTTGGTAGACCACCGAATATGTGGGGGACGCCTATACCACGCAAAATAACTGACATTGACTGTAACATGCTGACAGATTACTTGGCTTCCTTGATGTCTGCACTACAATCTTCTCGTTCACAGGTAGCTGCAGCCTTTCCCGACAACACTGAGGCGAAACCCCATGACGTTGTTCCGGGTAATCTTGTCTTTGTGAGAAATTTCGACAGGAAAAGTCAACTGGAGCCCAGGTGGAAAGCACCCAAGTTGGTCCTGTTGACCACAAGAACAGCCGTGAAGATCGAGGGACGTAAAGGGTGGATTCATTCAAGTCACGTCAAAAAATTTCATGGACTACCTTCAGATATAGACACTGTGCCCTGCACTCCCTCACAGACTGATTCAAAACTTCCTTTTGTTGAACAGAATGACTCTCAGTACTATAAATTAAAGCTTAGGCCCAAACAGTCGAGCAATTTGATTGTTTAAGTCCTCTCCAAGGTGAAGCGGTTGAATTGTCTCCGACATGTATCCCTTGGACCTGAGTAGAGAAAATACCCGAGAAATGTTGAAACGACAGGCGTATTGTAAATCACTGCGTAGCTACTGTATGAGGACATTATTAATTTTGTTTTTATTGAGTATTTTAGTAATTATTACGAGTGTGATTTTGCACATATATCATCCTATCTCTAGACATGTTTATAATGTTGCTGCAGAACATTCTTTTAGTGACCTACCGCCACATGAATTATCTTATAGACTTGCGCTGCGCAATAACACCTTCATTAGTATGTTACATCATTCCCATCAGACTAGTAATGCCACCAATTGTTGGGTGTGTGGCCGACTTCCTCCCTATCAGAATAACAAAGGAGTTCTGCCTTTCTTTCCACATCCATTCACACACAATGGCTCCTGTGGAGCATGGTTTAGTTTATTAAATTCCATAGACCCAGACACAGCAGTTTATCAACAACATTGGATATGGGGAAATCTGAATCTAGTTTTATTCAAAGTCTGTCACCCTAATAAGGAGGGTCACCCCAGTAGAACAGGAACTGATTTAGAAAATGAAGTGTATAAATTAGGTAATTTTACGCCTAATCTTATGATTTTGAATGTCAAATCCGAAGTTGAACTAATTCTGCCCACTATGTCAGTATTTCCAGTTAAGGGTGAATTATGTGTAAGAAAAGTTGGTTCCATACATATGGGCCATAGCCAATGCGTTACTACAGTAGAATATAGTGATCAAGGTAAATCTTCATTTAGAGCTTCTCGCCATTCTTACTTCATATGTGGTCAGACGGCATATATGCGTCTGCCTCTAGATTGGGATGGTACCTGTTACATAGCATTCCTTTTGCCACCTGTTTTCCTAGCTCCCCCTGATTATTATCGACATGTTCATTTAGTACACAATAGAGAGCAAAGAGATCTCCCAGTTGTCGATTATACTGAGACAGCATGGGACAAGTATGTAGATTTCAATAAAGGTATCTTTCCCTATATAGGTACAATATCAAATAGTAAGCTGATACGCAGACTCACCAAGACTCTTGAAGCTGTAGTAAACGAGACTATAGCCGCCCTAGGCAATCTGACAGAGGAACAATCAGTGATGAGAATTGTTGTTCTCCAGAATCGTCTTGTCCTTGACGTCATCCTGGCCGATAGGGGCGGAGCTTGCAGGGTCATCGGATCCAGCTGCTGCATATTCATACCAGAAAATTCGCCATCTGTATATAAAGCTATAACACACCTTCATAAGATTGTAAGCCAGATACACGAAAATCCAGGCACTTGGACGTGGTCCGGGTGGTTTTGGAGTGTGATATCAGCCTGGGGATGGAGAGTTTTATCCTTCCTAGGTATTGGCCTTCTTATGCTCTTCAGTTGTTGTTTATGCCTGCAAGGTGGACCAGCGATTTGTGGTCTGTGTGCCACATCATGCATTCCACATCACAGGTCCCGTTCAAAATACCGGAAGAAGAAGGAAGAAGAAATGATGCTCCATGAGCAAATCGATGGAATGATGAAGATTGATATCTCTTGAAGGGCAAGTAGGGGACAAGGAGGGAATGTGGAAATGTGGATTTTCCTGATCAGTTATGTCCCCTATCTTGGACCCCAACGGTTCTATATACATGTTACAAGTACATGTATGTTCCCTCCAGTTCCAGTTTCTAAGACGCAAACATATGTGTGTCTACCGTCAACATGTTCTCTGTCAGATCCGCCATCAATGGGCTGGATATTCGATTCCTAGGTATGACAGGCCACCGACTTTATATGGCTAAGTTACTCCATTTTTACAGTTCAGGCGAGTAGGCCCGATTCTGTCCTCAAGCCTTTCCCTGCTCTCTGTCTCTGACAGCTTCAGCTTGAGCTCGCATCTGTATCCATGAACTTTGTCCTACTCCCTGTGCAGCTAACGGTGCCTGCCTCGGCCAGTTTTCGCCTGTCTGCCAAGAAGTTGTATTTCACCTTCGAATTATCTATTTTGCTCTCCAGCCGATGCATTCCTGTCCAGTGATTTAGGTAAACATTTCCTTTAGCTCACAAGCAAAGGACTCAGCCTTTCCGTCCTCCTGCAAGTGATTCATAGCCCTGCTGCCATGGAAAGTTTTCTGCCCCTCGCATCTCATATAGACACTTAGACGCTTGTACACGCACACACAGTTAGTATAGAATAGATTCTGTCCGAGAGTCCTTCCTTGTGGATAACATAGTTCTCTAAACATAGGATGTTAGATATGATTTGGGATTAGGTTGACTTGACCCCTCAGACTTTTCGTCTCCATATGTAGAGTTAATGTCAAGTCCCCTTCACCCCCTAGTTGCACGTCAATTACACGTCATGCTGCCGCGCGCGCATCTATGCCAAGTATTATCTTATAGATCCACCTATGTCTGATAATTCTAACCAATCATGTTTCTTTTATTCCTTATTACGCCTAGTTTCGATTATGTCACTGTTTTGTCACTTTTCTTATCAAATGTTACGCCTTCTACATTCGTTTCATTGTAATGTACTTATTATAAAAATACATGTCTGTTAATAAATTATTGTACTTCACTTCCTGAACCCTCGTGGTGACGGAACCTGAAGGCCGCGACTCGAGTCGGCCATTTTGAATGGAATAAAGCCCATTTAGAAAACCTCTTATACCACGGATTCTGCCTCTTGTTATTTTGAGCTATTTACTTTATTTTAAGATTCCGTATGAAATTCAGTCCGGTATTTTATTTACCACACAGCCAGCATCTTTGTGTGGGGTGGGATGTTGGTTGTCCGCTGTGTTAGTGCCGTCGGCCTGTTGGTCGTTGTTGGTCAGGATGCGTACGATGGGTGTCCTAGTGAGCCTGTAGTGGGCAATGACAGTGTCAGGTGTTGGGTCTGTGTGGCTGTGTTCGTTTCGTAGGGGTCCGCTGTCTTTGTCTGCACTGCCTCTGTGGTGGTCCGAGGGGGTGTTCCGGGTGGGGTTGGGGTCCTGGGATGGTGGCGGCGGGTGTTGTGGCCCGCTTGGGTATCCGGGCCATATGACCAGTGGCTCCATGGCCTCTGTTGCCCTTCCGATGTGGCTGTGGGCTGTGCTCCCTTTTGTGGTGCAGGCTGTGGGCTTACTTTGCACCAGGTCAGAGAAGGTGTTAGATTCCTGCTGCTAACGTGCCTTATTGCCTGTTTTGTGTTCTTATTGCAGTTCTGGCTGGTTGTTGTGAATGTTGTGGAGTGGTGTTGTCGTGGCTGTGGGCACGGGAACGCCTTCTCTGCATCTCATTAGCGATAGTTGCAGGGTCTTCTGTGGCGACGTTTTTTGCGGCTGCTATCGCCGGTAAACTGGCGCTGTGGGCTGTTAACACCAGCTTGTGATTGGGGAGATAAGTCTATCGCAACTTTGGCTGCGATAAAGGGCCATTAACTTGGCGATAGCTCCTTGTGAATATCCCCCTGAGAGTTTGTGGGTATTCAAAAAAATGTTTTGCCTCCACATGCACTTTATGGAAATGATTGGAGATGTATTTCTGCTAAGGGCAGGGGCACTTCCCTGTCGATAGTGGGAATAAGTAGGGAACATCACCAGAATTGATGAGAGTAGACAGGAAAGTGTTTTTCCTAGCGAAAATATTTCACAAATGGAAAACAATGGCTCGAAGTGCAAACACAAAAATACAATTCTGCATCACATTTATGCATGTACATATGAATAATTAGCACATCAGCACGACACTTATGCATAAAAGTAACATGGTATTCACAAAGAACTTCGGCACTACTCCTAGCACATTCCCAAAAATTAGCCTTGGATCCTTTGTAAATTCCATAATAGTCAAAAAATTATTAAAAAATAGCCTGCTGAAGTAAATGTCTAAACTTTGTAAATCGGGATTCAGTAAAGAATAGTCATGATAATTCTCTAAAAAGACCATTTAAAGAAGTTACCTCAATAAAAATGGGTTCATGTTTAAGAAAAAGTCCTTTATATTGTAATATAGAAGTGCAGTGTGCTTTTTATGATCTATTTGGTTTAGTGAACTAAACAGATATTTAAACTTGAACAACATAAAGACGGAAATATATAGTAATGATCATTTTTACAAAGACCAGGAGTTGAATTGTGTTGAGGTCAACAAATACTCTGGAGAAACAATAATATCAAGGATTTATCAAATTGGGCACCTATCAATCTTTTTATTTAAAAAACAAAACAAACTAAAGATAAAATATAGAAGATTAACCCCGCCGGGGTAACCCTCAACAAGTGTTAAAAACACGGAAGAAGGACAAAAGAAATTCAAAAGTCACGTACTTGAGGTTGGCTTGCACCCTGGGAGATCGGCACCTGAGACTGACGTGATGCATTGAACATTTCTTCAAAGTGTACAATTGTTGACTTCTGTTATTTCGGTTAATTATCCGCCTAGCTACCGACTTCCTTTTTTCAAAGTGACAGAGTTATGCTGGTACAAGTGTTAACTAGTTATGTGTGTTGTATATAATTTATGTAATCATGCATAGATTTCTGTTGTCCTGATGATAGTCCTATATTAAACATGGAGCAAAACGTCGTCGACCTTAAAACACTCTGACCCCACTAATATGTACATATAAGTTTCGGGTGCAGTAGTATTCTGTTATAGAAATAATGACCGTATTATATACATTGCTGATGGTCACTTAATGTTCTTTGCCTACCTTTTTCCGTGGTTTAACACTTGTTGAGGGTTACCTCGGTGGGGTTAATCTTCTATATTTAATTTTTAAAACCTCTTTTTTTTTTAAATAAAAAGCTTGCTATAAGCCCAAATGGTTAAATCTTGGATATTATTGTTTCTCCAGAGTATTGGTTCTTACTTGATTACTTGGGACCGTTGTTCCTTAAAAATAACTTACTAAAAGAGGCATTTACAAAATTGCAATTAAAAGTCTGACTTTACCATAAGAGGGGATTTTTCATTACAATCCCAATGACACCAAACATGAACTGATCACCTGTTCCCATTTGGAAGCTGCAGCTTATTAAATGTAATAAGATAACTAGAGTGTTAGCCTATGGGATAGGTAGGCCTTGCAGTAGTGAAAAAACAGTTTTAGAGTTGTTCACTACCAGGACATGCAAGACTTAGAAGACTTAGAAGTCCATGTCCAACTTTTTAAATACACTGCACCCTGCCCTTTGGGCGGTTCAGGGCCTACCCTAGAGTTGACTTATATGTAGTAAAAAGGAAGGTTTGGGCCTGGCAGAAGGTTTATTTTGCCAGGTCGAAATGTCAGTTGAAAAATAATGCACATGCAGACTACAATGGCAGACCTGATACACTGTTTGGGCATTAGCATTATGACCAAATTAATATAAAAAAACTTTAATAAGCATCAGAAAGGTGATGAGTCAACTTTTGCAAAGGCCCTTCCACTGCACAGCAACATGTGTCTCTGCGCTTTTAGTAAAGTTTGAACTGTTTGAGCTAGAAACAATTTTTTTGTTAAAATCTGCAGATTATGCAGCAAATGATGGATTATGTGGCTAATGCAGTAAATTCATAATTATGTGAAAAAAGCAGCGGCCGCACAATCGCATAGTTCCAGTGTCCCTGAGGTAGTTACACTTTAGTAGGGACTTACAAGTAAATTAAATACGCCAATTGTCTTCTTTCTGTCGTGTTGCTTCTTGTGTCTTTTTTTATTTTCTTCTTCTTGCCAGATAGCTTCAAGTTGCTTCTTCCTTCCCACCCTCCCATTGTCCATGTTGCTTGTTCACTCCCACCCACCACTCCCTGTTGCCTGAGTTTCCACTTCCTTCCCAAACCTCAGCCTCCCATTGTCCGTTTTGCTTCTTCACTCTCACCCAGGCGTTCCCGTTGTATGTGTTGTCCCCATCACCCACCCACCCACCATTGAAAAACCACAATGACACGACTAATGCTGGCTGCATCATAGCACTTTTTTAGGTCGAGCATAGATAGCGCTTGTGCTGTCTCTTCGAGACATGTTGTATATACTTTGTGGGCTGACAGCCTGCCCACTGCTTTTCATTTGTTTGTTTTAGTGTCCTTTAAAAATCCTTGCTCCCAAGTTGTTCATATTTCCTATTTGTCCCTCCTTTTCGTCGGTTCTTCACTCCCATGGAGAGCGCCCCAGTACTTATAGCCTTCCACTTGTCTCATTGTACCATCTGTTTAAGGAATACTTTTCCCTTCCTCTTAGAGCATTTGACATGAGCGCTTGATGTTTTATGTGCCTCCGAGCTCCAAGTTCTGTAAAAAGGGCTGTCATTCTTGTTCTTATCTCCTCACATAGAATATCAGATGCAGTTTTTGATGGGCCACTCTAATTTACTTTCTTTTACTTCAAGGTCAGAGGATTTCCCCTGTCCCCTGTCCTACAACCCCTCCCACCTCTTTGTTTCAGCCGTTCCCCCACCCCCTCCCTTTCATGTGTGTTCATTTGTAGTCCTTCATTTAGGTTTATTGCCTGAAAAGCCACAGGAGCTGTTTATGAGCCAGTCTCAACCACCAAGGAGAAACGGAAGCGGCGAGGGCAAGAAAAAGGAAAAGCGAACCCATCCGCCAGCTTCGATCCTCAGGACCCAAGTACCAACGGGATTGGGCGAGTTAGCCTACCACTTCCTTCCCAGCTCGGCCTCGGCACCAGAGCCACCGGTCCGCAGCCCGAATCAATGCAGTATGGACCCAGGATGCTGCCAGTGAGTGCTGACCGCCGCTGCTGCCTTATGTTTGCTGTTGAGGGTCTGCGTTAGCTGGAGTTACCAGTTTCTGGGCTCTTGTGAGGATTGAGCAGGTTATTCTGTTGCTTGAGTGTTGAGTGCTGGGATCGCTTTGGGTAGTTTCTTTTATCTCTTTGGGCAGTCTTGTTTTCGATGCACAGAGTGCTGACCCCACTATACCTTCACCTCGTATGCTGCTGCTAGGGGTTGTCTTTTAAAAGTAATGCTAGTCCCTACGGGTTTTGTTGTCCTGATAAAGTGAGTGAAAACAGCTGCTGACTTAAGTCAACTTTGACTTCATTTTGAAACAGTTCAAAGAACTATCACGAGATATAATACTTTAACTATGGAGTGCCTCCTATCCACAAATAGGCACATTTCACTACATTTGTGCATTTTAGCAACACCTGCCACTCCAAAGTGGTTATCTGGCTTTTCTCTATGTAAGCATCCACCTCAACTACTACCCGCATACAAGGGGTTTGAAACAGCCACAAAAAATGCACAGCTTGCATATGGCTGAGGGCTTGGCATGGCTATTGTTCCATTGTATTTTTTGTGACTGAGTTCCCTGGCAATGCCATCTGGCACCACCAACGCGTATACATTTGATGCAACATGTGTCCGCAGATTGAATACAGAACAAAACTAGTGTGGAGAGTATGAGACGCCAACACAGTTAAATACATTTGCTGAATGCACATTAGGCAACTGAGCCACAAAAACTTTAGAAAATGAAATCAGAAAAGGGCAACATCTTGGTTCACAGTCTGTATGTAGCAAATTAATATGAAATGACTTACTGCCAAGAGGAGGCCTGCATGGATTTTAAATGGGCCATCCGATGAATGATGTCACAATAGGTGTCAAAAACCCTAGCTCACGTCAGACAGATCAACATAGTAGAATGCCAGAGGTAGGCAATTGGTATCAATGTAGGGCTGGGGAAAAACAGGTTTTCTTATACAGTGGACGGCTCCATTAAATGTAGGCACTACCTGGCCAGCTCCTTGTGATGTGTCGCACTAGAAGAACACAGACTTCATGGGATGTCCCGTGCTTAGTATAAGGTTCTCATTTTAAGAGTCAGGACTGGAGAGGGGCAGAAAGTAGGCCGGGTAATGTCCATGCAGGAAGCACACAGGCCTTAGGCTTTTGGAGAGAAATCTCAGTGTGATTTAGAAAACGTGACCTACTATGAAGGCTTTTGCTTAAATTATTTTGATAAATGCAGTGCAGGTTAATGATGTTTCCCTGGAGATGTACAACTATATTTAGCTTCCTGGCGGTAAACAGAGTAAATGCTGATTTATTCTGCGTAGGATTGCAGTTCTCTATTACCAGCCTTTTGATTGTGGTAATCACTGATGGAGCTACCACAGTAATCTGCAGCAATTACCATAGCGGTGCAGTAGCAAACGACGTAGATGGAGCCTAGAAGGCTACCGTCATTTCTAATCTGGTTTGTATTGTATATGAACAAACTCTAAATTCACCAACATAAACTGGGGTCTGCTACCACTCCCCTTTCATCCAAGAGTAACATACAGAGTAGAGTGTGGTGCTCCACATCAACCACAAGCAATTTGGGGCCTTCTCTGGGGTAAAGAGTGTTATATAAGTGGAACTGCACTGTAGCGCAATGCAGGGTCATTGGCTATGCCAGGTCTGGCAAAAACAATGTATAGGAGGCTCATCGGGCATCCAGGAGTTAGTAGCCCTAAATATTCAATGCACTCCTGAGAAAATTATAGCACCTGCTCTCCATTTGTTTTAGAAATATTTTTTATCGGATTTTTAAAAGATTTTGTTTTGTTCAGACAAATAAAACAAATTACAAAACCATAAAACAGTGTAACAGTTAAGCTATAAGACAGTAATGCTGCTACATAGTGAAAACAGAAATCTGGGAAATTCAACACCATGTATATACAGAAAAACAAGGATAATTTGCTACGTTTGATAATAAATATAATAATCCATCAATACTTATATAGTTCATCCAAAAAAAGTCAGACTTATCGGGTCTCCAGGCCCTATTCAATGATATCAGAGAGAGATAAACAAGTTATTGCATACAGTTAAATTCATATAGCAAATACCATACTTTTCCCATCTCTCTTCGCCTCCATAACCAACCAGGTCTGCAATAGGAGCCCACATCTGTTGTCCCAGCAATTTCTTCTTGCAGCCCCTTAATTTATATATTGCAGATTCAATATTATATGCATCAAATAACCTTGCACGCCAGTTAGAGAAAGTTGGGGGATCAACACTAATCCAATTAGAGGTAATACATAAACGGGCAATAGCCATGGCTATAAACAAAAGCCCTGTTTCTGACCTTACCCTTATACCAGCTACAGTATTACTCTCAATCCCTAAAATAAGGAGAGCTGGTGTAACAGAAACTGAAATCCCCAAAATAATTGTAAAGAAATTTTCTATATCATGTAAAAAATCAGCCAATTTTGGACAAGAATAAAACATATGGATAGTATCTGCTGCTGGGAGATCACATCTATTACATTTCCCTCCCCGTACCCCCCTCCATTTAGCGATCTTCCCCGGCGTATAGTATAGATCAAAAACTGACATAAAGTGTTGACTCCTAAGGCTACCAGTGATCAAAATGTGGCGCTGGGGGTCCGCACCGTACCTACGGCGGTGGGGGTACGCGCCGTACATACACGGGTGGGGGTCCGCACCGTACATACACGGGTGGGGGTACGCACCGTACATACATGGGTGGAGGTCCGCACCGTACATACACGGGTGGGGGTATGCGCCGTACATACACGGGTGGGGGTACGCTCCGTACATACACGGGTGGGGGTACGCGCTGTACATACACGGGTGGGGGTACGCGCCTTACCGACGGGGGGCTGGGGGGGCGGCGCGTACATACGGGGGGCTGCGGGGGGGACGGCGCATACCGGGCACCTGTTTGGATGTCTCCATGGTTGCTATAGCAGTTCGCTCCGGACGGTCTTTTTACCATACGGTTGTACAATCGGACGGACGGTATGAATCGTACTTGCGCGCTCGAACTTCAGTTTTCAGATTCGTACGTAAAAATGTCCGGGGACGTGTCGGACACCTTTTCCGACCTGAGGACATGTCAGGGAATTTACCCAATGCGATTTGTATGGACTTTTTAATATACAAATCGTACTTGCCAGTTTGTACGGGACTTGTACGATTCGTACGGTAAAAAATCCAGAAACGATTCGTACGGGGAATATTTTTCCAGGATCGGAATCGGCCCCTGGGTATTTTATCTGCCGTCGCTGTAATTGTTATGCCCAGATAAATGGCCTCTGCGACTACTGGATAATCCGAAGGGCAGGTCATACCTGAACAGATAATTTGTGTTTTATCGACATTCAGTTTATACCCTATAATAACGCCAAACTGAGTTGCTAAATCCTTCACCACTGGAAAAGCAGAGACAACATCGCTCGTGAGTACCGTGATATCGTCCGCGTATACCAGTGCCCTATACTCAAGCCCCCCACATCTAACAGCTTTAATATAAAGATTTGACTCAAATTGTCTTAAAAAGGAATCAATATATAGAGCAAAAAGCAGGGGTGAACAGGGACACCCCTGCCTCGTGCCTCTGCTTATGGTAAATGGTTTAGAATCTTGCCCTGAATCACCGCCTCTGGATGTTGAAACATTGCTTTTACTGCTTGTACAAAACTCCCACCTAGGGCCTTCCAGCTGAGGACAGAGGAACCGCCAGGAGACCCTATCGAATGCTTTCTCCGCATCCAAGAGGAGACCCCCAGCGGTGACCCCGTGGCCTGTGCCCAGTCAAGGACGGTTATTACATGGCGAACGTGGTCAGCCGTATCCCTCCCTAGGATAAACCCATGCTGACATAAAGAGACCAGAGGGGTGATAACTTTCCCAAGTCTCATTGCCAGGAGCTGCGAGTATATTTTGTTGTCGCAATTTATCAAGGTTATGGGCCTGTATGAGGATTAATTTCTGGTTTGCCTTTTTTCCTTAAAACAATAATGGTTGTCTGCCTCCACAAATCTGGAATATAACTATCCCAAGCCTGCTCAAATAGAAGCATAAAATCATACTTGAGTATTTGTTGAAATGTCCGATAGAATTCTAGAGGAATTCCATCTGGCCCAACAGCCTTACCCATGGCTAATGATGTTATTGCAGAGTCAATTTCTTCCCAAGTGAGAGGGGCTTCAAGAATCTCCTTTTGTTGCTCGGTTAATTTTGTTGTTTCCATATCATTATAAAATTCCGCCACGGATATGTTCTCCATCAAGACAGTTCCCTCAGTATACAATTGACAATAACATTTCTGAAAGACATTAAGAATTCCTGCCGGGGTATCCTGAACTTGCCCTGTATGATCTGTAATCTTGCAGATGCGGTTAAATACTTCTCGTTGCTGCAAGCGTTTGGCTAATACCCTACCAGTATTTTCACCAAGCTCGAATGACTCAGCCCTGCATTGCGTATATTTGGCTGCCACTTCTGCACTTAACCCCTTCCCCGCTCATGACGGAACCACTCCGTCATGAGCCACGGTTGCGCTGTGCTCATGACGGAGTGGTTCCATCATGCTGTGGCCGTTGGCGGCCGCTCCGCCCACGCGGCGCTAATTCCCCGCCTGTGCGGGCGATTAGCGCAGTGGGCGGAGATGTGACGGAACCACTCCGTCATGAGCACAGCTCAACCGTGGCTCGTGACGGAGTGGTTCCGTCACGAGCACAACACCACCGTGCTGCCCCCAAACCCCCCCCAGCGCCGCGGCGGAATTCCTGCCGCGGCGAAGGGGTTAAGTAACGGTGAATTTTAGATTTTGTAGCACCTACTCTCCAGGTCACCATTTTGTTAAACTCCTTCTTGCAACTCTTACCTGAGAAACCCCATCACCTCCTATTCAACATCCTTTTCAGTATCAAGGCCCCCTGTTGTGAAAGGCCTCAAATCACTTCTGCTTGTCATTACCGCGGGGCTCATTTGAATAATTTCTTGTTTTTCGTCATTACCCAGTCCTTACTAAAGGCTTCCATGTGTGTTAGTCCCAGCAGTGCTTAGAAAACACAAGCCCCTCCACCCCCATCCCCAGAGCAGAGCAGGGGACATGTCAGAGAGGAGACATTAAACTACGGTTGAAGTAATCCATCACATTTATTACAGAAATAACGTTGCAGCAATTTGAGATTTTCTGGGTAGACTTTGATTTTATACCCTATTACCAGGGGCACTGGAATTATGCAATTGTGAGGTGATTTTTGACTTATTATAGATGTGCCGCATTTGCCACATAACCCATCATCTGGCATAATCTGCATATTTTAAGAAAATGATTATTTGATTCTAGCTCAAACGGTTGAAAAGTTAATAAAAATGCAGTGACGTGTAGTGCACAGTGGAAGGCCCTTTGCAATGCTGGACCTTTATGTTGCTTAAAGCTATATTTGGGTGTTAAACTGCTACTAATCAGGTGCAATCAATGCCCATAAGGTGTTAGCAAGTTTAAACATGACGAAATAATTAAGTGATATTATTACAAACTGTGCCGCATTATGCTGCATAATGTGACTTTTTCTGCACATAATTTACTCAACCCTGCCGCATAATTTGGCCCTCTCCTGCTGCATAATTTCTTTGGCTCTGCCTATTACATTCTGGTGTTATGTGCCTGGGTTAGGCCCATGTAGAGAAGCAGCTCATTTCTTACATTGTACTATTTTTCACAATAACATTTCTGTTGTGACCTTTTGCACATATTTGCGTGCCTACAATGTTGAATTAGTTTCTCTGAAGCTACTTTGTTTACACATCTAGCTTCACACAACATTATCATGAAGCCTCAAACATCATGTACAAGGCCCTTCTACACACTATGTACAAATGTAGTTCTATCTTCATCCACTGGGCGACAGAGTGATCTACATATCCATAACATCACTAATCTATACACACATTGCAAGGCTGTTTTCTACTATAAATAAAGAACATCCCAATAGAATAGCAGTGGAGGCACTTAAGCTGACACTGAGGGCCTCTGTATGCTGAGGCTTCACCAGGCAGCAGTCTAACACCTCGTGAGGGGTGTCCAGTTCGTGACCAAGATGGAGTCCTTCATTCTCTCCTGCAAGGTAATGGGGTTGGATCATCCCTTGGGGGGATTCTTGGCTTTACACCTACACACACTCTAGATACACTCAGAGTAGAGTTAGCATAGTAAGAGTATGCCTTGTTTACATGCCTAAATACACTGTTGTATCACCATGGTAGAACAGTATCTACTATTTACTCTTTTGGTGCTTGTAATAACTTTCATCTGCTTCTGTTTACTGATTATTGCAGCACATGTATCCTATACAAGAATAAAGTTGATTCAATAAATATATTAAAAATGTCCTACTGTGCATTATCTGTATACTTCTCTGGGCACAAATAAGCACGAGTGACTGAGTGAAAGATTCAGATATGTTTCTACAATCCTTGAGGGATCAGGGTTGTCAGGTTCAGTGGTTGCCAGAAACTATTTGCTACCTGGTAAGGTTAGTGGGGCATATAGTGGCACTGTGAGTTAGCTGGTCTCTAGGTCAACATAAACTGCGGGGGGGGGACCGGAATCAGTCTAGGCCGCTCACCCAAAGTTTGCTTTTACTGCTTGTACAAAACTCCCACCTAGGGCCTTCCAGCTGAGGACAGAGGAACCGCCAGGAGACCCTATCGAATGCTTTCTCCGCATCCAAGAGGAGACCCCCAGCGGTGACCCCGTGGCCTGTGCCCAGTCAAGGAGGGTTATTACATGGCGAACGTGGTCAGCCGTATCCCTCCCTAGGATAAACCCATGCTGACATAAAGAGACCAGAGGGGTGATAACTTTCCCAAGTCTCATTGCCAGGAGCTGCGAGTATATTTTGTTGTCGCAATTTATCAAGGTTATGGGCCTGTATGAGGATTAATTTCTGGTTTGCCTTTTTTCCTTAAAACAATAATGGTTGTCTGCCTCCACAAATCTGGAATATAACTATCCCAAGCCTGCTCAAATAGAAGCATAAAATCATACTTGAGTATTTGTTGAAATGTCCGATAGAATTCTAGAGGAATTCCATCTGGCCCAACAGCCTTACCCATGGCTAATGATGTTATTGCAGAGTCAATTTCTTCCCAAGTGAGAGGGGCTTCAAGAATCTCCTTTTGTTGCTCGGTTAATTTTGTTGTTTCCATATCATTATAAAATTCCGCCACGGATATGTTCTCCATCAAGACAGTTCCCTCAGTATACAATTGACAATAACATTTCTGAAAGACATTAAGAATTCCTGCCGGGGTATCCTGAACTTGCCCTGTATGATCTGTAATCTTGCAGATGCGGTTAAATACTTCTTGTTGCTGCAAGCGTTTGGCTAATACCCTACCAGTATTTTCACCAAGCTCGAATGACTCAGCCCTGCATTGCGTATATTTGGCTGCCACTTCTGCACTTAACCCCTTCCCCGCTCATGACGGAACCACTCCGTCATGAGCCACGGTTGCGCTGTGCTCATGACGGAGTGGTTCCATCATGCTGTGGCCGTTGGCGGCCGCTCCGCCCACGCGGCGCTAATTCCCCGCCTGTGCGGGCGATTAGCGCAGTGGGCGGAGATGTGACGGAACCACTCCGTCATGAGCACAGCTCAACCGTGGCTCGTGACGGAGTGGTTCCGTCACGAGCACAGCACCACCGCGCTGCCCCCAAACCCCCCCCAGCGCCGCGGCGGAATTCCTGCCGCGGCGAAGGGGTTAAGTAACGGTGAATTTTAGATTTTGTAGCACCTACTCTCCAGGTCAACATTTTGTTAAACTCCTTCTTGCAACTCTTACCTGAGAAACCCCATCACCTCCTATTCAACATCCTTTTCAGTATCAAGGCCCCCTGTTGTGAAAGGCCTCAAATCACTTCTGCTTGTCATTACTGCGGGGCTCATTTGAATAATTTCTTGTTTTTCGTCATTACCCAGTCCTTACTAAAGGCTTCCATGTGTGTTAGTCCCAGCAGTGCTTAGAAAACATAAGCCCCTCCACCCCCATCCCCAGAGCAGAGCAGGGGACATGTCAGAGAGGAGACATTAAACTACGGTTGAAGTAATCCATCACATTTATTACAGAAATAACGTTGCAGCAATTTGAGATTTTCTGGGTAGACTTTGATTTTATACCCTATTACCAGGGGCACTGGAATTATGCAATTGTGAGGTGATTTTTGACTTATTATACATGTGCCGCATTTGCCACATAACCCATCATCTGGCATAATCTGCATATTTTAAGAAAATGATTATTTGATTCTAGCTCAAACGGTTGAAAAGTTAATAAAAATGCAGTGACGTGTAGTGCACAGTGGAAGGCCCTTTGCAATGCTGGACCTTTATGTTGCTTAAAGCTATATTTGGGTGTTAAACTGCTACTAATCAGGTGCAATCAATGCCCATAAGGTGTTAGCAAGTTTAAACATGACGAAATAATTAAGTGATATTATTACAAACTGTGCCGCATTATGCTGCATAATTTGACTTTTTCTGCACATAATTTACTCAACCCTGCCGCATAATTTGGCCCTCTCCTGCTGCATAATTCCTGTGGCTCTGCCTATTACATTCTGGTGTTATGTGCCTGGGTTAGGCCCATGTAGAGAAGCAGCTCATTTCTTACATTGTACTATTTTTCACAATAACATTTCTGTTGTGACCTTTTGCACATATTTGCGTGCCTACAATGTTGAATTAGTTTCTCTGAAGCTACTTTGTTTACACATCTAGCTTCACACAACATTATCATGAAGCCTCAAACATCATGTACAAGGCCCTTCTACACACTATGTACAAATGTAGTTCTATCTTCATCCACTGGGCGACAGAGTGATCTACATATCCATAACATCACTAATCTATACACACATTGCAAGGCTGTTTTCTACTATAAATAAAGAACATCCCAATAGAATAGCAGTGGAGGCACTTAAGCTGACACTGAGGGCCTCTGTATGCTGAGGCTTCAACAGGCAGCAGTCTAACACCTCGTGAGGGGTGTCCAGTTCGTGACCAAGATGGAGTCCTTCATTCTCTCCTGCAAGGTAATGGGGTTGGATCATCCCTTGGGGGGATTCTTGGCTTTACACCTACACACACTCTAGATACACTCAGAGTAGAGTTAGCATAGTAAGAGTATGCCTTGTTTACATGCCTAAATACACTGTTGTATCACCATGGTAGAACAGTATCTACTATTTACTCTTTTGGTGCTTGTAATAACTTTCATCTGCTTCTGTTTACTGATTATTGCAGCACATGTATCCTATACAAGAATAAAGTTGATTCAATAAATATATTAAAAATGTCCTACTGTGCATTATCTGTATACTTCTCTGGGCACAAATAAGCACGAGTGACTGAGTGAAAGATTCAGATATGTTTCTACAATCCTTGAGGGATCAGGGTTGTCAGGTTCAGTGGTTGCCAGAAACTATTTGCTACCTGGTAAGGTTAGTGGGGCATATAGTGGCACTGTGAGTTAGCTGGTCTCTAGGCCAACATAAACTGCGGGGGGGGGACCGGAATCAGTCTAGGCCGCTCACCCAAAGTTTATGTTGTCCAACAAACATGCAGGTTCTATGGATTAGTAGGAACTACATGACACTGGTTTCGTGTAGAATTAAAGAACTGTTGTCATATCTACTTTGCATTGGAAGACTCTCTCTTGCTCTCTCTCTCCCTCCTTTTCCCACGCCCGATTTATTTATAACACTTGGTCTCTCTCTTGTGTCCTCTCTTTGGAGCAGTTTCTATCTCTTTCCCCTTTTTGTCACTTTATCCACTCTCTCATTGACTGCCGCTCTAGAGTCAATTTATCTATCCACTGATCTAATTATAATGTATAATATTGCAACATTTATATATCGCTTACTACCCCTATTTGAGGCGCTGAGACACTTTTTTTCTCTGACAACTATATTAAAATCTAATGCTTTTTCAAAGTGGAGTTGGCCAGTTCTTGTTTCAGACTACAGATGCACCAGTTTTAGCACACTAATGTTAATTAGTTGGAGAAAGTTTATAGCACTGGTACACTTTTCTATTGAATATTTTTATAGCGCATAATACTTCCATATGTTTAGCCTCTTGAGAGCCTTCTGAAAATTTTTGGTTTTGGTTTCCATATGGTAGAACACCTACTAACATTTACTGGTGGTGGGATCGGACGCAGTTATTCGTAGTACCAGTGTCAGTATTTAGTGTGTCTTATTCAGTTGTCATTGCTTGGTAGAGCCCCATAAATGGCCGAGTTTTGGTACAACAGGTTGTGAATATTTCTGTCCAACCCTAACAAGGGTGTAAACGTTGATTTGTGTGTTTCACTGCTAGCAAAGTCAAAATGTCAGGTCTTAATTTTGGAGTTTAGCTGTGGGCTACCCTCAAACAACACAGGCATTATTTATAAAACATTCAGTGTTAAGGCAATGTTATTGTTTTTAAGAGAACAATGAGACTTTGTTTTCTATTAAACATATTTTGCTTAGTAATACATTACATTTTCGAATGTTTACTGTTTGAATGGGCTGAGCTGGCACGCTCAGCTCGTTTATGTAATAACAATACATTGTTAGGTTTTGACTTATGATTCAACGTGCACGGTTCAGAATGTCTGCTGAAATCTCATTACAGCAACCAGTGAGCTGTTGGGATCCGAGCTGGCAGGATGTGCCGTGTCGTGGGCGTGATGTACTGAATTAAACCTGCATTTGAAGACATCCCTGATTCCAGTGTATTCCACCTCATTCCATCTTGGCTGATCAGCCCACCAACACACTGCTCTTTTTTTAATTGTTTTGTTTTTTCTCCCTGATGTGTGCTTTGACTCCTTTCTTGGATCCTTGTTCTGTGGCACTCACAGCAGTTCAGCTTGCAGTGTTTCCCTCTGGGGGAGCGGAGGACTGTTGCCATCTGCCGTCACATTGCAGGTGTTGTGGACATTTTTTCCAGGGGGGCGGATGACTCTTCTTGGGCGACTTCCCTTGGGCTCTGCCGGCCACACATCGGACACCACGTGGCACTCGCGCTTGCATGCGCTCATCAACAATGTGCACACCTGGTTGATAGGACCACGCGTCATCATGCAGCACGTCACCACTGGCCATATTTACTTGACAAGATGTTATCGGCATATTCAGGTATTTTAGTTCAGTTTGCCTGCACACTCGGTGATAGGCACACCACTTGTTAAAAGTTTGGTGATACTTTGCCTCAGTTTGCCTGCATGCTCGGTGACAGACACACCACTGTTTGGAAATTTTGTTGGGGAGATTTTATCAGCACTTTCAAGTATTTTAGATTAGTTTGCCTGCAGGCATAGTGACAGGCACACCATTTGTTAAAAATTAGGTGGTTCTTCACCTCAATTTGCCTGCATGCTCGGTGACAGGCACACCACTTGTTGGAAATTCTGTTGGAGAGATTTTATGGCACTTTCAGGTACTTTTGCTCAGTTTGGCTACACACTTGGTGACAGGCACACCACTTGTTAAAAATTCGGTGATACTTTGCCTCAGTTTACTTGCATGTTTGGTGACAGGCACACCACTTGTTGGAAATTGTTCTGGTTACCTTGCTGTGCACATGCTGAGAAGCACACTTTAACAAGTGGCACAAGGGACTTTGCCTGTGATTTTGGTGTTTACAATATTTATTATTATGTATGTGTTGTTATTTTTGCCACCTTTTCCATTGTTTTGATGTTGGGCTCCTCCTTTAAAGCTGATCATAACTCTGTCATGGTGACTTCTCAGCAAACACTCACTCAATCGACACATTTCTAAGTCAACCTGGCAAACCTACAATAAAATGGGTACATTGGCGCAGATTATTTGAGAATCATCTTGTCGCCATTGATGCTACCAGCTACAACCCTGCACCCAAATCTGCTTTGTTCTTTACTAGCCTTGGTCATGCTGCACAGCAACTTTTTGACAGTTTGTCACCCTTTTCTGTGCCATATGGGGAGGACCAATGGAATACATACCTGGATGCTATTCCTAGATTCTGCAAACAATTCTCTGACGAACCAAACATAATGCATGAACTTTTTTTAAACTCAAGCAGCAGTCTGAAGAAAATGTTGAGGAGAATGTCTCAGCCTTCAGAGTCTTAGCATTTACATGTGAGTTTGGTCCTAATCTGGATATTTACATTTGCGACCAATTTGTCTTCAATTTCGCTTCTAGGAAGGTGCAGGAAAGACTCCTGAGTTGTAGAGACCCGACACTAATTGAAGTTCTTGATTATTATTTTTTCTAGGATAGGACATGTTACTACTAGTGTTTACTCTAGAACCAGATTTGTACTAGTGATGTATGTTGTATATGTATGTATTTTAACTTTTTTTTTCAATCTGGCTAGTGAAAAAGAATAAATAGGGGGAGGTGTATATGGCATCTAAAAAAATGTGTAATGTTTTTCTAGGTGTACCGACCACCAGTGCTGGGGCCAGCAGCGGGGTTAGGAGACGCCAGCCAGGAAGGAGCAGTGGATGCGGCAGCTGCCACAGGGGTGGGTAAGCCAGCAACAGTGGCGGCGGTGGTAGGTTATACTTATATTCCTTATTTATTGACAATAGTAACACACTCGCTGCAAGGGTGTACACTGTATGTTGACAGAGACTAAGTTGTTGAGAACAACGGTTGAAGAAGACACCCTTTACTTAGCATTAGAGCAATAGCATTAGCGGCGGGAGTAGTTGAGTAACTAATGGCCTCTTCTATCTGACTTCAACTCAGCTGGGAAAGTTTTATGGAGAAGACTAATAGTCAGATCAGATCACCTTGATGGATGGGTTAAACGAAAAGGGAAAGAAGGGCGGTGGGAGGGAAGGAAGGGTGAGATGTAATATATATGACTGGCAGAGAAGGATGCGTGGGATGCATGCATAGGTGGCTGATAGGAATCAGATGCATGGGTGGTTGAAGGATGGGTGGAAGGTGAAAGAAAAGATGCCTGCCTGGGTGGGTGAAACTGTAAGGGTGATAGCAAGAATCCTCCAGGGTGTTTCATGGGTCAAACTCAAAGGCAAGCAAGGAAGGGTGGAAGAATGGGTGGTGGTTTAAAAAAATGGTTGTTGTTGGTGAAACAAACTAAGGTTTGTTGAGAGATTAAGAAGAATGATAGACATGTTTACTTTGAATGGATGGATGCCTGGATCGTGATCATCATAATATAGGTGGAGACTGTCACTGAAGGAAGTGTCTTTGAAGAGAATGTAAAAGAAAAATAAACCGCGCCAGAGTAGCAAAGCCTAGGAGAATAGAAGTTGTATTTTCAAAATGCTCCTTTGACTCACAGTAGTTTGCAAGCACAGCATATATATTGTGTATGTCTGTTATCAAGTGCCTCCCTCCGACTCCAAAGCCCACTCCCTACCTATGTTAATTTATTTTCGACTGTGTCAGCCTGCCATGGGTGGCCTATCGTCTGCATGGTTACACAATCAATCAAAACAAAGTACGTCATGTCGTCCCATATATAAGCAATGATCATTTGGATCAGATATCATCTTGCTTGTTGTAGTAGTCATGGCAGGGTGAATGTGAAATTGAGCAGTTGCCCTTGAGATAACAGAGTATGGCCAGTGCCACCCATAATAGAAAAATAAGATGATTGTGTAGTCAGCTTTCCCACCTGCAGACAGTAGTAAATAAAAATAACGTGAGTCTGCATCACAAGTATGTTTGTCTTGGGCGCAAGCTGACTGAGCTGGCATACCGGCTACACCAAGGTTACTTAATTTAGCTAAACAAGAGAGAAGAAGAAAACTGGTGTACTCGAGTCCATAGTGCTAGTATAATGCCTGAAACTCCCACAAATGTTAGAGGCTGAAGAAGTGGGAGGATAGATACCACAAATGTTATGTACTGCGCTTGCTAGTCCTACTGTGCCACTATGTGTAGAATTAATATTGTGTTACTGATTTGCTAGCAGTATTGGTTACAATAGTCATTTTTCTTTTTTGATATAGCTACTCTTTCCCAACCAAAAATAGCAAAACCAGACAGGAAGGAGTTGGCAGCCATGGCCCTGCACCGGAAGCTGGAGGCCATCCGCATGGAATATCGGCAGCTGGTGGCTCTTGTGGAGGAGGAGGCGGCAGCAGCTGCAGCCTCCTCCAATGCCCCAGGCCCCAGCCAGGCCCCTCTAGTGGTACGGCGCCGCAGTCTGGCAGCCGCCTGCTGCACTTCATCCAACACTGCTGCCCCCCCCGTGGGTGCAATTGTCAAGCTTTCAAGTAGAGGAGCAGGTAAAGGAGGTCCTGGCAATTAACCGGCAAGAGATCCCGTTGGAATGCCCCTTTTTTATTCCTTTTTGTGATGGGTGGGCATTGGGCGTACGTTGGGGAAAAGTTGGGGTTTATATATATATATATATATATATATATATGTATGGACAATTTTAGTTTTTAATTTAACGGACATTGGTTGGACTCTTGCTTTATCTTTTTGGACATTGGTTGGGGTTAGGGATAGGTGTAGGTCCGGTAATGTGGGATTTTTTACATTAGTTTATTTTGTTAGGGGAATAAATTATATTTATACTTAAACTTTACATACTATGTGTATGTTTTGTGGGGGGGTTACTCTTTTACGTCACATGGTTTCCTTCCTTTGCTGCTGCAGGGCCACAGCCAGTTTTTGATTTAAATAATCTGCCAATTTTGTAACATACGAACACATAGATGTGGTGCCCTCACTGAGAAACTTGTCCTACTAGTACTGTCAGTCTCTCCTCCTAGTCTATGCAGTCTGCAACTGGACTCAAGGGTGTGGGTGTGTGAATTAATGAATTAATTTCCATTATTAATTATGCCTCCCCCAAACTTCTTCTATTACCTGTGATTGATGTTTAAACTTAGGCACAGCGATGCCTGCATGGTGATGATGGTTTGGTTTCCCAAGATGCCATGGTTGTGGTGGTAGTAGTAGACACTGGCAGTAGCATTGGCAAAAAACAGAAAATGAGACAGTCAGTCACCTGAGAGAGACTATGGAAGGAGTAGTAGAACAAATCACAGTACAGTACTCAAGAAGGCTGACAAACAAGAAACCATAATAATTATGATTAGCAATGATAAAGTAAAATAAAAACATAATGTTGGGGAGGATAGCTTAGTACAACAAGTTACAAACTGTAGTTGACTCGAGTCACTCGACACAAGCGTAACCTTTAGTGCTGTAAGGAGGAGGATGATGAATCCAATCAATGCCGGCAATTAATTAGGATGGATTATGTTCCTTTGGAAAAAACATTGACTTGCAAATATACTGAGCATGGGTGGGCAAGCAGAAGAAGATCCTCGCCCTGCCTTGAAACTGAATTAGTGTTGCTTTAACCACATCCACCCCAGCAAGTGTGTGATCAATTATTGGTGTAAATTTAATTTAGTCACACCTCAATATAAATCACGCAGCCCGGGGGAAGAGGGTTAGGGTTTGATGAATGGTTGGGAAAGGGTACATGAGGGAAAGGTTTGACGAAGATAAACAATACACATGGACAACAACAACTGAACACACATAATCTTGGCAGATGACCATCATATATCTGTTAAGGGAGAAAAAGTAAATGCATGCATGATGATGACTTGATGATTAATGATGATAAGTAGTACTTACTAACTAGACTAGTTGACATTACAGGGCAGCAGTATATTATTAATTATTATTATGCAATTTGCCTTTCCTTTCTGCCCTCAGAGAGACCCAAATTACATACATTTGATGTTCTGTTTTACGGGGCTTTCTTTTAAAGCTAGCAAAGAAATTCAAAATATAGCTGTAGGGATCAATTATAAGCAAAGAGCAAACATAATAACAGCAACACACAGTTGTAATGATTGGAGAGAAAATATATGTCAAATTATCTAAAAGATGATGAATGATACTAAAGTTACTGTATGGTATCCTGATCAAATTGGGGAGCTGCATCTCGGCATTCCTCTTGGTCGTCCCTTCCATGGACGCTGCGTCCGTCAATCTTGGGTGCCACTGCCTGCCTGGCAGATGCGGATTGGTAGGTGAGTGTGAGTTGTTTTTCTCTGTTTAGCACAGGGTAAAGGCTGGCCAATAAGTATAGATGGAAAAACAAAAGGGATATTGAAAAATCAAGGAGAAAAAAAGCATAAATTACGGAGGAGTGCAAACACTTTCAGAAGCGGCATGGCTAAATAATGTCTACTCTGTTGTCTGTTTCCAGAATTAACCTACAACAGCAACAGGACAGAGCAGGCCCACTGCGCCCACCCAACCTCCAGTTAGCTTAGATTTTGACTGAGCCAGACAGAGCACACATATACAGCAACATAGCATTTTCCAAAGTAAGTAACTAAATCAATGCACGGCTGTCAGTCTTACCACTACTACACTCGTGACTCGACTCTACCACTACACAGACATGTAGGTCTGCTGTGATTGTTGTTGACTTGTTTACCTTTTATGCCACTTTGTGAAACACCCTGAGTTATTCCATCAATCATCTCCAATCCAATTGACTGACTGTGATGATACTATGTGGTCATCATCATGGTGTTGTCCAACTCAGTCTCGGTAGTGTACCTAGTGAGTCCAGATTCCATATTCAAAAATGCAATGGATGGCCTGCAGTAGAAGTACACTTTTGATATTAAACAACAAGAAGGGAAACATTGACTTGAGTCACTTTTAGTGTGTAGAATAAATACTAGTACACTTTGACTTCATGCACAACAACAACAACACAAACACCAATCAATCAGAGTCAGCGTTCAATGCATGCCGTCATTACCTGTTCCCTCTCATTTTAAGTTAAGGGGCAGTCCCTCTCGGCTTGGAAAGGAGGATAGCTATAGTCATCATGTTCCACTTCTTTTGGAGGGACTCGACGAGGCAACATTTCTTGTACTGTTCCCAATCCAATGTCTGGTTTGAGGGAACTGGATTTAGGGCGAATCAGGAGGATGGAGCACGACTCGGAGGAGTGGAATTCTTAATTAATGCACACAGATGCAACTCCAATATGGCAATAAAAAGAGAAGACAGTGGTGATGGACTTGTGATTCGAACCAGAAAGAGAGACACACACAAATAATAAAAGTAAATAAGGAAGAAAGAAAGTAGCAAGTCGAAAGCCTAGTTGTCAGGGAAGTAGAGCTTGTCCTCAAACTTTGGTGGTTCAACCAGAAATAGGCCATCTAGCACACTACTTAAGTCACCTAAGTCGCTGTTCTCATCTTCCTGCTGTGATTCACGTATTGTGTCATTTGGTGGTATAAAGTGCTGATTCATTTTGATCGTGGTTACCCTCTCTACGTTTTTGGTTGTGAGACTGGTCCTTTTTTCTGTTATAATGGCACGAGCAGCACTGAAAACACGCTCAGAAGAGACACTTGCGACAGGGCATGCCAGATAGTTTATTGCCAGCATGCTGAGGACTGGCCATTGGCGCGTTTTCCCATACCAGTACACCAATGGGTTTTGATCAATGTAGACCTCTGTTGGTCCATCCAGATAGACCTTGACTATCCGCTCAATGCTCAGGGGTGCTCCGCTTTGCTGAGCCTCTTTTGCCTTTGCATCAGCACTGGACCTAACAAACCCTTGCTGTAGATACCAATCCTGTGCCGATTTTACTGGGGCTGATTATCCCATTCTAGCTGTTGTTGATAGTGCTGGTGACTGCTGTGAGCCAAACGCAGGCTCTGAAGTTGAACTTGACGCCGGATGCCCTGCAGTACTTGTTGTGGGCTGGAGTGGCAGGCCTCTAATTACCAGCTGTTCTTTTTCAAAGTCACTGACTACCTCAGCCATCCGATTTTTTACTTGGCAACATCCACTTCTGAAAAAGCAATTAATGTCTTAGTATTCAGTACTGATTTGTACCATGGATCTAAAATTGTGGCAGAAATGTAATGTTTGTCTGAAACAATCTTAGTTTGCACTCTTGTATTTTCAGCTAAGCGAAGGGCTAAGCTCGCAACCAACTGCTTCTTTTCTTTCCTCCACACCTGCGTACGTTTCAGACACCGCCTTCAGCTGTTGATCTAGCATGTGCAACAATGGGATAGCTTGGCCCATAGTACAGTCCTCCTTGCTGACTTCACGTGTGAAGAGCTCAAAAGGAAGCAGCATCTCTGTCAGGCATTTAACTCGGCCCCATTGGTCCATCTCAACGGTCTTGCCTTTCACAGTAGCATCCCCTAGTCTTTGCATGACATAGTCATTGATAGGTCTGTACTGATCAAACAGATGATCAAGCATGTACTGGCACTCTATGCTCACGTTGAATGATCCGCAGCTGCTTCCGGGCTTCAAAAGAATGTCTGAAATGTGTGCATATTCTTCTGCAGGTGGTCAGTAAATTGCTAATTCGGTCTTCTTTTTTCAGAAAGTCTTGAACATTGATGTTAATGCAGTGCGCCAAACACAGGACTCTGAAATAGCCACCAGTGCCCATGGCCTTAACTATATTACTGTAATGGTCTGTGGCATCAAAACCAATGTTAAGCCCTCTTGGGTGTAGCCATTCAAAGACCTTGCTGTTAAACTCTTCCAAAATGTTTGCAGCAGTATGAGATTTCTCCATGGCGAACATGGCTACAGTTGCATGTTTGTGAGTGGCATTAAAAATCTCAGCAGTGTCAACACCTGCAGATATCTTTTCTCTAACCCTCACAAAAGAGATTCAGTGTGCAGTGATGCACATGTAATCAGTGGCTTGGCAACTGGTCCACATGTCTGTTGTCAGGTGGATATTGTGAACAGCACTCTGCTGCAAAGCTTGTCCAAGCTATTCTAGCACGTTGTGATGTAGTGCTGTAACAGCAACTCTGGCGAAATAGGACAGGCTGGGAACCTTCCATATTGGGCAGATGGCTGTCACAAATTCCAGAAAACCCACCCCTTCCACAAAAGAAAAAGGGAGAAGGTCCAGCACTAACATTTTAGCCAGCTTCGCATTGTACAAAGGTGCCGTTAGGTGGTTGCGTTTGTACTGCCCCTCTGACCTAAGCATGCTGAGAATGGTAGGCTGGATTTTTTCCCTTTCTGGTGCTGCTGATGCAGGTGACTTCTTGAACCCAGATGCTGTTAGGCTCTACGCCGCACTTTTTTTCATTTCTGTACTCTGTTGCCTTGGTGTCTCAGCCTGACTCTTACTATGGTGCCACTGAGATGTTGCTGAGGCTGATGACGATGTGGGCGGTAGTGGTACCACTGCACTGCTGGGGACATGGCTACATTTGGTACCAGAGAAAATGTCTCCCTCTTGTTCACCTTCCACCGCGATCGTATCTTCTGTTACTTCTTCATCCCCACCAACAGCAATGGGTGCAGTTTTTTGGCCGCTAAGGTGCGCCTCCCACTGGATCAATTGGTGTTTTTTCAGATGGGTTGTTTGGCCTCCGGTACCATAGTTTGTACCAAACTTACCCTGACTAACACCTTGACGACAAATTGAGCATATAGCAACGTTCTCCTCCTTACTGCTAACCGAAAAGAAGTCCCAAACTGGGGAGGTGAACTTTCTTGCGCTGCTGGAGGTGCCACTTGCAATTCCGGATAAACTGGAGGGTGTGCGTGGAATTTGACTCTGTGCAGTACCACTACCTACTGAGGTGGTGGTTGTGCTGGATGTAGGTCCCTGCCGGGCCTTTGCAAATGCAAATATGGAAGCTGGAGGTGGTGTTGGTGGTATCCGTGCCACATCCCTCACAGCAATTTGGGATGGGGGAATGTCGGTCTCCATCTCCACCGGGGCGGGAGTGATGTTCATGATGACTGGCTCGTCATCATCCTTCTCTTCTACATCTACCACCATAACTCTAAGGCTTTCTGGAACCTTCCTTTTTTCTAGCCTTGTCTCGTGGCATGTCTCACTCTCAGACTGAGCTGGTGGCTTCCAAGTGGCATCTAGATCATCAGAAGGGGGGCTAGAAGAAGAAGTAGTTTATGGACTAACCCTCCTTTTCCTTGCTGGGGATCTGGAAGACAATGGATCTTCTGAAAGAGTGGCTTGCTATTCTTATTCCTCTGCAGGAAGCTCGATTTCCTGAATTGCCCCTACTTCAGGAGGAACAACTACTATTTTGGGCGGTGGTTGCGGGTGTTGTTGGGGCTGTTGTTGCTCCCTTATCTGCTGAGTTTCCTCCTGTGTTGATTGGGTACTACTTTGCGATAATGATAAGTCAATTTCAACATCACTGTCCGTTGGTGTTTTCTCGATTAGATTGGCTCCTTCTGCGACACTCATGGGCTTGGGCCTAGGTTGGCGGGTTAGGGCAACTGATGCGGAGGTGCTACTCCCAGCTTGATCTCCAGACACCGCTGCTGCTAGCTTAATTTTTTGTTTCCCCAAAACACCATGGGTGGCACAACAGTCTTGGTAAGTGCCACGTCCTTCTTCTGTTCCTTCTTCTCACTAGCAACTTTCTTGGTACTTGAGGACCTGGTACCTTTCTTAGGGGCCATCTTCCTCAGATGTCAGCAGGACACAGTTGCACAAGTTGCAGAGATGTCTGTGATCACACGTCACGTGACGTCGTGTGCAGCAAGACTCCTGTCTGGCAGTACAATGGGTGATGATGACAACTCCTCCTCAGTCTTTGTGCACCTAAAAGCAAAGAAGCCAGAAGAACATCAGTGAAATGTGGCATTTGTTGTTGTGGTTCAATTACTACTAGTACAAACAGACAAATATAATATATAACTTCGTGTGTGGTGGTAACACTTGTTAGTGTTATATTATTAAATTTTATTAACTCAGTTATTAAAAAAACATAACAACAGTGTAGCTATTTGTGAGACTTTGACAACAAGGGCTTTCATGGTATACTGTGTACACTCAGGAAGGATAGGAAAGAAGAAGAACAAAAACAAAAGTACAAATGTAATGGAAGTGTAACCTGTTTGGCATTAATTTGCGCATCACGTCATACAGGGAGCTGCAGCTGGCAAAGGAGATGGAAGCAGTAAGCCAAGAGGAACAAAGGAAAGACATGCAGGCCTATATGGCAAAAGCAGCACACTACTGAACTACCACCACAAAATGGCCACCAGCCACATGGTCACTCACAGTCACAACAAGCAGGAGGCCTGGAAAACAATGAACTCAAGCAGGCCTATATGGCCAGACAAAGGAGGCACGCTAAACAACACAGCTTTAATGCAAAAACGAAAATCCACAGGGCAAAAAAAGGTTTGCAAGTTACTCAACAACCACACCACACACACAGATCCAACAAAGGCATTTATTTAACACACACCAAAAAAAGTGAAATATCCCCCCAAAACACATTTTGCAATTCAATCCAATGCCATCCATGCCCTAAAGGATGTTTAAATTCAAAAGACGTGTGTCAAAAACAATGAGCGAGCAAGAGAAAAGGAGGGGTGCGTCCGTATCCCCAATGTAATAATAAGCTAAACAATGATGGAAGAACCCACTATGTGTGTGTGGTAAAATCACTTGTTGGGCAGTGTTTGGACCCACTGGGTTTGTTTAAAAGACCCCTCACACACCAACCTAGTTGGTGTCATGCTTCATCATTGGGGTCCCAAACGGGTGGCCGAATGCCCCCTGGTTGTGCCACGACGCCTGATTACAGCAGAGCTGGTGTGGTGCAGGTGTGATGTGACATGAATTGAGTTAAAAATACCTCTGAGGATCCTTGCCTATAAACTTTATTAGCGGCTCAGGATATGATTAAAAATTATTTGTGGTGCAACTAAAAAAATAATGTATTATCTTTTAGTTGTCTATGTGATGGGTCTACATGTTTCAGTCCGCAAGAGTGTATGAAGGGGGCTTTCTTCAGGACCGTGTGGTGAAAGTGGTGAGTGGCAAAGTGTGAAGTGCCACGTGAAAAAGGGAAAAAAAGTACCTACACACGCGCTAAGGTGTGTGGACTGAGGGCCTACATACTTACGGACACTTTGGAAAGGACAGCCGGGACGACGTGAGACCACAACAGGTTTGAAGGCGTGTTGCACTCTGAGACCAAAGTCTGACATCGGAGTGAACTCCACCTGAGCTCCGATCAGCTGGCTAGTCTCTACCATAGTGTCCTATTCAAAGTGTCCGTAAGTACGTAGACACTCAGTCCACACACCTTAGTGTGTGTGTGGGTACTTTTTTTCGCTTTTTCACATGGCACTTCACACTTTGCCACTCTGCTCCACTGCAGAGTGCGGAGTTTTCCCTAACTCCGCGTTCTACACGGAACTCGGAGTTGCCACAAATCTGCATACTCCACTAGCAGAGCAGATTTAACGCCCAGGGTTAGTCAGCCTATCATCAGGTTGCCCTGTTTTTTGAGTCCCAGGATTTGACAACCTCTGTGACCCCTTATGGATGTTCAAATACAATAGGCTTCCATTTGGTCTGCCACCAGCGTGTTCCAAAAGCTTATGGATAGCCTATTCACGATCATTGCTGGCGTGCAGGCATATCAGGATGACATATTGATAAATGCCAAAGATCTGGAGGAGCATAACAGGATTCTGAGGAAGGTGTTATCGGTCCTATTACAGAGGGGTATGACAGTAAAATTGGAGAAGTGGTAGTTTGCAACCAATGAGATGGAATATCTGGAGCATACTATTTCAAGTGATGGCATTAAAGGAATCAGATTAAAGCGGTCAACGATGCTAAAGCCCCAGTAGACAAAGATGCCCTTCGCTCATTTATTGGGCTGGCAGAATATTGTGTATGCTTTGTTCCCGGATAAGCCCAGTCTGTGGAGCCGCTTAGGGTTTTGCTTAGGAAAGGGCAGAGATTTGTGTGGTCTGATGGGTTGTGATTAGTTAGAAGGTTTGTGGTTGTGATAAAACCATTGCCTTTGCCTCCAGGTCCCTTAAGTATACAACCGCCAGTACAGCACCATAGAATGTAAAGCATTGTGTGTGTTTGGGCAGTCCACAAGTTTAGGACATATATTTGGTGCAAAAGATTTGAGTTGGTCACGGACCACAAAACTTTGGTAGATATGTTCACCAATTGTGTGTGCTGTAACATGTCATCTACGCTCACCAGACTAGTCTCAAATTTGCAAGAGTACAACTTTATCATCAGCCACATTCCAGGTGGGAAGAACATTTGTGCTTATTGTTTGTCATGCACAGCACTTCATGAGGATAGAGATGGCTCTGTTATAGGTGATGCTGAGTGTGTTGTGTTGGCTGGTGCTCTCTCTGAGTACAAGTCTTTAGTGGTTGAGCAAGACTGGATTTGTGCCTCTGATGTGGATGTTGTTTTGTGCAAGGTAATTGAGTACACTGTGCAAGGATGGCCTGAAGCAAAGGGTTTGGAAGGTGATTTGAAGAACATTGGTCTCTGAGTATCTGTCTGTGGAATTTGTTCTTAGGGGAGACTGTTTTGTACCTTCTTACAGGCTGAGTACCATTATAATTTCCCAGGCTCACGCAGGGCATTTGGGCAGCACCAGAACGTGCATGAAGATCAAGCAGCATTATTGGTAGCCTGCTTTAGACAGTCAAGTCAAGTCAATGATTGATAAGTGCCCCGCATGACTTCTATCTGACAAGCACTGGAAAAGTATGTGAACCCCACTATGTCCCACTCTGTTCCCTGAGAGGGAGTGGGAGAAGTTGAGGTCAGATTTCTCAGGCCCTTACTTCATTTTAGCCAGCGACATAAGGGACACCATTCTACCATTGATTATCTTTCTAAGTGGATGTATCATGCATTTGTGGAATCTCCTGATACATAAGCAGTCATAAGATTTTTAGAACATACCTCTGTTCTGGAAGGGGATCCTACATTTTGTGGACACTGATAATGGCACATACATTGTTTCTGAAAGCACAAGGAATTTCATGTCTACCATGGATATTAAGCACCTCAAGGTTGCATTATACTTGCCATCTTCCAATTTCCTTGTTGTGCATGCCAACAGGCTCATCAAAGAAGGGGTGCAAACGTCCTTAGCTTCAGGTCTGGCTGTTGCAACATTTGTTGACCAGAAAGGGTGGGGCTATAATACCTCTTCTCATTGTAATACTGGAGTCCCTCCTTTTACATTACTGAGGGACAGGAATGGTCACACACCCTTGTGTCCAAAGTGGTTGAATGAGAGAATGCTCGGAGGTTGAGAAGTGATGCCATCCAAGGATGTAGTGGCTGCTAGGGTTGCTTCCCAGCAGGTTGAGATGTGAAGTTGAAGTTTGAGAGGTGACAATCAACCAGGTGTAGATGAGACAACAGGTGATTGGGTATTGATCAAGAATCCCATTAAGACAAGAAAAGCAGAGTCCAAGTTTTTCTGCTCCTGTGCAGGTGGATAGAGTCAGCAAAGGTGCTGGACTCATTCTGGGCAAGGGTTGGTGGAACTGGTTAAACTTGCTCGGGGTGAAGTAGGTATTATATGTAAAAGGAGAGATCTGGGCCAAAATGATGACTGTGCACAGTGGCTTCAACCAGCCTTCCAGCCTTCCTTGGACAAACAAGTAGAGGTTGGCCAAGGCTGCATGAGCAACAGTGAAGGTACCATCTCTGAGAGCACAATCACTGTCTCTGAGATAACAAGTACAAGTTTGGTGGGTTCTCGTGTTAGTAGAATTCCCAAAGGGTTTGATAACTTTGTTTTTACATAACCCGTACTTCTCCTTTTGTAATAGGCAGTTCTTTTTCTGTTTCAGATCAAAAGGAAGAAGATGTTGTAATAGATTATATTCTTGAATGTTTACTGTTTGCATGAGCTGAACGGGGGCACTCAACTCGTTTGTGTAATAACAATACATTGTAATGTTTTGACTTATTAGTTCACATGCACGGTTCAGAATGTCTGCTGGCATCCCATTACAGCAACCAGTGAGCTGTTGGGATCAGAGCTGGTAGGACATGCCGTGGGCTTGAAATTTTGAAAAAAACCAACCTTGAAGATATCCCTGATTCTTGTGTATTCAGCTTCATTTCAGTAATATACAGTATAACCCTTATATGGTAGAGTCCGTGTCAGGGACATCCGATACTCTTTAGGTTGACACTATACTCCCTACATTACACTCCACACCACTACATGCCACTCCATAACACACCATACCACTCAACTCTACACCACTCTACGCCACGCCACTGCATAACACTACACTCTACTCCGCTATATAACACTTCACTCAACGCCCCTTTACACCAATAACTTTTAGCCATACTGAACAGCCACACTACCATACAACAAGGCTAAAACATACTGACAAACCCAAAGGCAAGAACTATCAGCTATGCCAATGCTTGTTTTAACCTTCTCATGTCATAGCGCTTTTTTAAAACTGTTCTTGTGCTTTTTTAATTAACTTTTAACCATGCTGCACAACAGCCATGCTGCTCTACAGTATGGCTAAAAAACATGCAAAGCCAATAGCTCTCATATATGTGAAACCTATTGGCTTTGCCTATGCTTGTTTAAATTGTTACACTTCCCGTTCTTACGTTGTTTCTTACTCCTCGAGGTTAATTAGCCTCATCGTAGTTTTATGTTACCATGTCATTTCAAGTATTCAATTTGCCATTACAATTATTTTCTCCTCTTTTTCTCCTGCCATCTTAGCCCACTGTTGCATTCAGGGTACAGTTGCTGGTTCTCCCTGGCAAGGCCAGGACCAACTTCTCTCATCAAGGTGGGTTGGCCCCTGGATGCCCTTTTCATGTCACCCCTATTTCCTGCTGAGAATCGCGCACCAGATGCCAGCTACACGCTGCAACTATGTTTATTTGAGTTGTTTCATTTGTACGTTTTGATCCATTTCCATTACAGATTCGTGTTTTCCTTGTAAAGCTTCCAGAGAGCAGGATTCGTTCCTCGACTTCGTGTATTTAAGTTTTGTCTGTTTACTTACTTTTAAATCAGCCAAATTCTCACTTGATCATTTGCGCAAAAATATTTCATAGAAATTAGCTTATGTCGCTTTTGTTATAGAAACATAGCATAAATAAACATAGAGGAGGTGTAGCAATGATGCAGCACGGGACTCTCAACGCTCTCTTGTCCCAAGCCGCAAATTATAGTTCCGGGAATGGACAATCTACTCATAACAGTAAACATTCAGAGTGAAATATTCAGAGTGACTGGTCCTCTGTCTCAACGCATCAAAGGAATCTGAAACCAGTCTGAATTTCTAACATTTTACCAGGCTCAGATACAACTATGAAACAAGTGGGGGGTGAGAGGACACCTCGGGGCATGCCCTCCAGTAGAACTCTGCTAACATAGATGCTCAAAGTAAAAAAAAAAAGTGGGATGAAAGAGAAGAAATTATCACTTTCTCTCCATCTTTTTTTTTTATTTGGACATCTATGTTAGTAAATAGATGTGACCTCAATAAAAGCTTTCCTGATGATAGGTCACCAAAATAAAATGAAATTGGCGAATTTCCAATCCACACAATATGTAAGTTACTTCTAAGCTCTATTTTTCTAAGAAGCCCCACATTAAATGCATATGCCTCCTTTGGTCCGGCCATTTGGCAACACTCTTTGATATCCTGAAAGAGCTAGGGACAATTATTGTGTCCGCCACCCATCATCACATCCTGTACTACTGCCGATGCTTGGGGTAAAATTTAAAGCAAAATAAATCCAGAATTTGCCTGACTGTTGATGCTAGATGCCAAGGTGTTTTGTATTGTTAGGTAAAAGTCACATACTATCAACAAATTCTTTCTGGTCTGCTGAAAAGAGATCACTTCCCTTTCTAAAACCAGTGGCAAAAAGCTTAGGAGAATATGTAGCTCAACATCTCTCTTTCAGCCCACAAATTAGTGGTGTTGTTTCCTAATGGATTTTTATGTTAAAAATGGCCAGTAAGATTTATCCATTTCTTATCTTGAATGCCATGAAGGCGGTTATGGCTGGTGTGATTGGCACTAGATTAGACTAAAGCAACAACATTTATCTTTGCCTCTCTGAAAGTGACTTTAAGAGACTGCAGCTAGTTCAGAATGCAGTGGCCAGGTTGATTTTCAGAATGCATTACAGAACACGAATAACTCCACATATGAAGAACCTGCACTGACTACCAATTAAACAGCTAATTTCCTTTAAAATCTGCTGCTCAGTCTTCAAGTCCGTTAGAGGGATGGCCACAGGTTTTCTTAAGGATCAAATATTTAGTTACTCCCCTAAAAGGACTCTTTGGTACGCATCTACAAATGTATTGGTGGTGCCTAGATTTACGAAAACTAGAAGGGGGCGTAACTTCTCTGTGCTGGATCCCACCCACAAAGTGGAACGTCCTACCAATTAAAATTTGCCTGATTGCTGATTTGATCCCATGCAGAAAAACATTAAAATCATGGCAATTCAGACAGGCTTTCAGGTAAACAACCATAGGTTTTCCCTTCTCCATTGCTAATTCTCAAACTGGTCCTAGGATGCTTGTTTCCGGTCCAGGGAGGACATGGCTTATCAGTTCGGGCTGGACTGTTCCCATGAGGCACAGGGTCAAGACTGATTTGCATATAGCCAGGTCTAAACTGGGGTGGCATGGTGAGTAAAATAATGATGGATTTAACCCAGATCTCTTGACTGGGGGTGAATGTTCTGATTTGCTCTGCATTCCGTCCATCAATTGTGTGTCTATTGCTTTCTCACCCTAAGTGCGCCAGGTATGCTCAGACGTGAGTCCTGGGTTCACTGTGCCACTGGAATCAAGCTATCCTGGCTGAAGAGGGGTGAAACCCCGAAACCGGTCGTAGGATGCTTGTTTCCGGTCCCGGGAGGACTTGGCTTGGCAGTTCGGGCTGGACTGTTCCCATGAGGCACAGGGTCAAGACTGATATGCATATAGCCAGGTCTAAACTGGTGTGGCATGGTGAGCAAAAGAATGATGGATTTAACCCAGATCTCTTGACTGGGGGCGAATGTTTTGATTTGCTCTGCATTCCGTCCATCAATTGGGTGTCTTTTGCTTTCTCGCCCTAAGTGCGCCAGGTATGCTCAGACGTGAGTCCTGGGCTCACTGTGCCACTGGAATCAAGCTATCCTGGCTGAAGAGGGGTGACACTCCGAAACCGGTCCTAGGATGCTTGTTTCCGGTCCAGGGAGGACTTGGCTTGGCAGTTCGGGCTGGACTGTTCCCATGAGGCACAGGGTCAAGACTGATTTGCATATAGCCAGGTCTAAACTGGGGTGGCATGGTGAGCAAAAAAATGATGGATATAACCCAGATCTCTTGACTGGAGGTGAATGTTTTGATTTGCTCTGCATTCTGTCCATCAATTGGGTGTCTTTTGCACTGATGTGGCAGCACCTATTCTGAATGAATTGGAGCTTTAATTGAAATTATTATATGCCAACTGCCTAAAGACCCAAGCCCATTACCTTGTTAAACTGAAACCATGTGAGATGGATTCTGCTGCTGCCAATAAACGGGGAGGAGGATGTAGCAATAAGCCCCAGACTTAGAAACCCTCTTATCTCACTGACTGGGAATACAGGGACCTTGCCTCTTTGCCTCAAGGGTGTGCAGACAGAATATTGAGTAAAAAATATAGAGTTGCACAAATATCGAGTAATAAATATTGTTGTTCAGAAATATTGACAGCAAGAATATCGTGGTCAAGATTATTGACTTAAGGTAAGTAATAAAGATTTTAAAAATATTGTGTTTCATATCGTTAGCAAAAATCTAGTTGTTAAAATATTGTTTTTCTAATTAATTTTATGCATTTTAGTCAATATTTTATATGTATGTGATGTATGTTTTTTGTATAAGAATTGTTTGTATTCTAAATATATGTGTTACATTTTTAGTAGTTATTATTTTTTTTATTTGAGTTTTGCGTTTTTAGTTCCGTAGAGGGTTGTTGGGTTTGTAGGGGAATAGGGTGGGAAGTAATTTAATTATATTAAATTAATTGATTCGTTTTTATTTATTAATATTTGTTTAATTGAGATTTTATAATTTTAATTGTGTAAAGTAATTTATTATAAATTAATTAATAATTGGTTGTGAATTAATTTTTATTAATTAATTGTGTTTAATTATGGTAATTGTGTAATTAATTTTAGGTGTGTATTGTGGTGTTTATAGGGTTAAACGGTAGGAAGTGATTTATTTTTAATTTATGAATTAATAATTGTTTGTTAATTAATTTTAATTAATTAATTTGTAATTAGTTATTGTAATTGTGTGATTAATTTTAGGTGTGTGTTTTGGTGTTTATAGGTGTAAAGGGTGGTAATTAATTTATTTGTAATTGATGAATTAATATTTGGTTGTTAATTACTTTTAAATAATTAATTGGTAATTAATGATGGCATTTGTGTTATTAATTTAAGGTGTGTGTTTTAGGGCTTATAGGGGTAAAGGGTGTTAAGTAGTTTATTTATTTTTATTATTACATTTTGTTAATTGATAATAATTAAATTAATTACAGTTTTATTATAGTACTTGTGTAATTAGTTTAAGGTGTGTGTTGTGGTGTCTCAAGGAGTAAAGTGTGGGAAGTAATTTGTGTTTGATTAATTCATATATAGTTGTCTTTTTTTGCTTTCTAATGTGTGCTCTCTTTTTTGTCAGGGCTTCAATTGAGGCCAGTTATCTTACATTCTATATTCTATTTGCTGTACTTAGACTACTCCCACAAATCCAGCTACGGATAGTAGCTTTATTTTTACCCCCCAATTTCAAATTACTTCACATTTACAAAACACTTTTTAATTTTCAATTTACATATGCTTTATCAATCTGCTGATATTATTTCATTTTCCAAAAAGTCATGGAACCCCTGGGAAGAAGATGTGAACCCCCAGGGATCCACACACCATAGGTTAAGAATCACTGACCTAAGGATACTATAGGCCACTACCCTAAGGAGTCCAAAGAATGTGTACATAAGTAGAAGAAGCCCCCCAAGGTGAGGGAATCCCCTGATTAATTTGGTCAAGAGCTTCACCATTTACGAGCCTGTGATGGTATAAAAATGGCAAGCAATTGGCAAATGATGAATCTGGGGTAACTTGTTGGAAGGACAATGACAAAGCTGCAGGGTGAATAAAGCATCTAATATGGATATGTTTTGAGATCAAACTGACATTAACTCTTGGTTGTGCTGTATGATGCGTAAAAAGAGCCACGGTATATGTCAGCATGTTCAAGATCTGTATGCCCCTATAAGGTTAGTCATAACTGTCCCTTCTGTGGAACTGCAGCTTCAATCTTCCTTTTAAGATTAAAAGTTTGATTTTTCTATATTTGTTTGTGATTTAAATATTTCATCATTTGTGAGTTTGCCTGATGTATGCTTATTTCTATATGTTTTGTATTGTTTCAGGTTAAAATTGTAGAAATTGCTTAGGTCTACAGCTTCCAGTAATGACTCAGTGTGGAATACCTGTTTCCACTAATGATTCAGTGAGGGTCTGTGGAGTGGAGACCCAACATATACTGCACCGTATGGTAAATGTGAATGAGGGTCTCCAAACTATGAGAACCCAAGACCCTGGTAATACACAGCACATGTGAGTCATTCTCCTTTGATACTGACTACTCTAAAGTAAGCTCAAAAACATCCACATAGGTCCTTTCCCTAATCTTGTCCTTCATGTCCACTGTTAAATACAAACTCAACTGATCCAGTAGTCCTGGTGCCTGATCATGCTGTTTGTTAGGAGGCATGGATTCTTCACCTTTACTATCCTTTGTCACTATAGCAGCCGGGGCAGCTGTGGGAACAATGACCATCTCAGGTACCACAACCTGAGGAGAGGGCCCATTTTCTAACTAACTCCTTGATACCCCCAAATACTATTTCCTGTTTGATTTGTATGCTTTTTGCCAGAGGCCTTCTCAACAGGTTTCCTGGCAGTTGCTAGGGTGTCCCCTTCATTTGCGTGTGTCCCATCCCTTCTGGACCCCAATTTAGATAGCCAAGATAGAACACAGATAAGGCTAGAGACCACATATCCTTCACCATTATCGCCTGCCCTGTTCTCCAGGTTCTGCCTAAGCACTGCCTCAGGGTCCTCGGCCATCCTTCTTTTAACTACATTGCCATATCCTTAAAATAGGCTGTTCCCCAGGGTTCAGCTAATTTGCTTCTCCTATTCAACCTATATATTCTGCCTTTGAGTGAATTTTTACCTGCATTGCTGCTGCCTTTTTTTAGGAATTCAGCTGATACTCTGCACATTATATGATTTTACCCTCTGCTACAGGTACAACTATTCTTATATCATGAAAAAGATAACCTATCATGATAATCTATTTATGGATATTCAAGACATCTTTAAATAAAAATCTGACTAAAACAGAGGTACTTTTATCCATACTGAAATCTCTCTTTTAGGACTCTAAGCTGATGCCAATCTCCATGGGCTAATGCTTGCAGCCAGTACCAGCGGTAAAAACCTGGCCTAATAACACCTAATCTGGGAAACAAAGCTTTTGGTAGTTACTTCCAGTTGAGGATCCTAAAACATATCTGCTTACTCTTTGAACTTGAGCATCATATCATGATGGCAGGTGACTTTATAACAGGTTGCCTGGATTATGAAAATAGTATATAATTATGAATCTCTGCTATTTTTATAAACTGCTTACACATCTACTTACAACATCTGCCTATTGCACATAGATGCAATTATGTGTTTGGCGCTCCAAGCAATGTCCTAGCATTATGTCTAAGAAAATCAATTTGCACAGACTCAGATGGTCAGTAAGAGGAAGGTGGAAATTCGACATTTATCAAAAAAATAGCAGATATTCCATCTCTTCTTCTTTCAAATCACACCCTGCAATTAGAGATCAGTGCAATGTGGTATGCATGATGGTAGAGCTGGCAACACCCCCATTTTAGAAAACCACATATGGAGAAAATCATTGGGTACGGCGCCCATTCTTTCTTGGTACGCTGTGTTTACCATGATGTTTCTGGTCTAAAAAAGCCTAGAAAATGTCCTTACTATACAGCTAGACATTTGCCATCATACGGGGGAAATTTGCTATGTTTTCCCTGAATATGGATCCTGCTGTGTGGATCTATTTTCCCAAAAACATAAGTGGTACATCTCTCACTCCTTAAAATTATCCTAAATACTACGGGCCTGATTCACAGAACTAACTTAAGACAAAATCCTAAACTTACTACCATTTTGGTATTCACAGAAGGCACTTACTCATTTTGGTATTCACAGAAGGCACTTACTCATTTCGGTATTCACAGAAGTTAGGAGTCCTAACTTTAGGACTCCTAAATGCCTTCTGTGAATACCGAAAGTCTTAAAATTAGGATTTTTCTCAGTTTAGTTTAGTAGTATAGTTAGGACTCCTAACTTTAGGACTCCTAAATGCCTTCTGTGAATACCGAAAGTCTTAAAATTAGGATTTTTCTCAATTTAGTAGTCCTAAATTTAGATTTAGGACTACTAAATTGAGAAAAATCCTAATTTTAAGACTTTCGGTATTCACAGAAGGCATTTAGGAGTCCTAAAGTTAGGAGTCCTCACTATACTACTACTAAACTGAGAAAAATCCTAATTTTAAGACTTTCGGTATTCACAGAAGGCATTTAGGAGTCCTAAAGTTAGGACTCCTAACTTCTGTGAATACCGAAATGAGTAAGTGCCTTCTGTGAATACCAAAATGAGTAAGTGCCTTCTGTGAATACCAAAATGGTAGTAAGTTTAGGATTTTGTCTTAAGTTAGTTCTGTGAATCGGGCCCACTATGACTTTCGTTTGCCCAACACTATACTTATTTCATTCAGAAAGTTTAATGGTGCTCTACATGTCAAAATGAGCCCAAAGGAATGTTGTTTCACCGTTTTCTTGTTAAGTCTAAGTTATCTAACCAAAGTTCTAGTTCACTCAGTGGAGGTCTGAAACTCCCACGTTTGGGCAGTGGTGAGTCTCACTGAGACCGACGTTGCCTAGAAGTGATTTGCATTAACTGACTAATCCCAGGATTGAGTCCAACTTCGATCTCCTGTCCTAGTTACCAAGCTGATGAATGCATCTTCTATCTTGGGCCTGTTGAGCAATTAAGTTCGTTATGTTGGCTCCTGGTTTTGGTCTGGGGCACAACAGCTAAATAATGTTTTACTACTATTACAGTTTTCTATGGCACATCTATCTCGTGCCAAAATGTCTCATTTGTTATTACTGCAGAAGCAGCATATTCTTGTGATTTCATCAATCTGTTGATCCTGAACTGATGTACTAAGTTCAACAGTGGAAATGAGGACAGGCAATGGGGATGGGCGGTGAAAGGAACCTAATGAAAGTAAACCAGAGAAGCAAAGGGAGAAGCAAACAGTTCCCAGCTGATCTATGAACATATAGCAATACCATATTTAGAACAGAAAGGTCTTCATTAAATAAAGATTTTCGCAGGTACTCGCACGGAGCAACATGATGCAAAATACAGAGCCATTTAGCTTACCTTTTAAAAAAGTGTGTACAGGGCTAAATTGTATTGTGTGCCCTTGAAAACTAAGAAGTGTTGCGAACGTTAGAAAATTAGGGCCTAAGTGTCTTAGGATGCAATTGGGGGCGGACATGCCATGATTGTGTCCGTCTGTAAGGCAACTGGTGCTCATGTAAAGCGCTCTGAAACCTTCTGGTCTAGTTCGCGCTATATAAAACTTTTTTTAAAAATGCAGGTGAATTGTAGCAAGGGGAGGGCAAATAAAATCTGTTGTGAGGTGGTTAGTTTTTTTCTTACTACAAATATCCTTAGCCAAGTGTCCCAGGTCATGCGGGAGGATTAAAACATGTGGCGTGATTATGTTGGAGGATAAATGGGATACATGTAGGCGCGGAAATAATTGTAGTACTGCAAAACTAATTCTCTGTGGTGATTCATACTGAATGTAACTTTTGATGCTGTGGATGTGCTATATATACTGTATGATCAGTGTAAGTTGTATTTAAAGTGTTCTCCTAGTGGTGATTTACGTTGGTTGCACAGATTTTATATATAGGGTTCTACCTGAGACATACACTTAAAGTTTTAAGGAGTCCTCTTGCAGTTTTTGATTTTAAATGCCTCAATGTCAAGGATTGTAAAATCGGATACACCTATGATTGCCTTGAATCGTATGATTTTATATGTAAATCGCTAAAGAGATACTTTGCTTACTTAAATTACGTTAAATGTCTTGTTTTAGAATTTCATTCCAAGATACCGGATTTATTTTCGGCATTTGCCTAACGCAGATAAATATACATATCCAATTGTAGAACTGCTGTACGTTGATAAAAGAATGCTGGCAGGAGGACATTTTATTGAACAACGATGTCAACAGCATTTGCCATACACCTAAAAATATTCGTTCAGTCAAAGTCATAACACATACCTACATAAACATGTTTTTTGCGTATAGTAATAAAGGCTATGATAAACTACTTTCCAGCTAAAAAAACATTCTAAACATTGGAAAAAAAATTACCAATCACATATGTTTGTCGCAGAACATTTCATCCGCTGCTAATTGTCAAATAAAGGACATGAAAACACACAGGTCGCAGGCTTTGATAGCGCAGGCGCTGTAGAGGCACTGGGGCCTAGGTGAAGGTCCTCTGACCCCAGTTATTTCGATGTCTTACTATGAAAACGGGGAATTGGGGACCATATTCCATGTCTGCTTTGGGGCGCATGGCACACTTGCTACACCACTGCGAGGACTGTTACAGTTCATCAATGGAATGTGCTACCTATAACGGCTCTCTTTGGACTATATTCAATTATAAAATCTGAATTCTGGAAATACCCCGCTTCGCCTCAGAGCGAGGAAGGAACGAATGGAGGGCACATTGCTGGCGCGTGCGGCGCTGCCCGCGAGGTCAGCGTGGCGCGCACATGCAAACGAGGACGCCCAACTCCTTAAACCCGCCTCTCTTCCTCAGAGCGAAGCATTAATCCCTTTAATTGAACATAAAAAGGCTGTGAGTGGTCCTACAAATGAGTAAACACAAGGAGAGAAACGTAATCGCACTAGCGTGGCAAATTGGATTCAAGTCCTCGCTGAAGCGTCCTGTTTCATTCTAGCAATTTTATTATCACTGTAACTGGAACAAATCGCTTTATTAAGCACCAGGGGCTTTTGTGAAAGAATTCCTGCCCGGGGGCGCTTTATAAAGCTCGGAACAGAGGTCTAGACATAACACTTGTCAAGGGATTACTTGAAGCAATTCAGCTAATGGCTTGTGACAGGCAGTGTTTGAAAATGTCCGTTCGAGTCTTTCCGTTTGAGATATGGATATGAGAGAGTGTGATGCAAAGCAGGGATGGTGCCCCTTGCTGGGCTGGCTAATTATCCGTAAGAGGGGTGGCTGTGAAACATTATCGGTACCATGCCACACACTGCACAGGCGCTTGAAGGAGCTGGTAACAACTAAAGGGACCGTCATCCTATTTTGTTTGTGCGTCTTTTTTTTATAGCTCCATCCCGAACGGGAGCATTATAATGCCTGCAACAGAACCACACTATGTACACTTTGTTTTCTTTTCCCCAGAATCACAGGATGAAGGAAATCCGTTTTACTTTCATTACTCATAAACTGTCAAAGTACTCCACAAACCAGCACTGGATATATGGTACTTGAAACACGCGTCAAAAAATGAATACATTTGAAATAATCAATTGCACGCATAACATTGAAATATGCAAAGTTACTGCAAATTATTAACTCAGTCAGGGAAATCACCGCAATCAATCGGGGAAAACACCGAAAATAATATTTTTCGGGAATGAGTATATCTCTATATGATTCCTCTGCCGAATCAGAAATTCACAATACGTCTCAATGTTTAACTTGCAAATAATTTTTTCACACTGGCCCTACGACCAACACTTTTTATAACAGTACTTCATCCTTTGTTTTTTTCAGTGAATTTCTAGGTTTTTATGTATAGTTATATTAAAAACATTGATGGAGACCTAGCTTGAGAACAACAGAGTCCTGAGGCTGCATCATGAACTTAGCGCAGAGCCTATCGCCTGATTTTATTTGATTGACGGTCTTAGGTGCATTCATTTAATCTCATATTTCTCTGAGTTACTGTTCACTATTTCCCAGCTGGTTGTGCATCATGGTCTAACTCCGAGAAATATTGGGTTAAACAAATGTACGTTAGACAGTGCAAGCACATAAAAACAGGTGCTTGGCTCTGCCCTGAGCCAGCTCAGCTGTTAATGATACTGCCCCTGTACATGATGTTGAAAACAGAAACATGATCAGTGGCACCTAAAAAGTTACAGATAAGCAATACTTACTAAATTACTTATGCTTACGCTAGGGGTATAGTCTGTCAACCAAGACTCTCCAGCCATCTCTGTCTTGGGCGTTTTTTTCATTTTTACTCAAGGTGTAGCCCACCTCCTTGCGGTCAGCCTCTAGGCCTCTGCGCCAGGTATTTCTTGGCCTTCCTCTTTTCCTTTTTTCACTTGAGGGTTCCAGGTCAAGGATTGTCTTGCATATGCTTGCAGAGGCTGTGACTTATCCAGATCCAGCGTCTTTTCATGATTTCTTCACGGACAAGGAGTTGGGATATCTGCTGCATTACTTTGCTGTTGCTGATGGTGTTTGGTCAGGGGATTTTGATGATTTTCCTCAGAAAGGAGTTAATGAAGGGTTGGACTTTGTTGGTGGTGGTCTCTGTCGTCCTCCAAGTTTCTGCTCCATACTGAAGGACTGATTTTATGTTGGTAATAAAAAGCCTGATCTTGGTTTGCTGCTTTAGATCCTTGGAGCTCCAGATCTTCTTTAGCTGAATGAAGGCAGCCCTTGCTTTGCCAATTCATGCCTTGACCTCTGTGTCTCTGCCGCCCTGCTTGTCTATGACTCTTCCCAGGGAGGTAAAGGCCTCAACCTCTTCCAGTTCATCCCCTGCCACAGTGACTGCAGCTGTGCTAGCCATGTTAGCCTTCCGAATCTTAGTTTTCCCCTTTAGATGTTAAGGCCAAGTTGTGCTGATGTGGATGCCACAATGTCAGTCTTCTCTTGCATCTGCTGATAGGTATGGGGATGGGCAAGTCGTCTGCAAGTCCAGATCATCGAGCTGGGTCCAAGGTCTTCACTCCATCCCATTTCTTTACCCTGCTGTGGATTTCTTCATGATCCAGTCTATGATGAGCAGGAAAGGAAATGGCGAGAGCAAACAGCCCAGACAGACACAGTCCTCACTTCTAAGGCTTCTGTGAGTTGTCCTCCATGGACTATCTAGCAAGTCATTCCCAGATAAGAGTTCTTGATGATTCTTACGAGGTTATCTGGCACACCATAATGATGGAGGAGTTGCTAAAGATTCTCCCGGTCTACGCTGTTGAAAGCCTTCTCATAATCGATGAAGTTCACATAGAGGGGAAGAGTTCCATTCTATCGACTGTTCGATGATGATGTGCAGTGTTTCAATCTGGTCTGTGCAGGATCTATCTTTGCAGAAGCCAGCTTGCAGATCTCGCAAATGAGCGCCAACTTGTTCCTCCATTCTGTTCATGGTGACTCTGTTGAACATTTTGACTGGGGTTGATAGACTAGTTACCCCTCTATAGTTTGTGCAGTTACTCAGGTCACCTTTCTTGGGGATCTTGAGGAGCTATCGATCCCTCTTTCCAGTCTGATGGCACCTTGTCCTCTTTCCAGATCCTTTCAAACATGGGGTGGAGCATGTCTACTGATGTTTCAATATCTGCCTTCAGTGCGTCCGGAGGAATTTTGTCAGGGACTGCTGCCTTCCCATTTCTCAGATGTTTGATGGCTTTCTTCCTTGATTGGTCTGCTGCAGCAGATTGGCAAGTCCTGGTAGATACAGTGGCACAAGCTGGTTCAGCAATTCTTCCAAGTGTTCAACCCATCTTCGTTGTTGACCTTCATTACCCATGAATATCTTTCCAGCTTTACCTTTAACAAGTTTTTCTGGCTTGCTGTATCTGCAGGAGAGTTTCCTTGTTATGCCATAGAGTTCACTGAAGTTTCCATGGCCTCCTACTTCCTGGGCCTCTGTGGCAAGACCATCGATTAATCTTCACTTGTCTGCTCTTAAGCTTCTCTTTGCTTCCTTGTTGGTTTTGTTGTACTCACACTGTGCTTTGCATTTTCTGCTCCTGTTCAGCTGGTATTGACTGCAGCTTTCTTTTCCTTTCTATCTTGGATTTTGCAGAGATTCTCAATGGAAATCCATTATTTATGCAGTTTTTTCTTGTGACCCAGTACCTTCTGGCAGATTCATTTCTCTGATCTTTTCCCACCTTATTTCTACTGCATCTCCATCATTCGCTAGTTATTGAAGGACATGAAACTTGTTGCTGACGGTGACTTAGTACTCACGCAGTTTCTGTGCATCTATAAGGATGGTGGTGTTATATAGTTGGTGTCAGTTTGTTATTGTAATCCATGCTTTCTTCAACTTCAGGTTCAGCCTGGCCACGACAAGGTGATGGTCTGATGCCACACCCCCTCTGCTCATCACTCACACATACTGCAGGGTCTGCAGACTGTTTTGCTCTGTAGACATGGTTGATCTGATTCTCTCTTGAATGGACAGCTGACATCCACATTGTCTTTTGTATTCTCTGTGGTGTAGCAAGGGGGGCTGGTCCGCCATGGGCAGCACGAGTTTTGGGGGCGGTGGCCTCCCCCCACTCTTACATGTGGCTGTCGTGGGACAGAAAATGCAGGAATCTCCAGGAACACTCTTACATGCTGCCGCCGCAGGGGCCGCCACAGGCATCAAATGGTCTAGCTACGCCACTGTGTTTTCTTTTGTGTGGGAATACACTACCACCTATCATCAGACTGTCCAGGGTTCAGAGATTTGCAAGCCTTTCTCCAGTCTTGTTCGTGTTGCCAAGGCCACGGTATCCTATGACTTCTTTGTACCTGGTGTTGTCGCTTCCAGTCTTGGTATTGAGGTCCCCAATCAGTATGGTGATGTCTCTCTCAGGGCATTTCTCCAGGATGGACTGGAGTCTGTTGTAAAACAGTTTTTTCCCTCTTATTCACCGTGACCTGTAGCTGGATAGCATTGGCTAATGTTCATGTTAACCCTCTTTTTCTTTGTAGGGAAGGTCGCTGTGATGATTCTGGAACCGTGGGCTTCCCATTCAATCGGAGCTCGATTGGTTGCTGGTGATAGCATTAGTGCTACTTCCTGAGTGTGTGTGGCGTTCTCTTCCTCATGTCTACAATACATCAGTATTCCTCCTAGACCCAGTCTTTTATGTCCAGACTGTGTCCATCTGGTTTCACTGATTCCAAACAGGGCAAGGTTGTAGTTTTTCATCCCCACTGCCACTTGGGCTGTCCTGTCAGTCTTGTGCATGGTCCCTATGTTCCACGTCGTGATGGTAATGGTCTTGGTCGAAAGCAGGTGGATTTGCTTTGTGGCTTTCAGGCATCTCTGGCTTTTACCACAAGGAGTCATAGATAGATTGCTCTCTCCCCGAGGCTAGAATGTCTTTTGGGTGATGTTTGTGCAGCTAGTATTTGTTTTGCATGGTGGGTGTACCTAGCCTTACGCGCAACTTTGTTTCGCAGTCGGGCTTGGGACGTGCCATGGCAGAGCTACAGATAAGGAATAGAGTAGGCATTCTCCATCAGTACTGTTTATAAAGAGGCTCCTAAAGGTTTTCTTTGAGGGCTCATAGGATGTTTATTGAAGAGAAGGATTGTCAATTCATTTTGAAGTACAGGAGCAACTAAGCCAATCAGATATGTGGTGAAAACTTGTTCCATTATAACTTAGACACATTGAAAACGTTTGTTATCTGTTCTTTTTCTTTCTGCAACTATTTATTTCTAGTCTGGTGATATTACGGTTTGTGTGTATGTATGTATGTGGTGGAGCAATTTAGAGAGACTAGAACAAGCACAAAGACATTGATTGACAGGAGGGATAGCTCGTTTGTGTCTGTTAATTAATTGTGATATAGCGTTCATTTAACAAGGTGCATCTGCAACCCTTTCCTAAATTAGGGTAGTGTTGCAGAGCCCCTGCTGGATAGAAGAATGTTGTTCCATATCCTGGGTACCTAATTACAAAAGACATTCTGCCTTGTTTTCTTTTTTGCAATTCTTAGACTGCAGTTTGATGGTGTCCTGGCTGTGCTGAGGACAATCAGAGATGATAAGTTTGTCTGCAAGATAAGTGAGGGTGCTGGTTGTGATAGCTTTGTAAATGATACAGTTGGTTTTGAAGATGGTGCACGCTGTCAAGTAAAGCCAATGGAGTCCCATTATGATTGGATGACGTGATCATATTTCTTCAGGCCCTGGATGGGACATGCTGTCGCATGTAGGATTCCATTAAGGTGTGCCAATGTGTAGCCTCAAAGGTCATGGAGCATCATTCCAGATTTAGGAGTAGGAGGGCGTGAACAACAGCTCTTAAGTCACTTTCTGTTAAGAACAGTTTCACTTTCTGTAGAAGAGAGAGTTGGTACCAGGTTAGCTTTCGGTTGTATTTGGAAAAGTGTTTTTTGAGGGTGAGATTGGTTTCCAGGATGGATCCAAGTTACTTGGCATTCGGTGAAACTTGGGCTTCCAAGCCATCAAGGTTCATACCATTGAGCTAGGTTTGTACTGTTTCTTGTTTCTTGGTAAATAAGAGGAATTCTGTCTTGATTGGTCTGAACTCCAGGTAGACACTGGAAATCCAGGTCTGAATACTGTGCAGGCAGTGTTTGAAGCACTGAATGTCTGAAGCAGAGGTGACTTTCAAGAAGAGTTGTGCATTATCAGCATATAAGTGGGTTTTGATGCTATTATCCGTGAGTATAGCAACAAGTCGGAGGAGAACCAGTGAAGGGCATTGCAGCGAATTCCATTCAAGACTCCAAGGTGCATATGAGGGTTGGATGTTGATTATGTCAAAGGCAGGCAAGAAGTCCAGCATCAGAAGGCGGGGGTAATCTTAATCTGGGATCAGAAATGCATCATCTATGATGTGTAAATTAAGGTTATTTGTGCTGCAGCATGATCTGAAGCCAGAATGTTAGCCATGCAGGAGATGGGTAGCATTAATGTGATCTTGAAATTGAACAAAAACTGATTTTTCAATGATCGTGCAATGAACAGTAAGTGAGTTATGGGCCAGTAGTTGGTGAGATCATCTAATTTTAATTTTCCTTAGAAATGGGAGGATCTGACATGTCTTGAGAGCTTCTGGGAAGAGGCCGTGAGTAAAGGAGGCATTGACAAACGTGACTAGGGGAAGATAGTGCCCCTAGAGAGAACTTTGATGCACAATGCACTTTCACCAATGCTTAAACCATAACAATTGTATAGTTAATTTCAGTTCTGTTCATGATTTGTCACTGGAAGAATTATATTTCAAAATGCCTTTTAAAGTTCTATGTGATATTGGTATCTTAAAACAAACTCAAGTTTCCTGTGTCGGATGGGTGAATAATTTGGTTTGGTAAGGAGGAGGGAAAGCACAATACTGCTCCCCAATGAATTAATCCATATGCCAAAGATCAATATGAAAACTGTGGGTCACTTGTTTGAGAACCCAGAGGGGCAAAGATAGGACTTCATCTATAATCTATAAGTGAAATGAGTACCTCTGTACATTTCTAAAGATTTTAAAGAGGTAGAGAAGCAGCATAGGGTTCGACATGGCCCAAGCACTAGTGCAGAACATGGTGCAAACCACATTTGTGCCTATTCGCCCAATTACTGATTATGAACTCAATGCAAATTTTTCTTGCTGCCATTTGCAAATGCTTTTACCACCAGCTTTTCAATAGTGGTAAGTGCGGACACACAGTGCAAAAATGTGGCCATAACCATAGTAACCTTGCTTGACCATGTTGATCTCCATTTTTGCCACCAGCTTGTAAATCAGTTGAAAAAAACACCTAACACAGTAACACAATACATAAATAATAATACATAACACAATAGTACAATAAAAAACACAATGTTATTTCCCGAGTGTGTTATTGCATCTGAAATTTACACAGAATACTGATAACCCCATAAACCAATAACTACCTTGACAAGGTTGAATTAAGGGTCTGTTAAGTTCCTTTGCACACATGGACAACTTGCCCTCCTTCTGTCCCTCACCATCCCCTCCCTTCTGTGGCATCCCCACCCTTGCTCTTTCCAACTTTCTTCTCTTGTTTGCCGCTCTCTACCTCCGTGCTCTCTTCTTCTACACATCCATACTTCTTTCCCACCAATCTTCTTGCTAGTCCGGTATAACTTTCTTTTTTCCTCATCTTTTTTGTTCCGGTCCTCGTTCAATGTACCACCTTCATGTCTCTGTTGCTGTTACTATGATGCAGATTGATACCTCCCGATGTCCATGCTATATACAAAGCTGTTAAATAAATACATTCAAGATTGCATATAAAGAAAAAAACTCTTCACAAACAATTAAAATTGAGTCGTTTTATGTAAAGAATGCCGCAAAGCTTTTGAAGTTGCATGCTTCCAATTTCAAAGCCAGTAGAAGCAAGCTATAGCGGAACAATGGTGGAATGGCTCTAACAAAGGACTATAGAGATAAAGTAAATTAATGAAAAGGACACAGAGCGTTAGCAGATAAGAGAATGAAAGCAAAACAGAATGGTATGGTAAGAGAGGCAGATAAAGACAATGGTAGAGGGGTGGAGAAGCACTGAGAGGTCCCTATTGGGGAAGGGGGTGGACCCTAAGCTCACAGGAGGTTAGACCAACAAATAATTGTAAGTAAGGAAAGAGAAATACCTCACGTAATTATCACTAATGTTACTGCGTCAAGATAATAAATCAGTTGATCATCAAATAGTTTCCGTACGTCAGTCTTCAAAAGCAATATTTTGGTAGTATATCATGATATGCTTCAACATGGAAATCATATACATAATACAAATTATACAAGAACAACTATGACACAAAACAACAAGTTGTGATCTAACAAGTTATGAGTGATGAAATATGTGGAGTTGCGTGCAGTTCATGACCAGGCTGCAGACTACATCTATTTCAATAAACTAACTGGTAATTTTCAGTGGTTGTTCGTTTTTTAAATGTTAGTTCCTATCTCTTTTCAGCACATAGCTATCATGTTGCTGTAACCCTTGCTTTTATCAGTGAATTTCAATGTTGTTTATGTAAGCTAAAATCTTATTACCACGCCTAACTATAAGGTCACTTTCACCTTTTTTTACAGTGGATTTTTGTGTTTTTTTAATCATGTTCAAAGATGAACATACACCCAACTCCTCAAGCCACCTGTGCCCAATCCCCCCATGTACAGCATTCCGCTGTATGCAGTAGGGGTTTGGGAGCAGGGCCTGGCCTCTGGATAGGCCCTGCACCCACCCCCCTACAGGTGACCAACCCTCATGGCCTTCATCCATGTACAGCTGGGGTAGGGCGCATGGCCTTGCCTCTGGCCAGGCCTGCCACCAACCCGCTGCAAGCCCCAAGTACCCCACCTGTGCCTAGCCTTCAGCCCTTTAGAGTATTTTTTGGCCTGGGCTAACACACTTCAAATAGCCAAACCCCACTATGCATGACCTACAACCTGCACAGTGGTGGTTGGCTACTGAGTCTGGTCTATGCCAGGTCCTTCTATTTTTCTGCAGTTCCGCACTTGAGGGCCTGCTGGGCACAATACTGGGTGCTGGTACCGCTGCTCTGGGGTACTACAGTCTGGCCACTGGCCACGCCCTCTGCAGAACTTCTTGTGGGCACCCAACCCCCCCCCCGTGCCAAACCTTCAGCAGGGTCCTACGCTCATCCACCTGCAGGCATCCAATTTCTGTACATGACTTTAGGCTGTGGACAAGATGGTTGGGCACAGGGCCTTGCCAGAGGCCAGTCTTCTGAATTCAAGTGCTGGTGAGTGCCCAACCTTTTCTCTGCAAGATCTTCATCCTTGTGCAGTGGAAAGTTGGAATCAGAGCCTGGCCACAGCCCAGAATCTGCTCCCAACTCCTCAGGAATGCCCAGCCTCAAGTTGGTGGCCAACCCCTACTGCACACAGTCTTTGGTGACCAACCCTATATGGGTGCCCTGACCTCTACCTGTGCACAACCTTCAGTCATGTGCCTGGGCCTTGTCACCCCTCCCATTCAATTTTTTCCTGGCCCATGTGATAGGATCCCTGGGGCCAATAACGGCTCAGGGAGGGCAGGTCATTCAACCCCTCTCCTTTTATTTAAATACTGGCCCCAGGAGATGGGGTCTCAGGGGTCTTAACAGGCTCATGGAAGGGGACGTGCACCCCTGTCCCTTTTTTAAAATAATGGCACAGGGGGGAAAGAGGTCCTCAGGGACTGGGGGATGAGGGGTCCAGGGCCCAAGAGAGGCTCATGGGCCCAACTCATGCCTCCCTCCCCAAATATTTTACATCAAGACCTCGGAGCCCTGGTGTATCCCGGTGGTCTAATGGTGGAAAATAAAAAGAACGTTGCCCGGCATTTTTTTTTTATTTTGTCCCTAAGGGGTGTCCCTCTGGGACCAGCCCACAAGGGCTATGGGGGCATATCCCTACCCTGCCCCCTTATATTTTTGTACTTAAATAAACTCAAGACAGGGGACTAAGGGCCAGATGTAGAAAAAATTACAAATTGTGAGTTCCAAATTGCATTTCTTACAGAATCGCAGTTTGAAAATCGTAATGCTTAATGTACTAAGGGTTTATTTTCAACATAGTGATTCATAGTGGGGTCTTAAATCAACCTATCTCATGAATATTAATGAGGCAGGTCTTATTTTGTGAACAAGTTGGAATCACATCAATCACAGCGATGGTGGCCTGCTGGTGCTAGCAGACCATTTTGTCGGTGATTGCTTATAATAATGTAAATTAAAAAAAAAATGTAGCCTGTTTCCCTTAAAGGAAAATGGGATGTATTAAAAAAAAAAAAAAAAAATCACTTTTAAGTTTCGACTTACGAGTAGGCAGTGGTCCATAGGACCACTGCAGTACTTAAAAAAATATTTTTGTATACATTCTAAAAGGGGAAAGGATCCCCCGTGGATCCCTTTCCATTGCAAATGGGTTACTACCTCCTTTGAGGTGTTGGTAAAATATTAACATTTTGTGACTGGAATTTAGTTGCAAAATATTAATACCTATCACTTCAAATCATCATTTGGAAGGGACGCCATAATACTTCCCTTCCAAATACTGATTCCCAAACCTAAATTGTGATTCTGTAACAGGTGAGTCCTGTAATTGCTGCCTGCAACATTTTTTTATTATGTCATGGACAGCCAATCAGAGTGCTTGCTGCCATGGGAGTGCACACCTGGGGAAGTGATGTGGTCCAAGGGAAAAAAGCCCCCTAGTCCAATTATATCATTCTATTTTTTGAAGCTCGGTTTGAAGGACACTCGTGATAGTCCCTTGAACCCAACCGTCTAGATAATACAAATATGTTTGTACCTTACATTTTGAAAAAAAATTCTGAACTGATTTACACCAAATCAAACAAGCATTTGCAATGCAATAGGTCTCGCAGTTGTTAAGAGTTTGAGCTATTGGCACTGTAAATGGCAATGCCTTTTATTTATGTGTGGGTTTTTAAAACATAAATAAAAGGCATTGTCATTTACAATGCCAATAGCTCAAACTCGTATAAATGCGAGACCTATTGCATTGCAAATGCTTGTTTCAGCCTTTGTGGGAGGGAGTGTTAAATCATGGTGTGTAAACTGATGCCCAGGCAAGGCAGTGGTGTTTGGGGGAAGTGCTTGCATTAGTCTGGCCTGGTCATATAAGAGAGAGAGAGATTAAAGCTAAGCAGCTAGAGGAACCAAATCCTGAAGTTTGTCAGCATTTGGAAATGGCTTTTTTCTCCCACATCTCGAGGAACTCCTCCTGCTGGCTGCCCGCTGCTGAACCCGGTGTTTGCTGGGGACGCGTGTTTGCTGCAGGCTTCCACCAGCTTCCCAAAGCGTTCCCTCTGGAAAACGGGAAAGGAGATGGGCAGGTAACCGGGATACTGCTGCGGTCGAAACAACGGCAGCTGCTACCTGAAGAGCACGGGCAGACCCCGCAGCAGCCAGCACTGAACATGCAGGGCTCGGCCCAGGCTCTGTTAAGAAACCGGGTGAAGAGCCTCCGGGATATGCCAGGACCAAGCACCCTCACCAACCTGGTGGAATTTTTTTACAGAGATGGCTTCAGTCGCATTCACGAGATTCAGGTAAGGGTGCCGGAGAAAACAATGTTTTAAAGTTGTATTTTCTAATGCGAGTTTGTGGTTCTGCGCTATGTGTCATACATGGGAAACCATTTATGCATAGATAAGTGATGCTTTTTGGAATAGGCACTAGCAAGCCATACAGTAGTGTATTCGGATTCCTGTAGATGATGTAATTTTACCACCCCAAACCCCGCCGATTTACAATTAGAATGGGATGGGCTGTTGACAAACAAATATGTATTTCCAGCTGTCATTCAAGTTCTGCACAAGCTATTGTTTTAGGCTAACCTGCACATAAACCCTACTGTCCACATAATGTTAGGCGGTTTTGTTAAAAATAAATAATTCAGTAAAAACTTACTGGGTTTGTAAATGAAGATGCTGGTGCTAAACGAGACTTTTTCAATAAGGTTGCTAGTATTAAATCATAGAGATTTATTAACCGAGCCTCGGGTTGTTTTAGAAACATACATGGTCCGTGTTGCGGTGAAGGAAAGTATTACTGTGTTATATATCCAATGACGAGTGATTGGATTGGACGCAGTTAACAGCTTATTTCTTGGACGGCGCTTCGTGACTTTCATTGATAGTGAAGAGGTCCCGGGTATTAGGGTCTGGGCATGCTTGAAGTTCATCTGGAAATGTACAAGGGTGCCAACAAGTTACACAGTGCATGCCGTGTACTCAAGATAGTTTGCAGCTGGTATAGTAGAAATTCCATGGCACGTGCCACAACCCATGGAAGTGCATTGATATCTTTTATATGAAGTGTGAAACTTTAGCTGCACACGCTTAAATTAAAAACTTAAATATGTCTTTCACCAAGCCTCTGCCCTTCCCTAAAGTGTTGCGCCTCACCACGCACCTTGTGCCAGTTGTTAATTTTGCAAATGATCTATTTATATAATGTTTGGGTCGCTGAACAGTTAACCGTGTGCGCGAGACGCTACAGGAGCTTGTTACACAAGCAGAGACCCTGGTCCAGGAGGCGTGCCGACTGCACCGCCCGCCTCCAAAGGGGCCGGGTCTGGTCTTTCTGCCTCTGTTGACAAGCTGTGACCAAAGTGACAACTCCGCACTTGTGTGGTCTAACAAGCGCGCACTGAAGCTGACGGAGTGGGAGGGGGAGTGGGGGCGGGCACGCAGGCTGCCAAATGGTGCGATGAATAGTGAAAGCAAACAAGTGGTTGCAGGACTCCAAATGGTGCGCGCGCCCGGACGGGTCACATGCACTGTAGTTGGAGGCCTGCAAAGCCACTGTTTGCACTTCCAAAACGCGCTTACTATAAGTCTCGCCAGAGCCAGCGCTAAAGCGCTGGTCAGGCGAGACCTAAAAAGCACGCTTTGGGGACCACAATTCAGCTTCCTATCGAATTTGGTGTAATTTCATTCAGCAGTTTTTGTGGTAGCGCTGTTCAAAAAAATTCTATGGAAAATGCATGGGCATTTTGAGTTTTGGGACCCTCCGGTTTTTCTGCATAACAGATCAGCTAGAGGCTTTCCATGAAGTAGCTAGTCATAAAAGAGCACTTTTTTGGAAGGTTTTGTGAAAATTTGTGAAATGACGCCAAAGTTATTAGCACACCAATAAAGGCATTACTTATGGAAATGCAGACCTAACTATCACTACCCAGTAGCAACCGTCATCACTATATATATATATATGTATAAATGCACTTTTTGGGGAAAATGTAATGGCGATTTGTCAGATGACACTAAAGATATAAGCAAGTCAAAAAAACGCTTTTCCTATGGAAACTAGATCCTTACTATAACTACCTACTGGTGACCGCTAGTAGGTAATATATATATATATATATATAAAATATAATTGATGTAAATAAATATATATATATATATATATATATATATATATATTTATATATATATATATAAAATGCTGCTCCTCGCTTCACACAAAGTCTCTCAAGCAAAGCAGACGCGGACCAATAATTGCGTGCTTAAAGTGCTGGTTTAATGTCGGCCATTATGCGTTTCCGTCCAGAAAGGACCTTGATCACATATATATATGTGACTAAGGCTCTGCTGATTTGAATCGTTATGACGGCAAACCCAACGAAATAAAATATGCACTTCAACGAAGGTCCGTGTCCGCTTGTGATTTTGGAACTGTGACGCCCATCGTCTTCCTTGTGCACCAGCGGTAATTGGATATATATATATATATATATATATATATATATATATATATATATATATATATATATATATATATATATATATATATATATATATATATATATATACATGTATATATATATAATCTACACACACAAGGTTGCCCTTTGATTAGGAATGCCAACACAGTTGAAGGTAAGTTCCTTACTTTATTGCAGGTCGGGGCAAACAGAGCATTTACTCCTCCATATAGCGCCAAACGTTTCGGGCCATCATGCCCTTACTCACTGGCTTTGAACACACCTGCTGCTGCTGAGTCAAACTTTAAACCTCATGCCCCGCCCTGATGAGACCTCAAAATGTTTCCTGGGAGAGGTAGTTCGTGCATTTACTGAAATAGTTGCTGCAGTCATGTTGTGTGCAATAATTTCTTTCCCCAAGTGGGTTACATGGAGGAAAGCGACAGTGTCCCTCCAATAACACCCCTGCAACACCGGTCCTTCAACTCCACATGGCTCCCAAAGTATGAGAGCCGCAGTCCGCAGAATACGCGGCGGGGCTTTCCCACGACGAAGGCATCGCCGTAATTAGCATACACACACAAGGTTGCCCTTTGATTAGGAATGCCAACACAGTTGAAGGTAAGTTCCTTACTTTATTGCAGGTCGGGGCAAACAGAGCATTTACTCCTCCATATAGCGCCAAACGTTTCGGGCCATCATGCCCTTACTCACTGGCTTTGAACACACCTGCTGCTGCTGAGCCAAACTTTAAACCTCATGCCCCGCCCTGATGGGACCTCAAAATGTTTCCTGGGAGAGGTAGTTCGTGCATTTACTGAAATAGTTGCTGCAGTCATGTTGTGTGCAATAATTTCTTTCCCCAAGTGGGTTACATGGAGGAAAGCGACAGTGTCCCTCCAATAACACCCCTGCAACACCGGTCCTTCAACTCCACATGGCTCCCAAAGTATGAGAGCCGCAGTCCGCAGAATACGCGGCGGGGCTTTCCCACGACGAAGGCATCGCCGTAATTAGCATACACACACAAGGTTGCCCTTTGATTAGGAATGCCAACACAGTTGAAGGTAAGCTCCTTACTTTATTGCAGGTCGAGGCAAACAGCGCATTTACTCCTCCATATAGCGCCAAACGTTTCGGGCCATCATGCCCTTGCTCACTGGCTTTGAACACACCTGCTGCTGCTGAGCCAAACTTTAAACCTCATGCCCCGCCCTGATGGGACCTCGAAATGTTTCCTGGGAGAGGTAGTTCGTGCATTTACTGAAATAGTTGCTGCAGTCATGTTGTGTGCAATACTTTCTTTCCCCAAGTGGGTTACACGGAGGAAAGCGACAGTGTCCCTCCAATAACACCCCTGCAACAGCGGTCCTTCAACTCCACATGGCTCCCAAAGTACGAGAGCCGCAGTCCGCAGAATACGCGGCGGGGCTTTCCCACAACGAAGGCATCGCCGTAATTAGCATACACACACAAGGTTGCCCTTTGATTAGGAATGCCAACACAGTTGAAGGTAAGTTCCTTACTTTATTGCAGGTCGGGGCAAACAGCGCATTTACTCCTCCATGTAGCGCCAAACGTTTCGGGCCATCATGCCCTTACTCACTGGCTTTGAACACACCTGCTGCTGCTGAGACACACTTTAAACCTCATGCCCCGCCCTGATGGGACCTCGAAATGTTTCCTGGGAGAGGTAGTTTGTGCATTTACTGAAATAGTTGCTGCAGTCATGTTGTGTGCAATAATTTCTTTCCCCAAGTGGGTTACACGGAGAAAAGCGACAGTGTCCCTCCAATAACACCCCTGCAACAGCTGTCCTTCAACTCCACATGGCTCTATATATATATATATAATCTACTGGCGGTTTTCAGTAGATAGTAATAGTTAGGACCACTTTTCCATAGGAAAAGCATTTTTTCATGTGCTTATAACTTAGGTGTCGTTTGACGAATCTTTACGAAATGTTCGAAAAAGTTTCCCTTTTTTGATCAGCTCCTATCTTGAAAGTTTGGGGGTGATTGGTCAATGGGGGGCTGAGAAAAAAGGGGGTCCCAAAACGTGTTTTCTCAATGCATTTTCCATAGGAAACTTTAGACAAGGCTACAGGTCAAACTGCTGAACGGAATTATGCCAAATTTGGCAGGGAGAAAGAACTTGGTCCAGAAAGCACGCTTTTGTTGAAATGGTGTAAATCCGTTCAGTAGTTTTTGAGATTTTAAAGGAAATATATATATGTATATATCTGGGAGGAGCCTAACTCCCGAGCACAAGCTTGCCTCTCATTGGCTGCTAACTCTTCAAACCAGGAAGTGTCCTCTGATTGGCTGCTAGCACTTCAAACCAGGAAGTGTTAGCAGCCATCTTGTGCTTCGCATCGAGTGAAAATATAAAACAAAGGTGCCGGGGGCAATTTAATATACCGGAGCACTGCCTGTGCGAGATAACCCTTTCATGCTCCCTCTGCCCACATCACCAGCTCCCAGCTATGCCTTGAAAAGGCAGTCTGTCGACTCGCAGCTCTCTACCTTTGCGAGCTAGTACGCTGCTGTGCCTCTTTGCTAGAGGATGCGCCACATTTGGCAGGGAGAAAGGGCGTGGTGCAGAAAGCATGCTTTTGTTTAAATGGGGTAAATCCGTTCAGTAGTTTTTGAAAAATATCATATTGTACAGATATCGAGATTTGAGAATTCTGACATCTGATTGGTTGAGGAATTACGAGCACGAGCTTGCGTCTCATTGGCTGCGAACTGTTGAGACTAGGAAGTGTTGGCAGCCATTTTGTGATTCAGTCCTTCAGATCGAATCTCTCCGTAGTTCTACCTCTGCGAAGCAATACTGAAAATATACCGGAGCTCTGTCTGTGCGAGAATCCCGTTTCACGCTCCCTCTCCCCACATCACCACTTTGCAGCTATGCCTTTAGAAGCCAGTCCGTCGGCTCGCAGCTCTCTACCTTTGCGAGCTAGTACGCTGCTGTGCCTCTACCTCTGCGAGCTAGTACGCTGCTGTTCCTTTGGGAGCGGACGGCTCGTAGTTCTCCCTCTGCGAGTCGAGCCCACGGGCCGCAGCTGTCCCTGTGCGAGCCTGGGTGCGAACTGTTGATATGTCACACTATATGAGCATTGAAAAGCCATTTTGTGATTCAGTCCGTCAGCTCGCATCTGTCCGAGGCAACTCTGAAAACATACCGGAGCTCTGTCTGTGCAAGATACCCCTTTCACGCTGCCTCTCCCCACAACAGAAGGTAACGCATCCTCTTCCCACATCACCAGCATACCCCAACAACCTTCTTGGGCCCGCAAGTCTCCCTCTGCGAACCACCGGTCGGCTCACAGCGCTTCGGGTGCGACTTTTCGGGCCCGCAGATGTATCTGTGAAGCCAAGACTGGAAATATACTGCAGGTCTCTCTCTTCAAGATACCCCCTTCACGCTTCCTCTCCGCACATCACTGTCCCTCAGCTATCCCTTTGGAAGCCCTTCCCTATACCTGTTGGCCCACAGCTTTTCCTCTGCGAGCTGGCCCGCAGCTCTCCCTCTGCAAACTGACGGGCCGCGGCTCACCCTCTACGAGCCAGCCAGTCGGCTCAGAGCTCTTCATCCACGAGCCACCCCGCCGGTTCGCAAGTCTCTGAGAACAGATGCAATAGAGCCAACGGTCATGCAGGTCAGACACCCAACACTTCTCTGACACCCACCACCAGTAGCACCTTGTCCGCCAGCCCCCTCACCCCCACAAACAAATGTGACAGTCACTTTAGGGAAACTGGAACGTAAAAAATTGGTTAATGTTGTACAATTATTAATAAGAAGATGCTTGTGAGGTTGGACAAATGAAAATCTTAGTCATGTATGGATTTACATATAAAACATTTTATTTAAACAAAAGAACAAAATAAAAGTAGGAATGATGGAGCAGGGTTTTTACTGTACAAGGAGGCTTCGCAGTGCCTGTGACCTTGCTCCTCTGATGGAAATGAAAAGTCATGACCATGACGACACATCTGGGAGAACTGCTAGAAAAGAATATTGAACTCTTGAACTGTCAATCCCACAACTGAGATACATCTAATCTGGGAAAACATCCGTGAAAGTATTGAATAAATTATGGACATTATATTTTCTATTCATCGTTTGAGACAGACAATAGCTGAGAACTTTTGCTCTGGTTACTGTTTAAACGTTCTGTGTGAGAGAAGTGTATATGATAGCAAAGGTTATCTGTGAAACTCTGGTCTTAAGTCCCAGGGAACCGTAAGGTATTCCGTTAAAGCTTACCGCTGGAGAAGTAATAGGTATTCTCGGAGCTTGTTAATTAATTAATTAGTGGTGGGTTACTGTCGTCAGTGGATAAGTAATTTTTCCCTGATTGCCAAACCATTGATTAAATTAACCAAAAGTGATGTGAAAGATCCATTAGAACTTAACCCAGAAGAAATGGCAGCCTTTAAAGAATTGAAGAACAGGCTGTGTGAAGCTCCTGCCTTAGGAATGCCTGATTATGAGAAAGAATTTGAGCTGTACTGTAGCGAGAGAAATGGATGTGCACTATCAGTGTTAATCCAGAAACATGGACGTCTGAGAAGGCCAATTGCCTATTTCTCAGCAACACTTGATCCAGTAGCAGTGGGTTTACCAGGTTGCCTGAAAGCAGTAGCTGCTACCTGTAAAAGTCTGGAACAAAGTGAGGGAATCATAATGGGATACCCTGTACGGGTATACGTACCTCATGATGTGGCTATCCTTTTAACAAGGAGCCGGACCCAGTTCATGTCTCATAGTCGGCTGACTAAATATGAGAAAGTCATTCTTGGTGCAACAAATGTAAGTCTGGAGAGATGTGTGAATGTGAATCCAGCGACACTGTTGCCTGATGCTGAATGTGTGGGAGTGAGAAATTAAGCTGATCATGACTGCCTAGATGTGCTTGATTACTGTACAAAACCAAGACCTGATATAAGAGATCTACCACTACCTGAGAGTGATCATGTGTTGTTTGTGGATGGATCATGCTTGAGAACGGATGAAGGAACCTTGAGTGCTGCATATGCTGTGTGTATGGTTTCAGGAGTTGTGGAAGCATCACCTTTGAAAGGAGTTAAATCCGCTCAGGTGGCAGAATTGGTGGCATTGACAAAAGCCTGCAAAATTGGAAGAAATGTGAGAGTGACTGTGATGACTGACAGCCAGTATGGCTTTGGAGTTGTCCATGACTTTGGCCAGCTATGGCTACAGAGAGGTTTCCTGACCTCAAGTGGAACTCCCATAAAGAATGCTGAAGTGGTGGGAAAGCTGCTAGAGGCGATACAGCTGCCTAAAGAACTAGCAGTAGTAAAATGTGCTGCTCATGGTCAGGGTGATGATTTTGTCACTGTTGGCAATAAATTTGCTAATGACATAGCACAATATTGTGCCAGAAACAATCATTCCATCAATCGGTGTAAAGAGAAGGAAATGTCTCCTTGTTCATTAATGTTTACTAATGAAGTAGGGACCCGGGAGGAGGTAAAACAACTGCAGGATGAGGCAGAAGACGATGAAATGAGAGATTGGGTGAAGGCAGGTTGTGCACCTAGAGAAAAAGATCATGTGTGGGTCTATAGGGATGGAAGACCAGTCATGCCAAACAGCATGCTATCAACAATGGTAAGGATGTATCATGGCCAAGGACACTTGGGGAGGGATGCTATGATAAGAGCTTTTAAACAAACCTGGTACAGTCCAAAGTTTAGACTGATAGCAGAAAGTCTCTGCCAGAGATGTCTGATATGTCAGCAGTTCAATCCTGGAAAGAAGACAGTGGTGAGCCTAGGAACAACAGGCAGGGAAGGAGGACCCTTCACAAGAATGCAGATAGACTTCATTGAAATGGCCCCAGTCAACAGGTTAAGGTATGTCCTGGTGGTAGTCTGTCTATTCTCAAGGTGGGTGGAGGCATACCCAACAAGAAGAAATGATGGGATAACAGTGGCCAAATTACTGTTAAGAGAATTCATCCCAAGGTACGGGTTTCCAGTAACCATTGAATCAGACAGAGGAGGACATTTTTATAATGAAATCATGGGTCTGATCTGTGAAGCATTGAGTGTACAGCAGAAATTGCATTGTGCCTATCGACCAGAGGCTTCTGGGGTTGTTGAGCAAATGAACGGTACTATCAAAAATCGAATTGGCAAAATGTGCTTAGCCACAGGAATGAAATGGGCCGATGTCTTGCCTCTAGTCCTGATGACCATTAGGTCTACTCCAGACAGAACAACAGGTTTGAGTCCACATGAAATTATCATGGGACGTGCTATGAGGCATGCATATGTACCTGTGAACAAGCTGATGACTATAAGTGATGACATGATTTTGGATTACTGCAAAGGCCTGGCTGACGCAGTTCATTCTGTGTTTCACCAAGTTGGAGAAGACGCCACCACACTTGAAAAGAAACCAGCCCATGATCTAAGCCCAGGGGACTGGGTAAGGATAAAAGTCCACAGAAGAAGAAATTGTCTGGTTCCAAGATGGGGAAGGCCAAGACAGGTCATTCTGACCACAACGACTGCTGTAAAGTGTACTGGGGTTAAAAATTGGATACATGCAAGTCACACTCTGAGAGTTCCAAATCCCAGAGATGGTACTGGAAAAGAATACTTTGAAGAATCAGATTCCAGTGATGATGCAGACAGTGAAGCAGTAAGAAGAAAAAAGAATCCTGAAAGTGGGGAAAGTGAGACAAGAGAAATTGTCATCCCGCCAGAAGAGGTTCTGAAGAGAACAGTGCAAACTGCAGAAGCGAGTTCAGACTCAGAAGAATTGCCTGAGGTTCCAATTGACAGTGCCCAACACAAAAAGGAAGAAAGAAAAGAAAAGAACATTCCAACAGGAGAGATATCTGAATCACATGAGGAGATTGGACAAGTTCCACCTGAGATAAATATTGAAGAAAAAGGGACAGACACAGACAGAGAGGGACAGATTGTGGAAAAACCCCGAGGAGGTGTAGGGAACATCCACAACAAGCTAGGTGAAGGGACAAGCAGACAGCAAGAAGATTGCGTGTCGGAGACCCGAGGAGTGACAGAAATAGGGAAAACTCAAGTGGTGGAGAAAGAAACTGTTGGAGAAAAGGAAGTTGTTGGAGAAAAGAAAGCTGTTAATGAACCAGAAGCAACTGAAACAGAGTCTGATGAAAGTGACAATGAGATTCGTGAAGGATGAGTTCTGAGAAAGAGAACTTGGCTTGGAGAAAGAAACAATAAAGAAGGAAAGCAAAAGAGAAATGCTAAAGGAGATCTTTGGCCAAATAAGATTAAGAGACTAAGGTATAGACTGACACGAGTTAACTCTTCGAAAGCTGAACAAGTGAACGAAGAGTCGAGTCAAAATCCAACCAAAGAGGAAGAAACAAAGATACCTGAGAGAACCAAAAGAATAAGAAAACCAAACCAGAGGTACAAGTCACCGGAATGGACGTATGTGGCAGTGCCTGAAGAAGGAGAAGAGGCGGACAGCCAAGGAAGTCCAGAGGAGGCTTTACTGAAGGAGGTTGCTGAAGAAGAAGCTGTGGGAATCCTGAGAGTTATCTTGTCCGATATTGGAGAAGAGACGGATGTTCAGGACTTGATACAGTTTCATGATGATGAAGAAACAGTGAAAAGTGATGAAAATCCAAATTGAGTGAATCCAAGGAAAATCACTTGGAGAAGAGGAAAGAGAAGTAATACTAAAATTAGTAGATCTAATAGTCTGGTGGGTACTTGCTGCCCTTAAAAGTTCAGTAGAGGAGTAGAAGAGGCTAAGTCAAATGACACGGTCAAAATTAACAAGATGGCTAACACTGAGAATAAAAGTAGATGTACCTTTCTGAAAAGATGGTGCAAAATGTGCTGCTGTTGTACAGGTTTATTAATGCTGTTGTGGAGCGTACTTGCTCTACTGATTTCATTTAGAGTCACTATAGACACTTTAGAAGGTCATACTGAGAACAAGACTAATATAGGGAAGAATCCATTAAAGGTAGTTCCAACTAGAACTAGTAATGTACATATACATAAAGATAGGTCAATTAACGATTTTTCTAGCAATGTTTTTTCAAAATTGTTGTATGAATACGTAAAGACAATGGAAGTAAGGGATTGCTACGTCTGCATGCAATTGCCTGCCTCTGTTTCGGAAGGAGTGACTTATCATCATCTTCCGGCTACGTATGGAATTTCCTGTAGTGTTTTGATTAGCATATTTTACCAGTTAGGGAGATTAGATTATAATATGTCTAATGTAGATAATATTCTTGGGCAGTTGCCTATGAATAAATAACTGAATCCTGCAAAGGAAGCTAACACTTTAGGTGAGATTTTTTTAGAAACCAAAGAATTAACCTTAGAATATGTTTTTAGAAACAATTTAACTTGTAGTTTGAAAGGAGAAGAGATAAATTTCCTAGACATGATCGAAAGAAGAAGGTTGAACATGCACAAGAAAGCAGAAGGGCATAAAATGAGTGATACAATGTGGGATATTGAAAAAGAAAAAGAATTAAAAGATGGAACCAGTCCAACTATGGCTATAGATGCCCCACAGAAAGGGAAATTGTGCATTACCAGGAAGAGGTCCCAATATGATTATTATTTCATAGGGACTAGTGAGTGCCATGATACATACTTTATTGCAACCGGATGGGGATTTAGAGGAGGAGAAGATCCAGTCTTTCCGGGAGTGTATTATATTTGTGGGAATAAAGTTTATTACCATTGGCCTGACCATTGGTTTGGTACATGTTATGTTGGCCTGGTCTTTCCAAAGATTTTTCACATGGATAGAGTAGATGATGCTGAACATTCTAACACATTAACACGTTATAAAAGAGAAACCTGGAGAGAAATTGTAGGAGATATTTTTGGAGCTTTAATTCCAGCAGTGGGAATTTCTTTGAATGCATTTGGCATTCGGAAGCTGTCAACAGTGGTAGATCGCTTGTCAACAAGCACCGCTGGAGGCTTTCTTTTGGTTAATACAGAAATGGTTGCTTTGCGCGCTATGGCAATGCAAAATCGACTTGCCCTTGATATTCTTTTGGCAAAAGAGGGTGGAGTCTGTGGAATGCTGAAAGTTCAACATTGTTGCACTTACATTCCTGACGAAAGTAAAGATCTAAAAGTTTACATCAAAAATATTACTGATTTACATGAAGAATTAGTACCACTGGAAGCTGAAAGTATCTGGACTAAAATGGCTAACAAGATGATTGCTATTAAGAATTTTGTAGCTAAGATAGGTAGTACCATATTTGGGAAAATATTATTTCCTTTAACTTGTGTAATAGTTGCATTATTGATCCTTAGATTAGGATGTATGTGTTGTAGATATAGAAGAAATAAAAAGAAAATCACAAAAGAAAATGTTACAAAAAGACAAAAGAAATCAGAAAGAGATCCACAAGAAATAGAACTAGAAGAATTAAGAGAAAGCATGTATATTGAAACGACAAAGAACAAGAAGATATTTCAAATTTTTCAAAAGGGGAACCTAAATTGATTTTTGGGGTTTTGATTTTTGTGGTGATTATATATCACCAAAGGGGGAATTGATGGAGCAGGGTTTTTACTCTAAAACCAAATATCTGTTTCATTTTCGCATGTTGTAACTAAAAGTACTATTGACTAAGTATTAATGACTTAAAAGTTTGTCGAATGTTTACTAATCAACCTTATTAACAAAAGAATTACACGTGGGAATGCTATTGCATGGCTAAATAACAAGTGAACTAAGTTTGTGAGCAAACTGACAGAAAATGATGGTGCTTATGTGATGTTATGGTGTTTTGCGCTTATAATTAATATGCATTAATAGCTTCTGATGTCGCAAATGGCTAGATAAATACACACACATAAGGGTATTAGCAGGGGAATAACACTGTCTAATCATTTCTATGCAGTAATTATGTTTTGTGTTTCTTTACTCTTAAGTTGACAATTGTGGCCTACTGAAAAATGGCCACCTCCTGCAGCCTGCAGTCGAGTAAATGACATAATGGAAAATTTGCAAGAAGGCTTCGCGTTGCCTGTGACCTTGCTCCTCTGATGAAAATGAAAAGTCATGACCATGACGACACATCTGGGAGAACTGCCAGAAAAGAATATTGAACTCTTGAACTGTCAATCCCACAACTGAGATACATCTAATCTGGGAAAACATCCGTGAAAGTATCGAATAAATTATGGACATTATATTTTCTATTCATCGTTTGAGACAGACAATAGCTGAGAACTTTTGCTCATGTTGCAAGACGACATTATTTCCGCCATTCATCCGTTCTGAATAAAGAAATGATACTTTTTAGAATGCAATTTTTAGTATAAAAGTAAATAGACTAGAGAGGTCTAGAGCCACTTCTTTTCGAGCTGATGATCAGAGGTCCCGACGCTGACGGAGAGGACAGAGACTCCACATGACTGATAGAACTTTGCATTTTCTTGCTGAGGACCGGTTCTGACTTAGGATCTGACATTTAGCCAGAATAGGTAAATATGAAAGAAATGGTTTTGCATTTAATTGGCTTTTCTTGCAATTTTAGATAAACAAATTTCCTGTCTGAATTACTGTCTCTGGTGATTATTTCTGGTCATGTTTATTGATATTATTGTGTATTCTTTGATATGTATTTTGTTAGAGCCACAAGCAACTAGCTGGTCGCATTGACCTCAAAGTATAGGCAGATTAGATAGAGCACATGTAGAAGGTGTTTTCTCCTTTACCAGGCACGGATAGTGTGATTTAGGGTGAATGTTGGTGTACTGGGCCCCACCAGCGTGTGATGTATGTGTGCGAGTGTGACTGTGAAATTGTTCCGTCCGTGGAAGTAGAGGGGATTCGGAAGCTCTGATCTGCACCAGGAACAGGTATGGTGGGTCATCTCTCGACAATTTGTGAATCACAGCCTGCAAGACAAAAAGAAAGATAAGATGGTGCATCATGCGTCCAGCAAAGGAGAGAGAGAGAGAAAGAGTGAGAGAGAGGAAGAGAGAGAGAAAGAAAGAGTGAGAGAGAGAGAGAGAGAGGAAGACAGAGAAAGAGAAAGAGAAAGAGTGAGAGAGAAAGAGAGAAAGAGTGAGATACAAGGAAGAGAGAAAGAGAGAAACAGTGTGAGAGAGAGAAAGAGAGAGAGAGAAAGAGTGAGAGAGAGAAAGAAAGAATGAGAGAGAGAGGAAGAGAAAGAGAAAGAGAGAAAGTGTTAGAAAGGAAGGGTTAGAGAATAAGAGAGAGAAAGAGTGTGAGTGACAGAAAGGAAGAGATGGAGAGGGAGAGTAAGTGTTGACACTGTGGAGAAAATCTTCACAGCTCACCTTTCTGCCACTGGTGTGTCTCCAACCACGTGCCGGGATATAATGCAGCCCTCAAGTTTAGTCATCTGAAACATAGTATAGAAACAGTGATGGCATAGTACATACAACCAGAATCAACAAAGCCAGTGTACAATAATTCAAAACAAAGGGCACTCTAGTTAATGCAATACATTAATCACAAGAGCACAGAGCCACAGATTCCTTATGAACCGTTTATGTTCAGGGAAAGCAAGTTTGGCCACTATGGAACAATACCCAGTGGGTATAAAAAAGCCCTCACTCGCCAACCTGGTTGGTGACATGCTTCATCATTGGGCTTCCACTGGGACGACCGAATGTCATCCCAGTGTGCTGCGACGCCAGGTTACTGCGGAGCAGGGTTTGTTGTGTGGGGAAAGTGAATTTAAAATATCCAATCAAGTCAAAAAGAAACTTTAATAATTTTGCTTAATTGGAAAGGAGTAAAAAGGAGTGAGGGTCAAAAAAATAAAAGACCTGGTTCACTCCGTGGCGGTCAACATGTTTCTGCCTCTAGGAGTGTTAATCGGGCATTCTTCAGGACCAGAGGGGGATGTGCGTAGCCCCGGTGGTGTGAACACACTAAGGTCCACCCTACCGTGGGCTGTTTGTGTGAAAATCAAAAAAACACTGAATAGTGTAAACTCCGCCAGATAAATTAATTAATTATGAGGAGAGGAACGAGTTTACTCTGATGATACAAAGAGACAAACAAACAGAAAGACAAAACATAAAGAGAGGTATCAATGTTTGTCACAAAAATCGTGCTCTACAAATCAGGAGTTAAGAACTGATGTGCTCGAAGGACAAGTGAGTGCCTCTAGATCTACCTCAGGTGCCAAAAATGTGAGAAGCTGTGCACCTAGGTATAGTCAAATATCGGTGTGAAGATAACAGGACGTTATCCTATCAAAGGTGACTAGTAGTCAAATCTCGGAACGCACGTGAAATGTAACAGTGACACTCAAATGCGGAGAATTCGGGCTAGGGACTAATAAAACTGCCCGCGATGCTCAGTATGCACAAAAAAGGAACGGATCTTACAGAGAGGCCAGTCCGTTAGAAGCCTCATGGATCCCGGGAGGGGGGTGGGAGCGAAATGGCACACCCTGCATCAGGAAGAAATGAAAAGAAAACGGAGTTCGTGTGAATATCACGAACGGAGGAGAAAGCGAAGGCTCGCTTACCTTGTTGGGCGAGGAGCGGATAATATTACTTACGCCCTTGCTGCTCTTCACCCGTGAAGTGCCTACACAGCCTCTTGCTGCCGGGTCCGGATAGTAGAGATCCGGGGCCGGAGGAGTGCATATAAAGGCCACTCGGCGTGTCCCTAGTCAGGCTCTCTAAGAGAGCTTCTACCAGATTGGGTAGAAAGCTCTTACTCGAACGCTGTTTGGCCTAGAAAGAGCCAATCGGTGCGAAGATACTGAAAGACAAGGTTGTTCGTTGCGCTAGGCAACGCTTAACAACGAAGGGGGAAAAAAAGAGGTTTTACAAAACTTTAATGGCACGAAACCCTGGGAGCATTAACAAACCAACACAGAGCACACGTGAAGTGTGCATCAGGGCCTGGAGAAAAGCGAGTGTAAGGTACTGCTAGAAGGGACTGTAAGGCAGACTCGTGCACTGGGTCAAGGAGACCTGGCTTGTCTGCAGTTAGGGCATGAATAGACCAAAGTCACCATAGCTGGAAAAGACCCAAAATCGGACAACCAGCCTGGGTGTCAGGAGTTCCTAATGTCCAGAAGAATTAACGTTACAGCAGGGAAGATGAAATAAACCCAACGACTAGTTAGAGTCAAAAAGAAGTGGTATCAGGGGATTCATTTGAAAATGGTAATAATCAAATAGGCTGAGAGTGTTCAAAGGATATTGACCCAAGGGACATTGTCATTCAACCCATGGAGGTTAGTCCCCAGACGGTAGACCCACCTCTGTTCCCTTTCAAAAAGTACTTTAGGGATGTTTCTACCACTTGAGATCTCTTCTATCACTGTCCACCTTAAGTCGTTGGTTGTGTGGTTGACAGAAAGAAAGTGTTCACTCATTTTGGTAGTTGTGCGTTTGCACCTAACGTTGCTCCGGTGTTCGCATATCCGGAGTCTGACCTTCCTCGTCGTCATCCCCACGTATCGTAAACCGCAGGGGCATGTAATGAGGTAAACCACATTCGTAGTGTTACAATTCGTGTGGCCTCTTTGGGTCCAGGTCTTGTTGGGTTCAAGGTTGAGGGTTTTGGTATGTGAGGTCAGATGGCATACACTGCAGTCAGAACAGGGAAAATGCCCAGTGATCTTGGGGAGGCCCCAAGCTTCCGTTATAGATCTTTGTGGGGTCTCTCGTGGCATCAGTGGTCGTGTGTGTACCAGATTGTTGCGGAGGCTTTGTGCGCGTTTGAATGAAAAGAGTGGTTTTTCCCAGTTGCGATTAGCGCTGTTGATTATACCCCAATGTTTATTGATAGTCTTTTTAAGTTGGTTAGAAAGGGTACAGTAGGTGGTGACACAGGTAAGTGGGATATACGCAGTATCCTTTGGGTAGTCAGTTAAGAGTACATCCCTTGGTTGATTCCTCGCACGTTTGTAACTTCTGGAAAGGAGGGGGGACGGATACCCTCTCATTCTCAGTTTAGTTGTTAAATCCTGAGATTGGCTCTTGAAATCGCTCAAGGTGGTGCAATTTCGTCGTAGGCGGAGGTATTGTCCGTAGGGTAAATTTTCCCTCAGGGTACGCGGGTGAAAACTGGTAAACTCGAGGAGATTGTTCCTCGAGGTTGGCTTGTAATAGGTCCTAGTTTGAAAGGACCCTCGTACCTTAGTTATCACCACATCAAGAAATACCACCTCAGATTCGTCATATGTATGCGAGGAATCAACCAAGGGCTGTACTCTTAACTGACTACCCAAAGGATACTGCGTCTATCCCACTTACCTGTGTCACCACCTACTGTACCCTTTCTAACCAACTTATAAAGACTATCAATAAACATTGGGGTATAATCAACAGCGCTAATCGCAACTGGGAAAAACCACTCTTTTCATTCAAACGCGCACAAAGCCTCCGCAACAATCTGGTACACACACGACCACTGATGCCACGAGAGACCCCACAAAGATCTATAACGGAAGCTTGGGGCCTCCCCAAGATCACTGGGCATTTTCCCTGTTCTGACTGCAGTGTATGCCATCTGACCTCACATACCAAAACCCTCAACCTTGAACCCAACAAGACCTGGACCCAAAGAGGCCACACGAATTGTAACACTACGAATGTGGTTTACCTCATTACATGCCCCTGCGGTTTACGATACGTGGGGATGACGACGAGGAAGGTCAGACTCCGGATATGCGAACACCGGAGCAACGTTAGGTGCAAACGCACAACTACCAAAATGAGTGAACACTTTCTTTCTGTCAACCACACAACCAACGACTTAAGGTGGACAGTGATAGAAGAGATCTCAAGTGGTAGAAACATCCCTAAAGTACTTTTTGAAAGGGAACAGAGGTGGGTCTACCGTCTGGGGACTAACCTCCATGGGTTGAATGACAATGTCCCTTGGGTCAATATCCTTTGAACACTCTCAGCCTATTTGATTATTACCATTTTCAAATGAATCCCCTGATACCACTTCTTTTTGACTCTAACTAGTCGTTGGGTTTATTTCATCTTCCCTGCTGTAACGTTAATTCTTCTGGACATTAGGAACTCCTGACACCCAGGCTGGTTGTCCGATTTGTGTCTTTTCCAGCTATGGTGACTTTGGTCTATTCATGCCCTAACTGCAGACAAGCCAGGTCTCCTTGACCCAGTGCACGAGTCTGCCTTACAGTCCCCTCTAGCAGTACCTTACACTCGCTTTTCTCCAGGCCCTGATGCACACTTCATGTGTGCTCTGTGTTGGTTTGTTAATGCTCCCAGGGTTTCGTGCCATTAAAGTTTTGTAAAACCTCTTTTTTTCCCCCTTCGTTGTTAAGCGTTGCCTAGCGCAACGAACAACCTCGTCTTTCAGTATCTTCGCACCGATTGGCTCTTTCTAGGCCAATCAGCGTTCGAGTAAGAGCTTTCTACCCAATCTGGTAGAAGCTCTCTTAGAGAGCCTGACTAGGGACACGCCGAGTGGCCTTTATATGCACTCCTCCGGCCCCGGATCACTACTATCCGGACCCGGCAGCAAGAGGCTGTGTAGGCACTTCACGGGTGAAGAGCAGCAAGGGCGTAAGTAATATTATCCGCTCCTCGCCCAACAAGGTAAGCGAGCCTTCGCTTTCTCCTCCGTTCGTGATATTCACACGAACTCCGTTTTCTTTTCATTTCTTCCTGATGCAGGGTGTGCCATTTCGCTCCCACCCCCCTCCCGGGATCCATGAGGCTTCTAACGGACTGGCCTCTCTGTAAGATCCGTTCCTTTTTTGTGCATACTGAGCATCGCGGGCAGTTTTATTAGTCCCTAGCCCGAATTCTCCGCATTTGAGTGTCACTGTTACATTTCACGTGCGTTCCGAGATTTGACTACTAGTCACCTTTGATAGGATAACGTCCTGTTATCTTCACACCGATATTTGACTATACCTAGGTGCACAGCTTCTCACATTTTTGGCACCTGAGGTAGATCTAGAGGCACTCACTTGTCCTTCGAGCACATCAGTTCTTAACTCCTGATTTGTAGAGCACGATTTTTGTGACAAACATTGATACCTCTCTTTATGTTTTGTCTTTCTGTTTGTTTGTCTCTTTGTATCATCAGAGTAAACTCGTTCCTCTCCCCATAATTAATTAATTTATCTGGCGGAGTTTACACTATTCAGTGTTTTTTTGATTTTCACACAAACAGCCCACGGTAGGGTGGACCTTAGTGTGTTCACACCACCGGGGCTACGCACATCCCCCTCTGGTCCTGAAGAATGCCCGATTAACACTCCTAGAGGCAGAAACATGTTGACCGCCACGGAGTGAACCAGGTCTTTTATTTTTTTGACCCTCACTCCTTTTTACTCCTTTCCAATTAAGCAAAATTATTAAAGTTTCTTTTTGACTTGATTGGATATTTTAAATTCACTTTCCCCACACAACAAACCCCGCTCCGCAGTAACCTGGCGTCGCAGCACACTGGGATGACATTCGGTCGTCCCAGTGGAAGCCCAATGATGAAGCATGTCACCAACCAGGTTGGCGAGTGAGGGCTTTTTTATACCCACTGGGTATTGTTCCATAGTGGCCAAACTTGCTTTCCCTGAACATAAACGGTTCATAAGGAATCTGTGGCTCTGTGCTCTTGTGATTAATGTATTGCATTAACTAGAGTGCCCTTTGTTTTGAATTATTGTACACTGGCTTTGTTGATTCTGGATAATCTACTGAGGGGACTAGCCGTGTTGATCCCTTCCTCTCCTGTTGATTTTTGATAGTACATACAACTGCACATGCGTAATACTCAGTTTCGCGCCTGCGCACTCAGACTGCTGCACCCCATCGACTCCCGTTGCCCAGAGGTGTCTGTCCGGCCTGCGCACTCAGGCTGTTGCACACTATTGACTCCTGCTGCCGAGAGGTGTCTGCCTGCCTCTGCGCACCCAGGCTGCTGTACCCCATCCACTCCCACTGCCCAGATTTGTCTGCCCGCTGCTGCGCACCCAGGCTGCTGCACCCCATCCCCTCCCACTGCCCGGAGGTGACTGCCCGCCGCTGTGCAAACAAGCCTCTCTGCTCACCTTCCGTCATCGGTGTGTGGCACTATGGTCTGGGGTAAAGGTAAGTAGAACTAATTAATACACTATGTCTAATTTCACATCGATATTCCTCCAGTTACATCTGTGGGATATGAGGGGAATGCCAACGTTCTTTGTGATGGGGAATTATTGAGTGGTGGGGAAGGCGGGCACTGCAAGCAGCTGGTATTTGCCGGCATCTAGTACTGTGGGTTTGGCGGGGTCCGATTCAGCGTTATCCCCAGGGAGACCAAGTGCGTGTTGCAGAATAAAATGGCTGCCGGCCTTAGGAGCGATGATGGTGGTCTGGGAAGCTTGATGCGGGTAGCCCCATGCCACACAGTTCACAGAGGGTGAATGGGCTCAGTTGGTTGGGTGGGAGGCAAGCACAGGGGATTAGGAGCAGTGAAGGCAGCAGGCTGGCCTGACGCAGCCTAGTGGTCATCTACCCAGGCTCACCTGTGGTCCTTGTCACCACTGGGCCTTTGGGGAGACCTCGGGCCCCAATTACCTCTTGTCCAGAATAGATCTGTGGGGGCAGCCCTCTACTCTCCTCCCGTGATGTCGCTCTCGATCCCTCTTGCTTCAGCCGGCGATTCTCAGGTAGGTCTGTCCTGCACTCACATAGAGACAGGGTTGCAGAGGGTGCTCCTCCTGCACCACGAGATCCCTCCAGTGGTAGACAAAGGCCTTGGCAGCACTCTCAGTCTGCAGGGAGGCGGGGCACATCTGGGTCAGGAGGGATAGCTCTACCAGTTGGCATCCGCACCAAGGTGTGGTCAGTGTGGTATTTTGCGATCTTCAGCAGCGCAGGCCACAGGCGCTCCTACCGTGATGTTAAGGCAGGACGTGAGCGAGAGGCCAGGCAGTTGTCCACATGGCCTGCTCCGCTGTTGCCAGCACCGTTCCGTTCCACAGTATGAAAGTCCGCAGAGCTCCGCCAACACCCACAAGTGTTGGATCGTGGTAGATGATTATTTATGGCCCAGTTACATCAAGGTTGATGGGTGAATCCAACGGAGCTTCAACTCCGGGCGACCATTGCAGTCAGCGGCTTGGCCACGCCCCCCCCGAATGTCCATATGATAAGCTTGGATCTGTAAACCTGTGTAAAATCATACAATATTCACCCACAGGAAACACTATCTTCAAACATAATATAAACATTTGATTAACCCCTTCGCTGCCAGGCCTTTTCCCCTCCTGTGCCACGCCCTTTTTTGGCTATTTGGGGTAGTGCGCGCTGAGGCCCCTGTAACTTTTTGACCACATAAGGTATCCACGCCAAATTTGCATCCTTTTCTTCCAACATAATGGGGATTCTAAAGGTACTCAGGGTTTGTGGATTCTCCTAGAGGGGTCACAGAAATGAGCCAAAATACAGCAAACTTTTGGGTTTTTTCGGAAAAATTGGAAAAACGGCCTGCAAATGAAAGCAAATGTTATCAAAAAAGAGTTTGTGGGGTTGAAATTACCATTTTCCCAGCTTTTCGGGGATACCAGACTTTTGTCAGAAACCCAACATTTTTTACACAGTTTTGGCATTTTTCTGGGACATAGCCTAATTTTGCTATTTTTTGTGCTTTTGATCTCCTTCCAGTTAATGGCAGAAATGGGTACAAAAGCAATAATGGATCCTGGAAAGCTTTACATGTTCGAAAAGAAGACAAAATTCTGAATTCAGCAAGGGGTCATTTGTGTAGATCCATCAAGGTTTTTTTATAGAAACTAACAGTTAAATATAGGATAAATTGAAAATTAGTTGAAAAAAAAAGCCTTTCGTGTCAACGTTTTCACCTGTAACTTCTTCTAATTATGACAGCTCTTTGAAAGCAATATAACATTACATCCACTGGACATTGCTGGTTGTGGGGATATATAGGACTTGTAGGTTCACCAAGAACCCGACGAACCCAGAGCCACAAACTGAGCAGCAACTTGCAATGGTTTTTTATTATGTCCCGGGGATATAGTAATTATTCTGTAAAAATGTGTACATGGAAAAATCGGTATGAAAGACACCTATGTATTTCTGAAATGGGAACAAAATATAGAGTTTAGAAACAGTAGATATTTGCACATTTCTGAAATTGGGAATACTCATACTAGCATGAGAATTATCAGTCATTTTTTAGAATGACCTCTTTTTTACACAATATCTTTCATTTGGAAGGCAGAAATGCATCAAAAGTCAATAGATAATAACAGTTCCTTTACAAAACTGAATTACCCTAAGTCTCCCGATAAAAATGGTACCTCACTTGTGTGGGTAGGCATAGTGCCCGCGACAGGAAACGGCGCAAAACGCAACGTGGTCACAACTCAATATCGCAGTGAAAATTTACCCTAGCTAGCTCTAGTTTTTGAACCCTAGCTCTGCGGGCACCTTGGGAAACCTAGCAAACCTATACATTTTTGAAAACTAGACACCCAGGGGAATCCAGGATGGGGTGACTTGACTGCCTCCCACCAGGGTCTGTTACCCAGAATCCCTTGCAAACCTACAAAATTGACAAAAAAACACATTTTCCCCACATTTCTGTGGTGGAAAGTTTCGGAATCTGCGTGGATCCACAAATTTCCACCCACCCCGCGTTCCCCAAAGTCTTACGAGAAAAACGGTACCTCACTTGTGTGGGTCGGCCTAGTGCCCGCGACAAGAAACGGCGCAAAACGCAACGTGGTCACACCTCAATTTCGCAGTGAAAAATGACCCTTTTTTGGCAAAATGTCTAGCTGTAGTTTTTGAACCCTAGCTCTGCGGGCACCTTGGGAAACCTAGCAAACCTATATATTTTTTAAAACTAGACACACAGGGGAATCCAGGATGGGGTGACTTGACTGCCTCCCACCAGGGTCTGTTACCCAGAATCCCTTGCAAACCTAAAAAATTGACAAAAAAAACACATTTTCCACACATTTCTGTGGTGGAAAGTTCCGGAATCTGCGTGGATCCACAAATTTCCACCCACCCCGCATTCCCCAAAGTCTTACGAGAAAAACGGTACCTCACTTGTGTTGGTCGGCCTAGTGCCCGCGACAGGAAACGGCGCAAAACGCAACGTGGTCACACCTCAATTTCGCAGTGAAAAATGACCCTTTTTTGGCAAAATGTCTAGCTGTAGTTTTTGAACCCTAGCTCTGCGGGCACCTTGGGAAACCTAGCAAACCTATACATTTTTGAAAACTAGACACCGGTGTGCTTCCAGGGCGGCATGGCTTGCGTGGATCCCCAACGTTTCCTTACCCAGAATCCCCTGCAAACCTCCCTTTTAGCTGAAAAAATCACATTTTTCACACATTTTTGTGTGGGAAAGTTGAGGCATCACCAGGCTGACACACATTTCCTACCACCCAGCGTTCCCCCGGGTCTCCCGATAAAAACGGTGCCTCACTCGTGTGGGAGGCCCAAGTAGCCACGACTGGCAAGGCCCCAAAACGTATTGAGGCAACATGAAAATTGCCTACCTCAAAACGACCTGGTTTCGCAAGGGGGGTCACCTGGGTTTTTGGCCCGGTGCTCGGCGGCCACCTAGGGGAACCTACCAAACCCACACATTTCTGAAAACTAGACACATGGGGGATTCCAGGGAGGTATGGCTTGCATGGATCCCCCAACGTTTCCTTACCCAGAATGCCCTGCAAACCTCAAATTTAGCTGAAAAAAATCACCTTTTTCACACATTTTTGTGTGGGAAAGTTGTGGCATCACCGGGCTGACACAAATTTCCTACCCCCCAGCGTTCCCCCGGGTCTCCCGATAAAAACGGTGCCTCACTCGTGTGGGAGGCCCAAGTACCCGCGACAGGCAAGGGCCCACAACGTATTGAGGCGACATGAAAATTGTCTACCTCAAAACGACCTGGTTTTGCAAGGGGGGGTCACCTGGGTTTTTGGCCCGGTGCTCGGCGGCCACCTAGGGGAACCTACCAAACCCAAACATTTCTGAAAACTAGACATCCGGGGGATTCCAGGGAGGTATGGTTTGCGTGGATCCCCCAACGTTTCCTTATCCAGAATGCCCTGCAAACCTCAAATTTAGCTGAAAAAATCACCTTTTTCACACATTTTTGTGTGGGAAAGCTGTGGCATCACCAGGCTGACACAAATTTCCTACCACCCAGCATTCCCCCGGGTCTCCCTATAAAAACGGTGCCTCACTCGTGTGGGAGGCCCAAGTACCCGCGACAGGCAAGGCCTCAAAACGTATTGAGGCGACATGAAAATTGCCTACCTCAAAACGACCTGGTTTTGCAAGGGGGGTCACCTGGGGTTTTGGCCCCGTGCTCAGCGGCCACCTAGGGGAACCTACCAAACCCACACCTTTCTGAAAACTAGACACCCGGGGGATTCCAGGGAGGTAGGGCTTGAGTGGATCCCCCAATGTTTCCTTACCCAGAATGCCCTGCGAACCTCAAATTTAGCTGAAAAAATCATCCATGGTTTCTAGTGGGCATTCTGCGCCCCCAGGGGGGGGGCAGTTTGGGGGCTACAGCTCCTATCTGCCTCCTGGGGGGCAGAAAGACTGACATTTTTGTGGGGGGGGAGAGTGGGAGCATTGGCGTGCCCGTTTCGGGCAGCCCACACCCTAAAAACAATTGCGCAAAAAAAATCCCTGGTGGGGGGCAGAAAGACTGTAATAATTGGGGCGTGGGGTGGGGTGGGGTGGGTGGAAACTGGGGCTGGCTTTCATCAGGACCAAGAAAGTGGAAGGTGAGAGGACAGGTCTAACAGAGTGTGACACGTGGAGCCTGTCCCTTTAATCTTTGGTGATTGGAAATAAGAGGAATACCCCCTCTGCCAGTTAAGGCGCCTTAGCTTGCGCCTCACATAGACGGCTATACACACTCTGTTAGACCTGTCCACTCACCTTCCACTTTCTTGGACCTGATGAAAGCCAGCCCCAGTTTCCAGCAACTGGCTGAAACATGTTGACCCCACTGGATGGTGGCGGCCATTGATACCTCCTTAGCCATCCCCTGCCTCCTTTTAATGCTGCCCATGGCCCATTATTAAATAATTCTAATTGGTTTTTGGGACCAGAGGGACAGCTTTTAAATATACATGCACAACACCATCACTGCACACTCACCTTGACAATAAACCAGCTCTGCTGCAATTGCAAGCGTCGCAGCACACTTGGGGTACATTCGGTACCCCAAGTGGGGGCCGATGATGAAGCATGCCACCAACTAGGTTCGTGGGTGAGGCCTTTCTTAAAAACCTAAATGGTTTCCCTTGACTAAAGAGACTATTCTGTTTCTTCATATCTACATACACATATCCCCCTCGACCGTGGGGCTAGTTCCTTTTGATTTTCTATATACTGTAAATGTACCCTTCCAGTACAAAATTCTATGCTTAGCTCATTTTTTTTTCATTTCACACATTGGATGTGTGTGTGCTATACATTGCAGCATGCATCCAATGATTGAAATGTTTAGAGAATTTAAACATTTCTCCTACTTAATGCTTGTTTCAAGGAGGCATTATTTTTTGATGGAAAGCCAAGTCTGGTAATATTTGTGTATCTGGTTTTGTGTCAAAAACCAAGGGTGGCAGTGTGAGTACACCCAACTACCACCCATGGAATTACAACTTGATTTAAAGTAGTGCAACGCACTATTTGGGCTACTTTAAGAGCAATGTTCCACACACAAAATGTTTTAGGCTGCAAGTAAATACTTTACCAATACTTTTTGTCTCTATACGTCACTTGGCATGACTTTGAGACTGCAACAAGGGTTAATACATCTGACTACATATATTACATCACCTAAATGAACAAGCAGACACTGTCATCCAGATGTATGTCTATTTAATGTAGGGAGGTAATGACTGGCAATGTGTGAAAGACTGATCATCTTATAAAAATCCAGCCCCACTGATGGGTTAATATAATTTACCAACTAGCCAAGTGTCACTGAAATTTCCAGCACCAAACTGACGAGCAAGCGGTGACTGGTAGAACATGCAGCTGTGTGTGCTTCTTGGAAGAGTCACATACACATCAATAAAGCAGCCATTGGCATCACAGAGAGCTTGAACATTGATGGCATGTTAGCTGTGTTTGTTATGAAAATGGTCTTAACTGCTTTGCGTGGTTGATGCGACAGGTGGGTGCAGTCGATGGCATTGTATACCCTAGGGAAGTGTACAATAGCCTAATATTCCCTTGCCACCTGCTACCCTTCCTCCAGTGAGTATGGCGTAGTGACAAACTGGTGCACCCAGTTGGCTATTTATCTCAGTACCTGTGTCAAGTAGTGACATTGAATTCCTTGTAAGATGCCTACACTGTCTCTAGTGACTTTCTGGAAGGAACCAGTAGAAATTAAATGGAGTGCATTCTGCATTTTTACATTGGCAGTGTTAGCCTTGGAGTGGACTTTCCCCCTCATACACTGAAAAAGAGCTGGTGGGCGTGCCCTCTCCTACCTACTGCCAAAGCCTATAAGGACCTGCCCATACACATTAGATGTGCCCCCTCAATAATTGAGTTCCGCAAGAACCTAAAGACTTGACTTTTAACCTAGACACTACCCAGGCACTGCCAGGGAAGCCCTGATTAACAGTGCCAGTATACCAGGCTGGGTAAGCCGTTCGCACTTCAAATATACATAACATAACATAACCTTGAAGAGGGCTATGGGTGTATCAAATTCCTGCTCCAAGTCTGCAAACATGTCAAAGATAGCACCAGGCGAGAAGCCATATCTGATAAGGACAGCTTCCCTGGTCATGCAAAAGATGTTGATCCTTTGCTGGTAAACCCTATCTTTGCTCCTCAAACACTTTTTCCTCAAAATGAAAGGCATGTCTTAAAAGACATTCCTCAACTTAATGAACCAAAATGTTTTTTTCTTTGTGGTCAGTGTTTTTGATTGGTTGCTGTTGCAATGAAGTTCACCTGTAGATGGGTAAGCAAGTCGTGACTGTCCACTGCATTCCTTCTTGCATTAGCAGGTAAGTAACATGTCATGAGAGACCTGTTTTAATTGTTTGAGTTCAATGAAAGTTCTATCTACCCTAAAAAAATATATTTAAATGTTAGAGCTTTACTAATGCAAAATTGTTAAAGCCATTTATAAATATGTTTCCCTTTATTTTCCCAGTTATACCTGTGTGTTTTTTGTTTTATCTCTTGGCTCAATATAGTTATATGAGAGTGTGTTCAGTACAATTGATTTGATATGTTTAGTGCTTGACTTACTCCAAGGCTTGGAGTACATGTGAGCCTGTTTTGTCAGCCCTAGAGCTCTCTTTGAAATAGGAGACTATTTTGGGAGCACCAAAATTCTCACTCCTGTTTGGGTGTGTTTTTTATTAGCATGCCCTCCCAAACCTCTCTTTCAATCTCCAAAAACTCACTATTTAATAGTAATTATTCCACGTTTTTCCACCACTCCCCTTATCCCACCAACATGTACCACTAAACCCTATAGCTATGTGTGGAAATAGGCCTAAGGCCAAACGGATGGGTCATAGATTTGTGGATCTGGCTTTCTTATTGGCTAAGCGGAGAATACATCTAAGATGGAGGGCAACACAAAGCCCCTAATAGTTGATTGTGAAAATTATGTTACCTGCTGGGCCAGAGCAGAGGAGAGGGCATTGATCCGGGAGGACAAGGTTACGTAAAGGCATTGACCATTGGCAGAACCATGGTCAGAAATACTGGGGGCATGGGATACACGTAACGAAACAGACCGTAACTCGCAGACAGATAACTCAGAATTCGAGGCAATGAGAGGGGTCTCAGATAATCCTGTGCAGGCCTAGGGGCTGTCTGGTAGTCATGGAATAGAGTAGACACATCGAGGGGTCAACCCTAGATACATAACAGCGTTGGGATCCTTCTGGGGACCAATGCTCCAACTAATTGGTATTTTTTACCCCGCCGCTCCTGCCGCCTCCATCGGGATCCTTCCCTCCCCTGTTTGCCCCCCTGGTAGTCATCCGGCCCACCGGTTAGACTAACCCCTGAGAACGGAAAAAAAAGTGAGATGACATAAGGTGCAGACAGTGGACCCCTGGTAGATTTAGTAGCAGTTAATATTGGTTTGGTATCTTTCATTCCACAGATTCCCTAAAGTTGTGTTGATTTTCTTTTGTTTCAGTTTTACATAATAACATACAGGCAGATATATAAAGGGCATACCTGTGCAAAAGTGACAAGGTTGACAACGGACACAACTACTCCCCATAGGACACCTTGACACAGCAAGATTAGGACATGAAGGCTGATAGTTAAGAAGCTATTACATCCTGAAGGCAAGTTATTGTAAAGATTGGCTCCCCGGAGGTAGATTAATGTTTGTTTAACTCAGAAGATTATCATAAATAATGTGGAATGTTTACGATATGAGGAAATGCACCTGTTGTTGTTGCTATGAAAATACAAAGTTGGTACCGTAATGAATTTCATAAATGCCAATAAAGATGATATTTAAAAAAAGACAACCTATGTGTGTAAATATCTCCACCACGGGGCAGAGATCAATGTACATAACAGATAGGAGAGACAGAGGCAGATATCTCTGATCAGGGATATATGAGGAGCACTTTGGAGTGTTGCTAAGTAGTGCTACTTTACCTACTGTCAAACACACTTCTTCCTTCTGTAGATTTATATGCTCATCATTGTCATCTCCTCTTCTTTCATATCACTAACCAACTGGGACAAACAATCTGCTGCAAAGTTTCTCGGAGTAGGAATATATTTTGCCTCAAAAGTAAATTCTTGCATCTAAACTGTTTTTAGAAAATACTTACTTAACATGCTTGTGATTGATCATCGATTGGAACACCGTTCCCCAAATAAAAGTTCTAAACTTGTCAAGTGCCCAGTACCCTGTTGAAGATTCTATTTTGGCAAACACTATAGTCTATTCACCTTTCCAATTTTCTTTTAATAGTAAAGCCCCTAAACCCTCTGAACTGGCGTCAGTTGCAACAATTATGTTTTATGCCGGTAGAAATGCCTTCAAATCCTGGGCAGTGGACAAAACTTTTTTCACATCATCAAATTCCTTCTCAAAATGCTCATCCCACTCAAAAGTTACTGTATTCTTCGTACATTTTTGCATATGATAAGTTTGGCTGGCACAATAACAAACTTTGCTATAGAACTCTATCATTCCTAAAAATTATCTCAGTTAATCTTTGTTTCCTTGTGCTACCAACTTCTTTATGGTGTTTACTAGTTCTGCTTTCAGTTGTATCCCTTGAAAGATAATCTTGTGCCAAGGGTAGTTTATTTCTGTGCACTGAAGCTTACATTTGTCTCTTTTTACAGTAAGGCCATGGTCTCTAAATGTATGTAAAACCTGTCTAATCCTCTCAACATGTTGTAATTATGAGTGTCCAAATATTAGAACATCATCTTGATAGCAGAATACCCCAGGGATCTCTGATCGCATATTTGAGTTAACTCTCTGAAAAAATGCTGCTGCCAATACCAGACCAAATGGCATACGTTTACATTTATATGCCCCATCGGTGTGATAAAAGCACTGAGTTTTGGGGATCAGGGTGCAGGAGATTTGGTTGTATGCTGATGTCAGGTATAGTGTAGAGAACATGTTTGCTCTTGCTATGGTTGTTACCATCTCTGTTATGTTTGATAATGGGTGCATTTCTACAACTATCTCCTTGTTGAGAGCTCAAAGGTCAACACACAAACAGATCATACCATTGTTTTTTTCTTGCAACCACAATTGATGCCAACCATTCTGTTGCTTCAACGGGCTCTATTAATTGCATATATTTTCCAATTTTTCTCTCACAGCATTATGTACACTCAGGGGAAGAACTCTTACCCTAGCTGATACAGACACCACTTTCTCTTTCAATTTTATCATGTGAACATATTGTTTAAGACATCCTAGTTTATCTGTGAACAATTCCAGTAAATATTTTTCAAAATTGGTCCTCATTTCCTCATTTTTGCAGACACTCTATATTAATATTTGAGGATCTCTATTGGGATTAAGATAAACCTCTAATTCCCTTTGTGCTGGCAATCCCAAAATGTTGTTTCCTATACAAGAAATATATAATTTGCACACAGTATATGTATTTCTATACTCAATAGTTCCCAAGAAGCAGCCTTTCATTTTTATTGGTTGACCATCATATCCCCCAGGGCTCATGTACAGTTTCGTAGTTTCCTATGTTCCCTGAAATTCTTTTGAACACATTGTCTGAGATTATGGTTAACCTAGAACATGAATCAAACATGAGCTCCACTCCCTGGTCTTCAATTTACACCAAGTCTGTGGGGTTACTCGATCCACCATCAGTCATCAGCAAAACAATCTCCTTGCACTCTCCAGACACACTTTTTTCCATTTTTTAGGCAAGTTTTCACGTCTACAACATGCCATTAAGTGTCCTTTCTTCCCACATTTATCACACACTGCTCTCATTTCAGGGCAGTCTTTACTGTGTGCCATGTGACCAGTTTCACCACATCTGCAACATTGTTATTTCAATGTGTTGAAATTTTTACTTTCTTTTGAAATAGATGTTCTTTTTACGACCAGCACATCAAATATTTTCTTCCACCACTAAGCGTACATTTTCCTTACAGCCTGTGTCTTGTTTGATCTCTCTTGCACAATTCATCATGTGTTACATTTGTTTTGCTACAATCAAAAAAATTACCCGAAGGAGGGTCATCCTTCAGCTAGAGCTCCTCACATATTCTTTCAATTTTACAACTTAAAACAAATTGTTCTCTAGTGCGGTTGGTGCAGATCGGAGCTTCCGAATCCCCTCTACTTCCACGGACGGGGTGATCTCACAGTCACACACGCACACACACATCACACGCTGGTGGGCCCATAACACCAACATTCATCCTACCACTCTATCCGTGCCATGTATAAGGGAAACACTTTTCTATAATCAACAATCTGCATGTACCCTGAGGTCGATGGGATCAACCAGTTGCTATAGATTGGGTGATACAACATAACACTCTAAATATTCAATAAACATGACAAAAATAATCACCCGACTCAGTAATTCAAACAAAATATTGTTTATCTAATCAAATTGTAGGAAAAGTCAATTAAATGCAAAATCATTTCTTTTCATATTTACCTATTCTGGCTAAAAGTCGTTTTCTAAGTCAGAACTGGTCCTCAGCAAATAGTTAAAGTTTCTAGCCGTCATGTAGAGTCACCGTCCTCTCCGTCAGCGTCGGGACATCTGATCATTGGTTCGAGAAGAAGTGGCGCTATACCTCTCTAGTCTACTAATATTTATACCAAATTTACATTCCAAATGTTGCATTCATATCTTTCAAAAACAGTTGAGTAGCGGAAATCATGTCGCCTTGGTACACTGATGAATTTTCTCACATATCGATTGTTTCAAATAATGAATAGAAATTAGAAGTCCATGTCTAATTCGTTACAACTACGGATGTTTCCTCAGGATAAAATGTATCTTGTTCATAAAACTATTAAGTTCACCAGGTCGGAGTTCATAGTTTTGAAGCAATTCTTCATGTTCAGGGGCATCTGGCAGTCTTCCCAGATCTGTCGTCATGTTCATGGCTTTTCAGTTCAAGATGTGGTCAGGGTCGTAGTCAGCGCGAAGCCTCTTTTCAAATTATTCATCTACTCGAATGTAGGCTGTGGGTGGTAGCCATTTTATAGCAGGCCACAATGGTCAACTTAAGCATAAAAGAGATACAAACGTAATTACTACATGGAAATGATTATACAGTGTTATTCCCCTTCTAATACCCTTATGTGTATGTATTTAACTAGCCATTTGCGACATCAAAAGCCATAAATACATATTAATTATAAGCGCAAAAACACAATAACATCACATAAGCAACATTTATACTGTCAGTTTGCTCACCAACTTAGTACACTTATTATTTCAGCCATGCAATTGCATCCCCACGTGTAATTCTTCCGTTAATAAGGTTGGTTAATTAAGACTCAACAAATCTTTAGTAATTATTAATTAATCAGTAGTATTTTTAATAATGACATACGAAAATGAACAGGTATCAAAAATCCTGCACCTTCAATCCCCCCTTTGGTGATATATTATCACCACAAAAAATCAAAACCCCAAAAATAAATTTAATTTCCCCTTTTGCAAAAATTTGAAATGTCTTCTTGTTCTTTTTCCCTCTTCTTAACATTTTCTCGTGTTAATTTCTTTTTATTTCTTCTATATCTACAACACATACACCATAATCTAAGAATTAATAATGCAACAATCACACACGCTAATGGAAATAATATCTTACCAAAAATGGTACTACCTATTTTAGCTACAAAATTCTTAATAGCAATCATCTTATTAGCCATTTTAGTCCAGATACTTTCAGCTTCCAGTGGTACTAATACTTCATGCAAATCGGTAATATTTTTGATATAGACCTTTAGATCTTTGCTTTTGCCAGGAATGTAAGTACAACAATGTTGAACCTTCAGCATTCCGCAGACTCCACCCTCTTTTGCCAAAAGAATGTCAAGGGCAAGTCGATTTTGCATCGCCATAGCGTGTAATGCAACCATTTCAGTATTTACCAAAAGAAAGCCTCCAGCGGTGCTTGTTGACAAGCGATCCACCACTGTTGACAGCTTCCGAATGCCATATGCATTCAATGAAATTCCCACTGCTGGTATTAAAGCTCCAAAAATATCTCCTACAATTTCTGTCCATTTTTCTCTTCTATTACGTGCTAATGGATTAGTATGTTCATCATTTTCTACTCTATCCATGTGGAAAATCTTTGGAAAGACCAGGCCAACATAGCATGTGCCAAACCAATGGTCAGGCAACCTGTAATAAGCCTTGTTCCCACAAATATAATACACTCCTGGAAAGACCGGATCTTCTCCTCCTCTAAATTCCCATCCGGTTGCAATAAAGTATGTATCATGGCACTCACTAGTCCCTATGAAATAATAATCATACTGGGATCTCTTCCTGGTAATGCATAATTTGTCTTTCTGTGGTGCATCTATAGCCATTGTTGGACTGGCTCCATCTTTCAACTCTTTTTCTTTCTCAATGTCCCACATTCTTTCGCTCATTTTATGTTCTTCTGCTTTCTTATGCACGTTCAATCTTCTTCTCTCAACCATGTCTAGAAAAGTTTTCTCTTCTCCCTTCAAACTGCAGGTTAAATTGTTTCTAAAAACATATTCTAATGTTAACTCTCTTGTTTCAATAAAAATCTCACCTAAAGTGTTAGCTTCTTTAGCAGGATTCAGTTCTTTATTCATAGGCAGTTGCCCAAGAATATTATCTACATTAGAAATGTTATAATCTAATTTCCCTAATTGATAAAAAATACTAATCAATACACTACATGAAATTCCATACGTAGCCGGAAGGTGATGATAAGTCACTCCTTCCGAAACAGAGGCAGATAATTGCATACAGACGTAGCAATCCCTTACATCCATTGTCTTTACATACTCATACAATAATTTTGAAAACACATTGCTAGAAAAATCGTTAATAGACCTATCCTTATGTATATATACATTGCTAGTTCTAGTTGGAACTATCTTCTGTGTACTCTTCCTTATGTTAGTCATGTTCTCAGTATGTCCTCCTAAAGTGTCTATAGTTACTCTAAAAGATATCAATAGAGCAAGCACGCTCCAAAGTAGCATTAATAATCCTGTACAGCAGCAGCACATCTTGCACCATCTTTTCATGAAGGTACATCTACTTTGATTATTCTCAGTGTTAGCCATCTTGTTAATTTGACCGTGTCTTTTGACTTAGCCTCTTCTACTCCACTACTGAACTTTTAGGGCAGCAAGTACCCCACAGATTATTACAATCTATTAGTCCTTAATTTACTCTTCACTTCCTTCTTCAAGTGACTCCTTTGGATTTACTCAATTTGGATTTTCATCACTTTTCACTCTTTCCTCATCATCATTATCATCATCAAACTGGATTAGGTCCTGAACATCCGTTTCTTCTCCAATGTCAGATAAGATAACTCTCAGGATTCCAACTGCTTCTCCTTCTTCAACCACTTTCAGCAAAGCCTCCTCTGGATTTCCTTGACTGTCTGCCTCTTCACCTTGTTCAGGCAGTGCCACATACGTCCATTCTGGCGACTTATACTTCTGGTTTGGTTTTCTGAGTCTTTTTGTTCCCTCTGATATCTTTATTTCATCTCCTTTTGTCTGGTTTTGACTTGACACCTCGTTCACCTGCTCAGCTTTCGAAGAGTTAACTCGTGTCAGTCAATATCTCAGTCTCTTTATTTTGTTGGGCCACAGATCCCCTTTAGCATATCTCTTTTGTTTTCCTTCTTTACTGTTTCTCTCTCCAATCCAAGTTCTCTTTCTCAGAACTCGACCTTCATGAATCTCATTCTCACTCTCTTCAGACTCTATCTCAGTTGCTTCTTGTTCATCAACAATTTTCTCTTCCTCGACAATTTTCTTCTTTCCAACAGCCTCTTTTTCCACCAATCGAGATTTCCCTATTTCTGTCCCTCCTCGGGTCTCCGACACGCAATCTACTTGCTGTCTACTTGTCCCTTCACCTAGCTTTTTGTTGATGTTCCTTACACCTCCTCGGGGTTTTTCCGCAATCTGTCCCTCTCTTTCTTTTTCTGTCCCTTCTTCTTCAAGATTTTTCTCAGGTGGAACTTTTCCAATTTTCTCATTTGATTCAGGTGTCACTTCTGTTGGAATGTTCTTTTCTTTCTTTCTTTTTGTGTTCGTCACTGTTTGTTAGAACTTCCGGTACTTCTTCAGAACCTGAACTTGTATCTGAAGTCTGCAATATTTCTTTCAGATTTACTTCTGATGGGTCAGAAGTTGCTCTTGATCCACCTTCCCCCCTTTGATTGGACAGTGGGTCCCCCCTTTCAGGATTCTTTTTTCTTTTTACTGTCTCACTGTCCGCATCATCACTGGAATCTGATTCTTCAAAATATTCTTTCCCAGTACCGTCCTTTGGATTTGGAACTCTCAGAGTGTGACTTGCATGTATCCAATTTTTCACTCCAACACACTTCACAGCAGTCGTTGTGGTCAGAATGACTTGCCTTGGTCTTCCCCACCTTGGTACCAAGCAATTCCTCCTTCTGTGTACCTTTATTCTTACCCAGTCCCCTGGGCTCAGATCATGGGCTGGTTTCCTTTCAAGGGTGGTGGCGTCTTCTCCAACCTGGTGAAATACAGAATGAACTGCGTCAGCCAGGCCTTTACAGTAATCCAAAATCATGTCATCAGTTATAGCCATCAGCTTGTTGACTGGTACAAATGCATGTCTCATAGCACGTCCCATGATAATTTCATGCGGACTCAAACCTGTTGTTCTGTCTGGAGTAGACCTAATTGTCATCAGGACTAGAGGCAAGACATCAGGCCATTTCATTCCTGTGGCCAGGCACATTTTGCCAATTCTGTTTTTGATGGTACCATTCATTTGTTCAACCACACCAGAAGCCTCTGGTCGGTAAGCACAATGTAACTTCTGCTGTACACTTAATGCTTCACAAATCAAACCCATGATTTCATTATAGAAATGTCCTCCTCTGTCTGATTCAATTGTCACTGGGAACCCATACCTTGGAATGAATTCTCTTAACAGTAGCTTGGCCACCGTTATCCCATCATTTCTTCTGGTTGGAAATGCCTCCACCCACCTGGAGAACAAACAGACTACCACCAGGACATACCTTAATCTATTGACTTGGGGCATCTCAATGAAGTCTATCTGCATTCTGGTAAAGGGTCCTCCCTCTCTGCCTATCGTACCTAGGCTCACCACTGTTTTCTTTCCGGGATTGTATTGTTGACATATCAGGCATCTCTGACAGAGACTCTCTGCTACCAGCCTGAATTTCGCATTGTACCAGGTCTGCTTAAAGGCCCTTATCATAGCATCCTTTCCCAGGTGTCCCTGGCCATGATACATTCGTGCCATTGTTGACAACATGCTATTGGGCATGACTGGTCTGCCATCCCTATAGACCCACACGTGATCTTTTTCTCTTGGCGCACAACCTGCTTTTACCCAATCTTTCATTTCCTCATCTCCTGCTTCATCCTGCAACTGCTTCACTTCCTCCCATGTTCCCACTTCATTAGTAAACATCAAGGAACAAGAAGACATTTCCTTTTCCTTACACCGGTTGATGGAGTGATTATTCCTTGCACAATACTGTGCTATGTCATTGGCAAATTTGTTCCCAAGGGTAACAAAATCATCACCTTGGCCATGAGCAGCACATTTTACTACTGCTAGTTCTTTAGGCAGCTGTATCGCCTCAAGCAATTTTCCAATCACTTCAGGATTCTTTATTGGAGTTCCACTTGAGGTCAGGAAACCTCTTTGTAGCCACAACTGGCCAAAATCATGGACAACTCCGAAGCCATACTGGCTGTCAGTCATCACTGTCACTCTCACATTCCTTCCAATCTTACACGCTTTCGTTAGTGCCACCAATTCTGCCACTTGAGCGGATTTGACTCCTTTCAAAGGAGACGCTTCCACAACTCCTGAAACTGTACACACAGCATATGCAGCACTCAGCATTCCTTCATCAGTTCTCAGACAAGATCCATCCACAAACAACACATGATCACTCTCAGGCAGTGGCAGATCTTTTATATCTGGTCTTGGTTTTGTACAGTAATCAAGCACATCCAGGCAATCATGATCAACATCATCTCTCACTCCCACACTTTCAGCATCAGGCAGCAGTGTTGCTGGATTCACATTCACGCATCTCTCAAGTGTCACATTTGATGCTCCAAGAATGACTTTTTCATATTTTGTCAACCGACTATGTGACATAAACTGAGTCCGGTTCCTTGTTAAAAGGATTGCCACATCATGAGGTACAAATACCCGTACAGGATATCCCATTATAATTCCCTCACTTTGTTCCAGACTTTTGCATGTAGCAGCTACTGCTTTTAGGCAACCTGGTAAACCCACAGCCACTGGGTCAAGTGTTGATGAGAAGTATGCTATTGGCCTCCTCAGACGTCCATGTTTCTGGATTAACACTGAAAGTGCACATCCATTCCTCTCACTACAGTACAGCTCAAATTATTTTTTGTAATCTGGCATTCCTAGGGCAGGTGCTTCACATAGCCTGTTCTTTAATTCTTTGAATGCTGCCATTTCTTCTGGGTTTAATTCCAATGGGTCTTTTACCTCACTTTTAGTCAATTTAATCAGTGGTTTGGCAATTAAGGAAAAGTTACTTATCCACTGACGACAATAACCAACCATTCCCAGGAACATTCTCACTTCTCTTTGTGTCATTGGGGCTCTCATCCCCTTGATGATTTTGATCCTGTCAATGGTCACTTTCCTCAGGCCTTTTTCAATATTATGTCCCAGATAATGGACTTCTCTTTTGCAGAATTGCAATTTGGCTGGAGATACTTTTAATCCCCCATCACCCAAGTGATTCAGTAAAGCAATGGTGTCTACTTCACAAGCTTCACGTGTTTTGGATGCCACAAGCAGGTCATCAATATACTGGACCAAAACTGAATTTTCAGGCATTGTTAGACTCTCCAGAGATTTCTTCAGCAATTGATTAAATATCGAAGGGCTTTCTGTATACCCCTGTGGAATTCGGCACCATGCCAAAATTCGCTCTCCAAACCGAAATGCAAAAATTGGCTGGCTGCCATGATGCAACGGGATTGAAAAGAAAGCATGGCACAAATCAATTACTGTGTACCATTCTGCATCATGGGGAATCTGATACAAAATCACTGCTGGATTTGGCACAATAGGACAGCATGACACAACAATCTTGTTGATTTTTCTCAAATCCTGTACTATTCTGAACTTCCCATTGGGTTTCTTCAGTCCCATTATAGGTGAATTACATGGGCTGCTCAATATTTCCCTTAACACCCCCTGCTGGATCATTTTCTCAATTATGGGTGTTATTCCTTCGATTATTTCAGGTGTCAGCTTGTATTGTGGGATGTTTGGGTAAACCACTCCTTCTTTTACAGTAATTTTTACTGGATCTACATTTCTCATCAGACATACATCTTCTCCAGTAAAATCCCAAACAGCTGCCTTTACTGCCTGTTTTAATTCTGGGGGTAATGCATCCGGATTAAACACAGCATATGTCCCCATAGCCTCACTTTCCCTGTTATCTAGGGTCATTCTGTATAGAACATCCTCATCTGGTGTCTCAAAGTTTATTCCATCTGCAGTACAGAAAATAGTGCAATTCCTCTTGCACAGCAAATCCCTGCCTAGCAAGTTCACAGGACTAGTGTCACACACCACGAATCGATGCATGTCTGAGAATTTCCCTATTCTAAACCTTACTGGTTCAGTAAGATGAGTTTTGATCTGTGTGTTGGATACCCCAACTACTTGGATTGCCTCATCCGAGAGAGGAAGATTCTTTATATCAGCTGACCTGACAGTTGATCTCGTAGCTCCTGTGTCAACAAGAAAAGTAACACTTTCACCATTGATTTTCCCATCTATAAAAGGTCCTGCCTGGTCTATCTCTAGAGTTGCGCCAAGTACGCACTCTTCTTCCTCTCTTCGGCACCGTCAGAAGTCTCCCTCAGAGTCACTTCCCTCATTCCTTAGCCAAAATTGTGATACAATGCTCGCGCGTTTTGGTTTGTTTACCTGTTCTTCGTTGTAGAACCCCGAATCCTGGCTGTACTTCTGGGATCCTCTGTTTTGCGGCAAGGGTGGTTTTGCCACCTGATTCTGCTGCTTAACAGCCTTCTGCTGTTGCTGCTGCTGACCACACCCCTCACTCTGCACCTGTGGAGTCAATGATGGATTTTCATCGTTAGTAGATGGTGGATTCTTGCACTCGGATTTCCAGTGCCCTAATTTTCCACAGTTGTGGCAGGGGAACCTTTTCTTCGCTTCCTCAATATTGCCTTTCCCTTTTCCTGGGCCAAATCTGGGTTTATTTCCTGGATTATTTGCTTGTTCAACCAGCTGAGCTTCCTGTCTCTCTGCAACTTTCACCTGTGCCCACATTGCCTTTTCTTTCAGCTTTCTTTGCTTTGCCTCAATCTCATCACTGAAGTATTTTGCATGTCTCAGGATCTCATCAATCTTTTTGCTCTGCCAGTCCACGGTATGCTGCCTTATCATCTCACTGATTTCAGGTCACAAGCCATACACAAATCTATATACAAAATGGCTCAGATCCTTGTCACCTAGATGTTCAACTCCACTGAAATGTTTGAAAGCTAGTATTAGTCTTTCATAGTAAGCATGGACTGATTCTTTCACTTATTGGTGTGTTCGATCTATTTTAACCCAATCTGTTTCCTTGGGGGGTACCTTATTTTTCAAGAAAGCCATAACCTGCTCATACTTTTTCATGACCTCCGGGTCTGGAGCTCCTGTCTTTGGATCTCTCGGGTATTCTTTAGTAGGCCAGTCTATGACTATTTTACATTCTGCCCACAAGTCCGCTGGTACAATTATATCAAACAGACTATTCAGGTCAATCCACAGCACTTTTGACAATTTCACAAATCTGTTGACCTGTCTATACCACTCGACGGGCTTCTCTCTCAGTCGAGGGAAGTCATTTGTAAATGACAAAATATCTTGTCTGGTCCATGGGACATGTACGTACCCTCCTCCTGGAATCTCCCTCATGGGATAAGCTGTCACTGTTTTTCCTTTTTCTCTCATGGGGAATGTTGAGTAAGTCCTATCTGCTGCATCCTCTTGGTTTTTATACCATCTATCTTTCCATTTCTCCGCATCTCCCCATTTTCGCAGCAAAGCAATAATCTCCTTAATCTGCCCTGCTCGGCCTGTTTTGTTCAGGTTCTCAATGTCCTTATCTGTAAAATCCACTCGGTAAGGCTTTTGTAAAGCTTTTACCTTGTCCATGTCAATTCCCATTTCACTGGCTATTCTTTTCAGTCTGTCATGTGTGTTCTTTGCTCTCCATGTGATACTCTTGCACAGGAATAACAATTCCCCATCCTGATAGTTTTTCAGCGTTTCTGTAGGGATTGTTCCTACTATTAGCTCCTCCAATTCTATACGTAGTCAAGCTATATCAATTGCCTGGGAGTCTTTTTCTTTCCCCTGCAAAACTTTCAGCCAATCATTCAAATCCTCAGCAGTTATCCCCGCAGATTTTTCTGTACCCACTGGTTCTGTCATTCTTTGTGGTTCTAAAATCATTCCTCCAGTTATTCTGTCCCCTTCAATACAACTGGAATTCAAAATTGAGTTAGTCTGCACATTCAACTCTCCTCCACATATGGTATGTCTCCACTGATTTTCTCCTGATCTCATTTCCATCTGTTCTGGAGGAACAACCAGTCTGTTGCCTACATATGGAACCGTCAAACCACCTTCACCAACCCTCTGCTTATGGAAAATAGGCATAACCGGACCTATTGTTACAGGCACCGTAACTGCTTCAAGATTTTTAGTCAGTTCTCTTATTTTCTCTGTCAATTCAAATGTGGTTCTTGTTAGTTCTCTTGTCTTTTCATCCTCAATTTCATTCTCTCTTTCTCTCTCTTTCTCTGCAAGAGAACTACTGCTTTTCAATTCAGGGGTCTTAACCTCTGTTTTTATAACCCGCAGGGTCTCTCTCATTGGGGTAACTGCTGTTCCTACTTCTGGTTCTCGTCTATACGGAGGTGGTCTTTTGTAGAGCATGTCATCTAAGACATCGTCTTCAGACTCATTCGCCCCATATCTCCTCGTTTCTACATTGTGTTCCTTCTCTGTACACTTTCTCCCTTCTGACTCCCCTGCCATTCTTACAGGATATAATCCCTCAGTCATGCTGGCATCCCGCCATCTCCTCATCCGATCATGATGAGTTTCATGGTCATACTTTCGCCCAAACATATACCTGTAACTTCCTCCACCCCTCTGCTTTTCTCGCTCATGCATCTCATCTTCCCATTCAGTCAACGCTTCAAACTGCGTCGGCCTAGGCCGAGGCTCTAGTTCCATCATCCTTTCCCTTAAGTTTCGTAATGTGGCCAGATTGAATGAGCCATGTTCCGGGAAAGCTAAAACTCCATCCTCCTTGGTGTACTTTACCCAGTTGTCTAACCAAATACAGGTATGATACCCATATTTCGCAACCATGAAGGATGCAGGGGTTCTCGTCGGAGGAAGTAACTGTCCTTCCCTAGTCACAATATCCTTATCCTTGTCAAACCAGGTCTGAACCTTTCTAAACAAGGATTTCTTTTTCTTTTCCTCAGCATCGTAATACATCTTCTTGTTTCCCGCAACCCTTTAGTCTTTTCTACAACTGTACGATCTCCTGTCCAATTGCAGCGCGACTCACACTAACGCACCAATCCGGAGCGTTTACGTCACTGACTCGGTCCACGAATCCCTGCGCGACTCACACTAACGCACCAATCCTGGAGTGTCTACGTCACCCTGTATGTCTCCCAATCCTTGTGCGGCGTACCCTAGCTGACCAATTGCCGTGCTTCCACCGTTGCAACCCACTGTCCAATCACAGCGCAGTCTTCCTGACGTCAGCAGTCGCTGCAGCAGCTCTTGCTCCTGTCTCCTGTCTATCGTCTACCCCTCCTTTACAAAACTACTTGGTAGACTTTGTTTCAATTTCTACGAGTCCGTTAGTCACAACATACAAACATCTCCATTGTCTGCTTCGCTAACCACAGAATAGCAAAAGAACTTTCCCACGAGAATTCCGCCTCTCCCGAGAGCAGCGCTTACCTCTGCCCTACTACAGAATCGTTACTTCCGTTGATAAAGTAGCACATCCCTCTACTCTACCCTTCTTGCAAGCACCAATTAACTGTTTTCTCCGGAATGCTCCTAAGAGTTTTACAATTAACCAGAATGCCTTCTCATTCACGCACTTTCACACTGGAAAATGTAGTACATTCACACAGAATCCTGTCTTTCCCGAGAACAGCGAACAGTCTGTCCTACTACAGAATTATAACACTCATTAACAAAGCAGCGCTTACCTCTGCTCTGTCCTTCTAACAAGCTAAGAGAATACCTATTACCTTCCTAGTGATAAGCGTTATTGGAATTCCATAAGGATCCCTGATACCTAAGACCAGAACATGCACAGGTAACCTTCGCTATCATATACACTTCTCACACACAGAAAATATGTCTCTAATGGCAACACCTGGTGATGCTACCTCATCGAACACAGACAATGCGACGTGCAACTTCAATTGTCACACGTTTTTCCCCTGTCTACATACAGGACCAACAATTCCGCCTCTTTCAAGAGCAGCGCTTCCCTCTGCCCTTCTACGGAACTGTCACCAGCTTCCTACGTCCCAGAAGCCGTACACACCACATAGAACTCAATACGATTTCAACATATAGTGTTAGTACATATATCAATATCAATCAATACTCAATAAGCTTATATACATGCCAAATTCACCATGTCAAGACAAGAGTTAACCATCATTCTGCTACCAAGAAACTGGTGCAGATCGGAGCTTCCGAATCCCCTCTACTTCCACGGACGGGGTGATCTCACAGTCACACACGCACACACACATCACACGCTGGTGGGCCCGTAACACCAACATTCATCCTACCACTCTATCCGTGCCATGTATAAGGGAAACACTTTTCTATAATCAACAATCTGCATGTACCCTGAGGTCGATGGGATCAACCAGTTGCTATAGATTTGGTGATACAACATAACACTTTAAATATTGAATAAACATGACAAAAATAATCACCCGACTCAGTAATTCAAACAAAATATTGTTTATCTAATCAAATTGTAGGAAAAGTCAATTAAATGCAAAATCATTTCTTTTCATATTTACCTATTCTGGCTAAAAGTCGTTTTCTAAGTCAGAACTGGTCCTCAGCAAATAGTTAAAGTTTCTAGCCGTCATGTAGAGTCACCGTCCTCTCCGTCAGCGTCGGGACATCTGATCATTGGTTCGAGAAGAAGTGGCGCTAGACCTCTCTAGTCTACTAATATTTATACCAAATTTACTTTCCAAATGTTGCATTCATATCTTTCAAAAACGGTTGAGTAGCGGAAATCATGTCGCCTTGGTACACTGATGAATTTTCGAACATATCGATTGTTTCAAATAATGAATAGAAATTAGAAGTCCATGTCTAATTCGTTACAACTACGGATGTTTCCTCAGGATAAAATGTATCTTGTTCATAAAACTATTAAGTTCACCAGGTCGGATTTCATAGTTTTGAAACAATTCTTCATGTTCAGGGGCGTCTGGCAGTCTTCCCAGATCTGTCGTCATGTTCATGGCTTTTCAGTTCAAGATGTGGTCAGGGTCGTAGTCAGCGCGAAGCCTCTTTTCAAATTATTCATCTACTCGAATGTAGGCTGCGGGTGGTAGCCATTTTATAGCAGGCCACAATGGTCAACTTAAGCATAAAAGAGATACAAACGTAATTACTACATGGAAATGATTATACAGTGTTATTCCCCTTCTAATACCCTTATGTGTATGTATTTATCTAGCCATTTGCGACATCAAAAGCCATTAATACATATTAATTATAAGCGCAAAAATACAATAACATCACATAAGCAACATTTATACTGTCAGTTTGCTCACCAACTTAGTACACTTATTATTTCAGCCATGCAATTGCATCCCCACGTGTAATTCTTCCGTTAATAAGGTTGGTTAATTAAGACTCAACAAATCTTTAGTAATTATTAATTAATCAGTAGTATTTTTAATAATGACATACGAAAATGAACAGGTATCAAAAATCCTGCTCCTTCACGGTCATCACATGTCGTACAAAACGTACATGTGGCAGCCAATTTATGCCACTCAGACATAAATTCTTCAAATGTTCATCCTTCTTTTTTGGTGCACTTTCCAAAGTGATAACACTCTTTAATTATACTGATACGTTGTAGAAAATAATTGTCTTATTTTTGTATGCATATTTCATAATCATTTAATCCCCTGGCTTCATCAACACTATGTTCTAAAATCTCTGGTACCCTGCTACCAGACAATGTTGAAAAAGTGCTATCTTTCTTTCCAGACCTACATTTGGCCCAGGAACATGAATAACTGTAAAATACTTTTTCCCATTTACTCCACCTTAGCTGTGGCTCCCCAGGGTATGCTAAAAACATTGGTGGGGGAGTGACATTCTGCATTATGTATTTGTTGCAAGATGACACTACAAGACAACACAGAAGCACTCACTGCCAGATTGTTATGCCTGTTTATACTTCTAGATCCAACACACATAATCCTTGCTGATTATACCTCGATGGGCTTGAAAACTGTAATATTCAGCAAAGAAAATGTTGCAGTGTATGACTGTATGTACAACTACTCAAAGTATGTTGTTGGCACCATCTGGTTGGCACCCTCTGCCATTCCCAGTGGATTACACATCAGTAAGTATATGAAATCTGCTCTGACTTCTTATTAGGTTTGTATTAAGCAACAATTTTCTTCTTTGTGGCCCCCAGGTGGCACTGTGTATTACATCAATGCTTTACAGCAGACAAGAAAGTTCTGTGTTGCGGTATTGGCTTTTCCCATGGAATTTTCTGTCAGAGGGAATCAGTTTATGGACTTAAACTACAATGAGGTAAGCACTTTTGAATTCCTTAAAGTATTCTTGAGGCTGCTCGGTTGAGTAGAGCTTGATGTTAGTGCATTCTCCCCACTGTCAGCAGAGGCACACCCACACTCTGAATCTGCAGGGGTGCATTTTGTAGATTGACCAATGTGCAGTGCAAATTAATGTACACACACCGCTTTCACTCCCAGTGATGTGATACGTCCTCCACTGTCCAAATATGCTGAAAATCACAATACGCTTCACGGTGTTCCACTAAGCATGAAACAGGTGCTCTGATCCTCTTGATGCGCATCCAGCGCTGTGACACACTCACCTGTATGAACACTCACTCACCGTGTGATTCAGTCTTGCTCAAAAAGGAAGCAGGTGCTCCACTCCCCTCAATACACCTCCAGAGCTTCACATTTGCTTGCTAAGATTTAGTCTCCAGCCCCACTACACACAGTGAATGTGTTGTCAGTTTCAGTTCCCACAACACTGATCAAGTAGCGGTCACGTCCACAGACCCCTGAGGCACTTTGGGCCAGATGTAGGAAGCCAATTTGTGATTGCAAACACTGAAGTTCGCAGAATTTCATCGTTTGCGATCGCAAATTAGCAGTGTGCAATGTAGCACGCAAAAATCCTCTTGCAAAATAAGGAATCTCAAAATGTGCGATTCCCTATTTTGCGATTGCATTTAAGGAATCGCAAATTGCGATCCCTTAAATGCAATGTAAGAAGCACAAAAGAAAGTGCGATTTGTCCTTAAGTAATCGCAAATTACCACCAACTTCAAGTTGGTGGTAATTTGCGATTTTCTTTAAAAAAGCACTTTTTTGCTTTTTTAAAAGTGCCATGTGGCACACATTCATGCCCTTGGGGCATGTATGTGTGCCACATGTGTACACATGCACTTTTCAGGGGTGCCACAGGGTGTCCCTCTGGAACCCTTGCACCCTTGAAATTGCGCACACAATTTGCGAGTACCTATTGGGTACTCACAAATTGTGTGCAAAATTCCTATTCCCATAGGAATGAATGGGAAGGTATTCCTTGAATGCGAATCGCAATTTACAATTCGCAATTCGCAATTAAGGAATATTAAAGAATCGCATAAATTATTGCGATTCCTACCTACATGAAATTTTGCAAGTCCTTAATAGCGATTCCCTAAAATTCGCTATTAAGGACCCGCAAAACTGCTTTTACCTATATCTGGCCCATAATCCCAGTTTTTGTGGCTCACAACCATCCATCAGCATCCACAAGTACTCATACAACTCAGGGATGGGTCTGACTCTTGACATCAAACTTTATTCAGGTGCTTAGAACAATCTCCAGCATGAGCCTCCATGTCTGCGGACATCACACTCTCCAGAAGTCTTCAATGCGATGCTCTAACTGGAAAACTCCTCATCTGGAGTGGGTTGAGGTGTACACCAACGGATGCCAGACGTATCCCACCCATCCTTTTCACCAGTGTCAAATCGAGTGGGCGCATCCAACAGATGATACAAGCAGGTGAGTAATGGAGAAGATGCTTTATTGTATACACATCAGCCCCAGCTTACTCCAACTGTCACCACAGAGCTCAACTGACATTTTCAGTCCATTTTTAGGTCTCGCCTGACCCAGCGCATGCGCTGGTCTGGCGAGACTTATTGAGAGGGCTCCAAAAAGTGCTTCCGGGCCAGCCTAGAGGTACAATGCAGGTGCGCGGGTGCGCGCGCCACGCTTTACCGCGATTACTTTCACTTTTGCGGCCACACGGCCGCTTTGATGTTTGATCGCGATCACTTTCACTTTCGCGGCCGCACGGCCGCTTGGCATAGACAATAGGTCTCGCTTTTGGGACCTTATAAGTATTTAGTTATGCCACTGTTGCATGGCTAAACACTTATAAGGTTCCAAAGGCGAGACCTATTGGCTATGCCAATGCTTGTTTTAACCTGGTGGCACCAAGGTTCCTACGTTTCAGTCCCTACTCCAAGGACAGTCAGGAGTGGCAGATACCACACCTACTCCAAGACATTTAAAACAGTATGTTTAAACTCGAGTTGCTCGAACATTATAACTACTGAGTTATACAACCAGACCACGATGGGATCACAGCATATGACTAAAAAGCCATCAAATTAGAGCTGTATTTCCAGGATGAATACATGAATACCCTCGATATAGTCCTTGCTGTTTAGACGTCTATATGCAGGTAGAAGAGCAGATGGGTTTCTCTCAGATTTGTATAAGGCTCGGAAATACAGCAAAGTGAAGTTGTTAAACTGTTAGGCCCTGAAACGTTATTGCAAGCTCTAGGCTACCTCTGAAGCTCACCATTCATTCACTCATGTATTCATTCGTGCTAGCGGAAGAAATTAGTTGTGCAAACCTGACGTAAACTGCCCTGCGTCTTTGATCTGAAGAATGCCTGAAGTTGTAATAAATGACACGATGTTTCTTTTGATTGCTTATTGTAATACACACTGCATATGCCACAAGGGAAAGCGCAGCTTTTACAATTAACTCTGTTTATGATCCATGCAGCGCCGAGACAATATTTAAAAATCGTTTAATTGAGCGTCATTTCAACATTATTCTTCCTCGTGAGATTCGTGTTTTTCTGCCTCCTTTGTCAGATTAAACAATTCCACGCATAGAAACAGATTATGGCATTATTCACAGTACCCCCATAACACCACTTGCAAACAGTAGAACAAAAAACAATAAATCAGTTTTACCCGCCCCCGTGCCCTCTCTTCTCCGTGCCATTCATTGTGTGGTCTTTATTCTAAGTGCTGTGGTGAGAACACATCTTCAACGTTGTAGATGCATTCACTCGTAATGCCTTATTTACAATTATGTGTTCTCTCGAGTATATGTAACAGAACATCACAATAAAATGGTTACATGAATACAATAACCAGCAGACCGTGTGAATGGTTGTGAGTGAGAATAGTACATTGGAACAGGAGACTTTATTCACAAAGCCGTTTTTGGCTGTAAACATTTATTTGTCACCGAAAATGGCAAGATTTACGCATGAAAAGGAGCCACAAAAGGATTCCTAGCATGTGTAAATGCTTTTAATCTTGCGTAATTGTGCGCCATAGCTGCATAGAGTTACGTAGGTGGAAACTCCACACAAGCAGTGCTTTAAATGGGCCGGTACTTTCCGGTATGGAGTACCGGCACTTTTTTATTTTGAGAGGGAGAGTACCGGCACTTCTCAAAAGAAATGCTTTTACTTTTAATTGGAAAGTACCGGCACTTCTCAGAAACAAGCAGGTACTCTGGTACAGAGTACCTGCACTTCCTTTTGTTCCATTTCAAGCACTGCACACAAGTGTAATAGGATCAAGACAGGGTTTGTCTGGTGAGCTTGTGAACGCCCAGAAATGTAGGAGTTTGTGAAAATTTGCGAACTCCTCTCCTACTCTTTCTCAGTCTGCAAATGGTCAGCGATTTCCTGGTGGAAATACATTTCAGGGTGGGAACGGAGCACCCCTAAACTTAATGGGGCAAAGGGGAGGGGTTTCTCCACAGGGAGAAATGCTTTGAGCACATGTGGCAGGCATGGAACAACCAGTCCACCAGAAACGAATATACTGCAGGAAGGTGAACTCCCTTATTCCCAAACGATAGATTTACTGGTGTTAACCAAGATGAGACCAATATTTCATGCCTTCACATGATCAAGCAAGACAAAGCAGCACCGTTCTGCGCAGCACCCAATTGGGCGGTAATATCTTGGACTAGTCCAGGAAGGATCTACACTTGCAAAATGTTTGGATATCCTTTCCACCGTTTGGATCACAACATGATGAGTCACATTCTATCAGGGGCCAGACCAAGGGAAATTAGATGAATTTGTGCCCGGTTAATATTCCGGAGCCACTTAGAGACGCAGATGGGTCACTACGAACTCCTTGGCACCCCAAATGACATATTGCCATCTACCATAATGTCTATGGCAGCCCTGCTGTCCACTACAGTCAACACAGTGAATTGCCAATCATCAAAAATTGATACTCAAATATAAATGTTGTTAAACATTGTCATGCAGCTGCAAAGGATCAATAAGAAACTAATTCAATCTGGAACGTATCCAGATAAGGCACCCTTGCCTGGAATTAACCATTGTTCTTGCGGTGAGATCCTAGAAAAGCTTGGGACGCGACCTAGTGTATTACATACAATGGGCTCCAGTTGGTAAAAGATCCAATGCAACAAGCTGGCAAGTCCACCATTTAACCCCTCCCGGGAAGGCATGGATGGCATTTAGGTGTTGCCAGGGGTCGCAGTTGCAACCCCTAGCCTGCCCCCTGCGATCCCTGACACTGCGACCCCTGGGCTATGGACAGACTTGCCATGTCTTGCACTGAGCATTCCCTCACAGCGCTTCTTAGAAAATATTTTAAAAAAAGAAAGGCCCTGCGCCTGAATGGGTTAAACCACTTCAGAATACATGTGATGTCATTCTGCCACAGGTCGTGGAGAGTTCATGCACCTTAGTAATTTCACTACAGTTGGATCCTCACTTCAGTCAACAAGCCAGCTGCTCTGATTGCAGGATGCCTGGTTGTGCCTCTTGCCTCTAAAAATTCAGGTAATGTTTTACCATGCATTATTAATTTTAAATATATATTACCTGAAAGTGATGCCTTCCAGACAATTTCGCACACCACCAGACAATTAACAGACCATCCTGCCTGAAGCACCCCCATTTCCCTTGCACAACACACGTCTGCCTTCCATATTGGACCCTGCCTGGTGCTCTTCGCAAGAGGCCTACTCAGACTTAGCTCCTGCTCCCTCAGTCTAAAGTAGGGCCCTTCTTTGCTTCCCTTTCATTCCTATGACCCCCTTTGTCACTTTTCAAACTCTTGTCAGAGCCCCAATACAATGCAGCCAAAACAGATACTTAATAAAAGGGACGCACAAATTACCCTCGCAGACCTGAACACATATAAAAGTCAGGTAAAGGGAAGAGTGGGGCTCTGTGTGACCTTATCTGGCAGGGAAAGAAAGGCCACATTACATATGTACAACTATGAAACCTCAACTGCATAAAACACTTCTAGAAGAGTTTGGCTCACTGTCTTAATCCAGCTCAGTTGGGCAATATGCCTGCTGAAGAGAGCTGATGGTAATACCCTTCTGCCAATTGTTAAAATGTACACATTAGTAATTTATCTATTTTATTTACTCTTCATTAGTAGACATTGACACAATGTTATTGTACACCAAGGAAACACTTCTGGCACTGCCAAATAAGGATTATAATTCTTGCCTTATTGAGAAAATCCATGCCAGGGAAAGATGTTGCCCACCCCTGGTCTATTACTACTGGCCCTGGCAGTTGTACACATGGAATATCATACCTCTTTTTTGTCAACACAGAATGTTGGAAAGTATGCCCCCTGTTGCTGGATGTGGGCTTCACATGTGACTTTGCTGATTTGCTTGCCCACTTTTTGGCATGTTCTGAATTTTGGAATGCGCAACTGTGTATGCTGCCTAAAGCCAATGCTTAAAGTGTAGTTCGGTATTATGGGATACATACTTATATGAAAGCATTTCTGACAGTGCATAAACACGCCTATTTCTCCTAAGATGTTCATACACTTTGCAGCAGAAATCAAGCACAAAAGAGAAAGCACAGACTCATTATAATACAGCATAATTGCTCAAAAGTGCAGACACTGTACCGCTGAATGTATAAACACTGATCACAGGTACTGTTGCTGCCCCTCTAAATAATAACTATGACAACTGTAGATAGTGGCCAATTGATTAAAGTTGCAGGAACATTTTGTAAGGCCAGTCTGAGGTATGTCTGTGGAAAATGTAACATTTCTGTAGGCATTTACAAATACTGCTCTATTGGATATCAGCATCGTTGACAGGTGCAGGTAAGGGCCATTCCTGTGAAGCTTGTATACCACCTGTTTATTGAAATCACAGATTTTAGGAAGCATACACAATGGTAAGCCCTCAAGAAAGTAAATCACATAGAGACAAAAAGGACGGTGTCTGCTAAATCTATATAAACAGCCGTTGCTGCAGTCTACTTTCATCTCCCTGGTCTGCCCATTTTCTACATTTCAACCCACACATGATATTCAATGTAGAGTTGCTGGTACATGAATTTTGATAGCTACTTACCTGCTGAGTTGAGGAATATTCATTTGATTTTAGTCACACTTCAAAACTTGTTCCGAATGCAACTTGTTTTTGTTGGTGTCTGCTGGCGTTTATTGGTTTAAAATTGATGTTTTCATTTAGAAATCAGAATGTGGCTTATATTTTCCTCTTGCCATTAAACATTTGCAATAGGTATTATGGCTCTCCTTTCTACGATTCCCATTATTTACTCAATAATTTTATGTTGTCTCTAGATTTACCCTTGCATTTTTCCAGTACAGTTCCTCCAATGCAAATTATGTCCATCCAGTGTGCAGCCTGTCCATATTGGCAAACTCTACATGGTCATCAAATTCACCCTTCCTAACTGGGGAGCAGGTCTGACAAGCACTACCTCTGTTGCTAATTGCCTTTGTTTTTAATGGTTTAGAAAAGAGAAATACTTGGAGACAGAATCAGAAAGTAAAAGGCAAAGAGGAGGTAAGATGAGAAAGGGAGATGAGGAGAGATGCAAAGGGACTAAGAGAGGGGTAAGGTATCCCAGGGAAAGAAAGGAAAATGATGGAGGAAGAACAACTGTGTGCAAGGGAAAAAAGGAATGACGGTGAAAAGGACTGAAAATCATAGGGAATGAGGAGAGACAGTGATGGGCGCAATGGCATGAGTACTGAGAGGGAGAATGAAGATTGGGGTAAAAACTAGTGATGATAGTAAAAAAGAGAAAGAAGAAGAAAGGCTGAGAGAAGAAGGTATAGAGGTGTTATGGTTAGGGAAGGGAGGAAATGATTAAAAAAAATGGATGAGAGAGCAAAAGACGAATGATTAGAAAAGGAGATGGGGACATTAGTGTATGATGAAACAGGTGTGGTATAATGCACCTTTTTCCACATTTTTGTTTTTTAAAATGTCTTTGGTGAAAACTCTCCCTAAGCTCCCCTTGTTGTTGTTGGGATACCTCACTATGATCACTCAGCACAGTATGGCAGCTGGCAAGTCATCATTTGCCAGAGCTGCTTTTGTTTCCCTCTCCAGTCTTGACTGACATCAGAGGTGGAACATTCAGCGCTAAGAACACAGGTGTAGCTTGCCCGTCTGGGAATCATGGTGTCACCCTCCATTTTTGTGTGTATTTAAAAAAATAAAAATGGAGCTGGGGTAATAAAAATGCTTTTAAATTTAGGTTGTGCATGTGCATGTGGGTAAGAGTGTGATCATAAGATCAAACACTTGTGTGTGTGGGGGCATTTGTATCATCATGTGTCAGCATGTGTATGTGTCAGTGAGACTCGCCAATTGATAGTGAGTGAGCATGAGTGAGAGTAAGAGTGACTGCAGGTGAACGAGACTGGGTGAGTATAATATATTAACAATAATACATATGTGAGGGTGTATTAGAGACTGTGAGTGAGATTTAGTGAGTGATAGTGAGTATGTGTAACCATAAATGAGAATGAGTGAATCAGTGGCAGAGAATAAGTGAGAATAACTCTGAATAAGGGATTGAGAATAAAAGAGAGTGTGAGTATGAATGAATCCGAGCAAGGGTGGGTGAGAGTGAGTGGAAATGAATGAAAGAAAGGAGGGCAAGAAAGTGAGAATAAATGCGTGCAAGCAAGTGAGAGTGAGAGTAAATGTTAATGTTAGTGAGAGAGAATGAGTGTGAGTGAGTGAGTGAGTAAATGTAAATGAGGGAGAAAGGGATTTTAGTGTTATGCCTGTGAGTCTGGAATTTGCCCAGGCATACGAAATAAATTCTTGGTTTAGAGAGAAACCCATGGCAAAACACTTATGCCGGTGTACGGAAAGCAATTCTGATCACTACTAATACCTTCAACAAAATACTTGTACTGGCATTTTAGAGGTAAACCGTGGCATAATTGGTTCATTGTAAAATACTGTTATTGTCATAATACAAGTTATTCTTGACATATCGGGCCCCCTTGGAAACATCCTAGAGCTGGCATACTTGAGGATATTATTTGCATAAGGGGAGGCCAAGACAAAATGTGGGTGCTAGCTCATTGGAGGTAATACCTGGCATATGGGAGGACAACTCTGACTTATGGGAGGGGGTCAACCATGATAAAATGCTGGTCCTGGCATGCTAGAGTTAATTTGTAGCATCTGGGAGCCCCAGAGCACATTTTGAAACAATGGGGCCAATTGTCTTTGCACACCATTAAAAGACAGGAATATTTAATGAGAGCCCATTCAGAGCCTAGGACTTTTTAGCTAATCTATGTGAAAAACATGCTTTCCAACACACTACTTGACCCAATACTTAAAAACATTTCCTCAGTTTCAGAACCCCTCTGCACACTCGGTTGAGGAGGACCGGATCATTTGCTTCACTTGCTACAATTTAGAGCAAGTATTGTTTCCCACCACTTTCGAAGATCATGCAAGCACCATAATATAGGTGATATCTAAAACAGGCATTTGTTTGTGTTATATTTTAATATTAATGATGCAGTTACTATGGAAAGTCAGTGATGTCAATTATAGAGAGATGTCCTCAGAATTAAGGTCACATGACATTACCTCCTGGAAAGTTTCAGGGTGAAAAGTCATATTATGCCACTTCCTCTGATGTCATTAAGGTCAAAGGGTATGTGATGTCACTTCTGCTACCCCTGGCGTCTGGTAAATCGACGTCAATGCAGGAAGGAACAATATAGTAGGATCAAACGAGGTGAAAATGGTCTCCTACTCACTCCAGCAATGCCTGAGTGAAGCGCTTAATACAGGTAACTCTTTGCACCAACCCGAGTGGTTCCCCGAACAATCATACAGTAACAAGCGGGCTGAGTCTCAGACCCAAATGTCGAACTCAATCGGACCACCTCCCTCATGGTTAACAGCATGGAAAATACAAAGACACGTTTTGACTCAGTCGATTCTTCTCTTGTTGATGAAACCAAGCCAGCAGGAGTAATTCCAAATCGTTGGTCACGAGAAAATAAGAAGAAACTAGGAAAGTTAATGAAATCAAAATAAACTAATCTACCAAACTTTTTTTCTTTAATTACAAAAAAATAGTAATCCAAGTCAGTCAATAAAATGGTAGTTCCAGTCAAATTGTCACCAATGAAGCAGTTTAGCCAAGATACCAAAGGCCCTCAGGAACCCACAATGAAAGCTATCTTCAACGCCGGCCATAGGACACCTCCTAAAAAAGAGGCAATGAAAGGGAACTCAAGTACTAGAACAAGCATCAGGATGGACTCTGTAAAAAAACATTAACCAAAGAAATCCAGTGCAATTTAACTGGGAAGGAACAAGTTGGGCCCTGGTGTTTGGTCACAACAAGGCTAAATGTGACCTGCACTGGCATCACGCAAATAGAGAGGTGGGGAATTGACCAACATTGTCAGAATTCAGCTTTTGAAGCATTACATTCCAAATCAATGTGCCCTGCCCTAAAGTTGGATCTTGATTGAACAGCCCAGAGGGGTACTGGACATATTCTTTTTCAAATTACTACCTCCCTAAAATAAAATTATACCATGAATAAGTGCTGAAGGAGGATTCCCGCCAGGCACGATTGTCCAGAACGCCCTATACCCCAGGATAGGAAGCAAGACCAGTGCAAATAAAATAACTTGGTAATCATCTTTTCTTCTCAGTACATAAGCGAAAGACCGCACAATGTATTCAACCGAGGCACACTACTTCATTTATTCTCAGTGGCACCAGCGCATGCCATTACAAAAACAAAAAATATGTAGTCAGTAGGATGCATCACAAAACAGACGATATCAGAGAAGATACTATCTGAATCCACTAAAATCACTTGCTCCTCCACTGAAACCACAACTTAATCTATACGCACAAACTTACATTATTGGGATGGGGTGCAAGCATAGAAGCAGAATCTCCTCAATGTTACCCACCCTTGCTATGAAATTTGACCAAAAAGCCAACCATATCATGTATAAGGGAAAAACCAAAGCCAAAATCAATCCTAAGAAACATTTAAAAGGGATCATCGCTCTGGGAAATGAGAACTTCAAAGTGAGAAAGAAAAACAAAATAAGGTGGAGAATGCCCAGAGCAAAAAAAAGAGAAGCTGGCAAGCGTACTAAGCAGTTAAAAAAATGCCTCAATATGCAGAATGAGGGTAAAGTGTTATGTAGAAATGTAATTTTATCTTCAACCAGGCAGAAGGAAGGAGTACACTTTTCTGACAATAGGAAAAGTTCTAAGAAAACAGGGAGTTTATCCAGGAGACAGAAATAGTTTAAGGAGTTGTAAGATAAAATGACTAGAGTCATTCAGAATCTGTCAAAAAGGATGAAGAAATATAAGGAGAATACTGCTGCATTCAAACAAAATCAACATATTGAAAGCATTTAATTAGGAAAGTTATTTGCAAGAGAACACACTATTGCATGCAATTTATTCAACTGGTTGTTGATATGAGGTAAAAGATGGTACTATTATTGCAAACGAGGAGATGGTTTTTAGGAATGTAGAGGAAGTGGTAACTGAAGAGGCATAAGGGAGGCACAGACACGCCCCTGTATACAAGTGGAATTGTAGTAGTATTTGCAGTGTTTGGCAGCAATCAATTGACATATTTAGAGAATTTCCAGGTAGAAGTATCAATCAAAAAACTACAATGTTGTGCACAAGCAGCTTTCATCACTCTGGAATGTTAGCTGTGCATCACTCTAAAATGTGAAATTTGTTTAGGAGACTTTACTATGTGAAAACTCTTGCTTTTTGTTCAGGAGAGAGGAATACAAGTCTATTGCATGGTACCATAGCAGACATGGGAAAAGTTTGTGGGGATATTTAGTTTTGTTTTTTGGTCCTGGACAGGAGTCTAGGGAAAATGAAAACTTGACTACTGGATCTGTAGACGAACAGGATACAGGCATTAGTACTGAAAGTTGTGTAAAAGACATTGCAAAGTTTGACAGTGTTTCTTCAGAGAAACCAAACTGTATCTGCATTTTTTGTCGATGCAATCACTACAAAAGGCAAACTGGTAATGTTGATTTGTATGTGAAAAGCAAAAAAGAGAACAAAGATAAGTGGCAACAATTTGCTGCATATTTATTTGTAGAAGAACGGTTTGATTTGAGCACACTTCAAAATATATGTAAGTACTGTTATGATTAGTTGGAGAATAATAAAATACCAGCTATAGCAGTCCATAACAAGTTAGAACTAGTTTCACTACCACCAGAACTTCAAGATTTAAATTTTTATGAATCAATTTGGGTACAATGTATACATCCATTCCACGCTATAGTATAGTATGGAGCCAAAGACAGAGACGTTACCTCAAAGTGAGCTCCAGAAAAGTCTTTAAGGTAGAGTTGTGTACTTGCCATTAGATTTTGAGCTGAATCTTAAAACTATATAAGTGCAGAGAGATTCTGAAGAAACAATTGTTAATCAATGGTGTCCCTACCAAGAAAAAAAATGGCAAGAGTTAGTAGATAAGGTTCAAGAAAGCAACATTATATCTGGTACAAAATAACATTTCCTATTAAAATGTAGATGTTTTTCAAGATATTGCACATATGGAGGATGACGCATTACCATCAAAAGGGCAGATTCAAAGGGAGGATCGATCCATATCAGAAGAAATTTATGAACACTACAGTATTCATCTTCTGCATTCTAAGGAGATTATTGGTAATGCTATTGATATCTTTCAAATGAAAGAATTGAAAGAAGCTCCCTTCAGTGTGTGGGAAAAAAGGTTTGGAAGCTCATTGTTTTCCACATCCATTTCCTACTGGACTAGATGGTAGGGATGATGACCAGCCTATACAAATACCAGCAGCCTCATATACAGATAAACTAGACCTTATTCAGAGGACCCTAGATTTCACCAGTGTATTCCCTATATAGTTCATCTTCTATTTGAGAGCAACTTGTCTGGACTATCTTATGCAGTAAATCACATTCTGAAAACAGGAATGAACCTGAAAAATCTCTCAGCAAGGGAATTTGTGAAAAAAGTTAAAGGAAAAGATAAAAACCTGGTTTACAACTTGATTAATCTGATGGCATGTCAACGTAGCACCAACAAGTATTGGCGTCACAGCCACGGTGAGCTGAAATGCATGTTGAGGAACCTAGGAGCACCTACTTGGTTTGTAACACTCAGTTGTGCTGAGTATGCATGGGATGGTCTGATTGAATTCTTATGAGAAGCAAAAACAAACATCAAATACATCAATTTGAAAACACCAGGAGAACATTGCTAGTTGGACCTTGCAAATGTTTGCAGACACAGGTTTCAAGTGATGACAGCTTTCGTCTGCAAGAAAATAATCCTCCTCTCTGTAAAGTAACTGCTTTCTTTTGGCGCAAAGAGATCCAAGCTATAGGTGCTCCACATATTCACATGCTGTTATGGTAAAAGATGCCCCGAAGTTTGGAACACACATTGACGAGTGTGTCTTGTCTTTCATACAACAGTAGGTGACATGCGCCATCCCAAAAGAGTGCTGACAAGGGCTTGAGGCAGCAAGTTATACGATTTCAAAATCATAGCTGTGGAAAATACTATAGTCGAAAACATAGATGCAAGGGAAATGTTTACACAAGATTTCATTTTGGATTCCCAAGACCTGCCAACTAAGAAGGATGATTGAACAGCTTTTTATTTGCAGTCAGACACACCTTAACACGGAAATCACCAAAGAATACATACAACCTCAGAAGAACGGGGGCTTCGAAGTATATCAATGACTACAACCCTGTCATTCTGAAGATGTGCAATGCAAATATGGATCTACAATTTGTTGCAGACAACTCCATCGCTTTTGCACACTATGAGACTTCATATATAACAAAATTAGAGAAGACAGAGAAGAAAGAGATGCGGGATGTGATTTCTGCTGAGAAGATTCTTACCAAGCAATTGTTCAGTTTCGATGTGAAAAAGCTTTCCCAAAGAGAAATCAGATCCTATGAATGCTCAGACAGGTTGAGCTCGGCTAGTTTGTTCTCCAATTAAGAGAAATTGTGTGGGTAAGTCTAGACCTTGCAAACAGTCGAAATAGAGCATGAAATGATTTTCCAGGAAATGCAGTATTTTGTAGAATATGACCCAAAAAGTAGAGACATTCTGAAAACTAACATGTTGGATACATACTACCCAGGAAGGAGTCCAAATCTTTAAAACATGTGTCTCTATGAAGTACTTCAGTACTACACATACAGAAGTGAGGTAACGGAAAACCTAAAAGAAGGAAGGTATACAGTACTTAGATGTGATGATTGTTTGGTGAGACACAACAAAGGAAATCTAATTAACCACAGAAAGCTTAGATGCCAAACACCAGAGTGAATAGAGTTCTTCTATGTGGCACTTTTGCAGTTGTTTAAGCCATGGCATGCTGATCTGATTTACTTGGACACTATGACTATTACAAAGACTCTTTCAATGCTGTGAAAGACAGAATTGAGTGTTCAGTGTTCTCTACCAACTTGCAAAAGGTGAGATTGAGCAGGAAGAAACCATTGCTGCTGAGATAGCCAGGGGGAGTTCTCAAAGCAGTCAAAGTTTTGCACCAGTAAGTCATGTTCCTTTGGGAGAACCAAAAATTCAAATTGAAGCGAGTACAGCTATGAATGAGGTGGAGAATGAAATGCAGCAAGCAAGAGAAGATACCTCAGATTTTGAAGACTGCGTGGATCAACTGAAAAATGAACAGAGAGAAAAATACAATGAAGTTAAAGATAAAATAGACCATGGAATTATTCACGACATGAAAAAATGTGAATGTTCTTCATATAAACCAATATTACTATATATCAGTGGACAATCTGGCACTGGGAAAATCTTTCTAATTAATGTTCTCACCGGTTATCTACAGAAGACTACATATTCAAATTTGTCATGTGTGGTAACAGCACCAACAGATTAGCTGTGCATAACATTAAAAAAATTACTTTACATCGCCTACTAATTCTACCTGTTGAACATGACATTAAACTGGAATATCAGAAATTAGCTGATGAAGCTTGCCAAGAGGTATTAAGAGTTTTGGAGAAACTGAAGCTTCAAATCATTGATGAAGAGAGCATGGAATCGGACATAATGCTTGCCCTCATACACTTAAGAATGCAGTAGATTTTAAGAACAAACTACAATGTCTTTCTTCAGAAGAAAGCATTTAATTGTGTTTGGTGACCTACTCCAACGTACCCCTGTAAAAGGACAACCTCTTTTCAAAATATTTCTGCATAATTAAATAAGAAATTCTCAGGGAAGCTTTGAGAACGCGAATATTTGGTTAAACTTTGAATACAAAGATTTAGTACAAAATATGGGCCAAGCATCTAATATGGAATATGGAGATATACTGCAGAACATTAGAGTGAGAGTGCTGACAAAAGAGGGTAAACATGCTTTGGAAAGTCACCTTATCAACAGTCTATTCCCAACTAATATTTCACCAGCACAACTAATGTACAATTTGTTTAATGCCAACACTTCAAGAATGCTGTAACTTTAACCAACAATTTCTGCAACTGGAGAAAAAAGATATTTTGGAAATGACAGCTATTGATAAAATGGAACATCAGGGAGTCACAATACTACTGACAGATATACTACAAGCAAAATTGTTTGAAGAACTCTGCAAAAACTGGAGCATTAGAAAAGCGTTTATGTGTGAGCTAAAACTGTCGAGTAATTTTAGGTCGCAATTTAAATGTTGAGGAAAGGTTAGTAAACGGTGCAATCTTCCAAATAGAAGGTTCAATACTTGGCTATTAAATTTGATGAGATGGATGGTGTCAAACAGATTGGTCGATGAGTTGTATGTTTTTTGCTTGTGACTTATATGCAGCTTCCACTTTCTCTAGTGTATGCTGTAACTATCCATAAATCACAAGGTTTAAGTGTAGATGAATATATTGTTAATATTGGAAGATCTGGTTTAAAGAAGGAATGTCATATGTAGCATTATCATGAATTAGAACATTGTTTTTGTTTGACTTTGATGAGATGAAAATTTACAACCAGTTAAGAAGTCTATATGCTTTTCATTTAGGCAAGTACCATGTTTATGAGAAATGGAAAATCTGTACAAAACAGCCTATGGATGCTCAAGAAAATAAAGGAAACAAGGACAAACCAGAGGGTCTTAAGAAGAGAAAACTCCAAAATGATGGTGAGATTGCAGGATACCAGTTAGCAAATAGTTCAGGTGTCAACCGCTATGCAAACATTGTCCTGAATGTGCTGTTCCATTTACCACATTTAGTAAGCTATATTGAACATAAACAACATAAGAGATTGTGCTCTGCACTTTATCACTTGCTGCAACGTTTACTGACTGACAGAACTGTGACACATTCTGCTTCAGGTATTCGAGATTTTTTAGATATTTGTAGTGAATCAATAATGTTTACTCTCAATAGTCAACAAGGCACATGAGAATTTATAATGGTTATGTTTTGAGTTTTATAAGAAGATATCAATATTTTTTTTTTTTTTTTTTTTTTTTTTTTATAAGTTTTTATTGAACAATAATTCGATTACATGCACGGGCCTACAACCCCCAGGGCCGGCCGCTAAGTACAGAATAAAATATACATTTGTCAAAGCTGCAGTCGGTTCCCGGGGCTCGGCCCCGTAGTGACTCCGGATAGTTCTAAAGGAACAGGAGACTTAAGTCCAACAAACACAAAAAACTAAAAGAAAAACAAAAGGCGAGGCATAAAGACAAACAGTGCAGGTCAGGCTTCCTCCGGGGAACTCCAGTTCAGACCATTAAGCAGCACGCGAAAGGAAGGAGTACCGGGAGGCTGGGGACGGGGGGGGGGGGCCAAGGGAAACGAGCGTCCATATGTAGTCATTCCAAAAGGTGCCCGGAACCGTCAAGGGTCAGGGGGACATGGCGATATCGGTGTCCACCAGGGGGGGCGTACGGATACCCCCGCGATACGCATTCCATTGTCCCCAGATTCTGCCCCATGCCCCCGGCTTACCACGGGCAACATACACAGTCTTCTCCCTGAACATACACCAGTCCATATTCTCCTTCCATACTGACACGGTGGGCGGCCGCTGGGCACCCCAAAGCTGCGCTATATCTCTCTTGGCAATCATGTTCCCCAGGGCCGCCCACCGAGTCTGAGCTGCGCTATAATCATTGGGCTCCCACACATTCAGGACACAGCGACGCACCTCCGGCAGCAGCACAACCCCAGTGACCTGTCCCATAACCGTATGTACCCGGCGCCAGTAGTCCGCCACCTCGCGGCACTCCCACAGGATATGGAGAAAGGTGGCGCTGAGCCCACAACCCCGCTTACAGAGCCCATCATCGGAGTATCCCATCGAGACTAAGCGAGGACCCGTCACATACACCCGGTGAAGAATCTTAAGCTGTACCAACCGGAGACGGGCCGGAATGGCGACCTCCTTGGGGGACGACAGTGCAGACTGCCAGTCCTCGTCGTCCAATTCCACCCCATCCCCCGTCCAAGCCTCCCGAAGGCGCACCAAGAGGTCAGCCCGATGATTAATCAGTTTCTTATAAATTAAAGAAATAGTACTGTCAGGGACATGTCCGTCAAGTATGCGGTCCTCGAGGGGCGAAGAAACCGGGATCTTGGTCCCCTCTCCAAAGACTGAGAGCAGGGCGTGTCGAACTTGGGCATAGCGGAAGAACTCCCTGTCGGTAAGCTCATATTCGGCCTGAAGAGCCGCGAAAGTCTTAACCGCGCCCTTATGCCACAGGTCTCCCACTTTGCTGATACCAATCGTATCCCACTGGTCAAACCCCTTCGTAGTCCAGAGGCTCCCCAGGCGATCGGAGGCAAACAAAGGAGTAGCACATGTCAGTCGCTCACTCCAGCCCGTGGCCGCAGTGGCAGCCCTCCAGGTCCGCACCGCAATCTTAGTAGGACCCGTAAGGGTCCGGCCAGCCGAGCGGGAGTAAAGCGCCCTGTTATAGTCCCCGCCGGGAAGCAGGAACTTGTCCATCTCATACGCCGGATTCAGGCCAGGCGCATACGTGGCATGGTTGATGGCCGAAAGCTGCGCGGCCCAATAATACCTGCGAATGTCGGGAAGCGCGATGCCCCCGTCGTACCAGGGGAGAGTAAGCTTAGCAAGAGCAATACGCGCCCGCCCGTCCCACACCAATCTCCTCTGCAGGCTCTCCACCTCCCGAAAGTAGGCCACTGGGATGACGTCGAAGGAATTCTGGAGTGCATAGAGGAACCTGGGAAGGGACATCATTTTGAACAGCGCGGCCCGACCCAGCGGGGACAGGGGCAGCCTGCACCACCGGGCCGTGTCCTCTCGCAATCGCCGAAGCAGACGCAGGAGATTCTGCTCATAGCGAGCCACCGGGTCCAGCGAAACGTATATCCCCAGGTACTTAAAGCCGCTCAGGGATACCTGGATCGGAAGCCGAGGCGGCAGGAGAGGAGGACCACCGGAGATCGGATAGACGCAGGATTTAGACCAATTGATCGTGAGGCCCGAATTATTCCCAAAGGAAGTCAAAACGTCAAAGAGGACGTTGAGCGACTGCCGCGGTGAGGTGAGATATAGGAGAATATCGTCCGCATACAGCGAAACCCGATCCTCAAAGCCCGGGGCCCACCGGATCCCCCTAAGCGAGGGCTCCCAGCGGAGCCAAGCCGCGAGTGGCTCCAGGGCGAGAGCAAAGAGCAAAGGGGACAAAGGGCATCCCTGCCTCGTGCCCCTGCCGAGGGCAAAGGGCCGAGAGACCCGCCCATTCACCACCACCTGAGCCATGGGTCCCGTGTAAAGAAGCTTCACCCAGCCAATAAATCCTTCCCCAAAGCCAAACTTAGCCAAGACAGCCCAGAGGAATGGCCACTCGATGGTGTCAAAAGCCATCGTGGCATCCAAAGAAACCAGCACGGCCGGTTCGGAGAGGAGCTCCGCCCTGGCAAGGGCGCCGTGAAGACGCCGCAAGTTAAGAGCGGTGTTACGATGCGGGATGAATCCGCATTGGTCCGGATGAATAAGATCGCACACGACGCTCAACAGACGATTAGCAAGGACTTTCGCCAGGACCTTAGGCTCCGCGTTTAGCAGTGAAATAGGCCGGTAAGAAGTACAGCGGTCTCGCGGCTTGTCCTCCTTGGGGATAACGACTATCGTGGCCAAACGCTGGTCGGCCGGGAGGGAACCCGCCGCCAGAGACTCACGGAACATGCGACTGAGGAAGGGCGCAAGCTTGTCAGGGCGCAATTTATATAGCTCAATGGGCAGACCGTTGGGACCCATAGCCTTGCCCGAGCGAAGGGAGCGGATCGCGGTCGCTATTTCATCCGCCGACAAGGGGGCGTCCAGCCGCTCACGGTCTTCAACGGACAGGCCGGGCAAGGCGATATCCCTCAAAAGAAGGCGAGAGTCGTCCTCATCCCTGTCAGTCACTGGGGAGTACACAGCCCGGAGGTGGTCGGCAAAACATTCCACAATCTCGTCAGGCTCCGTCACACACACACCATCCGCAGCACGCAACTCCGGGACCACACGATTCACTGTCTCCTTCCTGTCCAGCCACGCGATCAACTTTCCCGCCTTGTCCCCGGCATCGTACAGTCGACCCTGCTGCTCCCTATACATAGTTTTGGCCGCGTCAGTGACCAGGGACCTATACTCAAACTGTTTCAGGCTGAGGGCATGGAGCCCGTCCGGAGTGACATTCGCCTCCAAGGCCGACTCCAGCCCCACTATGTCAGTCTCCAGCCTTACCACTGCCTCACTCTTGACCCTCTTAGCCACCACTATCTGGGAAAGGGCGTGTCCGCGGATCACGGTTTTAAAGGCTTCCCACAGGGACATTGCAGACGACACCGACCCCTCGTTATCCAGGAAGTATTGGTCCATAGCCTTGACCAGGCTGTCACGAGTCGTAGGGTCTCGCAGGTACCATGGGTTAATGGGAGCGATCCGCCCTGCAGACCGCGGCCCGGTGTCGAAAAGAAGCCACAGCGGAGAATGGTCGGAGATACCCCGCGCCAGGTGCCTGACCTCACGAATCCGACCAGTCTGCGCCGCGGGCATAAGGAAGTAGTCTAACCTAGAGAGACTCCCATGCGCCCCCGAGTGAAAGGTGAATTGACATTGGGTCGGATGCATTAATCTCCAACTATCCACCAGGCCGAAGGTATCCAGCATCCCACCCAGCCATGCCTGGGCAGCGGGGAGGGTCCTTGGTGGGTGACGATCCAGTTCACCCGAAACCACAGAATTAAAGTCCCCGCCCATGAGCAGGAGGCTGTCCGGAAGGTCAAGCAGCACTCGACCCAAGTCAGTGAAGGTGGAGTTCTGGAGGCCCGGGGGGACGTAAACTGAAACCAGGGCAAGGGGCTGCCCCTCCCACCTCCCAATCAAGCACACATAGCGCCCTCTGTCATCCGAAACTATCTTAGTGATCTCCACCGGAAGTGAGGTGCGCAGGAGAATGCCCACCCCCCTGGAACCAGTTGTGAAGCCAGAATGGGCCACGAGGCGGTATCCCCCCCTGTTCATTGCATGACAAACATTACCAACCAGATGCGTCTCCTGGAGAAACACCACATCAGGAGTCAAACGACGCAATAAGATATCAATATTGATGAGTTATTCAGACTGAGTTACACATGGAATCATGACTGGGAAGTTTGTCATTAGTCATGTAGTTCTGAAGTAAATAATGAGTGTTTTCTCTATTTAACATTACCAGAATGCAAATCTATGCCTTTTAACAGATTGACAAAAAAGGCTAACCAAAATATGACCTGCCCAAACTGCAGATCAGATATTATGGTCTCCATTAATCCTAAGAAGAACTGGAAAATACCTTATAATAATGCGACAATGATGCAGAACAGATGGTTCCAAATTACAAACTTAAAAGCTGGAAAAATATCTATTTCAGGAAGAATGTTTACTACTTTGGCTATCCTCTTTCACAAAAGAGTTAATACAAAATCTGGACACTATACTGTGCATTTAAAGAGTGAAACTGGATGGATGGAATGCAATTACATCAATCTTAAATTCAAAGTTCAACTTCCTTTCAAATTACCAAACTCATATATTTTCTTTCTTAAACCCAAGTTCTAAGCAGGAATTATGGATAAAAAAGTGCTGTATGGTGTTTCTTTTACGTGGTTCAACTGTGTTTTGGACATTATTCAGCCTGTTGGGGTAATGTCTTCAAAAAGCTCTTCAAAATTCAAGAATCCTTTTATCTTCCACAAAGGAGTTAATATAATATTGCACTCTCTAATTAAAGTCTGAAACTGGATGTACATGATGCAATTAACCTGAAAGAAAAACCTGCATTCAAAACTGCAAAATTGACTCACTTTGTTTCTTCAACTCATTCTACGTACTACTTATGGAAAAATACTACTGTGTGGCAATTCCTCTACATGGATCATCAGCAGTTTAGACATCATTTGGTCTGCCACCAGTGCTTTTTTTAAGAGGATCTCCAAAATGAAAGAGCAATTTAAATGTAATTGTAGTATTGGGCCAGATATAGTATTTTTTACAATTTTTCTTGCATAGGTTTCTTTTGATGAGTATAGTAAGTGAAGATAAAATAACTGATTCATGAATTGCAGTGAGTTCAATGCATAGTGTTATTTATTTTTAGTGATGTACTGTACAACATTGTTTTTCCCCAGAATTCATTGATTGTTTTTTCTCCACTGTTCAAGGATGATGCTTCATGTAGACCACCATTTATGGTGAAGAAGTATGAAAGCTGAGAAAAGTAAAAAATGGAAATTACAATTATTTAATGTAATGTGAGAAACAATACAAAATACAAAAAGTGTCCTGCTTCCTATATAATATCAATGTTTTCATTGTAGAAATTAAATGTTTATTGTGTAATTCTGTAAAATGCAATACTAACATATCTCAGTTTCTTTTCTTTTTGAACAGATGCATGCCAACATATATTGGACTAATGTAATCTAATTAGCTATTTTTATGAGCTGTTCAAGAAACTTACATCATCAAGGTGCACACCGAGGAAGAGAGTGATACAGCCACTGAGACATGCACATACACCACTACAGCCATTCACGCACCCACTCACACACTGGTATGCGCACTTACTCAGCCACTTATTCACCCATACAGCCACTCATTTACCCTTTCACTCACCCATACAGACACTGACGCACCCATACACTCACTGATCCAACTGTATGCAGTTTTGCAGCCTGGCCAATTTAGCATTTAAAGCTCTTTGCCATGCATTAAACTTACGTTCTATTGGATATGTCACCCCTAAGGTAAAGGCATACATAGGCCATAGGGGAGGAAGATATGTGGTTAAAAAATGAGACATTTACTTTTAATATAGGGAGCTTACACCGAAAAGAACGGCCTGGAAATAAATTTTTCAAAAACAAATGTGATTGTGTGCAATCGTCCCTTTAAGATAAATCGAAAATGGTCTATTAATGGAAACAAAATTGAGGAGGTCAAACTCTATGTATACCTAGGAGTGAAAACGGACGCTAATTCCACCTGTGTTTCCCAGAAGAGGGCGATTAGGTCGAAAGCACTGGCTCTAAATTATGGCTTCTCGTCACTGGCCAGATCTAGTAAAGGTCACGATCTAAAGCCCATGGGATCAGTTTTGAAAGCTAAATTGTTGCCAACCCTTGCATATGGAATGGAGATTATGTTGGGCGATGATGCTCTTTTGTTAGAAAAACCGATGAAAAGAGCCTATAAACAAATCTTTAGGCTCCCCAAGTCTGCTTCTCCGGCGCAAATCTGGCTAGAATTTCTGCTCACAAAACAGACACTCACTAGACCGTCTGCGTTTGTAAAGCTTTTTTATAACTTGCGAGCAGCAGCGGAAAACACTCTGGCAAATCTAGTCTAGATTGATATTAACTTGCAAAGGGGCACCCGTGCTTACAAGTCATTTTTAGAAAACAGTATTACGATGCTTGAACTGGGTGACCTTTGGAATTCTAATATATTGGGGAAAATCTTTAAGAAGCTTGTAAATAAATCTACAAAACTGCAAAGTTGGTTGGCAGACAAAGAAACCCTGTCAAAACGTTGCCACGGGTGGCTGGTGTTGAAATCGTATTCCACTCTAAGAGAATCAGCCTTGCTAGCTGCTCCTTACCACCGCAAGAATAAACAGTCCTTTTTGGCCCTAAGATTCGGAGAAATACCCACGCTAGACCTCATGCCAAAATGGAGGATGTCCGGTCAAAGTGAAGACCAGTCCTGTCGTCTATGCTGCCAGGGACCTGAATCTCTGCTTCACATTGTCTGTGTTTGTCCTGCTTTGATGGTTCAACGAAGAAACTTATTAAGACGATAGTTCCTTGAACGGGGTATTAGATCGTGCAGGCATGCACTGGTGGAGTCCATGGACCTAATCAACATCATGCTGAACATTAGACTGACTCAGTTATTGATCTGTTTTAAGAAAATGATCAGTTAATAGGATATGTGATATGTAATCTGGAGGCGGTTTCTGAATGTAACTTTAAATTGTAATAACTTGGAAATTTTTAATCTTAACCGAGCATGCCCAGTAACTGTGAAGAACGGGCTGCTAGGGTCTGAAACTAGCAGTTCTCTATCTCGTTAGACTCAGATAACTATTTTACCTGTTTTTGTATTTTAAATGATGGGAATTCTTGCAAAATTGTTCTTAATAGTGGGTCTCACAGTCCACCTGGCCCCGCATTTATATTTCTCTTAGTTCCGCTTATAGGCATTTTTTATTATATGTATTAAATTACTTAAGGGGCTTTTTTAAGTTATCTGTGCGGAAGGCTTGCTTTTTTAGATATCAAGTTAATGAACGATTCCTGTTTAGTCACTTTTTATCTAACATAGATTAGTGTTTGGTATCCCGATTAAAATCTCTAGGAAGGAAAGTTAAGAAAGCAAAGGTATGTAGCGTGAAGAGTTAAGGTTGTTTTCGTTGTATGACATATTTGCTTTTTATCTATTTACCTTTTTATTCCTTATGTACTTTTAACCGTGTGATTTTGTTTATGGTTTTAATTGACTAATAAACTACTTTTAATATTCAGTAAGTTATATGTGCAGTGAGAGACTTATACAATCAGTTATACATCAAGTGTCCCACCCAAACTTAGAGTTATATACCTATTTGTAAAAGCTTACAACCACTCAAACACCCAGTTAGATAGAGGCCAAGGCACTTACACATTCAGCTGCACACCCATACAGCACGTACATATCCAGCAGTAAGACAACCAGTTGCAGACACAGTTACATACTCAGAGGCTCACTAATACAGCCAGTAAGCATTCCATCCAGACACTTATATTCACATCTAGAAACCCAAGCAGATACTAATGGACACACTGATACACATAGGAACACACTCATGCATACACTAACACACCCAGGAACAAACTTATGCATTTACTGACAGACCGAGGTGCACAATAATGTACACACTAACATATCCTGTCGCACACTGATTTATACACTACAACACCTAGGCAGACACTGACATACAATAAAACACCCAGGCACACAATCATCTATACACTGATGCCACCACCAAATCTACCTGTTTGTTTTTTTCCTGTGGTGGGCCTTCGTAGGAGGTTTAAACCCCATAGGCTCACTCCCTCCCCTGCCAATAGTCCCTCCCCTGACAATAGTGTTTACTGTTGTGTCTGCATAGAATGGTGTGTTTTGCACCTTTTCGGTGAGTGAGGTATTGTTCTGGGACCCTGCAGAGACTGGCTTGTTTTCTGGGCTTCTCCAGCCTGTATACTTTACTTTTTGCAAGATCTTGTGAGATCTCTGCATAGTGTGCTGGCCATGAGTCATGTGGCTTGGGGACGTGGCCTATATCCAGCTTGTCCCCCGTTGCCACAGTGCTTTGCTTTTCATTTTCCTATCTGGAGAAGGATCCTTGTGAGCTGGCCCCAGAACCTGAACTTCCTGTTTCCTTCTTGGTGTCATGCCATACATCACTCAGATTCCAGGCTCCAAGACTCTGGCATTGTTTCCCTGTCCTACCCAGACAAGGCTGCACCCTCTTCATCATGGGATACTTTCTGCTCTTCTTCACTGGTCTGGACTCTCTCCTCTCCTACCACCAGTCTGTCTTATTCTTGGCAGCATGCCTCCAATGTGTTTTAACATGGTAATGCGCTATTAAGGTCAGTGCACTCCCCCTTAGGTATCTAGGCTTAGTTTTTGTTAGTCTGTCATTCCCTTTTTTTGTTCTTTTGGATCCGTGTTGACTGACAGGAAGTTTCAGGCTTTGTCCTTGGTTCTTGTCTCCTGCTCATCTGTAACTGCCTTACGTTTTGCCCTTTGATATCTGCCTTGGTATTTCGAGATTTTTTGTATAGTTGTTGTTTCTGGAAGAGTGGGCACCTGTTTTAAGACACTTTTCACTTTAGCTATGTTCCTTTGACAATAATAGGAATTACCATGCTTGATTGAAGGAAGTTGCCCAACAACTTTATGACGGATTAGCGGGATAGGTGTTTTTTTATATGGTCAAAGCTAGTGAGTGCATGTAGGGACATGTATGAGATGGTGTATGGAGGTGTCTTTTATCTCCTACATACACACCTGGTTTTTCCTGTGTGTGATAGGTACGGGTATCCTGAACTTCCAATTAAAGAGAGGGTGATTCTCCAGAGCTGGACCATCCCTCATAGAGTGAGCTACGTTTCTATTGAATCCAACTTCTTCTCCCTTTTCCTCTTAGGGCTAACCACCCATCCTGCTAAATCAGTAGTGGGGAAATAGCCTGGAGGTGAGGGGTTGGACTATCTCCGTTTATGTGGATCCCGGTTTACAGGAGAGTGGGACCTCGATAACTGAGATATCAAAGCAGACAGAGTTGCGCATGGTGAGATACCTACATACACTCTGATAATTAACCACCACAGGGGCAGCCCTAACCACCTGAACCAGGGGCAATCAGTAATGTATCCTAACAGAGGTTCACAGTGTATACAAAATATTCATCATACAGACATATTTTTAGATCACATATATTTAAATCACACAGTGCTCAACACCTAAAGAATTGTGAGAATAAATAATAACGAATATGGCCCTTTATGAGAAACAATTTTAATTATAGAAATATATAAAACATTCTTTATAAAAAATATAATATCATGAGGCTCAGACATATAAGCTGGTACATATAACAACTATTTAAACATACAAAACCAGACAGATGAGGGTACCCAAGCACACGTAAAAATCAAGGTCATAACAGTTAGAATGTAAATAAACAAGTAACACAAGTGAATCTTCGTCTCTTTCTTTTGAGTTTCTTCGATTTAATATTCTTTTCTCAGAATGTATTTCACAGTCTTCAAAGTGGTTCCCAAGCCAACACGTGTTTCGTCGCCTCTAGTAGTATTTTACATGCGACTTGTTCACGGCTAGGTACAAATTGATATGGTAATTCACATTAGTTTAGATGTTATTACAAGATGCAAACATTTGTAAACAACGTAAACAAATGTGCTCCCAGGGTAGGTGTAAGCACTATGGGTTAATTTATCAAAAGGTGGTATCACAAGGCTATAGTGTACTATCAAGCACCGTGAGGTCAGGTGAGTACTAGCCTTATCATATCAGTTGGTGACTGTCAGATCTTCTACAGAACTTGCGTGTGAGTGACATATGTGAGACAATCATATATGTGCTGGAAGTTCATTCCAGTCAATGTTAATCAGGTATCGCATGCGGTATGTACAGTCCATAAAGTCAGAAAACACAATATGTACGCTGGCTATTATCGTAAAGAAAGGGCTATGAATAAGAATAGGTCGTGTGCCAAATGGAAGGAACAGGTGAGGCAAATAAAACAACTGACCTGAACACTGTTTTATATGCATAATCTGTAATAAACGTAATCAAGATGAGAAAAAATGTCGCTATTAGTAACTATTTAAAAGGACACATTGTAAAAATGCTGGAGTAGTGGACGAATTTATGTCCAAATTTATATACATACGTCCAGTATGACGATAATTCCAGGTCATACAGTCATACGACGAGGGAGGGGGGGGTTTTAGAATTTCTTCAGAGTAAATGCTTTCGAATCTCAGCTGTGCTCGGAATTTAAGCACCCCGTCTAGAACAAAGAGATAGATTGTATCAATATCGCCATAGGGCAAAAGGACTGATCTGTCTGTCAGAAATCTCGTTTTTACGGAAGTAACGAGGTGAGCTATACATATATATGTGCCCCGTTAAAGTATCGTCTATGCTCAGTATTAAAACATCTAGTCTTAAAACCAGAGAGATGCAGAATATGATCTCTACATTAAGACAGTATATTGCTGGTCTGCCCATAATATCACTTGCTATTAACGAAAATACAGAATATGGTCTCAGCATACAAGAGTATGTTATCGGTCTGCCTATGCAATCATTTGCTCTCAAAGGGGGACAAAAGGAAAACTGAAAGTCGTAATCGCCTCATTCCAATATTAGCTATGCTCAGTAAAAAAACCCCATTAAAAACAAATAGTTATCATAGTATCCACACTTTCTGGCTTGTTATCTATAAACGTATTTACTCTCGGTAGAAGTAAAAGGTTAAGGTGAAATGTAAATACGTGCCCCGTTATACGTTCTCCCCTTACCTCCGGGTAGGACAAGGATGTGGCTACGAAGTGTATCTTCCCCCAACCGCGTCTGGCTCCAAATCAGAGTTGTTGGTGTACGTTTACTCGGCAAGTATATGCACGAGTAGGAGGTCACGTGACCGGAAGTAGGTCAAGTGCGAGCAACATACGACGGAACACCACAGGCGCCATATTTAAGAAGGTTATGTTTTGGTAGTATGGAATGAGTATCTATCTCTCCACACTCTATGTCATTACTATGCATATATATAAAACGCGGGGAAAAAAAACGTGTTTGTCAAAATTCAAATCCCGATAGAAATGCGCGTGACGTTGTCGCATTAGTAACCGAGTTGTCAAATCGGTAGAGAAGTATATTTAATGTATGCGTATGCGTCGTATTAAGAAGGACCAAACTTGGAATATCTAATTGTAACTGTATATCTATTACGAACGTGTTCTAAGCACATATTAATTTACAAATTTGGCAGCCATCTTGGGTCAGGATATGCCCAAGGTAGTGAAGGAAAGGAAACTTTATAAAGGGCCCAGAGTGAACAGAAACCACGAGTGCACCGTATAAGCAGTGACTGAGTAGATATTATAAAAACGTAAGGATAGGGCCACATATACGTATATCTGTGTAACCGAATAGAGAAATCTGGAATTATTATAATTAAAGAGGATAAAGCATACCTGTAGTATTCTGATATATTGTTTATCAAATATCCAAGGAATTTCCAGGACTCAAAGACTGAACATACCGTGATGTGTATAGGATTTGTAATGGCTTATCACATATAATCAATGGTGGTTTATGGTGTAAAAATACGGTTTTATTGAAGAGACTATGAGAATTCTGCGAAGTTTATGTTTCATGATGTCACTCACCCATTCACCATAAACCACCATTGATTATATGTGATAAGCCATTACAAATCCTATACACATCACGGTATGTTCAGTCTTTGAGTACCTTGGGCATATCTTGACCCAAGATGGCTGCCAAATTTGTAAATTAATATGTGCTTAGAACACGTTCGTAATAGATATACAGTTACAATTAGATATTCCAAGTTTGGTCCTTCTTCATACGACGCATACGCATACATTAAATATACTTCTCTACCGATTTGACAACTCGGTTACTAATGCGACAACGTCACGCGCATTTCTATCGGGATTTGAATTTTGACAAACACGTTTTTTTTCCCCGCGTTTTATATATATGCATAGTAATGACATAGAGTGTGGAGAGATAGATACTCATTCCATACTACCAAAACATAACCTTCTTAAATATGGCGCCTGTGGTGTTCCGTCGTATGTTGCTCGCACTTGACCTACTTCCGGTCACGTGACCTCCTACTCGTGCATATACTTGCCGAGTAAACGTACACCAACAACTCTGATTTGGAGCCAGACGCGGTTGGGGGAAGATACACTTCGTAGCCACATCCTTGTCCTACCCGGAGGTAAGGGGAGAACGTATAACGGGGCACGTGTTTACATTTCACCTTAACCTTTTACTTCTACCGAGAGTAAATACGTTTATAGATAACAAGCCAGAAAGTGTGGATACTATGATAACTATTTGTTTTTAATGGGGTTTTTTTACTGAGCATAGCTAATATTGGAATGAGGCGATTAAGACTTTCAGTTTTCCTTTTGTCCCCCTTTGAGAGCAAATGATTGCATAGGCAGACCGATAACATACTCTTGTATGCTGAGACCATATTCTGTATTTTCGTTAATAGCAAGTGATATTATGGGCAGACCAGCAATATACTGTCTTAATGTAGAGATCATATTCTGCATCTCTCTGGTTTTAAGACTAGATGTTTTAATACTGAGCATAGACGATACTTTAACGGGGCACATATATATGTATAGCTCACCTCGTTACTTCCGTAAAAACGAGATTTCTGACAGACAGATCAGTCCTTTTGCCCTATGGCGATATTGATACAATCTATCTCTTTGTTCTAGACGGGGTGCTTAAATTCCGAGCACAGCTGAGATTCGAAAGCATTTACTCTGAAGAAATTCTAAAACACCCCCCTCCCTCGTCGTATGACTGTATGACCTGGAATTATCGTCATACTGGACGTATGTATATAAATTTGGACATAAATTCGTCCACTACTCCAGCATTTTTACAATGTGTCCTTTTAAATAGTTACTAATAGCGACATTTTTTCTCATCTTGATTACGTTTATTACAGATTATGCATATAAAACAGTGTTCAGGTCAGTTGTTTTATTTGCCTCACCTGTTCCTTCCATTTGGCACACGACCTATTCTTATTCATAGCCCTTTCTTTACGATAATAGCCAGCGTACATATTGTGTTTTCTGACTTTATGGACTGTACATACCGCATGCGATACCTGATTAACATTGACTGGAATGAACTTCCAGCACATATATGATTGTCTCACATATGTCACTCACACGCAAGTTCTGTAGAAGATCTGACAGTCACCAACTGATATGATAAGGCTAGTACTCACCTGACCTCACGGTGCTTGATAGTACACTATAGCCTTGTGATACCACCTTTTGATAAATTAACCCATAGTGCTTACACCTACCCTGGGAGCACATTTGTTTACGTTGTTTACAAATGTTTGCATCTTGTAATAACATCTAAACTAATGTGAATTACCATATCAATTTGTACCTAGCCGTGAACAAGTCGCATGTAAAATACTACTAGAGGCGACGAAACACGTGTTGGCTTGGGAACCACTTTGAAGACTGTGAAATACATTCTGAGAAAAGAATATTAAATCGAAGAAACTCAAAAGAAAGAGACGAAGATTCACTTGTGTTACTTGTTTATTTACATTCTAACTGTTATGACCTTGATTTTTACGTGTGCTTGGGTACCCTCATTTTGATTCTATGTGGTCTGACCGCAATTATTAGGGAGGCTGGTGGTTCTCCCCTACCCTTTAGCACCGTCACTGATTTAAGAATCTTACAGATACCAGGTGTACTCACCATATGCGCCTATTATCTATTACAAATACCACTGCACAATACGTTAAAAACCAGACAGATGGCATACACAAAAAGAGGTGACATGAAAGTCGGAGTTCCAAACCAACACTGGAACTACAACACACAAAATAATGTGTCCTCCATAAATTGTGGCCACAGTTGCGTCAACGGCGTTTCCTCCTTTGTCATAAGTACATGGTCATCATCAGGACAGATAGATAACTGAGCATCCCACCGAATAATTTTGTTTGCCAGAGGATCTCAAGCAAAATGTGAATTAATGCTTGTGTATTAGGAAAAACTTTAACTATGTTTGTGTAGGATGAAAATATCAATTGAGCAAGCTCTAAAGTTCAACTTCTTTTAATTCGTAATCTCAGGAACTGTGTAGGGTAAATCGTACACAACCCGCTGCAATTGGCAAGAATCCTTTCAATGTCTTTTTCAAAGAGGCTCCCAAACGTCAGTGAATAAATCCTTCGCAACTCAATTGCCGAATATCCATCTTGCCAATTGCAGCGGGTTGTGTACGATTTACCCTTTAAGTTTTTTCATAATACACAAGCATTAATTCACATTTTGCTTGAGATCTTCTGGCAAACAAAATTATTCTGTGGGATGCTCAGTTATCTATCTGTCCTGATGATGACCATGTACTTATGACAAAGGTCGAAACGCCGTCGACGCAACTGTGGCCACAATTTATGGAGGACACATTGTTTTGTGTGTTGTAGTTCCAGTGTTGGTTTGGAACTCCGACTTTCATGTAACCTCTTTTTGTGTATGCCATCTGTCTGGTTTTGTATGCTTAAATAATTGTTATATGTACCAGCTTATATGACTGAGCCTCACGATATTATATTTTTTATAAAGAATGTTTTATATATTTCTATAATTAAAATTGTTTCTTATATAAGGGCCATATTCTTTATTATTTATTTTCACAATTCTTTAGGTGTTGAGCACTGTGTGATTTAAATATATGTGATCTAAAAATACGTCTGTATGATGAATATTTTGTATACACTGTGGATCACTGGTAGGATACATTACATACACGCTGAGGCACACAGTACCACCCCCAGGTACAGTCTGATATACACCCTAACACCAGGCAGAAGACACTGATAGATACACTGACACACCTAGGGACACATGCATTCATAGAAAAACACATCCAAAACACACTTATGCATACACTGATGCACCCATGCGCATACTGACACATACACTGACACAGTCAGACAGACACTGATGCACAAACTAACACACCCAGTCACACAGTGTCGCATATATTAAGACACCCAAGCACACACGGATACATACATTGACAGACCCATGCGCACATCAATACAATCACTGACACACTTGCACACTCACTTATACACATACTGACACACCCGGGGACACACATACATACACTCACTTACACACCCATGCACACAGCAATGCATTCACTGATACCCTCAGTCACTTATTTATACACACACTCAGAGTCCCTGGGATACACTAATCATGGGGCCTCCAACCTTTTCTGCATTAAGAGCTACTTATGTTCAATGAAAACCATTGAGAGCTACTAATATTATTAGTGTCATATAATCTCAATTTTGTTATATGTATATTAATTCAACCAAGCAAAAGCTTTCTAATTTAATAAGCTGGGCTGCACACAGGCGAGCTACTCAGAGGTAGCTGGAGACCCATGGACACTCTGTTGCACACACTTGCTCACTTACACACTTAGGGCCTCATGTAGATAGCGAAATACCGGTCGGTAACGGCCGATTTTCGGTAAATATGCCGTTACCGACCGGTATTCAGACAAGTGAGATGTAGGAGTCCAAAAACCACTTTTCGGTAAATATGAGGCGGTAAATACCGATTCATAGTTACCGAATTCCAAAATACCGATTCATGTTTACCGAATACATAATTAACGAATCGGTAAATATGAAGTGGTAAATATGAAGTGGTAAAAATTTAAAATGACATGTAGGAGCAGGCGGTAATTAAGAAATCCAGGAAAATCGGTAAATAAGAGTCGGTAATTAACACGGATTGAAAGCAGGTGGTAACCATCAACAATGCACATAAGCAATCCCAAAATGCAACAGCGTGGACAACATGGCCGCCATGTACGTCATTGCAAGGCGCCTACGTCTACAGGCAGCAGGACTGAGGGTGTGGCGACGGGAGGAACAAATCTACAGACAGCGCATCACACTATTACAGCTGACTGATGCAGAGATACATGAGAGGTACAGGCTACACCCCGAAACCATCATGGACCTGATAAAGGACCTGCACCCACTCCTGGACCAGCCAACAAGAAGGGCGCACGCCATACCACCACATGTGCAGGTGCTCTGCAGCCTACATCTACTGGCATCCGGCAGTTATCAGGTGGTGATAGCTGCGGTGGGTGGTGTATCCCAGAGTTGCCTGTCCCGTTTCTTCAGGAAGTTCCTGGATGCCATGATGCAGAGAATGCACCACTACATAAGCTTCCCAAACACACAGGCTGCACTGCAGAAAACAAAAACAGACTTTTATCACATGGCACAGTTCCCCCATGTCATCGGCTGTATTGATGGTACACACATCCCAATCTGTCCACCAGCTGATACAGAGCACATCTACAGGAACAGGAAGTCCACCCACTCCATCAATGTGCAGGTGATCTGTGATGCAGGGAACATCATCACAGATATTGTTGCAAAGTTTCCTGGGAGCACCCACGACTCTTACATCTTCCAGAATAGTGGGATCTACACACGACTGAGTGCCGGCGAATTCGGAGAGGGATACCTGCTGGGTAAGTAACAGTGACGCCCCTTGAAACCTGCAAATCAGAGTGTATAGAGGCATGTAACTGATGGTTCCCTCTTACTCATCCAGGCGACAGTGCATATGCATGCCGTTCATTCATCCTCACTCCCTACCTACACCCAGCAACCCAGAGTGAGAGACGATACAACGTGGCCCACAAAACAACACGCAATGTGGTGGAGCGCACGTTTGGACTACTGAAGAGCAGGTTCCGCTGCCTCCACAAGAGCGGAGGCGCACGCCAGTACAAACCCATCACCTGCTGCAAGATTATTGCCACTTGTGCAATGCTGCACAACCTTGCCACGAAAAAAGGTACAGATGTGGAACTAACATATTTTGAGGACAACGAGGATGAGTCAGGCCAGCCAGAGGGCAGCGCAGCTAGAGTGCCAACTGCAATCGATGGGAGAGAGAGACGGGCAGAGTTCACATGCAACTATTTCTGAGTAAGTGAGGGGACACAGCGAGTTGTGAGAAGTCATGACGTAGTTTAATGTGGCACCACGCCATGAACACATGAACAGGCCAATCTGGCAATATACCATCTATACAAGGAGTATGTCCAGGGTTACGTCACCCAATGGGAAGTGGCTAAGCAGGGCCACATCAATGTTTGCGCATACGCGCTGCAGTGGTGGATTGCACGGCCTGTGCATCCTCACTAGAGCCAACCCCAAGCCGCCTGCTGCTCCTGCGTGCTTCTGGGACGGGGGGTGTGATGCTGCTGCTGGTGTCGATGCGCTCCGCAGCATCCCCAGCAGCAGTTGTCGACGCCTGACTAGTCAATAGCACCCCTAGTGCACTTGTCACCTGCACCATCCCCCGAGACAGGTCGCTGCAGCACTGTGTTAGGCCCTCCTGCATCGTCACAGAGCGCCGGCAAAGTAGGGAAGTCGCAGTTGCCAGACGGTTGAGTGCCCTGCTGGTAGTGTCCCTTCTCTGGCGTTCCCGGCGCCGTGCTTCGATGTCAGCATCTAATTTGCTGCACAACTGCTGGATTGACTGGGACATGTCCCGAATGCCCGCAGCCATGCCGCCAATGTTTGTGTCCATGTTGACTAAGCTTGTCTTCATCACCCGCATGTGCCTCTGGACTGACATAACTGCCTTTGATTGCAGGCGCTGTTGCTTCAACATTTGGCCCTCGAGCCCCAAGAAGACACCATGGCCGTCAGTGGGTGCTGGTGGACTCTGGACACGCGACCTGCGGCGCCCTCTTGCTCCCGTCTGTGCTGCCTGTGAGGTGTGGGGCACAGTGGGATGGCTCCCTTCCTGGTGCCCGGTGCGGTCTTCTGGGCCCATGCTGTCGTCTGACGAGGTGTCGAAGGCTCGTAGCCTGGCTGCTGGACGCCTCCTCATTCTCACACCTGCAAGCGGAGATGTGGCCGGTGATTCGAACATGAGTGGCGATGCTGGCTGTGGTTGTGGTGATGCTGGCTCTCGGTGAGGTGATGCTGGCTCTGTGTGCGGCGAGGCTGGCTGTGTTGGTGGTGCGGCTGCCAGTGGGCCTGCTCCCTGGTCTGAACTCGTGCTGGCTAGAGGTGATTTTTGTGGCAGGTGTGCCGTCTCCCCTGCAGCATGCCCTGTACTGCATGATGTCACATCTGTGGACAGAAAAACAACATTGGCTCAGTGTCCCCGAAGGGCTGCATTGCAAGCGTCACAATAAATCATTTCACATTCCAATCTGTCCTCTGTCTCCTTGTGCCTCGAGTGCGTGACATGCCCTGTTGCCCTGTGACATTTACGTCATGGTTAGTGTTGCCCTGACTACATCTCCCGGAATGCATTGCCTGTCTGCACTGACACGTGTGGACTGCAGTGTGATTCTCGTTTCACAATGGGGGATGTGGGATAGGGGTAGGGGGGGCTACATTGCTGTGCTTTCGTCTTACCTTGGTGTGTTGCGGCTCTGGCAGAGCTGTCGGCGTCCCCAAGACCCACGACGCTCTCTTGCTCGATTGTGGCCGCCACCAGCTCCTCCAGTTCGGTGAGGGCAGGTGCCCTGTTGGTTCCACCTCCGGTCTGGCTGGCCTCCTTCTGGATGTCGCCCATCTTCCTCTTGGTCACAATCCTCAGGTCATACCAGCGCTTTTTGAGGACCTCAATGTCCCTGTGGGTCACTCCCACAGCATTGACCTGCGCCTGGATGGCCAGCCATATGTTGCGCTTTTCGGCCTCAGGCACTTGCAGGGATTGCCTCCCAAACAGCTTCTGGTGCTGCTTCACCACCTCCTCCACCAGCACCTGGAGTTCCTTGGGGCTGAATTTGAGCTTCCTCCTCCTTTCCCCTCCGTCTTTCTGTGTTCTCTGGCTGGACATGCTGTTCGTTTCCCGCTCGCACATGCAACTGCTCCCTGCCTCTCCTCTGCACTCCAAGCCTCTCCAGGGTCGGCTAATTATGTACACCTGCCTGGGTGTGGCCACGTCGGCTAATTGTGTACACCTGCCTGGGTGTGGGCAGTTCCTGGTTGGGTGGGCTGTCGTTGCACAGGATTAGCTGTTTCGTCAAGTCATGTGATGTTATTTACCGAATCCGTACATACCGATTCGGTATTTTCCGATTCGGTGGATACCACCTCGGTCTTTTCCGAATCGGTAGATACCACCTCGGTATTTTCCGATTCGGTAATTATCACCTCGGTATTTACCGATTCGGTGAATTCCGATTCGTATTTACCGAATGTTACCGAATCGGTAACTGTTACCGAATTTTTACCTACATATAACTTACCGATTCTAATTTACCGATTCGGTACGGCTCGGTATTTAAGAACCGGTAAAATTTATTTACCTACATGAGGCCCTTACTCATCTATACAATCAGCCCCCTGATACTCACTGTTACATACATTAACACACCCATAGATGATACACAAGAATAATAAAGAGTCAGACACAGATCTTTTTTTGATTCAGTGGTGGTTCTAACAAGAACCATTTTTTTGTATGTTTTTTTTCTTTTTTCTTTTCAAACGAACGTTTGTAAAACAAAACTAAATGCAGAAACTTTGCATTTCCATAGCACAATGGTGCTGTACAAAAGTTACTTCAAAATTAAGTATGAAATGGTGCTTCTTCACCTGTGCAAAAAAGCTGTAACATTCTTCACCTTTTTTTTTTTTGCATATTTATATAGCGCGAACTCGACCCGAAGGTATTGGAGCGCTTTACATAGCACCGTATTTACATTACACATTCAGGCACAGGGAGATTAAGTGATTTGCCCAGAATCACAGGATGTGGACGCGACCTCGAGGCTCGAACCCTGGTTTCCTGCACCAGAGTCGGCAGCGCAGCCGACGGACCACATCTTCACAGTCACAAGTTTGTGGCAGGTGGTACAGTGACTAATCACACCTCCCAGTGTGCTGCAGGTGGCTGCCATTGTGATCTGTGGATGAGTAGCATGGGTAGATGATGATAATCAGCTGCAGCATCCAAGCTTCTTCCTTCCTTCTCTCTGATCATCCACAGATATACATGCTCCTGGATTATGCACACATGCTTTCACATGCCTAACTTCCTGTGGCTATATTTTTTTGTGGCACCAGAAGTTAATTCTTTCCCACGCAGGTTGCACTTGACGAATCTTGTGCAGAATTGGTTTTGCCACTAGGTATGGAAAAGAACTGCCATACCTCACTCTCCCCTTCCACGAAGATAAAAGCAGCTCTTCATTTTCTTCTTCATGTGGATTTACCACAGGTTCTGCAGCACTCCCATCAGCCATTTAGAAAAGCAATAACCCTGGAACATATCCAAAAAGATGTTTCTCCCATAACAGTTAGAAAAATAATTAATGTTCTAGGGAGTGGCCCTACTCAAAAATAGGGGTGGTCCAAAAATAACCAATGAAATGGCAGAATCTTTTTCCGGACTTTGTGGACCTAAATATACAGCTTGACTTCCCAGCTTCCTAATATGCACAGCCTTATCCTATCTTTACAATCAGCAACTGCTATAGACTTAAAAAAAAATATATATATATATGTACATGATGTTACCTACTGTAACCAACGATTGACTGTGTATTGTGAATTAATGCCCCTAAGTCTCGTCCCAAAGACATATGGATGCCAGTGCAACCATACCTTCTTCAGCAAGCAGAGGATTCCAACCACCAAGAACTGAACCGTTGAGCATGACTATGAAGTCACTGATGAAGGAAGCCAGGGTTGTAAGACTGGAAATATGATACACAGTCAAATCTTGCCACCAGTGCGGACACCAGAGAAACCTTAAATTCTTGGCCATAAAAATGTAGGAGTAAAATGTACCCGACTGGTAGCACTCATATTGAGGGGTATTGATTGTATGTTGTTACTGAAGAATTGTAATTTAAAAAAATGATCACTATCTAGCCATTCTGCATGAATAAGTAATATTGTTCTGTGCCAGGATAGAGATCTCCTATCTAAGAGTAATACATTGTAGCCACATTAATGGATTTCGCAACACAATTTCCCCAAAATTTGGTTTATGAGCTACATGAAAGCAATTACAAAATCTGCTTAGGCAATGTCACACAGACCATCCCTTTTTCAAAAGTAGCTAGCTTTGCTCCTCCCTTAATTTTTCCACCTTGCGTCTTTAGTTGTAGATTGTCTGTTTGACTGAGTTTCAACCTAGAAGAATCCAAATAGAAAAAGCAAGTCATACAAGTCTCACAATCACAAGTCAAAGATACCAAAAACAGACAAACCCCACAGGCTCCAAGACTACTGCATAATGACATTGATCTTACAGGATCAGACTTCTCATTTCCACAAAATCTTAAAAGAATAGTATTTGTGCACTGAAATACTAGATGTTACGTTTTTTAGTAAATACATGGTTGGTTCCCAAGCAACAGCTTGTTGTTGTCACCAAGCACTCAAATGTATGGTCACAAATAGATTCTGTCTTTCATGCCCATTTACCATCGTCAAATGCCTATCACAGAGGGAGGATGTTCAACACCATTATGCAATGAACTGTCTGAATGTCACCAAGAATGCCTTCAGTATGACCTTTTACAAAGTATAGACAGAATATTGCCAAGAATGCCTATTATGAAAATGTCACTTTAAGGTAGGTGCAGACAGTGCAGCCAGAATGAGGACAAAAATGATAATGTCATGGATATTCCATCTTTTATGCCAAATTTAACCAAAATGTAAAAAAAGTATTATATTTCTTGGCAGGGGAAATATTATGATAGCAATAACCCAAACTTTGGCAGGGGTTAGTGAACAGCTCACATAATGTTTCAGGAAGAGCCGGCTGCTCTCCCACAACCAGGGCTGGACTGGGAATGCAAATCGGCCCTCGCTATTGAGTCAGGCCAGCCCCGGGGTGGCTGGGCTTGCCGGGATGGGGGTGCGTGAGTGGAAAACACTTTTGTTACAGAGAGCCGATATTTCACCTATGCTGCAAAACTGGCCTCCAGTAACAAAAACGGCCCCTACCCTAACGGCCCACCGAGGAAACGCCCGGTGCCCACTACGGCCAATTTGGCCCTGCCCGCAACCCTGGGGAAACTCATGTTTTGGTTGTGCCTGCCTGTGATCAGTGCTGCATTGCATGGCCAGTGTGTGTCTGTACTCTTCTCGACTGCGCTCCTGAGTTCCTCCTCCTCACTCCTTCGCTAGAGTGAGGCACACTGCCAATCACCCTCATGGGCAAGCCATCCTGTTCACCAAGAATATGGCACTCAGGGCCAGACTGGGAACCATAAGAAGCCATGGCAATTTTGTCAGACCAGTCCCCGGGGGGAGGGGGGATTCAAGTGCGAGGCACTGCTGCTTTTGTTACTGGGGGCCGATATTGCAGCACCACTGCAAAACCGGCCCCCGGTAACAAAACCGGCCCCCACTTGCTACGGCCAGTCCGGCCCTGAAGAAACTCTGTAGACATTTAGGTCCAAGCAGTAGCACTCTTAAGTTCATTGGATGAGTGCTCTTCCACACATGTCCAAATTAAACAAGTCTTGCACCCTAAACAGGAAGTGACATGCAGATGTGGGGGGACTTCAGCCTCACATTATGGTCTAACTGTGCACATCAGGCGTTGCTATGTAAAAACGTAGACGTGACGTTCTCTATCAAGATTCATCTCTATGAGGCTTAAGTAAGTAGAAAATTCAAAAAAAGTCCATTTAAATCCGGCCTCCTCGTCCTGCCCGCAAAGATCCTGAGAGAAGGAAAGGGAGAGGAAAGTACCATAATGAGATGCATAGAACATACAACAATCCTCCTTTGAATAAATATCGTGAAGCAGAAGCAGGAAGAAAGCTTTAATGTTCCCTTTAAAGACCTGCATACAACTCCATTCAGGAGTTTGTGTCCATTCCGCGTTTGCCTAATTCCAGTGGCAAACCTCTTTAGAGTCGATCCCCCCTCCCCTTTATCCTGCACTGCTCTCGGCGAAAAGGCAGTCCTAATCCGGCTTGTTTACTCACAGGGCAGCAGCATTCAGGTCAGTGATGTCACATTAGAGGAAGAAAGGGGACAGAAATCAAAGGCCCTAAAACGCACATAAAAGACAGTCAGCAGCGACCAATCTGTTCGACGTCCGACCGTTTGCACTTTATGAATAAAGGTCACAGCGCTGTGGAGCTGAAATGTTAATGTTCTTAGGAGGGTTTAAGCCGCTTTAACAGCTGAACAAGTGAAAGCGCTCCAGAGGGCCACACCTCATGATCTGGAAAAAAGAAGACGGGTAAAGGGATGAACCCCCAACAGAAGCAGCCCCTACTGTGACCTGCCAGAGTAAATAATCTGCGGATTGACAATGGGCCACTTTAGCAAGCAAACAGGCTTCGTTTTCACAGTTTTCTCCATCTGGCGGGGCGTTTTAATGCGGCATTGACAATGCAGCATACATGAAATCTCTGAGCTTTGGAATGCGAAATATCATTTGAAAATAATCTATTTACAAATGGGACTGATGTATATTCACTTTTCACAGCATGATAAATCAACAGAACATACAATGGCATTTTGTCCCCTCAAATTTTGGATATTGGCTGTCACTGTCTGTTCTACCTTCAACCTCACAAAAAAGCAAAATGAGGCACATTTTCTCGCTCAGTGACAGTCAATTAAGATTTCTTTTTTTTTTAGTAAGGCGCCTTCACTCTTCAGTTATAACTTAGCTGTGCAAAGAAAATTGGAATTAAATTAACGCTAAGGCTAATAAGTCTTAGATAGAAAATATGAGAATTACAATAACTAGTGACTTCAAAAGTACTCTTCGGTGAAAGCAGATATGTTATTAATTATTGATTAATTATATGTAGTAGTTCAAAATATACTATATGCTAACAACAAAAAGACAGCGTGGCCGATTGTCAATGCAGTTATATGAATGCAAATAATTTTGATTTCGTAAAAATGCACAAATCAAATCTGAACATTGTGCACACTATACGCAAAAACTGATGTGTGTGCCTATTTAGCAAAGCCTACGGTGTACTTGTGTGTCATAAGAATGCTCAAACTGCAAGTTTGTGCAGACAGATGTGGGCAGGGAAAGTGGTGGAACTGCCAAGTCCCTTCATTTACAACTAAACGTTTGTACTGTCTAAAATTGTCCCAAATAGGCAATGCAATTGCTTCAACAACTCACCCGAAATGTTCATTACTTCCATTCTATCTTCTTCTTCACAGCCCCTATTTACCCATTGAGGTAGTCCATCAAGTTTGAGACAAGCAACATGGTTTGTAAAAACACACTGGCCGAGAATTTGCATTTACCTTGCGTGGTGCAAAGGGGCGCAGGGCAATGCAAAAGCTTATTTGGGATTTACAGAAGTCATGCAAAGCTTGATTTGTGTGGCTTTGCATTATAGATAGATAGATAGATAGATAGATAGATAGATAGATAGATAGATAGATAGATAGGTAGGTAGGTAGGTAGATAGATAGATAGATAGATAGATAGATAGATAGATAGATAGATAGATAGATAGATAGGTAGGTAGGTAGGTAGGTAGGTAGGTAGGTAGGTAGGTAGATAGATAGATAGATAGATAGATAGATAGATAGATAGATAGATAGATAGATAGATAGATAGATAGATAGATAGATAGATAGATAGATAGATAGATAGATAGATAGATTTTTGTGTCAAGTTATTTAAAACCATCACAATATAAAAACATCAATTTTGGGTAAAACACATTAAACTGAGCAACAAACAATGCATAGCTTAATCCGTCGAGATGTGTAGGAGCACTTGACTCTGTAATGAGCCAGATTCACTGAAGTGCAAGGTGCGATGACAACCACATGAGATTAAAAGGGCTATCAAATAAAGCAAAAATAACAACCTACTCCATACACAGCAGGTTTGTCAAATTAAGTGAAAATAACAACCTACTCCAAACATAGGGGGAAAAAACAGTGTAGTCTGACTAAAAATGGATGACCCTTCAACGGATAAACTAGTTAAAAACTCTCCAGCAGTGAATTCAGTAGCTCTAGAGCTTCTTTGAGGAATTTCTCACATCCAGCTGATAGCTGCGGAGTCACACCACTCAGACATGGGAAGACAGCCGTACTGCATTGTCTTATGCCAAGTTTATGGAACAGAGGTTTCAACCAGAAACATCTCACATTTTTCAAAACTGGGCGTACGTATATGACGTAGGAAAGACGTTCCTTCTTATAAGTGAATAGGCGGCAGTGCTGCTCTGTAGACCCTGTTAACCACCTAAATATGTAGCTTTTTAGGGGGATTAAACCACATCTGAGCCTCAACAAATCTTTTTTAACGACCAGTGTCATGTGGCAGGCTAACTACACTGCTTTCCCCGGCTTGGTACAATGCCTCACATAAACTGGCATGGGCATTTCGAGCCAGTTCTTGTTTGTCATCAACTCCGGATTGTATCCTCGCAGTGGCCTTGCATGGTTTTCTTTGTGGTAGGGACTGCAAGGGTGGAGCATGGGTGTTCCCGTGCATCCAGCAATGGATTTCACGCAATTCCATATTTACTTAGGTTTGAAAAGCTGGAAGTGAGAGAAATCGGTGTGCCTACCAAGGAGAGACGTAACAAGGAGAAATATGTTTATTTTTTCTCATTACTTCCTCTTTCTGTGCCTAATTCATTTGGCATCATACATGGAAAGAGGACTATGCCTCTTTGGACTGTTTTTGTGCAGGAAGGCAAACCTTCCTGCACAAAAACAACCTGCCTGTAAAACAGGCAACCTTTAACCATGGTGCAAGTGTGCTTGTGTTGGTGCTCGGCAGCCATGTGTGCGCCAGCACAGGGAGAGTGCTGAAGAGTGCCAAATCGTATTAGATATGGGGCTTTTCAGCTCTCTCTCATTCACGCAATGCAGTTAAGCAACTTTGCTTGCTCTCCTGTGTTGTATGAACTTTTGATAAATATGCCCCACTATTCATTTCCTCCTGTCTACAGACACTTCCCTTTCCAAGCTGAAGCCAGAAAGAGTCCATAGCTAAAATGCGTCCTGAATTGTTACAGAGTCTTTCAGGAACCGGAAGTTTTCAGAAAGAATGGAGATGAGTTAGAAATGGGACAAGGAAAAGAGAACCAGATCAAAAAAGCAGACCTTGAAGAAACACATGTGCACTACAACCATCTGTGACACCTAAAAAAAGAAATTAACTTTCCGTAGCAAAGTTGCAAATAATGTTTTGAACCATACATTCAGACAGATAACACCCACTTATAGTGCACCAGAAAAACCATGGCACAGCACCACCTCCACCATGAATTAGAAGCACAAATACAGGGTTAGGGTTTGAACACTGCCAGATCAATGATTTACCATGCTAATGGACGTAACCCCTACTGCTCCTGGATGTTGGGATGGATACAGACAGTGCGTCAATGGACACCTTAAAAAAAAAATGAAAAGCCTTCCGACCACCCACAAACCAGACTGATATACTTAGCATTGAAAGCCATTAACACAGATGCGGTGCCCGGGATAACTGGGGATCATGATTCTCAGCTCCATTCTTCATGTGCAGGGACACCTGATAAAAGAAGTCAATAGTTCTGGTGGCAGCTTTTCCAGGGGGGGAATATCAATAAGGTTTGTGATAGGATAGTTTTTTGTCCTTCACATCAACTTTGGACTAGGGTATTACCACAAACATTATGTGCACACTCCATGCATGTTGCTGGTGAGGAGACCTCATCTCCATTCTCAAGGCTTAAGGGATGATGATGATGATGTGGACATCAACTTGACAAGTGAAGTTTCTCTATCTGGAAGCCCATGCCATATATGATGTAGTAGGAGGTGTAGGATATGCTTTTTACTAGTACAGCTTGTGGCGCTAACACAGTCACTTCTCAAAGAACCTCCTTCTAGCTTATTTGGTACATATGTATAGGTAGGACTATACAATGGAGCACACTGAACACTGTTCTATTAAAATCCTAAGTGCAGAATAGTTGCTAGGCACAGTTTGTTTCTCCTGCTGCACCCTCATCACTCTAACAACTAGTTCCCACCATCATGGTAGAGTAGCAAAATCCTTCCTCTGACCATTATCCATAGGCAGAATGTATTGCAGCTGCTCTAACGACCTATCTGTTACCTTTTCATGTATGCCGACTCCTGTTCTATGAGATTTCTTACAGGTGTTGGTTGGTACAAATGTTTTGTGCTTCAACGCTGCCATGCCCTATAGAGTTACACCCATATGTGAGTCACATAGGCAGGGCCTCTCCCTGTATTCATGGCGTGATGAGTCTAACCTGTGGGCCTTCACTGATGTGCAACCTGTGTATGTTTTGGGCTTCTCTGCTGTTGACAGTGTTTTATTATCATTTTACTTCACCTATGACAATAACAGCAACCATAATAACAGTAACTGATATCATAATAATATGAATATGAATATGAATAATACCATAAACTGATTTTTGTGTGCTTAATAACTGGCACTATGATTATCCAGCTCAATGGTATTCAAAACAAATTTAGAGCACCATTCACAGAAATTCTGAATGATACCTATGTCTTCAATTAGATAACTGCTTCAGTTTTTAGGGTTGATAGCAGATATTAGCTGTAGGAAAATAGGTTATTAGTTGGGGAGAACGTATGTCCTTCCCAAGTAATACCTACACAATAAGTCCATTAGCCTTTAAGTTAGCAGAATTCTTTGAGTTGTAGATCAGAATGTAAAGTGGAATCAGAGGTTGGAGAGATTGAAAATGAGAACCATGCAATGAGTCACAAAAGTACTACTTCTGCTTATAAGAGGGTGATCTAGGGTTTGACAGGCTGTACTCTGTTCCACAACTGTAGCAGAGGCATGTTCCACCCTGGTGGACCAAAGCCTGCTATATATAGAGACCTACACCTGTTTGGCTGAGATTTATGTCTATTCAGACTAGCCTCCATTGTGGCAACTCCTCTGAAGGCACTGTACGTTTGCTGAATGTCTGCCAAGATTAATTTAACTCATGGCCTTGACACCCTTGGAGTTTCTCCTAGAGTGTACATATCATTTTTACTTCTTTTCTCTGCTTGACTTCCATTCTTTTCCTGGAGGTCCAGAACAAGAAAACAGCAGGTCAGAATGGCCATGCCTGGCAGGGCGGAGGGCCTTTGGTACAGGTGGCCCAATGTCTGAGGGGCCATTAGACTCCTGCTGCAGCACCAGCAGAAGACTAATGCTTTAAGAAACATGACCTTTTTCCTGACTCTAAACAGAGCAGATGAACCATGAGTTTGATGGACAGTGTACACTACCAAGTTTGTGCCAGAGTAGCCTCTCTCCCAAACTTTAAGTTACCCCTATGGTTCTTAAAAACCATGCTTTGTGTTTGCCACAATTCTGTAACGGATGCTAACACTTTGGAAGGAGCATGGCCAGAGTCCTGCAATTGCTTCAAGGTGCAAGTAGCACCTCTGATAGTGCTTATAGCTCCGATTATAGCAAACCCAATAGATCTAGCTATTTAATAAATAAAAATGCTTCTTCATTGATTAGTGAACTTGTGTGTGTAGTTTGTGGATGATTCAGTGGGTGAATGTGAGTTTGAGTAAACAGGCGGATGGGTGAGAGAGTGTGTTGCTAAACAAATCAGTGAGTGACAAACCATGTGGCTAATTAAAGGGTGAATGTGTGGATGAAAGGATGAGTGCATGGAAGTTCACTGATTTTGTTTTCACCTGTGCAATAGGGTTCTTTCACCATTTTATTGCCAAGCCTTTCCTCCACACCCTGGGTGCAAAGTCCTTTTTTTGACATTTGGGGCAGCTTGTGATTAAGCCACTCTAACTTTTTTCACACCAACGATAATCAGGTCAAATTCATGTCCTGTTTTTCCATATGTCTGGATTATGAAAGTACTCAGTATTTGTGATTCAATGTGAAAGTATCTTACAAAGTGCTTATTACAGCAAAATGCTGTTCTTTTTTCAAATGGTTGTATTTTTTTTAAATGTAAGCAGAAAAAGATTTTCTGTCCTAAGATTTTTTCACAAAATTCTTTTGCAATTTGCTGAGTGGCGGTCAATTTCTCCTATTTTCATAGTTCTACCTAATTACATTTTGTGCAGGAAATAGATCTGAAACCCTTGTGTGAACCCCGAAAGCTATACATTTTAGAAAAAGCAGACATAATCCTGATTTCAGCAGACTTCAAAAGTAAAATAAAGTTAATTCTATCAGACTCTTCTGGTTGTTGAGATTAATAGTGTTTGTAGTAATTCCCCAAAACAGCAATACCTAGACCAACAACCCAGTTGTGGCTCACAATGATTTTTCAATGTGTACTGCCAGTTCATAACATAGGGGCCAATTACGATGCCCAAAGCAAGGAGTCAGAGGTCCCGCTTCCAAGATTACGATCTGACCACTGTGTTTGCAGTTGGTTCCTGTATTTTTAGCATTGCGGCTTGTGCTGCCGCTCGCAGCAGAAACCGCAATGGAAAAAAAGCAGAGTTTAAACATTCCTGCCTAGTGGTGCAGGGATGTTTAGAGATGGCCCCCATGCCCCATTCCAGAGAGCCGGGGGAAGGGGTTCTTGTAGAGGTCACCAAAGCCACTTTCCGTCTGCCTTTTTTATGGCGGGTGGACTGTCATTAAAGGGCAGGTGGAAAGCGAAATTTTAATCCCGACGGCTCCACTGCCATTTGAGGATTACATTTCCGACCGCCGCCCCGATGGGCTCTGTGAGCCATCAGAAGCAGAGTGGAATTCCCCCATATGTTTCCTTCTGGCCACCAGTATCGTAATACGGCGGTCAGGCGGAAACCTCTGATGTCGGGTGGAAAGCCTCCGACAAGCTGTCGGATGGCTTTTCATCCGACATCATAATGAGGCCCTTGATGAGTACAAATTGGAAATAAAAGAAAGCCACGTCTTTTTTAAATGTATCCAAGAGGCTTAGTTTAGTGATGGGGAATATTTGTATTTCTTTGGATTTTGGCTTAATCACAATACTGTGTGATTGTAACAGAGTTTTTCAAAAAGTGTTTTTTGTGTAAAGTGAGTAACTGCATTTTCCCACATGAAAACTGGAAAAATTTGGGATTTTATTTTGCAGAGTTTGATGTTGCAGGGCTTTCTCTATGAGAAAATGTGCAGAGAGGCATGCAAGCCACACCATCCGGAATTTCCCTGGTTACCTAGTTTCGTGAAATGCCAAGTCTTGTAAGGTCTCCTGGGTGCTGGCCGATGACAGACACAAGAAATACAGCCACACCCCATGGACACTAAGAGGATATTAGGATTTTGTGACACATAATTTTGACATTTTCATGAAATGCAAAGTGAGAAAACATGCAGGCATCCAAGTAAGCCATAATTCCCTGTAGTTTTCTCATTCTCCGATTGTCAGAATCAGCCACCGTTGGTAGGGTTTCCTTTGGAGCCAGCCAAACCCTGACCAAAATACTGCAGCCATCCCCAATGTCAACTAAGAACAAAGTGCAATTTCCTTAGATATTGTTTTGCCATTTTGACCATTGTGGGTAAGGAAAAGGTGCAGGTATCAGTGCAAGTGACACAAACCTGGAATTTTCTGGGTCTCAACCTTTGATGAAAGCAGAGGGTCTAATACTAGAAGAGATAGCTTTATAAACTCCACAGCTACCAAAAGGTATCCTTTGCAGTTAGTGGGTCTTAACTAACCTAAGATAAATGATGGGATGAGAACCTCTTGATCTACTCCCCAGCACAGCTGAAATGCAGAGGGAGGGTAGATGTGAGAGAAAGGCATTTCTTGTGCCAGGATGTTTTTTTAAATTCAAGGGTGCTCATAATATGCCAGAGGTAGCACAAGACAAAGGCACAGAGTAACATAATAGGCTTTTTAGGACGATTATTTTATAAACACTAGTATTATGCCAGGGAAAACTACTGGGGGAATCAGGAATTTGCCAGATGCTTAAGTGTGACTGCAAATAGATGCAAGGAGGAAGCAACCTGCGACACATATAAGCACACACACATATCGTTGTGCTCTTCAGAGACACAAATGGTCATCTGTTTCGTTGACCAGCCAACAAAACAGCTTAACAGTCAGAACATGCAGTACAATCTGATCAGTTCCACCTCCTCTTCTTTTGGACCAGGGGTACCATAATTTGCGAATAGCCCTGTTTCCTACAGCTTACCAAAACCCCTGCATTTACCGTCTCCGTTCTCCACAGCAAGCCAAGGAAGCCTGCAATTTTGAGGTCTTTTGAGATGCAGTGAAGCAGGTTGCTAGCATGAGAAGGGCTCACTGACATAATATCAAAACAAAAAATACTGTCATACCAAAATATTGTGTCAAAAATATTTTTTTCTATATATAGAATGGTAAGTTCAGAAATATCAGAAAAAAATATAATTTTACACTAGCATTGGAAAATATATATCAAGATATCATTTTTCACTATATATGTAGTTTAAATGAGTAGAACTTAAATATTTTAACATATAACATTAACATAATGTAAATTTAATGTGTTTAAATATAATGTAAAAATATATACATAAATATTTACCAATTTAAACAAACACACACACATATATCTATCAAAGTGCGTATGTTTTTGTACACATTTATAATGTAAAACTATAAATAAAAAAAAGTTAATTTATAATATAATTTTATAATTGCTTTTAAATTCACCAGAATAACAATTATGAAAAAGTATTAAAAGTTATATACAAATTATAAAAAGTACAACAAATAAACTGCAATTGTTTTTTAATATTTCCATTTTAATTAAACATAAAAAGTAAAAAATATATTTACTGAAAATATCATACATTTATATATATATAAATCATACATTTAAATTCACAATAATAATATATATTTAAACAATATTAATGAAAAAATTTAACTATATAAATAATAAATGCTATTCCCACTCCAATTTATAAAACAGTAAAGAAAGCGTTTAGCTTAGGATGGGTAAAATGTACTATTCCCGCTCCAGTCTGTGCAACAGTAGGGAAAGCGTTGCGCTCCGGAGCGGTTAAATGTATTATTTCAACTCCAGTCTGTGCAACAGTAGGGAAAGTGTTTGACCCAGGAGGGGGTAACATGTACTATTCCCACTCCAATTTGTGCAGCACTAGGGAAAGCGCTGGACTGAGGAGGGGTTAAAGTTACTATTCCCACTCCAGTCGGTGCAACAGTAGAGAAAGTGTTGGACTCAGGAGGGGTTCAATTTACTATTCCCACTCCAGTGGGTGAAACAGTAGGGAAAGCATTGGAGTCAGTAGGGGGAAATGTACTATTCTCCCTCCAATATATGCAACAGTAGGGAAAGGGTTGGCCCAGGAGGGGTAAAATGCACTATTCCGACTCCAGTGGGTGAAACAGTAGGTAAAATGTTAAACTCAGGAGGGTTTAAATGTACTATTCCCACTGTTGTCTGTGCAAAAGTAGGGAAAGCGTTGGACTCAGGAGGGGTAACATTCACTATTCCCACTCAAGTCTGTGCAACAGTAGGGAAAGTGTTGGACTCAGGAGGGTTAAAATTTACCATTCCCACTCTAATATGAGCAACAGTAGGGAAAGCGTTAGATTCAGGAGGGGTAAAATTAACTATTCCCTCTCCAGTCAGTGCAACAGTAGAGAGTTGTTCATTTCAATAACATATTTTAACAACTCTATTAAATTACAAAAAATATAAATGCTGAAGGCCCCATGGACTACATTGCCCTAACACTCCCACACTTTCGACTAGTCGAGAACCTTGTAGACTTTGACATTCAGACCCAAGAATTCTCAAGTTCCAACATTCGTCTCAAATCTAACCCACCCGAACAAACCATATACATGAGCTCATCCCCCCTCAATGAGATAGACTGAAGGTTGCTCTCTCCAGTGGGAGCTCCAGGTGAGCAACACGGGACACAAGCCTGTGAGGGTGCCAACATAGCAGAACCACTTCTATCCCCTTTAGTACCAACTATAATACCCATACCCCTGCTCAGTGTAGCGGGAAAGTTGAACACCATGGGAGATACAATCAACGGGTATAGTATAAATACAGAGCATTATCATAAAACACCCACCTTAAACATATTGCCATGGAATATAACTGGTCTAGGGACTAGGGGGCATCTCCAGAATGACAAACCTTTATAGAGCAGCACAACATCTACTTTTTCCAAGAAACATGGCTACTTGACCCTCTTTTCCATCTTGGGTATTTAAGTTATTATATTCCGGCCATAAGAGGGGGTAAAGATTGTCCGTCCGGGGGGGGCTCACAATCTGGGTTAAACAGGCCATTTGTCCTCAAATCCGAGAGCTACCAACCAATGTTCCCTCTAATTTTATTCCTCTGTGAGCTGCAGGGTAAGGTCTCTGTGCACTGCAGCCCAGGCTATGAGCGCCGGGAATCAGACCACGCTTGTGGGTGCAACTCCAAATATCACTCCAAATGTGTGCTTAAAAAAGTAAAAGGACCGTGTATTTCTACACCTGTAGCACCACATGAAGGGTCTAAAGGCAGGTGTTCAATTTATTTACACACGCCATGACATGAATTGGTTACACAAGCAAGTACACTTCGGGTTTAGTAAAGCATAGGACTCCAACGATGGTACCTTAAGATTTTACTAAAGATCCTCAACTCGAGCACTGTTCATAGGGTGGGAAAATTTTGGGAGCCTATACAAGATCACAAATATACAATACACATGGATATGGCACTAGATGAATCTGGCTGTGGGCGGTTTGGAGAAACCTTTAAATACACAAAGTGCAAGAACTGGGTCTAGCCTCACAACGACCCCGGCGCCTTTTCTTATTTTCCGGCTCCTGAAACTACTGACCTTAAACACGGAGTTGCATAAAACCGTGTTCCAATACTGCCCCGCGCATTGGCTTGCAATGCCAAAGGAGTGTGTAGTAATTACAAGGAGACTGGCCCAGCATCACCCAGCTTGTCATGAGGTGCCTTACACAGTGTATGGTTAAAGTTAGAACACCCCTTCAAGCAATAATACAGTAAATTACCTTTGACATAATTCTGTCCCGAGTCACTATCAGTCACTATCAGGAAAGTGTACTTGTTGTGCTTGATCCCATTAAAATGGAAAAGGTTGAAAGAGTGGCGGATTTCAGAAAGGAAAGAGACTATTGTGATTTAATGTAGTTCTCTGCTGTTAGTTAGTTTTGCTTAATTTTGATTCTTCTTGAATCTGTACATTTGTGAGCGATAAAAGGTTCACACCTTTTAATTGCTGCCTAGTACTAGTAATCACTCATGTTCAAGTGTTAGTAGTTGAACAGTGGTTATTGAAGGTACATCCTGCAACACCTTGTATTGCAAAGGAATTGGTCACTATTCGGTATGCTTGAAGTGTTATGTAGATGCCTTTTTAATTTCAGAACACTTTTATATGTAAAAAGGAAACATCATGAAATGCAATACAAGCTTTGTAAAGTATATAAAGGCAATACACACTAAAATCAGATGTGAAATCACAAGTTCTACAGTTTAAGGTGCAGTGCTAATAGGGATTAAAGACTATGTTAATTAATTCATCGTTATATTGGTTATGGATCAAAATGTTGTTGGGAAGCAAAATATTGAGACGCATCAGACATAAGAATAGAAATGTCACACAAACACAAGGAAAATATGAAAATGTCACATAAGGAAAATGAAACTTGCCAGCTATCTTTTTGCTGGAAAGAAAGCGTCACTCATAGTTGTTGAAATGTCACTAATAATTACACTGAAATCATGAAAAGGTCACACAGAGCAATGTAAAATCTTGACAGCTATGCATGTAATTTCTATATATGTTTACCTCCTCTTTATGCCTTGATTTTGCTGGCGAGAAAGTGTTACTCACAGCCCTGTCAAGTACCACGCATCAGGTGTTAGACTAACGTATTTCAGTGTGGTGGTCCGCACTGAAATGCAAATTCACGCACAATAGGCATAGCACCTGCCTCGGCTATCAAGCCATAACGTCGCTATACTGAAAGTGGAGTGGCAGCACGCCTGTGCGAGAGCGCTGCTCCTGGTAGGCTTTTACGGGCTGCTGGCTACAATGTATTAGTTAAAATAGGAAGTAATCCTCATGGCTGCGTGCAGCATTACGCAGGACATGGCAATGCCATGGCAGTTCTTACACCCCAGCGCTATAATTTAAACATAATCATGAATGATCCCTGACTCCACTGAGGCCCAACCCCACGGATCCACGGCGGCCGCTGGAGTCCAGAGCACGCACTGTGCAGCTGCTGAGTCTAAATGCAGCCGTGTGGCACGTTTGCTGAGTGAGTCATTCGTTGTGGCCAGGAGAACTCTGGTTTCTATGATTTGAAAGAGGGCAAAGCTCTGGTAAAATAGGCGCATCGGTGCTTGTTGGTAAGTGTGTTCGCTTTTAAGATGCATGCTTTTAATAAATATGCATACTTAAGCTCATGGTATTTAGAGACAAAACGTGCCTTGGAGTTGAAAACATTCCCGACTTCAGCCTAATCTATATCTAATCACGAGTGTATGAATTTTATTGATCCAGCCAGCTCTTTAGTGGGGGATCTGTGCCCCAGTTGTACGCCGGCAGAGCACTGCAATTAGCATGAAAACTATATCAAAGGCTCACATTCAGCCCCGCAGATGCCCACTATTAGCAAAGGCATGCAGAGTCAAACACGTTTTCTTTCAGAATCATCTGAAAGAACACGTCGCGCTTTAGATTGCCACATTCCTATTAATAATAATACACGACTGCGGGGCAGATTGTGGGCCTTTGTAAAAGTATTCATGATAATTGCAGCGCATGACGGCGCTGCGATTAACATGAATACTGTCACAAAGGCCCACAATCTGCCCCGCAGCAGTGCACTATTAAGAAAAAAATGCAGCAAGTGCAGGCACCACTTGCTCGTACACTCGAGCCCTCCCTAACCATACAGGACATAACGGAGACAGTTTCCTGCCGCTTGGCTGTGTCCTCTTCACCGTCGTCTACAGCTCTGCCTCCTGCAACCAGGAAATTACAGTTTTTCGCGCCGCTTGCGTTTTAAAAAATGGTCTTCCGGGCTGTGTTGTGTGTGTGCGCGCTACAATTGGGACACTGCGCGCTTGGGGTGACTTCAGTGGGCGCGCGCACACCCGCGCACGATCTAGGGAACAGTGCTCCCAACACAGCAACTTTTTAAATAAACTATGCTCTTATTTTGTCAGAGAATATAGGCCAAAGAGTACTCTCCAAAAGAATACATGCCTCTGGTTTAATGTTGCCTGTAAAACCGCCCATCTATGTTTTCAAAGAAGCTCTTAGGTCAGCCAGGACAGAATATAGGAGGGGCCAGATGAAGGCAAAAAAGGAATGGGATGAAAGCAGATGGCAGGATCTCAGATCAGCCTGTGCTAACAATGATTCTCAATGGTTCTGGAATTTGGTCAAATGGGGCAGGAGGAGCATCGACCCTAACCACAAAATCATGAAGCCCAGGACCAATGGGTAACCCACTTTGAATGTCAATATGCTTATAGGCCGGAAGAAGACAATGTCATAGCTCTTGCCCATAAACATTACATTGACAAGGTCTTTACCGCTGCTGACGTTGACACGGCCCTTAGTTCAATTACGGGGGCAGAGCGCCGGGGATAGACGGAATTCCCGCTGACATTTTTCTTTATAACAAGCCTTGGTGGAATAAGTACATCTTGATACTGGCAAATGCGATCGCCCTCGGGGCTCCTGTCCCTGATTCCTGGAAAGGGGCAGAGATCATCCCATTATATAAAAACGGTGACAAGTCCCTTTCAGGAAACTATAGGCCTATCAGCCTTATCGACTCCATCCAAAAGACAGTAGCTAGATTGGTGCTTGAAAAGGTCCATGACTGGATTGAGGAACAGGAAATCCTTACCCCACTACAGGCGGGTTTCCAAAATCATATCAGCACAATAGATCAAGTATTTCGGTTTAGGCTATTACATTGGCGAACCGTGGTCTGGACAACTTTGTCGACCTGAAGTCAGTTTTTGACCTGGTTTTGCGTAGCAAGCTTTGGGTTGTCTTGCAGGACCTAGGGATACCACCTGAACTGCTTACCCTAATAGCGCACCTTCATGAAGAAAGTTTTGCTCAAATACGCTGGGGCAGGCAGGGGAATGTCACCAGTCCTTTTCCTGTAGCGAAGGGTGTTCGCCAAGGATGCCTATTAGCCCCCACTTTATTTTCTCTCTTCATTAATGGAAATGCGGAGTTTTTATCATCAGTACCAACTTACGCCCCAGAACTCACGGGCTCTGCAATTCCCATTTTAATGTTCACCGACGACACATTGATCATTTCTAGAAGCCCTAGTGGTGTACAGCGAGCGTTAATTCTTTTTGAAGAATTTTGCTCACTACGGGGATTAGAAATCAATGTGGCGAAGACGAAATTTATGACTTTTAATCAACATAGATCCTTCAAAGGAAGCATATTTTTAGACAAGAAGCCTTTAGAACAAGTCAATGCATTTACCTATCTAGGGGTTATCCTACAAAAAGATATGAGATGGGGGCGCCAGATAGACACCGCCTCGCTAAAACACCGGCAATTAGCAGGGGTCATACACAGAGAGTTTACTGCTTCCCTGACCAAGCCTATTAGTCCGGTCCTACAAATTTATAATATGAAAGTGGTTAGCTCAGTGCTATACAGGGAGGAACTCTGGGGGTTCGAAAACCTATCTAAGTTAACACTTGCCTAAAATAGGTTCCTGAGACATATCACCAACCTCTCCCAAAGCACCCCGGTTCTCCCAATGTTACAAGATCTGGGCAGGAAAGCACTAGCAGATCTAGCAAGGCAGCGCCCCATCCTGTATTGGCGCAGAATATGGTGTACTGTAGAACTGTCAGAATACGGCGGGACTTTCCTAACAATAAAACCTTGGCCTAGACTGGAACAGTACTGGGATTTTATTTCCAAACGATTTGATCGGAAGTTGTACTTCCAATTTAGAGTGCGAACCCTGCATTAAGAGCACACACAGCTAAATGGACCAGATTAGGAAATAGCAAATGTCCCTTCTGCAGCGTCTTGGATGAGTCCTATGCCCACGGTTTGTTTTTCTGCCCTGCATACTCAGGTCCCAGGAAGGCATGGCTAACACCAATCTGTAGAAACCTGGGCACTAGAACATGTAGTATTGCTCTAAGAATATTGTGTACCGATACGTTGCCATGTATTACAATAGCAGTAGCCAAGTTCCTTAGTTGGATGTGGATAGTTGGATCATGTACTGTACATGTTACATGAGAACTTCCCAGATCTTATTTATCTGAGTATTACTGAAATATCACTATGGTGTTGCTTGAAGTTAAACTTTCTTAGCTATCCATTTATCATGGCTTTTAATTAATTGTTATGATATGCTCCCTCCAAAAAAAACGTGGTAATGCTCTTAACTGGATCATTTGTTTTGTATGTCATTTTAAGGTTTAATATTATGAATTATTGCATTTTATCGTATTTTATTGTTTGAAAACTCATTGTTGTTTTATCTTTGATTGGCTTTTATGACAAAACTGTTGAATAAAGCTTTTTGACTGACTCACATGGTCCAGGCAAGTAGAAAAAAGTCACCATAATGGTACAGAATGCAAATGCTGTCCTGTGATGGAAGAGGAACATTGGAACTCCTACAATAAAGCCAGACCTTGAAATCTACAGGGACAAAGCAGTTGTATCTGCTCTTTAAGGAGTATAATTGTGGGGCTTTCATCAGGTCACAGTCTTCCAAAAGACTGAAAACATCTTTTCAAGGTCTCTGCCACGCCTTGGCTCCGGCACCCCAGTGGCAGCACTGAGACTTGAACATAACATATGCAACATTGAATTAAGCATGCACATTAAGCCTAATCACCTTTGGCCTAGGCTGCGGATGAAATTAGCAGATACCACTTACTCAAAATTGGCCCTGGACATATAAACAACAAGGGTGGCAAAGAATTTAAAAGGTTTGAACAATTGGTGCTCCCTCTAAAATACATTGGCTTTGAAGAGGTTTGATTGACTTCTTCTGCAACAAATGAAATCAGCATTAAAGTTATCAAGGAAAATTATTGGAAAACTGAACTTGCTGTAATTAAAGACTTAGCAGGGAAGGAAGTTTCATGTCCCTATAACTGGATTTAAATCTTTGAAAGCTATCAAGCTCATATGTATATGAAATCCACCCTGAAGCTTTCGTAAAGACTCTAAGGGGCTTATTACGATGTTGGAGTTGCCGTCTCAGACCCGGGACCAACCTCTGGTGGGCGGTTCCTACTGCCTGATTACGATGCGGCCAAACAATGTTCAGTCGAATACTCCCATTTCTCTATTGACACTTGTATTATGGCCATAAACAGGCCGTAGTACAGGCTCCCATGAAGAAATGGGGGATGTGTGTAGAAACCCTGCACCCTGTGGCAGGCACCATGGATTTACAGGGGGGGCACCCTAGGTACCCTCTCGGTCTACAACTGTAGGCCGCGGTGGCAAGGGAGCCTTGCTATGGGCCACCAAAGTCGCTTTCCGATAGCCTTTCTGTGCCAGACAGGCCAGCACTGAAAGGCTGTTGGAAACCGACATCATAATCCCAATGACTGAAATGCCTTTCATAGGGGATTACGTTGTGGTTCCGAGGGCAGGAAGACTCTAAGAGACGGTCGGAACCGAGTCGGAATAACCGGCTGGTTTACGTTCTGACCCCCGACATTGTAATCGGGCGGTTGGAACGAAATCCGACCATGTCGGTCGGAAAGTCCCCGACCGCGGTCAGAATGCTCATGACTAGCGGTCGGAGGCTTTCTGACCAACATCGTAATCGGCTCCTATGTTGTGTTCAGAGTTGTCAACTTGCTTGTCTGAATAGATGATACTGACCTATGCTCATGCAGTTTAGGTGGATGTGAATCCTTTATAAATGTCATGTTACTTTGTACCAAAGCTCTTCCTTTTAGTAAACAGCTTCTTTGTCCTGTTTTTAAATTACAAGGTGAGATTCTGCAAGGCGGCAATGGATGTGTATCAAAGGATGGATTCGGCTTGTATTTCTTAACTATGGCTACTTATATCAAGACAGCATGGAGTACTAGAAGTGACCTTTTGTAAATGTTGTGTTTTACGTGTTTCCTTAAGGATTTGTGAGACTGGCCAGTGTCTTTCCATTTTCTATGCTAAGGAGGGTTATGTACGTATTGTGTTCTCGCAAACTAACAATGTTGTTTGTTCTCAAATTGATGATAGAGTTTTAATGGTGCATTTGTTTTTATAAAATGTAACTTGTAACCCCATAATTGGGGATTATTTGAAATACTTTTATAGTCCTAATTTAAAGGATTTTAGAGTCTCTCAGATTTTGTTTAATTGTATGACTTTTAAACTGAGACAATTTACACATAAAATAAATGTCCATTTTAAATGTAAATGTTTTCCTTTCAAGAAGGCCACCAGAAATACACATTCGAAGTAGGACAGTTCTGTCCCTAGTCTGTTTCTTTCTCTGCAGGAAAGGGCCCAACCACTAAAAAGCCTGCTTTGGTTTTCCCAGGTAACAATGAAGACGCCATGCTTGAGGTACTTTATCTCAATATTGACACTCATGTTGCTGTGAGGGCTAATTGGTGTGAGCCGCAGAATTATGGTGAGTTCATGTCAAAACCGCTGGCAAACAAAAATACTTCAATGTACATGCTGTAATGTAAATGTGAGATTTTGGATAAATATTTGGGAATCAGTACCCAGCCAATTTTTTATACAATATCTGGGTGGCTCAAAACACATTATCAGGGAGAAAACCTGGAATTAGCCCGTGGTAGCTGCGGCCTAAAGATGTCTGTCTTACCTCAGAAAAATAAGTGTTACTTACTAAAGGAGGACATATAGAATATTGGAATCAGAAAATGAAACAATACAATTCCCAGTAGATCTGGCTTTAAAGGAATGTTGCACGGTAATGTTAAGCATTACCAGTAGATGGGAATGGGTATTTCTTTGTGTGGAAGCACAGAACAGTAGAATAATATTGGTGTAATTTTAAAGGTCAGGTGACCGTTGCACTGTCAAGCCCCTCCTCCCCCATCTGTGCTGCTGCCAGAGAAAAGCACCATAAATGATCTAGCTAGCTAAGACAGTTTAACGGCATTACAATGTCATGTGTGTGCTCCTGAAAGATACAAAAGTTCAAGCTCAGGCAGCTGGATAAACAAACAAAAAGATTACATCCGTGTGGAAGGCAAGCACTTTTTGTGGAAGCACACAACTTCTGCCCAATCAAAACATTTACTCCTTACTCCCAACATATGGGGGGGGGATGGAGTCACGGGCCCTCTCTTCAGTTGATTCTCACATAACTGCCTGGCAACAACTGCCTTGTAGAGCCAGGTCATAAAAAGAAGAAGATATTATTACACAAAATGAAAGAAATAAGGTCACAATCAAATTAAGAGAACTGGAGATATTACATTTCAAATTTCTAAGACAAAATGAAAGTTAATTGATGAGGATGAAGGGATCTAGGTACATTTTTTGGTGGACTGTGAGGGAGCAAGGCTTTTGTAAGCCTAGTTTGTTGCACTGGTCTAAGTTTTACGTTTGGAGTTATCCTGTTTTTTTGTAAACTCACACACCCCCAGAAAAACAAAGCAAGATGCTGATGCAGTGGAGTCTGTCGAGCCTGCCTTGTCCTTGAAGACTTTAGTTTTGCCGCAAAATCTCTGAGTAGTGGATTCTGTAGCCAGGGAAATTGCTTCTATGTGAGGTTGGCTTTGGCACCTTGCCTAGAGCCAAGTTTTACCTTAGCACTTGGTCAAAGGTTTGTTTTTCATTTCCTCCAGCGGAGCAAAGCGGAACGCTTTATCTGTCAATGGCTTAATGAGGTCAGAGACTTCTTTTTGACAGTCCTGTAATAGCCCCAATCTTTGCATCCAAGGCCATGCCTCCCTCAGGGAGACTTGGCACCTTTACCCAGTCCTCTAGAGGTCCAAAACCCTTTATTTTATTGCATGAAAACCTACGCATGGTCTCTCCGCTGGCTTTCAGGCTACCAGCCATGGCTCCTACAGTTGTGTTCTGGTGAGCAGGAAGTGGGTTTCCATTTTTAATTGATCCTGCACACTAGCTAGTTATTGGGGACAACTCCCATCCAGTTCTAACAGAATTGCCACAGTCCAGCCATTCCACTTTTGCAGCAGCTCCTGTGTATCTTACGGTCTATTCAGTAGATCTTTGTTCAAGATGACAGAATACTTGCTTCAGGGCCTAGGGCTGGAAAACACCACCATGGGCCTTCTTTATGGAAACGATGATTCACACCTGTCAAATCACTTTTGTTTTGAGAGCACAGTGCCCTCCTACCCCCAGTTTCGCCAACTGGGAGCAAAGTCAAGAGGTCTCTCGCACACTGCCCTTGTTTGGCATTAACATATCAAAAGCCAAGCCTTAGATACCATCTGTTACTGTCCACATCCAACTCCTACCTTCCAGGATAAGTGGGTAGGGATTACTCCTGGTATCCATCCTGCTCTGAGAGGCAGCTTTATTCTCTCTAACCAGAGAAATATTTCACACCTCATCACAGGCTTGATCACTAAATTCAACACAAATGGGTTCAGCACTGTTCACAAAGTAGATAAGAATTATAAACAAATGTCCAAGACATGAATGGAATGTTCTTTGAGAAAATTATTTTCTTTATTTCATGTTTTCATGTGCATGACGAAGAATAGCCAACACGTTTCGTCTCCTAGACAGAGACTTCTTCAGGGCTACTAAAGAAACATATATAAAGTGCGCTTTAGTTCTAGGAAAAACTTACTATATATACAAAATACAAGACAAACATTTAAGAACAACAATAGAATAAGATAATTAATTACTAAATGATTGACATTTGTGTAAAAATGCACAATAATTGTTAATTGTTTTGTATTAGAGGGCCTACAGGCTTGATCACTATCAAATTAGAAGCCCAGCATAACTGAATTAGTTACTACTAATTCTTCATGGCAGCACAAAGCATGTTTTTCTAAAGCTGCCACTCAGCTATATTTAGCAAAACAAAATCCTTCATCATTGAACTAGATTTTTGCTAAATATTAAACTTTGTAGCAGTTTTTTAAATAGAATTGTGAACATGTGACTTTTAATCTCTACAGAAAAACTACATCAGCCAACAAAATGATATACATTAACCACTCTTCCTTAATGGATTCAAGGAACAGTGAGGAGTATTTTAGTTAATGCATAAAAGTAGGTTTTTCAGCATGCTAAAATGGTTCTTTAGACACTTGTTACAGTACTCTAATAGTCTTTCAGACCACAATGGTAGCTCTGAAGTCAGTCTTTGTCAGGTGTAAAAGATGGGTATGCCTCAGAGCTTTAGATGGCAGTCTTGTGATTTCCCCTAATTTTCTTAACCTAAGCCTGTCAAATCCAGGCCTATGTGATAGCTCCCGGTGCATGGGGGTGGAGCTAGGATCAAGGAAAGAGACAAAATCAGATTTCTGGAGGTGGTGCCTCAGCAGCTTTGATGGCAAGTATGGTACATAGAGAGAGTAGCACTCTCCCGCACAATTAATCAACCAGAGAGAAAAGATTACCATTAGATATCAAAAATAGCAACTGCAGTTGGCACACATACCATAGGAAGGGCAACACCAGCTCTTTTCAACTACTGGAAAAGATGCAGCTGTAACTGGTCCTATGGCCATTAAGTGGCTGGCAGTGTACTGAAAAGGCTAGTACTGCTACTGAATGGAAACACTGGAGTAATGAATGGGGTTGGCAAACCCTTCAGAATCAGTTGAAAATAGCGGGAGTGAGTTCTGTCTCGAATGCAGCAAATTGAGGCGTAGCGTGAGGGGAAGCAGTACTACCCCAGTGCAAAAGAAAAAAAGGTGCAGGGACACAATATGGCTCCTGGCGGGTAGGGAATAAAATAAGTTGCCAACTGCTGATGCCAGTCACAGATGTTCAAGGAACAGGGATTCTTATCCTGACACTGCGTCTTCCTCACCGAAAGTTGTTTTGTGTCTAGTGTAGCCTTCCAATTTGAAATTTTTTCTACTGTATTCCTGGGACACTGCCCAGCACCGTCAATTAATGCAGCAACCTTTCTTCAGTCATATTCTCCACATATGCTGTCCTTCAAATTGCCTCATGCTCTTCCGCTGTCACATAAACAGGTTTCCTTGCTTTACAGGTAAGTCCTGAGAAATACAGGGACCAGCAACGTAATGAATCCTGACGCTTTTACCTTCATACAAGTGGGTGGAGTTACGTTGAACTACAGCCCACCCGTGCCACTTATATTCTATCAAACTCCTACATTACCTGTGCCAGCTTACTCTAGTCTAAATTAAAAGGTAAATAAGCCAAATGAGTGTAGACGGTTTTATTCTATGATTAGGGGAAGAGCACACACACTGAGAGCCTGAATGATAGTCTCCTAGTGCCCAGAGTCAGCATTCCACCAAAACTAATCCAAACAAAAGACTCAAATTATGGGGAAACTACAAAGAAAGGTGAATTACCTTAGATAGGTCTAAATTAGTTATCTATGTAAATTACTTATGTCATACTTTGCACATACGTTCATGGATGAAACCCATATAGTTAAATATTGCACCTGCATGTTGCATATTTTTATTAGCACTTCACAAATATACGTCCATGTGGTTTGATGCTAGTTTGCCTTCGGCTCACCCTTTTGATGTTTAAGCCTGCAAAGTGTGAAATCTTTAATATATGAGATTACTTTTAATTCAGTATGCTAAATTTTTGGAGCTAATTGCATCATGCATTACTGTAAAACTGTGTGTTTCTAATAGAACCTCACACATTAAAATATAGAATAAAAATACAAACGCATAATTGATTGAAAATGGATTTCTAAAGTTTATATGTGATATGAGCGTCAGGTTCCACAGTTAATCGGCCTCTGTGAACATTTCCAGGTATCTCTGGTTGGACAGAAGTCACTTGGCTCAGATTGTAAAAATCAGAAGCTTTTCCACTGGTGTTCTTGTGCTCTACACTGCTTTTGAACCCAAAACTGAGCACCACATACTCACCATTAGCACTTCATCCTTAGGGTAGCAAAGCAGAACCTCCCAAAGGCTTACTTGGGGAGGCGGTGTAGGATTAGTGATTAAAACGTCAATTGAATAGCCAATACCAATGAGTGAATCAATATCCAGCCAGTTCTTTACTTATAAAAGAAAAAGTACTTTCCTTCTAACAAACAAAATATTCCTGTACATAATAATCAGTAGACACAGTGGTCCCGATTCACAAAGGTAAACTTAGATGTTTGGTCTAAACTTAGATCAAACGTCTAAGTTTACGACTTTGGGAATTCACAAAGGGCATTTATGAGTACTATATTTATGTCTGCACTCGGGGACATAAATACAGTAATCATCATCAAGTTCTTTATTCGGCCAATCTGGCCTTCAAAGCACATATAAAACATATATGTAACACAGATACGTTTCCTTACACATTCTTTACATATGAATATGCAAGCGCTTCATAAAAATATATATAAATCACACATTTTAAAACAGACTTAACAGAGTAATTACATTATACAACATAAATGTTTGTTTAGTATACTTAGGACGAAAACCTCAAATGTGGATCCACTATGTCAAATGACTAATATATAACGGTAGCTAGAAACAGCGCTCAATTCAATTCAATGTGTATTTCTTCAGCTCATCTATGCCATCAAAAATAACATTCACATAACATATAAATGTGTTTAAAAGACAAGAAGGAGAAAATATTTGCAGTGCAGTTTAAGAACTTGAAAACTTAAAATCTCTTATATAATTCTTAAATGAAATCCAAAATTCCGCAAGCAATAAAAATTCCATTAAATATGAATTTATTTAAATGTGCAAATAATGCAGAAAGTGCAAGAAAGCTTGTATTGATGACGGTCCCTAGTTCTTATTCCAAGGGAATACTTGCACTACACATGATGACCATTAAGTTTTAGGGCTTTCATTCTAATATGCCATATTGGTGACAAATAGCTCACAATTGCAAACAGAATACAGTCTCCGGTATTTGTTATACATACTCTCGAAGCACTGGATGGATCTCTGAAGCCAAAAAGACGGCAATGGGGGATTGTTCATCATTTTCAGCTACCGGGCAATCAATTGGGAACAAATTGGATAAAATTGACCCTGCTTTTTGAACACATAAAAGTAGTCAGGGGTAAAGTCCCTAATCTAAATGTTATATAAAGTGCTCATGCAGATGGATCAATTAAAAATGCATAAATGGCTCAAAAGCAGGACACATTTAAATAAAAAGGTATGAATCTGTAAGGCTGCGTGCGGTTACCACAGACATCTTGGCTCCTAGGACAAAATCCCAATAACAAGTTTTTATCTCTTCAAGTATACCTCACAAGATTTTGCTAGGGTGTGACCAGTAATTATTCAAACCAAGCTTGTATAGCCAGGTTAACATGTAGTAGCCATGTAGTAGACATGGAAATTTGGATTTACCAAAGCTTAACCCAATATTTGATGGGTCTTAGTGCACCAATATCTGATATTGATCTCGGATTTAGATATAAGCAAAGTGAAAGAGTTAGGGTACTGATAGAAAGTATCAGAAAAGATTTAAGGAAAGCATTTTTCACTTTTTCAATAGAGTCAAGATTACAGTGTCCCTTCAAGTCCGCCGCATTCAAGGCTGCCCCTCGAGTTTGAATTTCATATATTTTATGGGGGGAGAGATAGCAAAAGCAGATTCCCTGTCAGCAAACCTTATAATGGATCCAGCACTTTGTTTTGAGGTCAATGCACTCATAGCTATCTGGGGAAACCAGTTATGAAAATCACTGATTCTCACACCCAGACAGTAGTATTCACAGACCCTGTCCAGTTGCTCACCCGCTTATATTCCCTACCCTTAACGTTTTTGCAGGCACTAAAAACCATATATTTAGTTTTATTACAATTGATTTCCAATCTATACTCCTTGCAGTATAGGCTACATTTCTCCAAGAGGTTTGAGATACCTTGGGCAGTTTTAAAATGGAGTAGAGTGTCTGCGAAAAGATGGTCTGGTATTTTATATCCTGCAATTTTTGGCAAGTCATTTTTTATAGTTTGTAAGATAAGGGAAACACTCATTTATATATAAAAGAGTGCGGGCTAGGATGTACCCTTTATGGACACCTCTTTTAATATGTATATCAACCGTTAGTTACCCAGCTGGTCCCCAGCTGGTCCCCATCTAACCCTTGCACATATTTTCAGAATACAGAGCTCCTATCAAAGACAACAAACCAATGGGGACCCCTACCCTTTCCAAAACCTTCCAAAGTTTAGCCCTTAGGAAGAGATCAAATGCTTGCATTAAGGTCCACAAAAGCCACCGATAAAGATCCCCTATCTATATCTACTGTTTTTCACTTAATGGCATGGAACCACAATATCTTGTCAATTGTGCCTAATTCGGGCCAACATCCTGCCTAGAAGTGGGAAAACACTTATCCCAAGGATATCCAGTCCCGCAGTCTTGTTAGAATCTGTTTGCTATAGACTTTCTGTATATTGTCTATCAGACTTATGGGTCTTTAGTTTCCAGCGGCCATTTTGTCACCTTTTTCAAATATCAGAATACTTTTCGCACCTTTCCAAGAACTCAGAACAGAAGGTCCTGACACAAAAGCATTTGTTCAAGTATTTATATAAGGGCCCCATATTTGCAGCTCAAACGAAAGCAGATCAGCCGGGATCTTATCCAAGCCCAGGGATTTCCCAAGTTTATGGGCCTGGATTGCAGCAATCGTTTCCTTAAGAGTAAATGGGTTTATCTTGTTACCAGCCAATTCAGTAGGGTCTACTGGTATGTTAACTAAGTTCTCTTTATACATTGGATACTCTGCATAGCAAGTTGTAAAATGTTCGACCCAGTCATCAGGGAGAATATGGCAATCGAGGTGGACTGGGTCACTGGAATCAGTATGTGATAACAGTTGCCAGTACTCGTAAATGCTGTTGTGAATTCCCAAAGTTGTAAACTTGGTTGTTTGGTCTAAGTTTAGAACAAACGTCTAAGTTTACCTTGGTGAATCGGGCCCTTTAATAGGTGCACCAGTATCTCAGCAATCAATTATGGTGACTTGGGAGACAGTGTAGGATGAACCTCTAGAACAGGTAGCAGTGATAATTCAGTGCAAAGAAGACAACAGCCCTTCCAGAGAAGTTTGTGTGCAGTGTTTACATTGGTGCTTCTGAGGGAGCATTTGACTCCTTCCTAAGAATTGTAAAATTCTTAGTACCCAATTTAGGGGTTTCCCTCCCACCCAGTGTCATACTTGCACAATATCGTTCTGTCCTTCTTGGCTGCTGGTGTGGTCCAGACTAGTCCTATGGTTGCTGGTAGGTAACCAGGGCAGTGCTGCTCCATGTGGTATATGTCCTTGCGTGGTCCGAGAGAGGATTGACTTGTCTTTTCCCCAGCCTAGCCATCTACATTGCAGTCCTCATTAAGTGTGTGTGTGACTGCTCGGTCAGAGGAGCACTTGCAGTGCCTGCACCAGTCATACGGCAGCCATGCTCAAGTCAGCTCCTTGTGGTCCAGTGAATCTCTTGTCTGTTGGATCATCCTCTAGAGCATACACAAACCTGTCAGCCAGTCAAAGCTAAGGTACCACCCTTGATCACAGAACGTCTACACACAGACGTTAGATACAAGCATGACATCCATGTTCCATATGGATGGAGCAAAGGACTTGGTTCCCAGGGACTGGAAAACCAATTAAAACATGTATAGGCCAGTAGTTAATTGTCCTTTGACAGTATACATGTTAAAAAACATTGCCCTGCCATTATAATCTGTCACTGCAATGACTGTCAGTATACAGAGGCCTCTGATCTGACCAAACTAACACTCAGCAGTGGACATGGTGTGCACTTCTAGACCACAAAGCTTAGCTCTAGTTTGCATTGCATTCTGCAGGAAGCCTCATCAAACACGCATGAATGTCACTTGGGCTAAGGCAAATTAAAAGTTACAAACCTACAGAATTTGGAATGATGAACTTGAGGCAGAGGCAAACTCTCTATAGAGCCATACAGAAGACCCTTTGCATCGCAGAAGTGCTTATTTCAGAATGAAATTTACGAGCATAAGGAGTAGAACTCATGCAGTAGTACTTCACTTACTCAAAACAAAATTAACTAAGATACATACTTAACCCCTTCGACGCGCATGATGGAACGGTTCCGTCATGCACGTCGGTTGGGCTGTGCTTATGACGGAACCGTTCCGTCATGGCCCCGCCCGCGCTCAGAACCTTCAGCGTGGCGCGGAAATCCGTGCCGCGCTGAAGGGGTTAAACCTATGAACCAGACGTTTTATCTCTTGTATGTGCATTAATACAGCACATGTATGGATTAATAAACACATGTAAAACCAGGTGTAACCCACTACTTTGTAATTAATGTGCAAAGGGAAGTGACTGAAAAGTTGTGTATATTGCTATCAAAATAGAAGGGGTGAGAAGAAAGTCAAGCAGGTTCATAGGGTGGAACTTATAAATAAAAGAGCCTACCTGTAAAATTGTAAAGCAGGCACAAGTCATAGCTACATCTACTCAAGTAGTACTACGGTCTAAACAGGTTCAATCCTACTATACTCCAGTCTTGAAGAGCGTCATATCTAATCTTGCCCAGCCTGGAAAAGAGACGCACACCACATAAGGCCATTCACAGGTACTGCAGTGTAATCACAAAAAAACAACTGAGTCAGAGCAAATTAGTAACAGGACAAAGAGAAAAAATCCAAGAAATTAAAATGAGGTAACAGTATACAAAAGCAGTCACACAGCATCATGATAAGATGTACTCTCACTCAAGACTCTCAAAAAATGGCACTACAGAGTGGAGTGCTATGGAGTGGAATATCATAGCGTGGAGTGACAATTGAATGGAGTGGCATGGAGTGTGATGGAGTAGAGTACAATGGAACAGTGTTGAGTGAAGTGGAGTAGACTGGAGTGCTGTACAGTGTAATGGTATACAGTAGAGTGTCGTAGAGACAAGTGCAATAGAGTAGAGTGGCAAAGTGTGGAATAGTGTAGAGTACAGTTGAGTGGTGTAGAGTGGAATATCGTAAAGTGGAGTGGCATAGAATAGAGGTGGAGTAGAGTGGAGTGGGTAGAGTCAAATAGCATTGAGTCGAATGGATTAGGGAATAGTAGAATATTGTGTAGTGGTGTAGAGTGAAATGGCGGGTAGTGTAATAGAGTGTAGGTTAAAGAGAGAAGTGGTGGGAGAGTGGCTGAATGGATGTAGATAAAATGTGGCAGGAATATATATTAATGGGTGGAAATGGTAATTTTTGGTATTCCCTCTAGATTGGTTAAATGCTATGAAAGTCACTATTAAAGACAAATATTAAAGTTATAAGTGACAACACACTTGGGAACTGATTTCTATTTCGGTGGATGGGTTACTCTGCTAAACCATTGTGATGGAGTAGCCCATCTGCCGAAATATAAATCAGGCCCTTAATTATAGATTGGTCAGTATACCACAGTACATGCCAATCACGAGGCAGTATATCATTAACTAAATGGCTGTGTACCAAACTAAAGGCAGCCATGTAGTTTTCACCACAGTCTGACTGGGTTCTAGGTATGGTCTGGGTTAGGGTGTTAGATACAAGTAGTAGGTTTTATTTTTGTTCTGTACCTATTCCACTTTATTAAAGTGGTAAAAGCTAGGGAAACGTATTAAAATATTTCTATATATGTTATATCCCAGTCGAGACTGGGTGCACTGGGGGCAACCAGCAGACATGGCGGGCCCTGAGGGATAGGATCCCTGACTATGTCATGAGTGATGTAATATGTGAGGTCATAAGCAGTGCATTGGGTGGGCGTAGGTTATAGTTAGGTCAGGTAACTATAACCTTTGTTTTTTCAGTGAATTTCTACGGTTTATTTAATTCTATTTTCTAACTATAATGACCCTGTATCCTTTGGTTTTTAAAGTGAATTTCTATTTTTTTTAACTAGTAGTCACGTTTGCAACATAGTGGATAAAGGGGGTGGGCCTCCGACCAGCTCTCAGGAACCATACTGTGTTGGACTTACTGGAGGTAACAGGAGGTCTTCTGGGCCCCGAAGAACCCTCAGCATCCAAAAGGATTTCTTACCAAACCACTAGTGCGCCAGGAAGCGCGTTTACTGGGTGGTTGAGAAAGGGAGCGTGGCGTTCAAAGACCTCTCAACAATTCCACTGAGTGGGACTTACTGGAGGTAATATGAGGGCTTGTTGGACCCCAAGGACGCTTTAGAGCCAAGGGGACTTCATACCCCAACCAGCAGTGTGCCAGGAGGCACATTTGCCAAGTGATGGGGAAGGGGGCAAGGCCTCCGAAAGTCCTCTCAGCAATCGCAGTCTGTGGGACTTAGTGGAGGTAACAGGAGGGTTGTTGACCCCCAAGGACCCTTAGCATTCAAGGGGATTTCATTCCCCAACTAGTGGTGCACAAGAAAGCGTGTTTGCAGAGTGGTGGAAAAAGGGGGAGTGGCCTCCAACCACCTATCAGCAGTCCCCATGTGTGGGACTTACTGGAGGTAACAGGAGGGATTTCTGGCTCCAAGGACTCTCAGGAGGCAAGGGGACTTCTTCTCCCAACCAGTAGAGCACCAGAAGGTGCTCTTGTAGAGTGGTGGAGAAAGGGGTGTGGTCTCCGATAACCTCTCAGCAATTCCGCTGTGTGGGACTTACTGGAGGTAACAGGAGGTATTGTTGGCCCTCAAGGACCCTCTGGAGGCAAGGGGACTTCATTCCCCAACTTGCAGTGCACCAGGAGGTGTGTTTGCAGAGTGGTAGAGAAAGGGGGTGTGGCCTCCAAACACCTCTCAGCAATCCCACTGTCTGGGATTTACTGGGGTAACAGAAGGGGTTCCTGCCCCCCAAGGACCCAGAGCATCCAAGGAGGCTTCATTCCCAACCAGCAGTGCGTCAGGAGGCATGTTTGCAGAGTAGTTGGCAGGGCTTCTGGCGACTAGCCGTCCCGCATATTTAAAACAAAATTATGTGAGGTGGGCCCTGTGGCACCTCCTTACCTGGGTTGATTTAGGCCCTGGGGACCCCATCCCTCAGGACCAGGCCTTTTATTAATGGGAAAGGGGAGCATCATGATCCTCTTCCCTAGGCCGATCTTATCCCCTGGGGTCCAGCCTTTTCTTTAAAAAAAAAAAGTAAGTAAAATGTAGGGGGCCAATCGGTCACTCTCCCAGGCTGATTTCAGCACTGGGGACTCCATTTCCCGAAGACTGGCCTTTTTATTTATTCTTTCTATAAAAACATAATGGAAGGGGGCCACTCGCTCCCCGGGCCCTGCCTGTACCCACTTTGTACAGTTGGGGACCACAGGGAACCTCAAGGCCCATGCGGTCCCTGTCGGCTCCCCATTTCCTGTGGAAGCCGGCATTGCTTTTGGACAAAAGCAATTCTGCTCCACTTACAGCAAGCAAGAGCATTTTTAATGGTCTCGCTTGCTGACAGCGGAGCAGTGTCTGCCATCTTTGGCTCCAGGAGGGGGGCCACATGCCACACTGTCACACAAAACAGTCACTCTCCAATACAACCACTCCCACACCCACTAAGTTACCAAACACCCTTTCGAACAGCCCCTCACTCACCCATACAGCCACTTGGCAATTACACACCAAGTCACTCACCCACACAGTCACTCATACAGTCACTCAGACACTCATACAGGTACTCACAGAGCCACTCACTCACCCATACACTTACTCACACATCCTCTTATTCACCCATATAGCTACTCACATACCCATTTTTTCACCCATGCCACCACTCACACAACCATTCACACACCCAGTTACTCACACTAAGCCTGGGTGGTGAACTCCACTCTGTTCATTGAGTTTGCAGAGTTTTTTGCACCCCGCACTCAGCGGTGCTTGCGGAGTTCCAAAAAACTCCTTCACGTAGCATAGTCAAGTTATTTTCCATACTTGATAATGGTAAGTTGGCCAGCGCGAGCTACCCCACTTCCCTTCCATTCGCATTGCAGAAGCTGCGGCTCTAGTAGAACTTCTACTCGAGTGGCAGAAAGAAGCAGCACCCTCTTGCATTGTGCGAGATGCCATTCATGGTGATTTTACAGCATGGAACAAACACTCAGCACTAAAAATCAGTTCAAACAGCGCAATGTAACACACTCCGCCACTCGCGGAACTCCACGTAGCTTGGCACAGTTTTTTTCACTTTGCAGTCCACAAACTCCACCCAGGCTTAACTCATACACCCACTCACACATGGATACACACAGTCACACACCCACTCACATAATATATTTTACAAAACACTCACACTCATTGGATGATGTCATCAGTGATATCAGTGAAGCCATTTGAGATATCATCAGTGATATCATCAGTGATGTCACTGACCATGTCATGAGTGATGTAATATGTGAGGTCATAAGACGTGCATTGTTGGGGCATAAGTTATAGTTAGCTCGGGTAAAGTGAACTCTGAGCCTTACTATAGCGTCCCTGTACCCTTTGGTTTCTCAGTATATATATATATATATATATATATATATATATATATATGTGTGTGTGTGTGTGTGTGAAATTCAGCACTCGTGCCCCCGCAATACAAATTCAAATCTTCATAAAATCAAGTTTTCAAGAGTAGCCAACGCGCTTCAACTCTATTCTAGAGACTTCCTCAGGGCTTGTTTGACATTGCCCACACAACCTGCTTGGCTCGATACAAGGAGATTGAGATGCCAACATAGGCCAAAACGTAGGACTCACACCATCAGACACATTAACAAAGGATAAAAAAGATCTTCATTGGAGCATATTCTGCAAAATGGAAGGAACCTAGAGCATGTAATCATATAGACATGCCTAGCACTTAATGTTCGGAACATCCTATTCAGCCCTGAAGAAGTCTCTAGAATAGAGACGAACGCGCTGGCTACTCTTGAAAACTTGATTTTATGAAGATTGGAATAAAATAAGTTTTAAAGCACAAACAAGAATCTGTGGATGAATAACGTACAACCAATGTGGCTGAAATATTGAAGAACATGTATTTTAAGTTGAAAAATTGTGTGTGTGATACTATGCCCACCCCTAAGATCTCCTTGGGTAGCTTTATAGTATATTCAAAAGGTTGATTGAAATCTCCCATTCTGATAAATGTACTATTGCCATCCATAATATAAGTATTTATCTTTAGCCAAAATGACTGCCAAACCTTTAACGTGTGTGGGAATATTTTTGTACCTAGTCTCTTGTAAATAATAACTATTGTACGATCCTGGCAGTTCGTATCTGACAGTTTGAGACTCGGGATATACCTCCCATCATAATATATGTACTTGAATTGTAGAAGCAGCAAGGTCTTTACTCTGTAGTTAATCCGCTGTTACCCTACCTCAATTCATTTGGAGGCTGGAATCAAAAAGGTTCCAAGACCCTGTTTTAACAAGTCTACATTTACCCAGGCAAATGCCAACTTAGATGATGTAATCCTAGAATTAACTTTTCACCATTTTCCTTCCTAAAGTTGATATGTTCTGCAACATCAATTTGATATGGCCCTTCCTATTGAAAATCCTACCACTTCCGCCTCACATCAGCTTCTCAAATGTCTTGTTGTAAGCCATGTTCTGTTCCCAGGTGGGCAGACATCTTATATTGAGTGCTTGTTCTCAGACATCTGGTCAGTCGGTATTAAGTCATCAAGTTCGAAAGAGAGAAGGAATTGCTAAAAAGATGACTCTTGTAAATGAGGATTCAAGTTTTTGTTTTTATTTATCCCATTTGTAAGTCTTACCTACAGATAGCTTTAGTGGTTTGTTGTCAAAAGATCTATTGTGTACAATGCTAATACTTACAGGACCCTTTTGCTACACTTAGTGCTTATCAATAGTAAGCTTTCTCGACAACCTTGTTTGCTTGCTTACTATTCAACGATCTTTCTTTTTCTTCCTGTGTTTATTCCTCCCCAGGAGCATACACATTTTTCAAATAGGTGAGTTGTATCGTTTCACTGCTACCAATCAGGGAACTATTTTTATGTCTCTCCTACACACAATTGCAGGACCAAAGGCAGCACAGTAGCCTGAAAAGGTGGGTTTGGCATGGATGGTTGCAGAAGGGTGGTGAGCTGGAAGCACCCCTACCACAAAATCTCGGGAAAAGGCAAAGCTAACTTCAGGACTCAAAACTAATAACTAACCAGGAAAAGGCAAACAGATTAAAGAATATGGTACAGGAAGAGCAAAATCACATATTTCATTGCCCGAAGAGATTAGCATTTCACAAGCAAGTGGTCCAATGTGGTAACCTACCCGGCTCCCACAAGAAAACAAACACATCTACTCTCACAGGGAGGAGAGCAGCATACAACTTCATGCCCAGAACCTCAACTGATTCCTGTGGTTTCTGGGGTAAGGTTTATTTATTGCTGCATCTTTATCAGCTAGTTAAAAATGAGGCCTCTAGTTGGCAGAGGTGTAAACCTGTCCAAGACGGGACCACCACTCTAGTTAGGGTAAATGTAGTACACACTAAACGTTTCCCTGTGCTCACCCTCTGGTAGCTTGGCACAGAGCAGTCAGGCTAAACTAAAGAGGCAACGTGTAAAGTATTTGTGCACACACACACACACACACACACAGTAACACAGTGAAAATACTACCAGTTTAGAAAAATAGCCAATATTTAAGTGAGCTTAACAAGACCAAAAATCAACATACATGAGTCAAGTTATGAGTTTTTCTAGATTTAGGGCCCTATTATGACTACGGCGGCCCATCAGACCACTACACCCACGGTGGCAGTGCCGGCACTGCCACACCAGGGGCACAACCGCCCTATTACAACGTAGGAAGTCGGACTGCATTGACAACACCGCAACCACCAGGGATCATATTACAAGTTTCCTCACCGCCACACTTTCATGGAGGTGAGACCGTCATGAAAAGTGTGGCAGTGAGGAAACACTTTGTGCCTCGCCAATATGGGGCATGCACCGCAGTTCCTGTAGGGCATGGACTTGACAGTCCATGACCTGCAGGAACTGCCTTTGATGCTCCCATTGTGGTGACTTTTTCAAAGGCACTGCCGCGAGACCGCCAAAGATCTGCCTACCAAAGACTTTAAAAGTCATAATCTGGTGGGCATTTCTTTATGGCTTTGGCAGTCTCTGATTGGGGCAGTGGCATGGTGGCCCAATTCCAAGACCGCTAAAGTGATAATAAAGCCCTTAATCAAATTTCAGTGCTTAGAAATCAATAGCCCCAACCGGGGCTATCTGTTCGCGCTAGACTAGGACAAATCCAAAAGTTCAGTCTGACGCGATGGAGTGAGGGTTGGATACGGGAGTCACGCAGACCCGCTGAGAGTACCTAGGATACAGAAGATGTGGTTTGCACAGGAAGTGAGGCATCACAGATGCAGGTCGTTCATCGGTTCCTGTAGACGATGTATGGTCATTGAGGCATTGGCACTCAGGGACGATGCAGTGTGCAAAGGAGGTGATGCACCAGTTGCTGGTGCATGGCCTTGGTTCCTGAAGGTGGTGCGGTGTCAAGGATGCATCGATGCCAGGAGCGCAGTGTGTCTGGGCTTCATTGCATCAATGTTGAACCTCTGGGATGAAGGTGATGATTTGGCTGAAAGCCATGCAGGGCCAGGACTGTGTCCGAGTTGGGAAGGTGCACCACGGATGTTGGTGATGGGCTGTCTAAGACTTGTGCAGCGGCGAATCTTCGGCGGCATGATGGCAAAGTCGAGATGTGTTGTAAATCTCTGTCAATACGTCATGCACTCAATGAGTGCGGACCGTGACTTCGGTGCAGGCAGTGGCGATGCATCAATTTAGCAGGGATGCGCTGGTTCCGAAACAACGCTTTAAGTTCATGCATTGATTTCTTGGTTGCAGCACCAATGCTTACCTCTAAGGGCCCAGGACAGGACTGGATTTGGCACCACTAGGTAGAGCAGGACTTTCAGCAGAAGATCCCAGGTGTTGGTAGCAAGATGCAAGTGAAATCTTTGTTGTCCGTGAGACTTCAGTAACTGGAGGCAAGCCCAAACAAACCCTTGGAGAACCTTTAGATGCAGGATGCAGAGAGTAAAGTCCATTCCTCTCACTCCCAGGCAAGAAGCAGCAGGCAGCAGCCCAACACAGCAAAGCAACAGCAAAGTGCCAGTCCCTCCTGGCAGCAAAACAGCTCTTCTTCCTGACAGAATGTCCTTATTCCAGAAATGGTCTGAGTATATGGTGTCAGAGATCCAGTACTTATACCCATCTTAGCCTTTGAAGTAGGGAGACTTTAAAGAAAGGTCTTTGTAGTGCATAATACTATGCCCTTCTTGACCCTGGCTTCTCTTTGTTTGGCAGCTCTTTGTATAGAGACAGGCACAGCCGTATTCAGGTGAAAGTGTCAACTCCTCTCTCCACTCTATCTCAGGAAGACCCATCGGCCTGGTGATGGGCCATCGGAAATGAAGGGCACACGTCAGCTCCCTCTGTGTGGCTTTCTAGAGCCCAGTTATCACCCTGACCCAGACATAAATTCTAGGGACAGGCAGAGGCACAGAATAGTTAAAGTAAGAAAATGGCAACTTTTTAAAAGTAGCATTTTCAGACCTGCAGTTTAAAAAACAACTTCACTAAAAGAAGTAGTTTTAAATTGTGAGTCCAGAGACACCAAACTCCAATTTTCTATCTGCTCCCAATTGCAAGATACACTTCTATAGTGTTACAAGGCAGATCCAAAGCTAACCTATGGGAGAGCTAGGCCTTGTTGTAGTCAAAAACGAATTTAGCAATTTTTCACTACCAGGACATGTATCACTCAAAGGTGCATGTCCTACCTTTTAACGACATCACATCCTACCCTTTGGGGTACCTAGGGCCTACCTTATAGGTGCCTTACATGTAGTTTAAAACAGCACAACCAAAGAAAATAATGTCCCTATCATTTTAATATCAAAAGGAGAATTGTCTCACCATGGACCAAGTGTCTAATTTTCTATTTAATCTAAAAAGTGTCATGACCTTATTTTGGGTAAGGGCAAAGTAAGCAATAACAGATAATATGTAAAAGTATCACAATACAATGTATTAATAATAAGCATATATTAAAAATATACGATATAAGCTACTTCTAGCTTTGATGAACACCATAGCATTCCTCCTATTTCAGGTTACAGTCTAGAAAACATATCACATAAATCAGTTAAAAACATTTGTTAAAAAACAGTAAAAACATATGTTCAAAAACAGTCGACTCAGTGTTTCGGTGACTTATTGATGCTTTCACCTTCTTCAGGACTAACAAAGTGTTTAAAAACATCTGTATGGCAGAAGAATACTTGAATTTAGATAAGATATTTATCAATGATTTGATCATTCTTACAATGCAATTATTGCTTCTGGCTCACACTCATTTAAATACAGACACTTTCTCTAAATGGGTATTGTTCATGGCTAACTATTTTACTGACATCATATTTTATGACACTTGGTCCCCATAATCCCAAAAGAAAAACTATGGCTAATGTTTTACATCACAATTTTCCTCAACATTTTTTGCTAGATGGTTAGTACATAATCTATAATGTTTTGATTTATACAGAGTTATCTTACGCGTTTATTCGCATCTTTCAATGATTATTTACTATTCTTCTAGTCAATTCTCATTCTGAATACATGTATTTTCATTTTTTGGATATGCGTTTTACCATTTTAATCGGTAAAAAAGAGGGATACATTTATTAACTAGCTGTGTTTCTAGCTTGGCTTCCATTCACAATCTATCAAAATTTACAATACCTTATAATATATGGACGTTTTGATGTCAAAGTCTATGGGTTTTTGTATTTTCCCAAAGGCCACAGGTATCTCAGCCTGTTGATAATAAAACATAGGGTTCCTCTTTATTTATATTCGCCTTAGATACAGCACCTCGTATTTATTGTTTTAATTTATTGCGTGCCTTTCAAAACCGGTTATACGTTCTTTTATCCATTAGAACCACCGTGTCATCTTGATATGGGGATAATCATAAGAATTGGTTTTAAAATAAATTTTCTAAAAGAAAGCAGAACATAGAGAATAAGGGATCATTTAATTTCTCCTGCTTCTTTCTTTGTTTTCTATGCTGTTTTGATTGCATAGGATACAGTTCTATTGTAAAAAAAATGTTGATGCTTTCCCTTTTCAAAGCACAGTGTGATCCTTTTATATGGATCACAACGTTTGAACTTGGCCTATGTAGCAACGCTTTTCAATTGGCGCCTTGGTGCTCTCGGTCTGGGGTGTTTTACATGTACCCAGTCTGTGAAAGGACAAATCATCAAGTTCAAACACCAGATTTTATTTTCTCCCTATTGCTGAATCCTATCGCAGAGCCACATGTTTCATATACACTTATCTATTTTTTGGGCCATTACCTTAACCTCAGATGTACTTTTTTCTTAACTTTAGCCTTATCAACTTTAGTTATTTAATTATTCAATATTTTGTAAATACGGCCAATCGCTTACCGATATTGCACTAGTCGTTATTTTACGTGTTTTACTAACTAATGTGAGAATAACGCCGCGATATTTCGATATTTTCTTTAAAAAGCGCTCAACATATATGGTAAGTTTATCGTTCTTCTTATCAGTGGCAGTCTTAATCGGACTACTCTTAGCAGCGCTCTTATTTAATGAGGCGTTAAGGCTTCTGTGTTATAAGGCATAAACTAAACCTGTACATCAAATTAAAAGATGGTACAAACGGTCGTATTAACGGTTAATGCATTCTTCTGAGTCTTCAGGATTATTTTGATAGACTCCTGCTACTGCATGGCTTTACCCAGATCAAGTGCATCAAACTTCCTATCAAAAACCAGGACCGATTGTTTACTAAGTTGCTTAAAACATGTATTCATAGAATTCTATTTTTAAAGCTTAAGCCGAAGTTACTATCAAAGTTCCGTCTTCAACTTACCAATTCGTTGTTTCGCGGCCTCACTGTTCTAACGGATTTCCGAATTCATACGCATAATGAACTTCCGGAGTCTCGGTCTATTTATGTTATTCAGAACCGCCTATCTGGGTGGGACCTTGCTTTCCGATTTATTATTATTGAATTAGCTATAAATAATTTATACTTTTGAGCTGATATTGATTATGTTATTAAACCTACTAGCGATGTGAGGTTAAAACTTTTTTTTTCGTCCATTATGATTATTAAAGTACGTTCGTGCTAGTGCTAGTTGAATGCGTTCTTTATTTGTTCACCAGCACGGCGGCTATCTTTAAATATTTACCATACACACATTGCTATGGCTAATGCAACGAAGTTCATATTGGATGGACTTTTAAACTTACTTCATTAAACTAACCTTGACGAGTTGAGTTTTCATGGTCTAAGTGGAAATATCTGGAGAGTCCATCTATCGAAGTATGTTTCCTACTTTCATTTATGATTCAGCCATAACCTATTACGATGAAATAAATAAAACATTCTTGTCTAACCTCTTTTTCACGGCATAGTTCCCGATAGGCCACGTTAATGAGGATAGAAGATTGTTTTTTGAATGCCTCAAATTATATCACACGACTTAAATTGTACATCTACAGATAGTAATATTATCCAGTCACATTAAAAGTATTGACATTCATAATGCTAATAAATTCGTCAGTTGGATTGGGATTATTTGAAGTTCATAATACTGGCCTATTCAGCTCATATTTATCATCATCATTTTCAATATATATTTTTTAGTTAGGCATGGATTAACCCTGGGTCAAATTATTCTCTGAGTAAATACAGTTCAACCATTTTTTTAAAAAAACTCATGATGATTAAATCAATCTCTCCCATTCCTCCTTATTATTAAAACCACTTTTATATGTATTAAAATGGGACATATAAAATTGTTCTCGTTTTTTTCTCTTAATTGTATGATCGCCACTGGGTGCTTTGACTTGAACAACCTCTATTCCGCACCATTTAAGATCTTCAATCTTATGGTTTTGTTCGATCCAGTGCTCAACTAAAGGTACTGTTTTTTTCTTTGTCCTAATAGCTGATTTGTGTTCAGTAATCCTGACCCTTATTTCACGTGATATTTCACCAATGTATCCTTTGTTGCAAGGGCCCATTGTAAGATAGATCATGTTCTTAGTCCTACAGTTGATAAAATTATTCATCTTGTGTGTAATCCCCTTGTATGTAATCTCACTGCCTTTGATAATGTTATTGCAGTTCTTACAAGAGTTACATGGAAAATTACCCACAGGAAACGGAGCATTAGTTATGCTACGTTGTTTGCCTGTTGTTTCTGTCCTGTAGGTGTGTACCACATGATTCCTGATGGTACGGTTCCGTCTAAATGAAAACATAGGTTTTGTGAGTCTGCCGTTGTTCTTATCATTAAGTATATGCCAGTTTCTAGTTATGATATTTTTAACTTTGTTACTGGCACTGCTAAAGTTAGTTACAAAGATCAGGGGAAGATGTCGTGTAATCTCATCGCAGTCTTTGTTGTTAAATAGAGATTCTCTATCATAGTATTTAGCTCTCTTATATGCTTGTTTTGTCAGTCTTTTAGGATAACCTCTATCTAGTAGTTTTTTAGTTAAAACGTCCGCATGATGGTTAAAGTCTTTAATACTTGTGCAGTTACGTTTTATTCTCAAGTATTGTCCAAATGGAATATTATTTTTCTGACATGTTGGATGATTACTCTGATAGTGGAGCATGGTATTAGGGTCTGTAATCTTACTAAAAAGTTCTACTTGAAGTTTAAAACAGCACACACAGGCTCTGCAGCCTATCACTTCTCCCCAGTCCAGACCGCTATCCCTCTTTACTGCTACCTTTTTTGGCAGCCTGCTTGGAGAGCCACTGTCCTTTTTACGTTTCGGCTGCGGACAGTCTTAGCTGTCTGTTGGTCAGATCTCTTGTTTCCAGTATACATAGAGGGGGCTTTGGGTCAATCCATTGCTAATGCCTGGATTACTTTGTTGTGGATGTGGAATACAGTTGTCTTCTCTTGATTCAATGGGTTTTGTGCTTGTTTTTATGGTTCTCCTACCAAGGAGCATTTTGGTCTCACATTGTTCTGATTGTTTCCTTCCACTTCTGACATTGCTTGCATCTGTAATTGTTTCTTTTACTTTAAGAACTCCATGTTTGTGCAGGTTTTCTTGCTCTCTTCCCCATGTACTGCTGTCCCCTTCACATTCCCCAATTTCCCTCATTCTTCGTGTTGCTTCGCCCCCCCAGGTTGTACAGTGCTTCCCCGGCCCAGCCCATTCTACTCATTTTTTTACTATCCCCTCCTCCCCTCCCGCACTTCTCCTCCACCCCTGGCCCGCAAGCTGGTGTACATCCTCTGGTTGGCCCAGGACTGCCTAACCTTACCTCTTGATACTGTCCAAAGTGGGGGGGGACTGCTTCTGAAGGACCCTCCACCCCCCTTGCTAAATGGAGGGTGTGACTTAAGTATCCTAGACCCTGCCACTCGGGCAACCAGGGGCCCCAGGTCCTTCACCCTCCCCACCACAAAACATCCGCTGAGCAAATGCCCAAATTTCTCTGATGATAACATCTGTCCCAGTGTCAGAAAGATGAGCACCATCCTCGTGGAACAAGTCCCCACCCTTGAGGAGTCTGTGTGGTATATTCCAAAGGCGACCTGGCCCCGGGCACAGTCTAGAAGTCTCAGAGTTCAAACGTCTTACTGACACATTGATTGTTCTGGATTTTATGTTCTTCCCTCAATTCTGGCGTGGCACCATGTAAGACCATGCAATGGCCGCTTCAGGAAAGGCTCTACCCAGTTTCGCAAATTTGAACAAAATGACCTCCCTCAGGGTTTTACGGCCCAACGTCACCAAATCGTTACCCCCAAGTGAACCACGATGAGATCCGGGGACTGGAGTCCTTCACAACCCCTAGCCACCTGCAGTAACCGCTGGAGCTGAGATATGCGCAGACCACCGATCCCACACCATCGAAATGTCACATCATGCAGAGCAAGAGGCTTCGGTCCACGGAGCAGTTGCAACCTGTAGGCAGCCCAACGAACAAAGGAGTGACCAATCACCCACATGACCTTGGATGGCATCCTACTAAAAAAGGAAGAAAGACAAAAAACAAACATGAATATGCATGATCCAGGCACCAAACAACCCATGCACTAGATTTCAGTGCAAGTCAGGGCGAATGCAACGCTTATAAGATTTTGAGGACCAACGACCCGATCTTTTAATTTCCACAAATGAAATTCCTGCTCCCACCGCCTCTGTTGCGGCACCTATTCTAAAAGAGTGGGACGAAGAGCCTTTCGGATTGATCCCAGCCTCTCGCAGGGTAGCAGACATCACTGCTGTGAATTGGTATTTGGAAACGCGACCCATTCAAGTGGAAGAACAAGGCCGAAGACTCGCTGTAGGGGCGAATCGCCAAATAGGACGCCCTCCGTGTAATAGGACAAATATGGTAGCCCGGGGCTGCCCTGAGCTTGATCAGTGCCCCCCTCCCCTCTTGATCAGTTTTGGACCTACGCAACATTATGGTCAAGGAGTCCTTGTCCAACTGCACGTCCAACCACTGAAGGCCCCCCGCAAAATCATTACGTGCAGTTTCAGGCCGGGCGCGATGGAGCCCTGAGCAGCTACAGCTCCTGGCAGGTCCCGGTCTCAGTTTCTACCTTCACACTTAGAAACTTTTCTGGAGCTTTTCTTCCCAAGGGTCCTCAAAGCTCCCAGCCAGAGCTGGCTAAACACACCCCTAGGATGGCTAATTTACTTAGACTCTTCCCCCTGCATCTGCTCATACCTTCCTCATTCCTACCATCTGCCTGAGGTGGTAAGTTCAGAGCTGTAAATGACACTGACCTCTGCTCTCCTCTTTGAAGACCATGGTATACGACTCCTCCCCCTGGACTGGCATTCCTATGGAACAGCACACTGCCCTCCCAGCAGAGTTGGTCAACCCTAGGGGCTCTTTACCACCTCTACAAGGCAGCCTGGCTAATCCACTTAACTCTGACCAATCAGGGCAGGCCACTGGAAGGCTGCATTTGGACTTACAAACAAGAAAGTCTTATAACTTCTTGTATGTACACTTTAGGAGAAATTCAACAATATGATATTGTTGGATTTAATACCATTCTGTGAAATCTTTTAATGGCATTTCTAGCCCTCTCCTATCCATAGTTATTAATCTATAACTTCTTACCATGTTAACCTATGTAGCAGGGGATTTGCAATGGGAAAAATGACTTGGGCCATTTTTCCAGCACCGGGACTTAAAAAACATATTTTATAAGTACTTGTCTTATATCTACAGGAACCCCACCCCATGCGCAACTAGGAGAGACTTTAGGGGTTCTGAATCTGTAGAAATATTGTAGATCCTCCCTCCACAGTGCTCCTAGCTTCAAAGTTGAATTTGAACAGCACTGTACCACAATGTGGGGAGTGAAATGTGAAATTTCACTTTTCCCAGGCATATAAAAACTCATTTTGTAAGGGTGTACCTTATAAATACCTGACCCCCCACCCCTGGGATACCTAGGAGAGACCCTGGGGGTCCCTAATATGCCAAAACATTGTAGGTTTACTTTTTTTAAAGCAGTCCTGGCACCCAGTGCTGCTTTTAAACTGACCTCAGGCTTCAGCAGTGCACACATGCAAGTGAAAAAAGAGCTGCTGGCCTCTAAACTGCCATGCCCCCGGGTACTAGGGACTTCTAGGTAGTTTCAATCCCCCTGACCTATTATATACTAGGGGCTTATAGGGTAGGTCATGCCAATCAAAGGGGTACCCAACCATACAATTGTGTACCCTAGTGTATATAGGTGTTTTAACTGTATTCTAATGTATTTCTTTCAGCATAGCACTGGCCCTGGGTCTGGTTAGGCAGAATCCAGAGTCAGTCAGAGTCAGTTACCACACGCATCAGTCGGCAAAACGTTGGGGGGGGTGCCCAGGGCACAGGATGACTTTGCAACAAGACTCTATGTCTGTCTTTGCCAAAAGAGCACCTCTGCCTAATTTCCACAAGATTGCCAGTGCCTGGTCAAGAGATGTGTATCTGATTGAGCACAACTGAGGATCAATGGCCTCATTCACTGATGAGCCTCTGGGTGCAGATAAATTGTGAATCAATCTGAACTGACCCTGTTGGGTGCGACTCCCAAAGGGGAACAAACAAAGTTTGTAAAAGGAGGGGCAGAAAGGGGCCTGCTATCCTGCTTAAAGAAGCCTCTTTCTCAATCTTTTTGATTACCACCTCACGGTGTGCGTGAACAGATACTAAATTAGTGCAGTGCGGGATTGGCGCTACCAAAGAGACAGGTATCCTGAAACCTGAAGAAAAACCCAAATAGAGTAACCTTGCCGTGTCGTTGCTCGGATATAGATTTACCCATGGGATAAATTTTAAAACGTCAACTGGGGTGGGCAGCATAGTGTTAAGTGGAGGATTTGGCTCCCTCCCTCGCCTTGTCCTTGGATTTCTTTATGCACTTGAACTCGGGTAGAGACGAGTGACTGCTGAAGGAGCAACTGTGCTTATATTTGTAGGATCCCGGAAGGAGTGGGCAAACCTTTCTGTTAAAGGCCCAACAGGAGCCCTTTCTCTCGCCTGACTGTTACTGACGAAAAGGCGGTTTAAAAGGGGGCTTATTATTGACACTTTCAAGCCAAAGATTAACCTCCATCTGATCCCACCCAATGTCTGGATCCTCAACCCTGGCTCAAAGTCCTGGTCATAATCTACCCATGCTAACCCCCCATACTCATGGTGCGCTTTCAGAATTTTATTGGAATAAAAAAAGTTGGAAGTTGCCACCTCCGGTTTCTTTTCTAACATCACCGACATATAGACATTGAATCTGAACAACCAATTGGTGATAGTTTCCTCAACCCTAGCCTTTTTCTCCCTTGGAGAAGCGTCCTTACCCTCCTTTTCCTTCTGGTAACATTCCCTTCACCCTTATCAAAGAAAACACGTCAACAAATTCATTCTTCCAAATCTTTTCTTTCACCTTTGGTGGGACATGCGAAGATAACTTCCCAGGCCTAGACAACAGGGATTCCTGCCTCCCTAGAGGGTTTGATGACCACACCCGTTTTCTCCCCCCGAGTCAGGTTTCTTACCTCTGTTTGCAATAGGTGTATCTTTAGGCCATAACCCATGAATGTCAGATGACGCTGTTGCACTACCACCGCTAGTCTCCCCTGGGCATGCTGCCCCTATAGCTTCAACCTGCTTCTTCAGGGCAGCGATCGCTACCACAATCTCGTTGGACAGGGACCAGGGGCTGGTTGACAAAGAAGTCAGATTCCCACTAACCGGTGGTGCAGCGAGTTTTTAAGTACCTATGCCACCGTGAGCAATGCCTATGTTACAGGATCCTCATTTTTTGCCAGTTGAAGAAGGGGTGCAGAAGGAGGAGTGGTAGGCACCGGCGAGGGAGTTACCAAGGGGGTCGAGGGTTGAACAGTACTCCCTCCAGCCGACCCCACAGGTAAAGGTAACAATGTTTGCCTGATGACATCTAAGGCTGCGCGAGCCTCCTGGTGGTCAGCTGGTGAAGGTGCATTAATGTTAGTAGTCACTGGCGCCCCAGGAGAAACTAAAGGGCTGGGAGGGTTTACTGGCAGCTCATTTGATGATGATGCCGTGGCCTCCGCAACGGGTGGTGGACTAGTAGATAAAGGAACCCAACCCATTTCAACAGGCGTGGTAGGGGTAGGAGGACGAGGCACCCTCTTGCTCTTACGCTGAACTGGGGGAAAAGCAGTGCGTGGGGGTACATGTTAGCGGAGTGGACGAACCGTCTCCGCTGGGCTACTCTACCCTTCAGAGCCTGAATCTGCGACCTATACCTCCCCTTCCTTATCTAACTTAGCCAATACCAATCTCAATAAGTGGGCTAAATCCGGGTCTCTTCTTTTCTTTTACCCACCCAGCCACCCTTAGCCTGCGAAGCCACGCTGACAATTGGGGTTCAGAAACTGGACTCTATCCCTACGCAATCAAGCTGAACAGCGTTAAACCAATGCCCCTGTACTCGGCGCTATAGCCCACAGGACAGTGAAACAGTGGTGGGAACGTTCCTCAGTAGAGGAGCTGCCACGCTTTCCTCTCTCTCTCTGGCACACAACTGGCCCAGACCCCAGGGAGGCGCTACCCCGAACCACTCACTCTCCTAGGAGAAGGCACAATCTCTCTTAGCCTCGTTCTCCTACAATTCTACCTCAGAAACCACAACAATTGAAACACCAGAATTCGAAAACATAACCTTTGAAGTAAGAGACAGAGACCTTAACCACTAGGCAACAGTGACTCATGTACCCTCACAAGGCAATGCATTAGGGACAAACCACACAATGCCACAAGAAAAGCCAGTGAAAAAACCCAGAGCCTGGGACACCTTACAATAACAACAATTTGACCCCAACCCGCCCCTCTGTGTAAGGTACTCACCACCTGGTCGGCGTTCCAGGCTCAGAGGCCACCGGGTTGCGGATACTCAAATTAGGGGGCACCTTCACTCTAGCCAGCCTGGGCCCGGGAGACGGGGCAGGACAGGAGACACAAAGCACTTGTAGGCTGTAAACCGGATTTTTTAGCTCTTAACCACACAGATGCAGCCTCAACAATGGTGAGTTGAAGAGCCTCTTGCAACAATAAAGTTGGGCGCCAAAATATACGCGCCGTAGAAAACAAAGGAAAGCAGCCGGAGCCTACGGCAGTGTCCCAGGCCGATGAATCGGAAGCCCGGGCCTGCCCGAATCAGCTGTTTTAACAGCTGTGCTCCGCACTCCCCTGCAGCCGTATATTTGGTAAGCCCAGGGTCGCATGGAGTGGATCCGACTCCGGGACCCAAGCTGGAGCTAAGATACAGTGCGCACCGAAATGCGCGCGAAGATGAGGCGAAGATCAAGATGAAAATGCCACGCCGGTTAAAAGCTCCTCCGTCGGGTTAACCATGTGGGAACAGACCTAGGCCAAGGGGCACAGGGTCTTTATACCCCCACCGGCCACCCCGACGACGGCGCCAAGAAATGATGCGCTTCTGGCCGCCCACCAATCATGGAGCAGGGGGTTGGAAGGCATGGAAGCTGGATCCGATTCTGGCCGTTCATGGCCGGCACCCCACCGCAATGCCAGAGTCCCAGTCCACGGGGGCCCCGGTCTTAAGTGCCACGTCCACCCCCCATTCGAGGGGTGGATGCTCTGTCCAAATGCCATTACATTTTAGACACAGAGCACATACACGTTAGCACTGATAGGCAGTGGTAAAGTGCCTAGAGTCCGACAACCAGCAAAAATTAAGCCAAGCACACAGTTTAAACAGGAGGTCAGAAGACAAAAGACAGGGGAAACCTGTATTGTTGAAAACAACCTCAAGAGGATACCCATCCTCCACAACCATAACACTACTCCCTCTATATCCCAGCTCAAATGTATCCTACTAAACTGTAGATCTGCATCACGTCATGCCACGGATATAGCTGACCTCATATTAGCCACAGAACCCGATCTCATAATCTTGACTGAAACCTGGCTAAACAATTCCTCCACGCCCCTCTTAGACATACTAGTCCCCCTAATTACTACATCACTAGACTTGATAGACTAGATAGACTAGATAGGCCAGGGGGTGTCATTGCCTGCATCTATAAGAATCACCTCTCAGTGAACCGCATCAACTCACCGGTGCTTTCTTCATGTGAGTACCTTTGCCTAGACATCACGAGCAATAACAAGCCCCTATGCTCTCTACATTCTTTTTACCACCCTCCTGGAAACAATCCCATCTTCATTGAACAAATAATGGATATCATAGCCGCAAATGTCGGACAACAAAATACGCAAATCTTCCTGGGGGACTTCAACCTCCACTGGAATGATACTGAAGACTCAGAGGTCAATAGCCTCAAAGCTTTTCTGTCCGACCTTCATCTGGCCCAAATATGCGATTGCCCCACCCACGATAAGGGTTCCATCCTCAACCTAGTAATTGCCAAAATAGACTCTACTCAGCTGGTTTCGATCCTCCCTTGTGACTGGTCTGACCATCACATAATTACTTTCCACATCATCAAGGAAGTCAAGCCACTTTCTATCCAACCAATGAGAACGAAAACCTGAACCTAGAAAACATCACCCCTGCCTCTCTCACAACCGCTAGTCACACCCTCACACCCCCACTGAAGGGTCTAAAGGATGTACATGTTCTAACCAACCACTACTTTCACTCTATGAACCAGGACAACTTAGCCCCACTACAACTGAAAAGAGCCACCGCAAAATGATCAAACCCCTGGTATGATGGTAGGCTAAATGAAGACAGAAGATCTCTAAGAACAGCTGAAAGACAATGGAGAGCTGCTCCATCTGCTGCCCACCTCAAATTGCTAAGAAGTAAAAGAAACTCCTACTATAGAAAGATTAGACGATCGAAAGCTGACTTCATTCGTCAACAATTAGACCAAGCCAAGAATCGTCCCAAAAGACTATTCGAAATAATCAAAGCCCAATCCAAGGGTGTCTCCCACTCCCCCCAAGCTGATCCCGAAACACTGCCCAATTGTGAGGATCTTGCATCCTTTTTCTCAACTAAGACTGAAAACTTAGTGGAATTTCCTACCCTGGTGAACACATACTGATACTTACAATTCTTATTGCCTTGTTTGTGTGAAATGTTTATAAGTTTTAAATTGAAAGATGAAACCGTCTTTAATACTGTTATTCGACCACAACCGCTGCCTCCACTCGGAGTGCTGATGGACTGATGGGATTTTTTGATTGACATGTCTGTATAACAGTGAAATAACACATCTCGTACCAATTAGCGGCCGGCCCAACTGGGTGTAGGCCCATGTCTGTAACTCTTTGAAGTCAAATAAAGGTTTCTTTAAAAAAAAAAAAAAAAAAGACTGAAAACTTAAAGACAGTCCTACTTAATGATCTATTATCACATACTGACCCACAAAGGAGTGGTGCACCGACCACACCTAGCATTTCGTTAATATCCCCTCCAAAGCTTGCACTCAAGAACAATGCCTCCTGGACCGACTTCAGCTTCTACAATGAAGAAACTATTTTAAAAATGATCACAGCACTGAACCCTTCCAATCACTTCACAGACCCTCTCCCAGCAACCCATTTAAAAACCTTCATTCCACTTCTATTGCCCCTATGGACCAGGATTATAAACACTTCTCTTTCACAAGGAATCATCCCAGACATCCTCAAAGTTGGTCAGATATCCCCCATCCTAAAAAAAACCATTGGCGGACCCATCTGACCTGAATAACTATCGCTCAATTTCCAACATCTCAACCCTCGCCAAACTGCTAGAAAAATGTGTCCACGTGCAGCTTAGTAATCACATAGATCACTTCAACCTGCTCGATCAATACCAATCAGGCTTTCGATCAGGGCACAGCACAGAATCAGCCATGACCCACATAATTGACGACGCACTACAAATCTTGGATCAAAACAAGGGATGCTTGCTAATCCTGCTTGACTTATCCTCAGCCTTCGACACAGTCAAACATGACAATCTTCTAGACCTCCTGAAACACAGGATGGGACTATCTGGTACTGTGTAAACTGGTTCACGTCCTTCCTCCAAAACAGAACACAAAGATTCAAGATTAACCAATCATTATCCAACCCCTCCCCGGTCACTCTGGGAGTACCCCAGGGTTCATCCCTCTCCCCGACTCTCTTCAACATGTTTATGGAACCTCTCACTGAGCTACTCAATTCATCTAACATCCAATATCACATGTATGCCGATGACACACAACTCTAAATTAAGATCCACTCACTTGATGACATCAAGTCCCTTAATTCAACACTCCATAAAACACAGATCTGGCTGGCAGAAAATCATCTAAAACTAAACAGTCTAAAAACTGAATTTCTCCTAATCGCCCCTCCCAACCAAACAACCACCATCCTTGAATGGATGAAGCACATTACAGCACTCGGTGGTCAACCGATTATCATTGACTCAGCTAAATCACTGGGAATAACCTTGGACAATAAGTTAAATATGCAGAAGCACATCAGCGCTGCAACCAAAGGAGCTAATTTCCAGATTAACACCTTGAGAAAACTGAAACCCTTCATACCGGCCAGCGACTTTAAACAGGCAGTTCAATCTCTAGTAATTCCCAAAGTGGATTACGGAAGTATTGCTCTCTGCGGCCTACCCAGATCAACGACTGCTCCTTTAAGAGCTACAATCAATACAGCTGCTAGGCTCATCACAGGCTCCAAAAGAAACACCCATATCTCCCCTGACCTTCGTGCCCACAACTGGCTTCCTTTTGAGGCCAGAATTCATCTGAAAATAGCTTGTATGACACATAAGGCCTTACACCACAAGACACCGAGATACCTAGCGGAGAAACTGGTACTATCGGGTGGTAACAGATCCACTAGGAGCTCCAGCAATCTTCTACTTAAGCCACAACGGTTCTCCAAGATGAAAACATACTACCGCTCCTTCTCAGGAATGGCTCCCAGGATTTGGAATGCCTTGCCCCAAGAAACGAGACTTAATCCATCCGCAGCTTTTTTCAAAAAAGAAGTGAAATCTATTCTTCCAGCCAAATTTACTTGACTCTTTGATATTCCCTTGTAAATACATGCTATTCGTGTTTGCTCATCTTTACTGTATTTACCTACTTCACGATATTTATATGTTTTTATGTTGATAGCTCTGTACTTTAAAGTGCTCTGATACCTGCAAGGGTCTTGTTCGCGCTATACAAAACTGCTAAAATAAATAAATAAACCACACCAAAATATGCCAAGTCAATAAGCTTTAGAAGATTGCATCCACAGCTGCAGTCTGTGAATGCATTTGTCATGTTAATACCAAACCAGTTCAAAGATGGTCACCACAGACATGCGAACATTCACTGCAGCCATCTTTGAAATCATTTGTAATATTTTAATAAACTAATTTTAAAGATGGCAGTGGTAGATGCATGCAGACCCATGGCAGTCACCTTTGAATGGGTTTGAAATAACACTATGATTACATTTCCAAATGCCCATCAGTAATGAAAACTCGCAGGTGGCCATGTTAAAATGGGTTAAAACGTTTTAAGATGGTTGCCAGCAGTTTGTGTGGAGGGTCTGTGGCATCTGCTTCAACCTGAATCACAGGATCTTACAGGGTCCCAAAAACATAAATAAGAAAACCTGTACATTTGGTCAGAAAGAGGTGGTGGAGGGACCAACAAGTCTGGAGGGGTGGAAGAGCAATGAGGAAGAGGAGGAGGGGGATAGTAAAAAAATGAGTAGGATGGGTTGGGCCGGGGAAGCAATGTACAACCTGGGGGGGGGGGGGGGGGAGAAGCAACACGAAGAGTAAGGGAAGTTAGGGAATGTGAAGGGGACAGCAGAACATGGGGGAAGAGAGCAAGAAAACCTGCACAAACATGTAGTTCTTAAAGTAAAAGAACAAATTATAGATGCAAGCAATGTCAGAAGTGGAAGCAAACAAGTCAACCAATCAGAACAATGTGAGACCAAAATGCTCCTTGGCAGGAGAACAATAAAAACAAGTACGAAACCCATTGAATCAAGAGAAGACAACTGAATTCCACAACAACGTAATTCAGTCATAAGCAATGGGTTGACCCAAAGCCCCCTCTATATATTCTGGAAACAAGAGATCTGACAAACAGACAGCTAAAATTGTCTGCAGCCGAAACGTAAAAAGGACCGTGGCTCTCCAAGCAGGCTGCCAAAAAAGGTAGCAGCAAAGAGCGATAGGGGAGAAGTGATAGGGGTGTGATGAAGGTGGGCTAGTTGACTAATGGCATGATTAGTGAAACAATAGACAAAAACATGGTATTTTTTATAAATGTAGAAATACAAAAATGAGAAAAGATGAGGGAGATGTAACACTGTATACGAGTAGAGTATGAAGTTCCTTAAAGAATCAGAAAAGGAAACAGAAAATATATTAGGTCGGGAGGGGTCTGAGCAAGCTGATGGGGGGATCTGATTGCTCAGACGCAAGAGCCCTCACACACCCAGATGGGTGTCATGCTTCATCGTCGGGCAGCTCATCGTTGGGCATGCGCTGCAATGACCAACGGGCGCCTTGAGGGGGCTCTTTGCTGGAGGTCTTTTAAAATAAGACGCTGTGTTGAAGTTAAAGTGGAGGTGCATCCGCTATTTGTGTACATGAACATTTATGGAGCTGGTATGCTGGACCTAGACGCGCTCTAGGTCCTTCCATCATTGTGTTTGGAGAAGAAACTCTATCACAAGAAGAAGAATGACTCCCACTGGCTAAGACTAATAATACAGCTCCGATTGACATGGATTGCCCCAAACAACTAAGTTTATACAAGGAAGATGAAGAGGCAAAAGTAAAAGCAGAAGGATCTCAAACTCAAGAAAAATATTAAAGCAGGGCAGTGAAAAGAAAATAAGAGTAGGAAAAGGTACAACAGGAATGAGATCATCACACATTTCAAAGTGCCCCAAGATGTGTAGTTATAGACCATCCTGGACTGCCCAACATGCTAAGCACTCACACAAGTTGCATGTGTACACAACATAAGTATCAGTAGACTTTCAAACCGATAACAACATAGCAAAACATAACCTGATTAGAGTGTTCACGCTAAAATTATAATAGAGTACATAAAAAGCGTACTGCTAACATCTGGGTAGAGTCACTGAGTAACCAAGGTAAAGTCACTGCATAACAGGAGCACCCGGCATTTACAGACCTGTTAGAGATGGCAAATTGGTGGCATCACGTCGATTTAAAAAAATACTTTAGATTTGCCCCGTATCTGGGACCAGAATATGTAGGATTTGGGATGATATACCCGAGGATGTTTTATTTGCTGCAGTGCGATATTGGCATTATTCCAGCAACTCTACCTAGAGTAGTTATTTTGCGTATTTTTTTTATACAGATATCAGTAGCCCTGCGGTCACTTCCTCTGGAATCATTGAGATGAAGGCCACCTGATTTCACTGGTACACCCCCAACGAATTTGACCAATCAATTGTCGTGGCTGATAGGTCACTTGCAGCATAGTACTTTTGACGATCATGTCTCAGCTTGTTAACTGACTTAATTAATATGGCATACAATTAAGTGATTACAGCAGCAATCAGCTAGTAGATTATTATGCGAAAATGTAAAGGATGATTCCTTTCAATTGACAAAGTGGAAACAGAGACGAGAGAAAATGTGACTTTTTGGTCTTCGATTGCTCGGCCATAAAACACCTCATTAGCAAAGTATTAAACATAAATATAATCAAAGAGGCGTAATTAAAGCATGCGAGCTGCCCGATAAACTCAAATGCACTCCATTAGATGTGATTCAGTAATCTAATAATGCTACTGAAAGCAATAATGAGAAACCGGTGAGTGTCTAAACCACTGGCTGTGACTAAGGACTATCCAATGTTCCTTTTTAATTCAATAAATATGTTACCAAATGAAACAACATAGTGAAACGTCTGGATTATAATAACTTCCCAAACTCTTGTGACGCTTTACAGCAACGACGTTGTGGATAAAATGCAGACACTGGCAGGGAATGTCCTTGCCGCGGGGTACGCCCTTCGCGAGACCCTGTTTGTCTACTGTACTAAACGTTGTCCGCGTGAATATTTTTTTTCTGTCGGCTTCATCTTGCGGTTTATTCCCACTGTTCAGAGGCTTTCCTTAATTTAATTACAAAGCACTTATTCTAAAAACAAAGGGCGGGGAGGGGCATGGGAGATGTATGAGCTGAACTTCCATGCCTTTTGGCTAGTGCCAAGGTCTTACATGCGGAAATATAGTGATACTGTATGAATTCTAATGAAAGAAGGAAATGACTGGAACGCAGAGATGGTTTATTAACGGTATTTAAGATGCCTAGAAAGCAAGCTCGTTTGATGTTGGCTTGAAGGCACGGGCGGTCTGCGACCCCACCCCAGCCCCAGTCTTTCTAAAAGTGTTACACTCGGATAACCGGTTGACGCTCATCTAATTTTGCGCTTAAAAAATAACTGGAAGATGTTTCAGTGTATTCTTTTCATTTACCACGACAGACTGATACCCCTAAATCCCGCCATTTACCGAATTAAACTAATTGAAAGCCCTCGCAGAAGCCGCATCTGTAGGCTGACGTCTGTCCTGCCTCTCACGTCGGGCCCTGGAAGCTGCGCTCGCCCCGTCCCATTGATCCCTGAATAGTCATGCCTGTCAGGGAGCCGTATCAGCCATTATCATTCTAATTTCGCTGCCTTTCCTGGTCCCTAATCTAATTTGCAATGATGCTCAAACATTTCGCAGGGCTGCAGCACTTTCCTCAGAATTTCAACAAGAGCATTAAACCCCCAATTTACATTAATGAAGAGCACATTTAATTAGGGGAGAGGGGAGCCGAAGGGCTCCTCAAGAGCGGCGTGTGATATGCTCGGCCTTTGAAAAACGCCAAAGCGGCGGCCATGATGAAAGGCTTCCCCTGCAGGAATCGTGGTTTTGCTTTGCTATCACTCTGGTACACTTAACCCGGGAAATGGCATGTTTTGCCTTTCCTGGATATCTCCTCTAACTTTCATTGGGGGAAAAGGTCAGTGAAACCAAACAAAAGAATCTCCTTTAACAATAGGGTACGTGCTGTGATAGGGAAAGAATAGGAAAAGATGCGTGCCCCTCGCATGAACTTAAAGCCCGACTCGCTCACGAGTTTCTATGAATTATTGAACTTTTGTCACATCGGAGAAAAATCCTATTTAGGTCTCCATTTTACATTGTTTATGGATGTCAAAAACAATGTTATGTAAAATGGTGGTCAGTATGTGCCATGAAATAAGCAGTTTTCCAGATGCATTCAGAGTATTACATTCTTAAATCTTATAGGTATATGAGAAACAAACATACTTAAGGCCTAGGGTCAAGGTTTGGGGTGTAGCAGGGGCGTTTCTAGGCAGAATGAGGTCAACCTTTTGGATTTGGTTTACTTCTGCTTGACTCATAGTTCCTATCAAATAAAGTAAAGTGCAGGAGCTTTTAAAGCAGTATTACAATGATTCCAGAATATGCTGCAGGGGTAAATCACAATGTTTACATTTCTTAGTACAGTACATGCAGAACACATGGTGGGATGTTAGTAGTTATGCAAAACGGCATGCCAAAATTAAATATATGCTTCAAGGTGAATTAAGCATTTTTAGTCATGTCACCCAACTAACAAGCGCAAACGACCTCTACTTACAAAAACAACTTACTACTTCCCCTTTCAAATCCATTCCCATCATTCTATCCCTACTATAAAGTCTACTAAATACTTAAGAAAACAGGAGCACAAACCTAACCCAACCAATTTACATTGGTAAAAAAACACTTATTAAAAATGTACTATTAACCCTTATCTTGGGTTCTGGAGTAGCTACTCATTGCAAAGTGCTTCAACATCTGGGCAGGGGTTTTAAACACTATGGGCCTAATAATGAGTTTTGGTGTTGCAGGAGTGGGCGGCACGCCACCGCCCCATTCCTACATGAACAAACCTCACCGCCTCCCACCCGCCGGATTGCGAGGAAAATAGTTGTCTGGTGGGCAGGCGGTGTGTGGTGGTCCTGCGGCGGTGCAGGTTAACTGCTTATATGTGAGCCTTAAGCTGCACCGCAGTGGGACCGCCAGTGCACGTTCTTGCATGGCATGGACTGTGCAGTCAATGCCATGCAGGAATGGGGTGCATTCACACAGGGGACACAATATGTGTCCCTCTGCATGCACACCAGTGCATAGGGGCAACAGGGGGCCATGTAGGGCCCACTTTCTTTTCTCACCACCAGCAGTTTCATGGAGTAAGAACCTCCATGCAGCCGCAGGCAATGACGGAAGTTGTAATATGCTTTGCAGTGCCACAGGGCACCACCAAGCATTTTGCTTCCCTCAGACAGCCATGCCACTGCCTTGTCGGTTGCAGCTGTGCTATTGTGGTCCAACCGCCCAAGGTGTAATCCGGCGGGTGGAAGTGCAGCGGTGGCTGGACCGCCACCACTGTGCCACTGTGAGTTTGGCAGTCCTCGGACTTCAAAACTCATAATTGGGCCCTATATAGATATAATTTACAATTTACACATATCACAGCCATTGCGAAACAGTAGAGTTCATCACCAGCCATTCTGTTCCGTAGATTCTTATACATGTTAAATCTTGACACTGGAATGTACCTTTCAAGTAAGAAATAGAAATATAGATGGGTTACAGTGAATTATGGGATGTTTTTCACAGAGGGGTTCCGATTGACATGAAATAGACTACAAGAGAGGAGCCTGAGTTGTCTATGATGTCAATCAGAACAGAACCCCAAGGTGAAAAACATCCCATAATTCACTTTTTACCTATCTATAATTTTATGTTATGTATGACCCCCCAAATCATCTGCCCCTGCTTTCAACTGCTATGCATGGGCTTAGGAGTAACGGGTGAGCCATACATAATATGTAGCCTCCTCTGTGTCTTCACTCCTCTCAAGAAGTTCTGCTCTCTCTGCTCTCCAGCACTGCTGTGACATGCTCTAATGATAGGTCAGCCAGACCAGCCTGGGATTCCTTTATGACATAGCAAGAGAGGTTAACAAGTTCTCTTACCCACTGCTGCCACATCATTTCAGTAAATTACTGGATTTAGTATCCCTTTATCCATGTTAATGGGTCTCAACGAGAGGCATGGATAACAAACATATAGCACCTCCCACCACATTTCTGCCATTGTTAAGGACTGTTAAATAACAGATAACTATTACTCAATTTAGGGGCACTCAATTTACCGACTTCTGAAGGATGAAAGACTAAGATAACCTTACAGTTGATTACATTTTGTGACCTCCAGAATCGTATATGGTTCAGCAGCAAGCCTTGAACTCCCTGCACCCGCTATTGAGTAGAGGCAGTGAGGTCAGGAACATTTTGAATGTGTCCAAGTTGGACAACTTCTTGAATGGCTGATAATAAGAACTGTTTCTTTTCTGCTTCGCACAATGGCTCACTGTTCATGAAGCACCTTCAAAACCTTCACCGACAGACTAATTTAGAGTTTGTCAGAAGTGTGAAAATAAACACAAACAATTTTTTGTGTGCTTGTTTTAACACAAGAGAAAAGATGTGAGCACAAATCGCGCTCACAAGAGCAAAGAGGTGAGCACAAATTGCGCTCACGAGAGGAAAGAGGTGAGCACAAATTGCGCTCACGAGAGGAAGGAGGCGAGCACAAATTGCGCTCACGAGAGGAAAGAGGCGAGCACAAATTACGCTCACGAGAGCAAAGAGGCGAGCACAAATTGCGCTCACGAGAGGAAGGAGGCGAGCACAAATTGCGCTCACGAGTGGAAAGAGACGAGCACAAATTACGCTCACGAGAGCAAAGAGGCGAGCACAAATTGCGCTCACGAGAGGAAGGAGGCGAGCACAAATTGCGCTCACGAGAGGAAGGAGGCGAGCACAAATTGCGCTCACGAGAGGAAAGAGGCGAGCACAAATTACGCTCACGAGAGCAAAGAGGCGAGCACAAATTGCGCTCATGAGAGGAAGGAGGCGAGCACAAATTGCGCTCACGAGAGGAAGGAGGCGAGCACAAATTGCGCTCAGGAGAGGAAGGAGGCGAGCACAAATTGCGCTCACGAGAGGAAAGAGGCGAGCACAAATTGCGCTCACGAGAGGAAGGAGGCGAGCACAAATTGCGCTCAGGAGAGGAAGGAGGCGAGCACAAATTGCGCTCACGAGAGGAAAGAGGCGAGCACAAATTGCGCTCACGAGAGCAAAGAGGCGAGCACAAATTGCGCTCACGAGAGGAAAGAGGCGAGCACAAATTGTGCTCACGAGAGGAAAGAAGTGAGCACAAATTGCGCTCACGAGAGCAAAGAGGCGAGCACAAATAGCGCTCACATGTTCATTTGCATTGCTACTTTTAATTACCTGCTAAGAAAGGATGGTCAGAGTGCTAAAATCAGTTATCGCTTTGTTAATTGACATGCATCAGGTCAAACAAATGGCTGCACTCATTACACTCTTTTGTTACTAAAATAAAAGCCTAATGGCTGCAAAAGCTGGGCGATGAGCTACTGTGATTGTTATTCATAATGTTGAGGAGTTGCACGACATGTAGCCCAAGCCTCAAAATTAGACCACAGTCTTTTTTAAAAAAATCTATCACCATGGATGAGTAGAACTCACTGTATGGGTCGGGCAAATAAGGTCTGCATATACCACGCACAGGTGCCAAGGCGGATCTGAAGGCCATACCAAGGAGAACAAAGTGAAATACAAAGATGCTTAGCAAAGTTAAGGATCAACACATGTTTGTGATGTCGGGGATTACAGGTCCTCCTTTAAATCCCAAAGTAGATCAAGCATTACATGGCCACTAAGCCTGCAGCACATCCGGAGAGTTCATAGAGAGCAAAGTGGAATAGAAGATGCTGCCCTCCCTTTCATCTTTCTCAGTGAATATCCCTTCCTTCCTGAGTTACAGGCAGTGATTCAAAGGCCTACGTGCAAATCACAAATGAAGCTGCCAGGAAGGCCTTTGGATCATATTCTATTCATGGCAGAATTTTATGGATGGTAATATATTGTCAAGGAAAGAAGTCTCACTGAATTAGATTTTCGAGATAGCGAATGTCAACATGGCAGATCTAAACATTTACTAAAGAATGGGAGTGCAAGTGATTCCCCAGCCCTAAGGATCCCATTACTTGATTCTTGTAGCTTCCTGGTAGTATAACCACCTGACAAATATCAAAACTACAGGGTTTGCTTTTAAGATCTCACCCGACACAGCACATACGCTATAACTTGCAATATAATTTGCTAACGCAAAAGAAAAAAACTTAAAAAGGGCTTCCAGGTGGGCTGTTACTTACCATTGGTTGGCTTCACCATCACTCTTGTTTTCTTGCTTCTCATTGGTCAGCGCTTTTCAGTTACACTTTCTCCTTGAGTGTTTCTCCCTTCCATTGAGCATGGACCAAGTACTTCATCCTGTTGGCAGTCATAGAGCCCGGACCCCCCAGGTTGCTCCCCGCCCCGCTCCCACGGAACCCACACATCAATACCTGAATCAAGTTGTGGGTAAAAAACGGCCATGTTTATTTCACACCATCACACATAAACATGACAAATTAAAATTACTTATTTACATTTCTGAAGCTAACCTAATGAATTGAAAAATAACCAACATTTACACTTTCAACTTAGCATAGCGAACAATCAGCCTAACTGACTGACTTAATTATCTACACACAATAAATTGCTCCAGCACTAAGCGGCCCTCCGGCTCGCGTCCCACAACTGAGAACCACACAAGGCGCAACCCACCTGCGTCCTTGAAAGGTGAGCCCCAGCCTTCTAGCTGTACAACATGACTAGAATACACATTGACAAAGCCGTACAGCTCTATTATTTGGCTTTGTCAATATTTTTGACAGGTTTGCTCCAAGGTTCTATACAAGGATTCCCCATAAAATGCTGTTTTCCTTTGGTTGCTTGTTGAGGATTTTACATTTCCAACACCTGCCAAGCTCCTGTGTCAGCCCGAGGGTGCATGGTTGATCCGAACAGGGATTCTTACTGGCTAATGATGGACTAGCTGCTACAAAATATGGAGATGGAGTAAGGGGCCTGGGGCTGAATCAGTGACATTTCCGAGTTGCCAATAACTTATGTATAGGTTGTGACAGCGTCAGTTGCATAGCAGGCACATCTATGAAAGACCTCCAGGGCTGGGGCAGAGTCTGTTGCATACAAGGTGTGCATCTTCAGGTCTGGAGGATAATTACAGAGTCAACCTCAAGTCAAGCTATCAATGAATGTCATGTAGGACTGCTCCAATTGGTAACATGTTAGGGGCAGGTCTGTGAGATGCTAGGGCTTCAGAAATGTCAATCACATGGGTAGGCTTGCTCTTGAAAGGCCTGAATGACAAGAGTACAGTCAGTGGTATGTCTGTAGGCAAGAACGGCAGTATCAGAGTCAGCTGCATAAAATGGCTGTGGTGGACATCTACATGTTGTGGTGGAGTCAGGGAGGCTTGTTAGGATGAGAAAGAGTCAATCACTTGCCTGACTTGCCTTTGACATGAATGTATGGTTTGAGAAGTCAGTCCGATATAAGGTTGACTATCAGACAGAAAAAATACATATGGCTAGGGTCTGCCTATAAGGTGACATATGCATTTTCCCCAGCATTATACCGTTATTTGTCAGGCTTCAAAGCTGGGTTTACAACCCAGTTCTTCGGGTGCTGAGATTAACCGTTTACTCTGCAGACCATATATCCTCCCTGTTCATGTTCAGCAGTTGGAAAGTGTAGTCAATGTGATACAGGCTGATGCTTTTGTGGAATATGATGATGGTAGTTGGAGCATCTTCCACAAGTGTTTCCAGGTCCAGACAAGAGCACTACTACTGATAGGTCAAGCAAGGTTCTTGATTTTCACACACTCATGTCTATGTCATCATTGGATTTGTCTTCCATCTCTACATTATTATTGTATTGTAAATTGTTAGAAACAGGATTCCTGATTGACTGAGGTATGTACCTAGGCCTGGCAGGAACCACTACTCTAGTCAGGATAAGCTAGAAACACACTAAGAGATAACCTGTGCTCACACTCTGGTAGCTTGGCACAGAGCAGTTCAGGCTTTTCTAAAGACGCGATGTGTAAAGTATTTGTGTAACACACACGGAGTAACACAATGAATACATCACATAAACTCCACACAGGTTTAGAAAAATAGAGAATATTCATCTGAGCAACATAAGACCAAAAAGACAAAAATCCAATCAGTAGAAGTTGAGATATGAATTTTTTAAAGATTAAATGCAAAAATAGTGCTTAGAAGTCAATAGAAGTAAAAGGCTACTTACCAGGGTAAATCCAAAGTTCAGGCCGACCGTGATTAAGGGCAGGCTGGCTACCAGACTCAGACTCAGACATGTCCACAAAGTACCTTGAGAGGAGCAAAGTGTCAACTTCAAAGACATAGGGAGTTGAGTAGGAGCCGCTTTGTCATCAATCCGTTGATGGAGAGGAGCATCAGTGCTGATCCACACCGTCGATGGAAGCTTTGGTGTCGAACCCCTGTTAGGTCTCATCTTTTATTTTATTTTCCGCAGGAATATCATGGACATGAAGAAAAATCCACTACTTCGCCAAATCACCAATTGCACCCAACAAGGTCAAAGTGACAATGGTAATTCGGGGAAGAAGGGAAACAAAACAAGGAAGGATGGAGTCACACATTGAACTCCAGGTTACGACAGGACCAAGCAAGGACAACGCATAACATCTGCATAAGAGAGAAGACAAAAACTCGTAAGTATGTAAAGGGTGTCAGAATGTTTAAGCTCTCTAATGGGTGTATTAAATACCTAATGGTTTCCCTTCTTCGTGAACCGTCAATTAATCATGTAGTCATGTGGTTGAAGAAGTGTCTGGTTCTAATAGAAGAGATAGTATGGTATTCTTAGTTAGAGCAAACACAATATTAATAAATAAATAAGAATACTCTTGACTGGAACCCACCTATTCACCAAACTCTTTAACGTAAAATAAACTCCATAAACAGAGTATAGAATGAGGAAAGTAAAACTGTCTTAAAATCAGGCGCTTAACTAATGTATTCTTTGTCTGCTTGCAGGTTCCTAAATCAAGTCAGTTAAGGATGGGACGGATGCCCACAGCAACAGGAAAACCAAATCAGATAAGTATGCAGGAGTTCAATCAATCATTAGTAAATGACAGCGCAAAGCGCTGTTACCGTTATGTTGGCTTAATAAAGCTTTCTGTCCTTTCTTTTTCTTGTTTACAGGGCGGCTCAACTGGAGAAGAAGACGGAGGACTGGAGGCAAGGGCGGCGCACCAAAGACTGGAGCACTGTCAGAGGTCCGATAGGGGAAGACGGCACGCCGAATACAAAACATGAAAGGAGGTCCAGGAAGAGGTGACCGGACGCCGAAGGCTGGGAGACCACGAAGAGGAACTTGTTACCCGACGACCTGTAGGAGAACGAGGTGACCGGAAGGTAAGTACTACGCCAGGAGACAGGAACGTGAAGCGCTGACGCACGGGATGAGTGCGCTTTAACCTTTCCGGTCATTGCGCATGCGCGTTCCCTGGGCGGCGGCCATTTTGGTAGTTTTTTGCTTCGCTCGGGCTCCCGATCATTCAGCAGCCATGACAGTACACCCCCCTATGGCTCCCCCAACAGGTTTTGGTTTATCAGGATGACGCCTGTGAAACAAACGTACCAATCGAGGAGCATGTACTTGACTAGCTGGTTCCCAAGTCCGTTCTTCGGCGCCATATCCTTTCCAATGTATCATGTACTGGAGCTTACGTCTCACTCTACGTGAATCGATGATGGCCCCTACCTCATGCTCAGGTTCGTCATCTACTGGGACTGGGATTGTAGGGAGATGCGTACCTGGTACTACTGGTTTCAGAAGGGAGACGTGAAATACCGGGTGCACCGTCAAAGAGGCTGGAAGGTCAAGTTTCATAGCAACAGGGTTCACCACTTTCAATATCTTGTGTGGTCCTATGTAACAGGGTTTAAATTGGCAAAACCCCTTCACGCAAAATATCTTGTGGAAAGCCACACCTCGTCTCCTTGACTGTATTTAGGCTCTGTACGTCTTTGGGAATCCGCCCCCTCCTTATATCTTGCCTTAGCCTTGTCTAGATTCACCTGAGCTGCTCTGTGTATATTTTGTATTTCTTTCACTAAATCTATGGCTGCAGGGGTGGAATTTATGGAAGGAAACTGAGACAGCATGGTTCGTGGATGAAAACCGTAAGTACAGTAAAAAGGGGAATAGGCAGTGGAAGAGTGGTAACTGTTATTGTATGAAAATTTGGCTATCCAAGCCCATTCATCCCAATCGGAAAGTGAGTGTAAAACTTGGCACCTGATATACTGTTCAAAAAAATGATTTACTCTCTCGGTTTGACCATCTGTCTGAGGGTGGTGGCTTGAGGACAACCAAATGTCTATCTGCAACAGGGCTCCCAATGCCCTCCAGAATCTAGAAATAAACTGAGCCCCTCTGTCAGTTATCAGAATAGAAGGAAGACCATGTAAACGTACAACATGTTGAACGAACACATAAGCTAGCTCTTTGGACGTGGGAAGTGCCCTTAGCGGAATAAAATGGGCCATCTTGGTCAATAAATCTACTACAAATAGGAGAGTAGTGTTCCCTTGAGATGTCTTTGGTAATTCTACTATGAAATCTAAAGAAACTGTATGCCAGGGACTAGGTGGAGTGGGTAATGGCTGTAACAGTCACACAGGGGCTTGGTGAGAGGCCTTGCCTTGGGCACATACATAACATGTTTGAACATACAGTTTTGCATCCCTCCCCATGCTAGGCCACCAAAAGTAACTCTGTAGTAAATCCAGTGTTTTCTTATACCCTGGGTGCCCAGCAAGAGAATGAGCTTGGCACCACTCTAAAGCTTGTACCCTCAAACCGTGAGTAGGAAGTACTAAACCCCCTTGAACAAAGAATAGGTCTTGTTTTTTGGTGACTTCTTGGGTACCTAAGATCTCTTTCATGTCTTCAGATGCCTATGCCTCCCTAATTTTCCTTACAAAATCATCCTCTGAATAAAGAGCTCCAATTAGTTTTTCACTGGCTATTATAAGTGGAGGGTTGTCTTGTTGTTCTATGGGTTCGTAACCTAAGCGGGATAATGCATCAGCCTTCCCGTTCTTTTTCCCTGCTTGGAACTGTATGATGAAGTCATAGTCACTAAAATACTGAATAGTTGTCGCATGGATAGAGCTCTTCAGGAACTGTAAGTTACGGTGATCTGAGAGGACTGTTATTCTATGGCTTGCCCGTAACAGATATTGCCTCCACTCCTCAAAGACTCTTGTTATGTCCAGTAGTTCTTTGTCTCCTATTGGGTAATTCATTTCGGCTGGAGCCATTTACCGTGAATAATAAGCCACTGGATGAAGACATCCTGTGTTAGGATCTGCCTGAGAAAGGACCCCTCCAACTGCCACTTGAGATGCATCTGACTCAACTATAAAAGGACGTGAAGGATCTGGATGTTTTAGTATGGGAGCTTGTATGAAGGCTTCCTTAAATTGAAGAAAGGATGCATTTGCCTCGGGAGTCCATTGAAACTTAACCCCTTTTTTCAAAAGCCTAGTTATCGGAGAAACCAAGTCAGAAAAATTACTAATGAAGCGTCTATACAAGTTGGCGATACCTAGGAAACTCTGAATCTCTTTAACCGTCTGTGGTGCTTGCCAACAAGTGATGGCTTCTACCTTCTGAGGGTCCATACTTATTTCCTGGGGAGATACCATGAATCGAAGAAAACATACTAGCTGTGTGTGAAAATATCACTTCTCTAGTTTACAATATAAAAGATTATCTCTCAAACGTTCGAGGACCCTCCTAACGTGAATTACATGTTCTTGCATGGATGAGGAATAAATCAGAAGGTCATATATGTAAGCGGTGACAAACAGGTCCAACATGTCCTTTAGGACTTCATTGATGAAAAACTGGAAAGCCAAAGGGGCATTACACAGTCCAAACAGCATCACTAAATATTCATATAACCCATACTTGGTACAGAAGGCCGTTTTCCACTCGTCTCCTTCCTGAATTCTTACAAGATGATAAGCCCCTCGCAAATCCAACTTGGTGAACACCTTAGTGTCTTTTATCTGGTCAAGAAGGTAAGATATCAAAGGCTAGGGATACCTGTTCTTGATGGTTTTGGCGCTTAAAGCCCTATAGTCTATACAACATCAGAGACCCCCTTCTCTCTTCGGTATAAAAAAGAGAGAAGACAATGACGGTGACCGAGAGCGATGGATGAACCCAATCCTCAACATTTCATCAAGGTATTCACGCAAGTAAACGTCCTCCTTTTCAGTTAGAGAATACACCCTACTGCAAGGTATGCGAGCTCCAGGCATTAAATCGATCCGACAGTCGTAGACCCTGTGGGGTCGGAGGCTAGTAGCCTTTTCTTGATCAAAAACTTCCTTGAGGTCCTGATAACTGGAAGGTAATACAGATTCACTTGTACCGGTGAGAGTGATAATTTTCTGAGGATTACTTGGGTTTGGCAGAACATGTTCTTTACAATAGTCGTGATTAAAGGTAAGCTTTATTGCCTTCCAATCAATGAAAGGATTATGTTGACATAACCAGGGCAGCCCCAAAATAGCCGGAAACTGAGGGGACTGAATTAGATCAAATGCAATACGTTCATGGTGTTCTTTCTCAATGACTAGAGTTAACTCAACAGCAGCATGTGCGATGGGACCTGATTTTAGATTGCTAGCATCAATAGTTGTAACTTCCTCCCAAGAGGATTTAGACACCCATGGAATCTTTTTGCTCTGAGCCCACTGTGAATCCATGAAGGTACCTGAAGCCCCAGAATCTACCATTACTTGCACCTCTGCAACCTGGTTTCCCCATATCAGACGCGAGGAGAGAAAAAAGTGACAAGGCTAAGATGCTAAGACCTTAGTTTGTGAGACAATCAATCTTGAATTACCCGAAGTCCTTGTCTCCTGAGACTCCGGGCTGACTAGTTTTCCGAACGCCTTGTCTGTCTTGGTTTTACTGGACACTCTCTAAGGAAATGGCCTTGCTTACCACAGTACAGGCACAACTTCTTGTCTCGCCTTCTCTTTCTCTCTTCTTCACTAAGAGGCCCTCTGATACTCCCAATCTGCATCGGTTCTGGTTCTTCAGCTGTTTTGTCGGGGTCAGGTCTTTTTCCCCTATAAACAAGGACTTGCCCAACTGACCTGCCTCTTTCTTTCTTCCTTTCACTGATTCTATGCTCCAATTTGACCACCAGGTCGATGAGGGCTGTGCAGGACTCAGGGGGGTCACCAACCTGTGCTAACAGACCTTTTAAATCCTCTCTCAACCCCTTGTAAAACAGGACACTACGCTTCTCCTCGGGCCAACTAGCTTCTGCTACTAGTCTATTGAACATGAAAATATATGTAGCCAAGTCTTTAGACCCTTGTTTTAAATTCAAAAGCTCAGCGTCTACTGACTGTGTGAAGGTGTGTCTGTCAAATAATTTTCTGAGTTCTCTTTTAAATGTGTCATAGTCTTGTAGCAGTGGGTCGGTTCTTTCTATCAAAGGTATGGTCCAATTAGCAGCGGATCCCCCCAAATAAGATATAACAAATGCCACCTTTCCTTGGTCAGTCGGGAAGCAGGTGGCCTTGCACATAAAGTGAAGCTGGCACTGACTAATAAAAGCTGCAAACTTAGCAGGATCCCCCAGAAAAAGCTCAGAAGGAGCCAAAGGAATGGAATACTCTTGACTGGAACCCACCTATTCACCAACTTTTAACGTAAAATAAACTCCATAAACAGAGTGTAGAAGGAGAAAAGTAACACTGCCTTAAAATCAGGCGTCTAACTAATGTATTCTTTGTCTGCTTGCAGGTTCCTAAATTAATTCAGTTAAGGATGGGACGGATGCCCACAGCAACAGGAAAACCAAATCAGATAAGTATGCAGTAGTTCAATCAATCATTAGTAAATGACAGCGTAAGGGCTGTTACCGTTATGTTGGCTTAATAAAGCTTTCTGTCTTTTCTTCGTCTTGTTTACAGGGTGGCTCAACTGGAGAAGAAGACAGAGGACTGGAGGCAAGGGCAGCAACAGACTGGTGAAACAATGGACGAGTTTGTTGAAAGACCTGACGCACTTATTAAACATTGCAAGGTCTGGGACTTTAATGTTGAAGAAGTCATGCGCCTCATAGTCATCGATGGCTGCTTTTCAGATTCTTTTAGAAGGTGCATGTTGAGGTAGACACTCAGTCTAGAAAAAATGCTGATGCCTGCAAGAGCACAGGAACAAGCAGAATGAAAATCTTCTGACGTGTAAGCAGGACAGCACGCAATGAATCAGCGTTGACAGTGAAAAGTAAGCACAAGAACAAAATGGATGCATGTAAGTTGACGTCCTCGAGGAAAACAAAACTGTGATTCCAATGTGGATTTTCATTTTCTCAGGAAGGCAAATGTCCAGTCCTTCGACAAATCTGTAAAGTTTGTGGGAATGAGAATAATTTCAAAACTGTGTGTTGAGCTAAAGAAAAGCCAGGTGCATCAGAACAGAAAGATTGAAACAAGAGTAGGCCGGAAATATTATCACTATGCCCACAAAACCAAAAACCAACATCAACCTAGCCAAGTAGAGCCCAAGCAAAGTCAATCGTTGTCAAGTTCCTCATCTAATGGTTCTTAAACATCACTATCAAGGGCTAATGAACAGGATGGGTGCTTGCTGATGATATGAAGACGACATGCACATCTGGGGTTATCTGCTTGTGAAGAAGAATATCAAAGTCTAGAAAAAGCTCACAAAACTTAATTCGGACACTGTCCCAGAATTACATTTAAGATAAATTGTCACCCTATAACGTTCATCTTCAACATTGGGGCTTCGATCAATATCATGCCAGTGGAAACAACCTCTCACATGTGCCATGCCTAACTCCTTTGGAAACAATGGGATAGACCTGGGCAGCTTCTAAACCATTACAAACCCAAGGGTCGTTCACAGCGACAATGCAACACAAAATAACGTCAGTACGAGCCACCATTTATGCTCTACAAGTTATCTCATCTAGTACATGCTTACTCAGTTTTGCCCCAGTGGCTGACATGGGGTTAATATCCCTCAATAACATTTGTGCTCAGCCTGATATTACGAGGCAATTCCTGTCATTATTTCATAGCCTGGGAAAACTCAAGAAAATGAAAGTACAGCTTCATATCAATGAAGACATTCATCCTGTTGCCAAGTGGCACCACAGAGTCGCTTTTCATTTGCAAAAAGCTGCAGATACAGAGTTGGCAACGCTTTTAAAACATGACACCATTAAACGTTCCACATGCCCCACATAATGGCTTTTATTCATAGTAGTAGTACCAACGAGAGACAGTAGTGGAGCGGTGCAGATTTGTGTTGATATTCACCAGCCAAACAAAGCCATTGAGAGGGAGAGACCATATAGTGGACATGATCATGCAACTAAATGGTCCTAAAGTTTTTCCAACCTCGACCTAAACAAAGGGTATCACCAACTTGAGCTAGAAGAGAACTGCAGATATATTACCACTTCTTCCACTCGCGTTGGTTTGTTCAGATATAAGAGACTGAGCTTTGGAGTATATTTGCCTGCTGAGATATTTCAGGATGTCATCAGCAGAGTAATCTGTCCTATTACATATGATTTCAATTACAGCGACGACATACTGGTTTGGGGAACCAATCAAAGAGAACACATCAAAGCCCTTACTCAAGTGTGCGAGTTACTTGCTGATGCAGGCCTCACTTTGAATGCAGCAAAATGTGAATTCCACAAAACCAAACTCAAGTTTTATGGGCACTTATTCTCTGATGGGAGAATGACTCCAGATCCAGACAAGGCACTGTCATCCACTTGCCCACCCCAAGATGTTACCATGATGGGATCCTTTCTAGGCATGGCCAGTTATTTCTCACAATACATTTGCAATTTCACCATGGTGAGTGCCACATTGACAGGCTTGACAAAGTGGAATGTTCCTTTTCAATGGTCTCCTGAGTGCGATAAAAGTTTTAAGGAAATAAAACATGCAATTGAGAATGCAAATGAAATAGCCTACTTTGACCTCAGACTACACATCAAAATCACAGTAGTTGTGAGCCCGGTGGGGCTGGGTGCCTTCCTTTCTCAACACAGTGGCCACCCAAAATCTCGGAGACATATTGTGGCCTATGCCAGTTGAAGCCTGTCTGAAATAGAATGTGCCTACTCTTAGTCTGAGAAGGAGGGCCCGATTCACAGAACTAACTTAAGACAAAATCCTAAACTTACTACCATTTTCGTATTCACAGAATGCACTTACTCATTTTGGTATTCACAGAAGACACTTACTCACTTCGGTATTCACAGAAGTTAGGAGTCCTAACTTTAGGACTCCTAAATGCCTTCTGTGAATACCGAAAGTCTTAAAATTAGGATTTTTCTCAGTTTAGGAGTCCTAAAGTTAGGATTCCTAACTTTACTACTGCTAAACTGAGAAAAATCCTAATTTTAATGCTTTCGGTATTCAAAGAAGGCATTTAGGAATCCTAAAGTTAGGAGTTCTAACTTTACCACTACTAAATTGAGAAAATTCCTAATTTTAAGGCTGTCGGTATTCGCAGAAGGCATTTAGGAGTCCTAAAGTTAGGAGTTCTAACTTTACTACTACTAAATTGAGAAAAATCCTAATTTTAAGACTTTCGGTATTCACAGAAGGCATTTAGGAGTCCTAAAGTTAGGACTCCTAACTTCTGTGAATACCGAAATGAATAAGTGCCTTCTGTGAATACCAAAATGGTAGTAAGTTTAGGATTTTGTCTTAAGTTAGTTCTGTGAATTGGGCCCGGAGAGTCTGGCTGTGGCTTGAGCCTGGAAACATTTACATGTATTCCTCTGTACAAAATGATTCACTGTCATCACTGACCACCAGATGTTGCTAACTATTTTTGGAAACTGGAAGGCTAAGACGCCCCCTTGCATTGAAAGGTGAGGGATGAGGCTGCAAGAGTTTGACTTTGACATTGTGCACAAACCAGGGAAGAATCATAACCCATTGGACTTTTCAAGAGCATCACTACATCAACCCTGCTTGACATCCAGGACAGCTGAAGAATGCTCAACTTTATCATGAGGTCCAGTAAACCAGTGGCTCTGTCTGTTGAACAAATCATTGCTGTCACCAACACAAAAACATGACTATCGTCAAAGAACTCATTGAAACAAACTCATGGAGATGAAGCACACAGCCTAAAAGTTTGAAAACGTACAGGAAGAGTTAGCAGTCACACAAAATCACATAATACAGAGAGGCTTAAGGATCGTCATACCTGAGAGCCTGAGGCAGCGGCTTATAGAGTTAGCCCGTGAAGGACATTGTGACATTGTAGCCACCAAAAGAGCACTGAGAGACAGAGTGTTGTTCCCTCAACTAGATGAGTGAGTAGAAGAGGAATTGAAAACATGCCACATCTGCAATTCCCTGTTCCCCAAGGTGACTTTGCACCAAGTGACAATGTCTGACCTTCATGCCCATGACCGGTAGAGAATCAGCAGTTGACTTCTTCGGACCATTAGTAAATGGACAGCATCTAATGGTAGTCATAGACGGATATTCACGTTTCTCTTTGGTTGAAACACTGTCATCAGCAACTCATGATAAAGTCATAGAAAAGCTTGATGACATCTTTGCAACAAGGGGTGTCCCCAAGATCGTCAAGTCCGATAACGGCCTGCCCATCAACAGCAAAGAGTTAAAAGAGTTTCTTGCACAACGCAACGGCAAACACCAAAAGAGTACACCCCTCCAGCCCCAAGCCAAAGGTGTAGTCAAAAGCTATATGGGCACCCTCAAGAGGGTAATTCAACAAGCTTTCATGAAAGGAATCTACTTGAGACAAGCTATGAGCCGGGCCTTTCAGGTCTATCGATCTTCTCCCCATTCTACAACAGACGAGAGGCCGGCTACCTTGCTGGTTGGGAGAGCCATCAGAGCAAAACTACCTCAATGGACATCGGATCTGTCAGTGAACACTGACAAACTTTGTGACACATAACTACTCGTAAGAGTGAAATGAAAGTGTATAATGATGAGTACTGACACGCCCAGGAAACAGTATTTGACAAAGGAGACTGGTTACTGGTAAAACAGAGACCGAGGTGGAATACGGACACCCCGTTCACCATTGATCCTTTACAGGCGGTGCTGTGCAATTGATGTATGGTGACAGCACATTGTCCTGGGAAGTGTACCATTTGGGACACAAAACACTTTAAATACCTACCCCAACACTCGTCAGCTCCTGAAACTACTTTGGAGTCAACCACACCTTCAGATCTGGGTCACGAGCCTGAGCCTGTGCCTCTGTTGCCTGATGAGGGTGGACCTTGATCATCTGGGATACCCTGAGCTGTCAGACAAGGGCGAGCTCTTCACAGAATGATTGAGGAAATGTGATTTATGTGGTGCCTGCCACTTTTTATTTAACAAAGGAGCTGATGTAGCTTATTGATGCTATGCGCACTAGGACCCTGGTGGGGGTGAATGTTCGAGTGTGGTTTGGGAATTATGATGTAATGGGTAGTGTATGAATGGAGGTTGGAGAATAAAAACATGTTGAACCACACCTCCTGTCTGTGGCGTAATCTGTTTGCATGCTCCAGGGCTAGGAAAGATGCTACAAATTAAGCATGGGCAAAGCACTACGCTACGCTCGCGTAGTTTGCGAAGTTTGCGCCACTTCGCACTACGCGAATTGCACGTAGCATAGTGCAAACACACGTAGCGTAGTGTTGCATAGTGCAGCGGTCATTTTTTGCTTGCTCGCAGTCCTCAACGTCAAGTTGGCGACCGCGAGCAAGCAAAATGACATCCCGGCGAGACTTTTTCCTCATTCGCGATCAGCAACATCAAGTTGGCAATCGCGAGCGTGGAAAATAAACCTCCCGGCGAGATTCTCAACGCGAGGAGGTCAGGTTTCTCATTGCGAGTGGTCACGTATGCTCGCGACCGCTCGCAATGAGAAACTACCAGTCCGCTTTGAGAAAGCTGCCGCTCGAGTAAAAATCTACTCGAGCGGCAGAAAACTACAGCTCGCACTGTGCAAGATGCCGTTTTCAATGATTGCACAATGCCGGTTGCTTGTCCGCACTGTGCAATCATTGAAAACGACATCTTGCACAGTGCGAACAGGGTACTACGCAGTTTGCGAAGTGCTACGCGTAGCTCGCGTAGTGCGAAGTGCACTTTGCGTAGCTTCGCGTAGTGCTACTTCGCAAACTACGCCCAGGGTTACTACAAATACCTCGTGTCAGAGAGGAGGATACTGTGGTAATGCAAGAAGTTTCTGCCATTCCAATTTGTAAAGCGTAGAATATTGCACTTGTTCCCACTTAAATGTAACCAGAAATTGCTAGAAAAAATACAAGTGCTAAGATATACTTAGAAATCATGCAATGCAGTGCAGCAAGTAAAGTTGCTGTGCTGCATTCGTTTAACAGAAGAGAGCAGAACAGCACCTTATCTACTAAGGTGGGGTGCTGCTCAGCTGCCTTCCTGCTCTGGCGCACTTTATGCTGCCATCGGCAAATGTAGACATCCTTGTACCATAGTGCAAGAGTGTCTGTGTTGTGGTCCCTTGCTATACAAAAACTATGCTTCAAAGTCATTTCCCTCTTTATATGTGTGCTGTAGAAGTCAGCACACATGCAAAGAGGGAAAAACAATGAGAAATTAAGATTTTTCTATGTTACGCTTGCTTCAAGGATGCACAGAATTTTGACACAAATCCCTGTCTATAATGTTTTGTCTTAAAACTCAGGGGTGTCTAAGGGAATCTCGATGCACCACCCATGGAATGCCCCTTGGACAAATGTAATGCAAGGTAGTACAGTGCACAGCCAATGTAACTTTTGGTTACCATCCAGCACAAATCCCGATTTGCATTGGATTGTAGATACCAACACAGCACTTTGCTTCAGGTTAGCGTTAAACCTTACACAAAGACTTTGGAAATCTAGGTCTGGGTCTGTACTGTATTTATGTGTCATTGGTAATCCCAGTTTATGGTTACAGAATGATTTGTGCCCAAGTTAGGATTACCATGTCTTTCTGAGTGAGTGTATAGCCAGAAATCATGACAGGAAGATGCAATCTGAGTTGAAATGGTTTCATTAAGAGGCTGCACGAACTGGCTACTTAGTTTGTTAACGTAGGTAAAGATATGGATGAAAGAGAAAGGATCCATTTTTATAGCACATTCGTAAACTCTTTTAGGAATTCCAGGGTAAATGGGGGCTAGTGGACTTACATTGTGTCAATCACAGCCATTTGCCTCTGATGACCCTGAGCCTAATCCTACTATTGGACCAAAAACTGAGCATCAAGTACAACTGTTTAGCTCTTGTGGGGTTAGAGACTTAGAACTCAATAAGACAACCAATACAAGTCAATAACCACTGCTCATTCACAGAAAAAAATACTCAAAATACACACAGCCTAATGTACATTATTTTTCAGAAGCCGCAAACTATATTGTTGGCAGTACCTTGCCTTTATGTGAGTTGGGCCCTGCTATGTTTCAGACCCAGAATCAATTAAAAACTGACTTTGAAAAGCATTCCTACTGACCCAAAATTCATGTTCTTGACTTTGCAGGCACAAAAACAGACAGATTGCAAAGAAATGACTGTAAAATCTCTCAGGGTAAAAAATATCAGCTATGCGCTCTCTGTATACGTTTCACACGTTTTAAATCATTTTGTGTTCTCTCTAGATTTCTTGCTTTTTCCAGATGCATTTTATTGTGTTTTTATTGGATATAAAACTATTGAATAATGCATGCTGGGATCTGAGTTCCCTCACTAGGAGGTCCATTATGATGTAGGGCAGAAAAACACCCCGACCGCCATGGAAGCGGAATACAACCGCCCGCTGGCCCTGTGGGAAAACCGGCGGCCAAATAAGCATTAACCGCCAAACAAATCCAACTGTGGCGGTACGAGGCACAGAATAACCGCCCGTAGCGGGTGGAGATGGCCAAAATCCGTCCGCGGCGGTCGGAATCGCGGCAGAAAAACAAAAACCCGCCGCAAGTATAGCGGAGACACCGCCCCAGAAATTAGTATATCCCGACGGTCCCGCGGTACTCCTGCACCCACAATCACTTTGCACACCACACACCATGGCCACACAGAAAATGCCCAAATTCACTGAGAGTGAGTTGAAGGTCATGGTAGATGAGATAGTCAGAGTGGAACCACAGCTTTTTGGTACACTGGTCCAACAGACACCATTAGCCACAAGGACACGCATGTGGGCTAGGATAGTCCAAAGGGCCAATGCAGTAACGACCACCCCAAGATAAAAAAAGGAGATCATGAAGCGGTGGCATGATCTGAAGAGGGTGGTCAAGGAGAGGAGGAGCAAGAACCACGAGCTGGCTCAGAGGACTGGTGGTGGCCCTCCCATTCCACAAAAAACATTCACACAATGGGAGGAGAAGGTGCTTGCCATACTGCATCCAGAGAGTCTCACAGGAGTAGCCGGGGGAGTGGAGGCTGGTAAGTACAAACAAATGACTACCGCCACTCTGCTATGTACTGCCTTGCACAACTACAAAGCTACACCACCTAGGACACAAACCATCCATCTGCACTACACACTCACAAAAACATGGCTCACAGATCCAACATTCACCCACTCCCAGTTGGAAGCCATTGCAGCACACCAAACAAACTTACAGGTAGGTAGCCATCTTCACAATGAGGGTGTTTGTGAGGTCTGCACTACTACTCCCACCATGCCCCCTGTCCCTGTGTCTGGGGGTGGGGGGCCTGCACTACTACTCCCACCATGCCCCCTGTCCCACACCTGAGCAGGATGGATCCCTCCCCCACCCCACCCAGGAGCAGTTGGAAGCCATTGCAGTACACCAAACAAACTTACAGGTAGGTAGCCATCTTCACAATGAGGGTGTCTGGGGGTGGGGGGCCGGCACTACTACTCCCACCATGCCCCCTGTCCCACACCTGAGCAGGATGGATCCCTCCCCCACCCCACCCAGGAGCAGTTGGAAGCCATTGCAGTACACCAAACAAACTTATAGGTAGGTAGCCATCTTCACAATGAGGGTGTTTGTGTCTAGGAGGGCTGCACTACTACTCCCACCATGCCCCCTGTCCCACACCTGAGCACGATGGATCCCTCCCCCACCCCACCCAGGAGCAGTTGGAAGCCATTGCAGTACACCAAACAAACTTATAGGTAGGTAGCCATCTTCACAATGAGGGTCTTTGTGTCTAGGAGGGCTGCACTACTACTCCCACCATGCCCCCTGTCCCAAACCTGAGCACGATAGATCCCTCCCCCACCCCACCCAGGAACAGTTGGAAGCCATTGCAGTACACCAAACAAACTTACAGGTAGGTAGCCATCTTCACAATGAGGGCGTATGGGGGTAGGGGCCTGCACTACTACTCCCACCATGCCCCCTGTCCCACACCTGAGCAGGATGGATCCCTCCCCCACCCCACCCAGGAGCAACTGGAAGCCATTGCAGTACACCAAACAAACTTACAGGTAGGTAGCCATCTTCACAATGAGGGTGTCTGGGGGTGGGGGGCCTGAACTACTACTCCCACCATGTCCCCTGTCCCACACCTGAGCAGGATGGATCCCTCCCCCATCCCAAACTTACAGGTAGGTAGCCATCTTCACAATGAGGGTGTCTGGGGCTGGGGGACCTGCACTACTATTCCAACCATGCCCCCTGTCCCACACCTGAGCAGGATAGATCCCTCCCCCACCCCACCCAGGAGCAGTTGGAATCCATTGCAGTACACCAAACAAACTTACAGGTAGGTAGCCATCTTCACAATGAGGGTGTTTGTGTCTGGGAGGGCTGCACTACTACTCCCACCATGCCCCCTGTCCCACACCTGCGCAGGATGGATCCCTCCCCCACCCCCCCCCCAGGAGCAGTTGGAAGTCATTGCACTACACCAAACAAACTTACAGGTAGGTAGCCATCTTCACAATGAGGGTGTTTGTGCCTGGGAGGTCTGCACTACTACTCCCACCATGCCCCCTGTCCTAAACGTGAGCAGGATGGATCCCTCTCCCACCCCACCCAGGAGCAGTTGGAAGCCATTGCAGTACACCAAACAAACTTACAGGTAGATAGCCATCTTCCCTGGGAGGGTGTCTGGGGTTGGGGGGCCTGCACTACTACTCCCACCATGCCCCCTGTCCTACACCTGAGCAGGATGGACCCCTCCCCCACTCCATCCAGGAGCAGTTGGAAGCCATTGCAGTACACCAAACAAACTTCCAGGTAGGTAGCCATCTTCACAATGAGGGTGTCTGAGGGTGGGGGCCTGCACTACTACTCCCACCATGCCCCCTGTCCCACACCTGAGCAGGATGGATCCCTCCCCCACCCCACTCAGGAGCAGTTGGAAGCCATTGCAATACACCAAACAAACTTACCGGTAGGTAGCCATCTTCACAATGAGGGTGTGTGTGTCTGGGAGGGCTGCACTACTACTCCCACCATGCCCCCTGTCCCAAACCTGAGCAGGATGGATCCCTCCCCCACCCCACCCAGGAGCAGTTGGAAGTCAATGCAGTACACCAAACAAATTTACAGGTAGGTAGCCATCTTCACAATGAGGGTGTTTGTGTCTGAGAGGGCTGCACTACTACTCCTACCATGCCCCCTGTCCCACGCCTGAGCAGGATGGATCCCTCCCCCACCCTATCCAGGAGCAGTTGGAAGCCATTGCAGTACACCAAACAAACTTACAGGTAGGTAGCCATCTTCACAATGAGGGTGTTTGTGTCTGGGAGGGCTGCACTACTACTCCCACCATGCCCCCTGACGCACACCTGAACAGTATGGATCCCTTCCCCACCCCACCCAGGAGCACTTGGAAGCCATTGCAGTACACCAAACAAATTTACAGGTAGGTAGCCATCTTCACAATGAGGGTGTTTGTGTCTGGGAGGGCTGCACTACTACTCCCACCATGCTCCCTGTCCCACACCTGAGCAGGATGGATCCCTCCCCACCCCACCCAGGAGCAGTTGGAAGCCATTGCAGTACACCAAACAAACTTACAGGTAGGTAGCCATCTTCACAATGAGGGTGTTTGTGCCTGGGAGTGCTGCACTACTACTCCCACCATGCCTAAGACAGGATAAAGAGCTGGGAAATTATTTTGGGGCGAAGGGCCTTTTCTGCCTGAATGGCCGATTTGAATCAGATTGCCCAGCAGAGAAAACATTCAAAATAGGCTCACAAATTGCCCAATAGACTATGTCTTTATGTTTGCTTGGAACTTCTCTCTTATAAGGGAATTTAAGATATTACAGAAAGAAGGCAGCGATCACAATCCCCTGCAGATGAAGATCCAAGGAGGAGCCCCGAAAGTTCGAGATAAAGTAATCTCACAACAAGTTTGTTCAAAGTTGAATATCCCAAGAGAGTAACAACTAGATTAACGGAAGAGTATATAGAAAAATTAAGATCATTTCAACAAAAGGTAATCTTGGGAGATATAGGGGGTCAAAATTTGGATTGGTATGAGGGAAAAATAGATCAAGTGGTGCAATGCCTTTGAACTGAATTAGCAAAAGTTAAAATAAATCAGCAGCAAATCCCTGTTAGACAACCAAAATGGTTTACTGCAGATTGCCTAAAGAAAAAAAGAGAGATAAGGAAAGTAAAAAGAAGCCTTAGGAAAAAGTATGACCGGAAGAGACAAAGTCATCTCAACAAATTAAAAAGTGAATATAAAAAGCTAATGAAAAATGCAAAAAGGGTGTATAAAGATAAATGTTGGGAAAATTTACTGAAATCTATTGAATCGAAAAATATAAGTCAATTTTGGAAGCTTGGGAAAGCTGCTGCCGATCACCCAGTGGGGGCAATGAACTGCGTGATAGCCGAGGCTGTATGGGAGAAGTACCTGAAAGAATTGTATGGCCCTCGCAGAGGCCCAGAAGCGGAAGTGCCCCAGTTATGGAACAACATAATGGAAGAATTAAAAACAGATTTTACAGAACAGAATGTAGAAAATACAATATTGAAATTAAAATTAACAAGAGCAGCAGGTCCAGACAACCTTCCAGCAATAATAATAAAGTCACAGATGAAGTGGTGGGCGAGATTCTTTTCTCATATGTTTCTGGAAATTTTAACGGTAGGGAAAATACCAAAGAATTGGAAGGGAGCGGTAATAAGGCCAGTCCATAAAAAAGGCAATATGAATGCACCACAAAACTATAGGCTGATCAACCTGCTAGATATAGGAGAAAAAGTCTTTTAAAAAATAATTTTAAATAGACTAAAGGACTGGGTAGAGGAGTTTTCAATTGTACCAGTTGAACAGGGTGGCTTCTAAGAAGGCCACTCTACGGTTGATCACTGCTTTGCACTGTGGGCAGTAGCACGCAAGTCAATAGAACAAAATGGTAAGCTGTGCTGCTGTTTTGTTGATTTTAGAGCAGCATTTGACTCAGTTGACCGAGAATGCCTCTGGGAAACCCTTGTAAACAAAAAGATCCCTAAAAGTTTACTTGTGATAATAAAAGAGCTGCATAGTGGAAACTGGGCACAAGTAATTAGAGACATAGAAGGGGCATTGACACAAAAAATAGCAATTGAGAATGGCCTTAGACAGGGCTGTGTGTTGGCCCCTTTGCTATTTGCCATATTTCTAGCAGATTTACCAGCAACCCTAGAGGTCGAAGGAAGCGCAAGCCCGAGAATGAATGGAAATAAAGTGTCCTGTCTACTATATGCAGATGATCTGGTAATATTAGACCAGACTGAAATAGGTCTTCAAAGAAAGTTAAGTGCCTTTAATGAATACTGTAAAGGGAAATTTTTAACAGTAAATATGGAAAAGACAAAAATTTTAAGCTTTGGGAAAAAAGAAATTCGATTTAATTGGTTTTTAGGAGACCTGAAACTAGAAACAGTGAATGAATATCGCTACCTTGGGATGTGGTTTGACAGGTCTCTGAAGTGGTACACCCATATAGAGGCCCAGAAGGCAAAGGCCTTTACATCGATCTGTGGCCTGAAAAAATTTAATCGAGATTATGGAAACATGTCGCACAGACTGCTGTTAAAGGCCTTCAGCGCAATGATACCCCCACAAGTACTCTATGGAGCGGAAGTTCTCCACTTGAGTGGCAAATGTGATTGGGATCTAGAGGAAGGGAAATGCCTAAAAACATTAATGTCATTACCACATTCGGCGATGATCCAAGCAATAAGAATTGAGTTAGGTACAATTGCTTGGAGGGTACAGGCACAAACGGCCTTAATCAGATTCTGGAAACGCCTGGATATAGAGAGAGGAGAGAAAGTATCCCAATGGTGTAGAAAAGAAATTCAAAACAGTAATCTAAAATGGGCTAAAGAGAATAGGAAGAAAATACGATTAGCCTGTAAGAATTTAAAGGTGAAAATTGGTCAAGATTCCTTGGATGTAGAATTCACTAAAAGTGATCTTAGTAAGTACGGACAAGAAGTCTCTAGAAGTGCAGATATGGAGTATCTGGCAAAGAAAAAATCTGTGCAATTTATGAGAGATTCATGGTTAAATAAAAATTGGTTCACTTACTTGGATTTATTACCAAATCATTGGTATAGACAGGAAATCTTAAGACTGAGAACCGGTATAAATCCCTGGTTGATAAATGAAGAATCAAAAAGAAAAATGTTAGGTCATGAAGGTCATTGTAAATGTACTTTGGGAACAAAAGGCGATATATTACATATTGTGTTAGATTGTGCAACTTTATTAGAGCAGCGTAAATTATGTCTCCGTCCAATGTTTCTAAAATATGGCATAAAGTTACGGACACAGGCGGTGGAGTTAATTACAGAAATGCCTAACCTCGAAATCGCGATTGCATTAGGCAACTATATGAAGGTAATTAAAAGTTATCTAAAAGAGAATTAGTTGTAATTTCCAGAAATTTTAAACTGTCTTAAATTTTAAACAAGGTTAATATAAACCTTCTTAAAAATGGATGAATTGCGTACTATTTTAAATTGAGTTTTTTTTTAAAATTATGTATAATGTCCATAAATGCTCCAGTTGATTTGTATAGAAAAATTACTTTTGTACTCCACTCTGAAAATTTTATTAACTTTTAACGTTGAGAAGGTATAAATCTGTACTGTTGAATTGTCATTTTTAACTGTCATTTTAACTGGTCATTACTGTTTGAAGACCAAGGTCTAAATAAACAAAGTATTTATTGTATCGTACTCCCACCATGCCCACTGTCCGAAACCTGAGCAGGATGGATCCCTCCCCCACCCCACCCCACCCAGGAGCAGTTGGAAGCCATTGCAGTACACCAAACAAACTTACAGGTAGGTAGCCATCTTCCCTGGGAGGGTGTCTGGGGGTGGGGGCCTGCACTACTACTCCCACCATGCCCCCAGTCCTACACCTGAGCAGGATGGATCCCTCCCCCACCCCACCCAGGAGCAGTTGGAAGCCATTTCAGTACACCAAACAAACTTACAGGTAGGTAGCCAGTACGTGCACCCACCCATTTTTCCCAACTTAAATGGTGCCATATGACAACACCAGCCCTCACATTGCACAAAGAGCCATACCTACCCCATTGCCAAGCACAGTGTGCACACAGGTAAACCAAGGAAAATGTCACAACCACCAAAGTGTGACACACCAATGCACAAGTAGAAGAAAGCCTGGGCGCATTCATGCACAGCAACTAGTTACATGTGCATCACCATGGGGCAAGGTCAACAAGGACCATTCTCAAAATATGAAATCATGTGTGGTGGCACAAATCAAGATATGCACATGACAGGACAAAGGGATGCAGGAGATGGCAATGGCCAGTCCATGGCCAGATGTGACGTCTGCTAGGTCAGACAACTAAACCAAGAGTCCTCAATTAAACACATGTTATGCCAGGCCCTAGATGGCAACAAGTCCCAGTAAACCTCAATTGTACACGGTTCGCATGGTATGCCTTGACACCTCGCACCATGGACAAGTAATGCTTGTACCACTGTATCATGTCAGGGAACACAGTACTGCACACAGTCAACAATGTGATGATATGTCAATTGTGCAGTGTACAAAAAGTGAATGACACACAGCTAATCCAAAGCTTGCCGGGTGCAATGCAATGACCATTTCCCATCTGCCCCACAGGTGACCAAGAACTCACTGCCGAGGACAACACCAGCAACCTGCAGAGCCAGTCTCCACCCCCAGTACAAGGACTCTCGGATGTTGACTCCCAGGATTCCATGGACAATGAGCTCGAGGCCGGCCCATCTGGTGTTCCAGGGAATAACAGGTCCCAGGACCCCAGCGTCCCCCCCCACATCTGGGGCAAAAACAACTCCACAGCACACTCCTGCTGTCACGGCCTGTGCGGCCACCGCCACCACCACCAGTGCTGCCTGCAACACCCTCCCTGCCCCAGAGGATGCCCCACACACACAACCCATGGAGGAGGGCAGGGAGAGGATGCGGGTGCCCACAGTGGTGAGGCAACAGGTCCGTGGCAGCAGGGCAGGTAGGAGAGGCAGGATCACCCAGGAACACCAGGAGGCTGGGACCCACTCCCTGGAACACATCACCAGAGTCCTGGGTGCATACAGGGCCCAGCGGCCAGAGCCCAGGGACGAACGTGCCGGTCAGACGATCTGTTGCACGAGCCTATCCTGCTGATGAGGTCCATCGACAGATGCATGGGACAAATCATGGACCTCTTGGGCAAGCAAGTGGCGGTATTGAGGGACAGGCATGTCCCCCAGACAACACCTCCGCCTCCCTCTGGTGGGCTGCACAATGACAGTTCACCATCCTTCCCTGTGCCCACAGAGAGGGGTAAGTCCTCAGACCCCACTGGCCCTGCAGCAGGGCCCCCCCTACGAAACAACGAAGGGGCCGTCCCAAGAAGACCCTGGGAGTATCTGGAGGCCAAGCACCTGCCGGACGCCAGCCATGATGGCAACCCTTTCCACCACTGCATTGACTCTTTGGACTGTCCTTCCCCACACTGCCTTGTGAATGGCATCTGCCTGGTGTACTGGGTCACCACAGCAATGTGGTGACTACTCGACCATCTCATCTACCATGACTGTCAACTCACTCCCCCCAATGGAAATGTACACCCCCCTTGCATCTCACCATAGTAAATAAAATATCCTTACACACATGTTGTTGTGTCTGCTCCGTCTTTATTGCAGGGTGTACAGTCTTCAACATGATCACAATGTACCAGGACCATGGGCTGGATGTAGGCAAGGAGAAGTGGAAGGCACCTAGGGAAACACAACAGAACAACTGTCACTGGTCTGGGTGTGGCACCAGAGACATCACACAAGCCCTAACACCAGGATAACCCAACATGCACATGTCACAATGGCCCCCAAGTGTCAACATACACGTCCCGTTGATGATCCAAAATGACATGTCCTAGAAACATTTCCAACCACCACTCAGTCTACAACTGGCTGATGCTACAATTCTCACATGCCCCTTCACGAAAACAGCAATATCATCAGACAATGGGTATGTTGCACATTGACACCCACCGTCAAGTGAAGTAGCGGGTAATGAGCTGTTCACGCAGGTCAACACCTTCCACTGTCCTCATCACTGGACACGGCTTGGTTTTCAGACTGGGGCCTTGGGTCCTCACCATCATCCAGGAGCAGGGGAATCTCCCTGCGAATGGCTAGGTTGTGGAGCATGCAGCATGCAACAACAATCTGACATACCTTCCCGGGCGAGTATGCAAGTGCACCTCCGGTCTTGTCCAGGCACCGGAAACGTGACTTGAGCAGGCCAAAAGTGCACTCCACCACACGACGTGTCCTCCCATGGGCCTCACTGTAGCGAACTTCAGCCGGGGACCTGGGATTCCGCAGTGGGCTCAGCAACCTGGGACGGTTGGGATATGCAGAGTCACCTAGGTATGACAAACACAAATAGACATTGCAATGTCGCAGAGTCTCAGGGGAGCAGGTCACACACACAGCATGCCACACGACTAGGCATACTCACCCACAATCCATGCACGCTCTGGAAGAAGATTAGCCATCAGCTGGGGCACTATGCTGTTCCTCAGGATGTAGGAGTCGTGGGCTGAGCCTGGGAATTTAACACACACCTGCGAGATGGAGTGGTAATGCTTGTGATTGCATAAATGTGCTCACTTGCCTGTGGTGGCACAAGAGCGACATGGGTGCAATCAATGGCCACAACAACATTGGGGATGTGTCCAAGGGGATAGAAGTCTCCCTTCACAGCTGGCAATTCAGCACCCCTGGGGAAATGGATGTATCTGTCCTTGTATAGCATCATGGCAGACAGTACATCACGCAGCACCATGCTGAACATCGGTTGTGACATCCCACCAGCGCTGGCCACAGTCTCCTGGAATGAAATCTGTGGCAAAAAAATGCAGGGCTGCCATCACCTTATAAGTAGGGGTGAAAGCTGTTGGATATGTCCTGCGTGGCTGCAGGTGGGGCTCCAACAGATCACAAAGGGTTTTCAGGGTGGCTCTGTACAGGCGGCATTTGCGTATGATCACAACATCCTCCATGTCCTCCAGGACCGTCAAGTGAGGAATCAAATTTGGCCTCCTCCTATTGGAGATGATAGTGGACACATGTCAATTCAATACACCAAGAGATGTGCACAGCATATCACGTTCTGGATGACACAACGACAACAATGACTAACATCTAGAGTGACTAACAGACCAGCTTACGGAGTAAGTACTTATGGAGTAACACCTTCAGCTACACAAAGGGCAAACGTGTCAACTTACACAAGACAAGTACCTCAAACTCCACCTTTTGCTATGTAAATGCACATAGGGATATGGCCACAGTACACATGTGCACGCCTGGGAGTCTAGCATCCAGCATATGTGTAACTAATCAAAACCACTAACTCCTACCTAGCTGATGTACCGGTCAAACCTTGATACGTCATTACAACCTGGCACACATCCACCACACAATGACCACAGTTGGCGCTGGAATGATGAATGTGTTCATGAGCAGACATGAGAAGCAATGCTAAATAGATCAACATTCATCGAAACGAGCATTGCTGTGATTGTCACTGGGCCTCAACACATTGACATGTGTACACATTGTACAGTCCAGGACTACACTGTCCTGCCTACACCAACATCAAATCCTCAAGTGACATGTGAGTGGGTACAGACAAATGTATGTTACACACACACAAACATGGCATCAGTGGAGTAAATTGAACATTGGCATTGTGTGCACAATGATGTGCCATTGAACATGTTGGCACTATGCACTGTTGATGTTTGACAGATGACCATAGCCATTGCATGGCAGCCATATCGCGGTAGCTACCACCTGGCACCAGCACCCCCATTCACACCAGTGCAGTAGTCATAGGCATGGAGACATGTGGAAATGGCGGTTGGCATGCTCTGCCACCAGAATGGCGGTGCCTCGTGTCAATGCATGGCACCCATATCGCGGTAGCTACCGCCTGGCACCGGCGGTGTGTCACCAGCACCCCTATTCACACCAGTGCAGTAGTCATAGGCATGGAGACATGTGGAAATGGTGGTTGGCATGCTCCACCACCAGAATGGCGGTGCTTCGTGTCAATGCATGGCACCCATATCGCAGAAGCTACCGCCTGGCACCGGCGGTGTGTCACCAGCACCCCCATTCACACCAGTGCAGAAGTCATAGGCATGGAGACATGTGGAAATGGCGGTTGGCATGCTCTGCCACTAAAATCGCGGTAACGCACCCCGGGCCCCAGTGGTGTTACACCGCCACGGAGCTCGCCCTAGAGCCAATGCGAAGCTCGATAGCGGTGGCATGATGCAATTTTGAAGATCGCGGTAGGCGTGATCCGCCACTGCGGAGGCGGTCATTGGCTGCATTTGAAAGATGCACCATCACGGTACCGCATCCCGGACCCAGTGGTGTTACACCACCATGGAGCTCACCCTAGAGCGAATGCGAAGCTCGATAGCGCTTGCATGATACAATTTTGAAGGCCGCGGTAGGCGTGCTCTGCAACAGCGGAGGCGGTCATTGGATGCATTTGAAAGAGACAAATATGGACCACCAATTGCTGCAGCGTGGCACCTTTGAAATGACCCCAGGGAGCGATATATGTGGGAGTGAGCCTCACATTGCCACTGCTCACAGAGCCTGCTGGGTGAGACCCCTCACCTGCTGCTGCCTCCAGGGAATGCTGCCTGACACCCCTCACCTGCTGCTGCCTCCAGGGACTGCTGCCTGACACTCCTCACCTGCTGCTGCCTCCAAGGACTGCTGCCTGAGACCCCTCACCTGCTGTTGCCTCCAGGGACTGCTGCCTGACACCCCTCACCTGCTGCTGCCTCCAGGGACTGCTGCCTGAGACTCCTCACCTGCTGCTGCCTCCAGGGACTGCTGCCTGAGACCCCTCACCTGCTGCTGCCTCCAGGTACTGCTGCCTGGAGACCCTCGCCACCAAAATCCCCTGCTGTTATCTCACGTCCACAGTGATGGCAAGGACAGAGAAGATCTGTGCCAGTCCCTTCACGAGCGAGGAGCTGGAGGTCCTGTTGGGCGAGGTGCTCACACAGTACCCAAGGCTATATGGTGCTATATGGTGCCCCAAATGTCGTGGTGAGTCTTACACAGTGTTGTGGTAGGGCAGGGGTCCACACATGTAGTGGACTGATGCAGTATGTGCCTGGGAGTGTGGGGTAGTGTCATGCGCTGCCTGACATGCTGTCTCCAGTGGGAGGGTGTGTGTACCCAATGCCACAGCTTTCCCTCCCTGCGCATGTAAGTATGAGTGACCTGTGTTGTGTTGTCAGCCATACAGTGACACAGAAGGTTGTTCATGCTGTAGTCAGGACAGTGATTGCTTGGCTTGATGGCTGTGTGTGCCCCTGTAGTCCATCTCAGTGTGAGCCCAGCTGGACAGCACAGTCCCCGTCTACAAAGACAAGGACACATCACTTCACTTACAGAGTATGACATCAGTCTTTTCACATTGCACTCCAGCTATGGGCCATCTCAGCGCTGTAGATTGCACACAACCACCCTTGTGAAGGTCATTTTGTATTTGTGAGATCATGTCCCTTATGTGACATCCATGACACAGTTATCTATTCACATGGCAGAGACATTGAGGGCTGCGCTGTCTTGGACACAGTGGGTCACCCCCCAAACACAGGTTGATATGTGATGTATGTGTTGCTCAACCCAACAATTGACTGGAGATGTGGGCAGGCAGGTTTCAGTGCTGGTATCCTGCATGTGTGTGAGATGTGCAGGGACTGTGTTACCCGTCACACCTGCTTGCTTTAACATGAGCTTTTCCCATGCAGGGGTCACATGTGGGCTGTACTATAGTCTCTGATTAATCTATTGTTGGATATGTGATTTTGTTGTATCTTGCTGCTATACTGATAGATGTCGGTACATGGCACTGTGTCCCTCATCATTTCTCCCTCTTGTCTCCCATGCCTGCAGCTCAAGGTACACCAGCGTAAGGCCGTGTGGAGGGCCATTACAGCAAAGGTGCAAGCCCTGGGGGTCTCAAACCGACGGCGCACCCACTGCCACAAGAGAAGGGACGACATCACCCGGCTGGCAAAGAATGTGGCGGAGATGACCCTGGGGCTGCTTCCTCGCACTGGGCGTCTGGCACGGCTCAGCATGACACCACTAATGGGGCGCATCTAGGCGGTGACACAGCCTGAGCTGGATGCTTGTTTGAAGGAGCATCAGCAGCAATCCAGGGGTGAGCATTTGGGGAGTCTGACTTTGGATGGGAGTAGCTGCATGTGTACAGAGCCTGTGCCAGCGCTGGCCTCTGTGATGTTGGTAGTGTGATGCTGTGGCATGTAAGTGGCTGCTGGCCTGGGTGCCTGTGACATGCATTTGCCCTACCTGTACTTACAAAGTTGATTTGGAAGCTGTGACTTCACATTACATTCTGAGTTGTGCTCTTCAGATTTCTTCTGCATTGGTATAGTCTTGGGAATCCCATGGGAGGGAACGGCAGTGTGCCCAATCTGACTGTGCGTACATCAATGCGTCCATTGCATGCACCCATATTGGGGAGGGCTAGATATCTTACAGCAATATGCAGCATTCTATTGTCCCCAAGGTACAACATGGTGGGTGGCATGGGCTAATGTCTATTGTGGACTGTCATGTTGTAGTCTGGGTCTGTGTTGTCCCCTCCTGTTACATCAAGTTCTGTCATTGGCAACAAGTAGTGTGCCCCCATCATGTCCCTAGGTGTGCTCCAAACTAGTTGTGTGTCTGTTTGAACAGAGCCACAGGCAGGGTGTTGTGCTGTGTGGTCATCACATGGCTCACTCATGCCTGAGTTTCCAGTGTCCACGCACTGCTTGAATCTATGTAGTGAGTTGGCACAATGTGATTGCACATGGTGGTGTGTAACATGTAGATTTGCTCAACTTTTGTCATGCATTGCTTGCATATGTTTGTTCTGTTTTTGCCACTGACCTGACCCTACATCTCTCTCTCCCATGCAGCATCACCTGTGGTTACGGAGGGACAGGAGACGGACATCAGTGGGGGTGAAACTAGCACCACAGCTGCCCAGGAGCCCAGTGACACAGATGTCACCAGCGCATCAGATGGGGACAGGAGTCTGCTGGAGGAGTCCCAGCCTGAGATGCAAAGCACCACATCATCCGATGCCAGCGGGGATGCATCCATGTTGGAGGACACAAGGAACAGGTACTCTGCATCGACTTCCACCACACACCAGCCATTGCCCACCCTTCCAGCCACTTCTTCTGATGCTACCCGTGTCCACCTCAGTAAGAGGGGAAGAGTGTCCTTCACCCCTGGCACCGCTGCCCCTGCCCCTGTCCCCCCTGCTGCCATCAGTGCTGGGTCTGTGGACCTTTTGCACCAGCTGTGTGTAGGCCAGACAGCTCTCCTAAATGCCTTCATTGACCACGACAAGAAATTGGCCCAGGTGGTTGCTTTCATGGAGGGCATACATTCCGACGTGGGTGGGCTGCACCGGATAGTCCATGCTTTGTCATCAACAGTGACATCTGCCCTGCCACAGGCACATTCTCACAGTCCAGCTCCAGTCCCTTTGTCCACCACCCAGGCAGGGGCCACATCTGACGATAGTGACCACGGTCCACATACATCAAAGTCACGATACAGCACACGGAGCACATAGCAGCAGCAACCCAAGTGGTCCCGGGCGCAGACACCATCCCCACAGAAGACCAAAGGCACCCCAGAGCGCAGGGAGAAAAGCCCGTCAGGCGACACCTGTGGACATTTAGCAAAGCAGCAGACGTCAAGTACACATGCCTCAGTGGCAACCCCATCCAAGGACTCTCCTGCCCCTAAAGCATCGCACAAAGATAATCGTACAGTGTTTGTGCCCACCAAGGAGGTGGTGTATGCCAAGGGTACACCTAGGAAGGGCTCAAAGGCAGTATCACCAACCACCTCGACTCCCATTCCAAGCCCAGTGAAGCAGGGGTCGGAGGGGACTTAGGGGTGACACCTAGTAAACAGGGGACGGAGGGGCAGAGGCAAAGCAAGGCAAAGCATTCCGCTGGGTCCAGCACATCACCAGAGGGGCTGCCAGCGCCTGCACCTCCTGCAGCAGTGGTGGTGAGTGTGCCTGTTGTGCCCACACCACTTCCCATTGATCCACAGTCAGACAAGCCATTTAGGATCCCCAAGAAGTGGAATAGCACCCCTCCACAATCTCCCAGCCACACCGTGACTCCCGTCTGCATGACTCCACCTCCACCTCCACGTGTCACTACACCACCTGGTTCAAGCAGCCCTCCAGCTTGCCAAGACACTGATCGCTCTACCTCAGCTGTTCCGCTCTCTCCCCCTTTAAGTGCCCCAACAGTTCCCGAGGCACAGCCAGCTCCCAGTCCGCCTGACAGGCAAGTCTGAGTGGTAGTCACCCTCACACACCTGTGTCTCACACAGGAGGGCCTTTACTGCACATTGTTGCCCCCTGACTGTGTTGCTGGCCATGGAAAGGTACAGTCGCACACATTCCCTGTTCAGCTTCTCATGGACTCAGTCTGCAGTTTGTCATGCCCACTGGCCTTGCCTTTCACTGCTGTGTTGGACCCTTCCCTGTGCAGCCTCTCATGGACATGCTCTGCACTCTGCCCTAGCCACTGGCCTTGTTGTTCACTGCTGTTTTGCCCTTGCCTTTGCAGCTTCTCATGGACATGCTCTGCACTCTGCCCTGGCCAGGGGCCTTGCTGTGTTACCCTTGCCTGTGCAGCTTCTCATGGACATACTCTGCACTCTGCCCTGGCCACTGGCCTTGCTGTTGTGTCCTTACTGAATAAAGTTCTTTTGCTGTGTGTAAATGGTTTACTGTGCCACATGGTCAATGTTTGGGCTCACTTGCACTCTTTTTTTCAGGGGTGACAGGGTCTTCAGTTCTTCTTGGCCCAGATACTTGTGGTGGCAATGGTGGCAATTTCGAATGGTTAGCAGTAGTCATTTATTTGATTAGTTCATGTTGGCTCTATTGTACACATGTCAGGTTGGGGGGCACTGTATTGCAGGCAGGCTGTCCAGGGTCATCATGTGTGTGTTCTTCCTATATGTGTGCCCAGTGGTGTATGTGTGTGGTCATCTTGTGATGGACAGTCATCCTAGTCCCATGGCTTACTTTCCATGTGTGTTCTTGGATGGCCAGGTAGTGTTCATTGTGAAGGGTGTGAGTTTGTGGGGAGTGTTGATGTGTGCATGCCTATGCAATGTCAACTACACACATGTGTCACCCAGGAGTTGTGTGCCTGTTGTTTTGATTGTTCATCCCTGTGGATGTGGTTATATGCCCATGTGTGAGTTGTATGTTGTGCACTGTGCAGTGTGTTGGTGTGTCCTTGTAGTTCTGTCTGACTCCTACTTGTTGTTTTTGTCACTTGTGAGTATGCAGAGGGTGTTACTGGCAATTCAGTGTTGTGTTTTGTTGCACATCCCTGTGTCTGGTGTCTGTTTGTGGGGGCTGTGCAGACCTGCTGCTCCACACTGCCATTGTGGTTGTGTTTTCGCATGCCTTGCTGTCCCATGGTGCCTTCTTGCCTCCAGTGTGGCATGTTGTGTGTGTTGACATGCCATCCCCTATCTGTGCTTCAGCTGCCTACCCATTGTGGGTCTGCACTCCCTCTCTTTGTATATGGTACACTCCTGCCATGTCCCCTACTGCCATGCAGTACACTTCACATTGGTGTGAACTGTCCCCTTGGTTTGTATGTGTGTATGCCTCCCCATGAATTCATTTGTGCCACTGTGCTTTGTGGTGCAGTTCTTTCCCCCAGGGTCAATGTGTCACTCAGTGCATTTCCCCAATGGGTCATGTGTGATGTCCTGGTGCTATTTGTCAGTCATGGTTGCTGATATGCAGTTCAACTGTGTGTGCTGCCCAGTCCTGTGGTCAAGTTGTTTCCACCTTTGTGTCCCAGACTTGTGCATCTATTGGGTGTTGTGTTGGATGTATGTGTGTTGTTTGTGTTATTGCTTTACTTCCTGGTGTGCTGTTGTCTTTATGCTGTGCTGTATGGTGTTGTGTGGGTTGCTGTTCTGTCACTGATGTTTGTGTGTGTCTGGTATGCTTGGTGTGCACACACAGCTTGTTGTGCTTGCTGTGCTGTATGTATGTTGCCTTGTGATTGCCTGGTGTGCATCCCCTGATGTTGTGCTATGTTTGCTATGTGATTGTTCTGCCTGTGCATCTGTTGTTTGTTTGCTGTGGCTGTGTTGTTCTGTGATGGTGCACTTCTTGTGTGTGTTGTGGTATGTTGTCTGTGCATTGTTCCTGAGTGATGAGGTTGTGCACTCCTGTTGTGTCTGTGCTCCAATTGCTTTTCCCCAGTTTAGCTGCACAGAGCATGTCTGTTGCTGTTGTTGTTGTGGCTCTGTGTGTGTTTCAGTTGAGTTATGTGTTTGTCTGTTGTATTTGTTTCTACATTTGTGGTGGCATACCTGTGTGTGTGTGATGTTTGTGGCTGAGCCCAGGGTGTGTGGTTGTTTGTGTGTGTATTGCCTGTCAAGTATTGCCAGCCTTCAGTGTGTTTGGCACTGGTGTTGTGTGCTGCTGGTGTGAGGGGGGTATGTGTGTAGATTCTTACTGGTGTTTGTCAGTCCTGAGGTGTGTAGATGGTCCCTGTGTGTAGTGCTGCTGGTGTTCTCCTGTGAAGTAGTTGTATGGATGTGTGGCTGTTCCCAGTTTGACTTTAGGGCCTTCCTTTCATCCTTTCATCCTTGTGCCTATACATGGTTTGCCTTGCTGTCTCCCTGTGTTGCTGCACTGAGCTGTCTGTGGTTTGATTTCACTGACTGTGCCAGCCATGTGTGCTTTGATGGTGTGAGGGTGTTGTGCTCTGTTCCTTGTGTTGATGTGATGTACACAGGCTTTTTGTATGTCTCCATAGACTTCCATTTGTGTGCAGCCCACTTTGGTTTCCCTATTTGTTGTTTCCATTGCTGTTGGCATGTGGGGTGTGTATGTGTGTGTGTGTCAGTCTGTTATATATATGTGTGACTGTGCAGGCTGTGTGTCCATTAGGATGTTGCTTCCTTGCCGTGTTCATTTGTTGCTTGCCCTCATTGCTTTTTCCCTGAGTGTGGTGTTGTGTGTGTGTTTCCCTGGCCCTGTGCTACTGTGCTACTGTGCTGTGTGTTGTGTGTTCCTGTGCAGCCACTCCTGCATTGTGTGTCTCCATGATTGTTTGTTGTGTGGTGCAGGGTATGTATTGCCCTGGCTTGTTGTTATGCATGGGGTGCACAGGGGGGGCACATGGCATGTGCCTTCATGGGCTGTGCTAGTGTGTGGGTGTGGCCCTGTGGTCTTTGTGCCCTACCCATGCCTGGCACTGGCCCTGCCTTCTGCATTGCACATGTATTTGCTTGTGTTCGCCGCTGCGGTGACGTGACCGGGACATTACTGCATGGTGGCGGTAGCTGTGTGTGCAGGATGCAGCGGGGTGAATTTGTGGCAGGTGGGTGATGAGTGGGTGCCCTTGGGGATGTGTCCCTGTCCCCCCTAGGGTGTCTGATGTGGATTTGGACCCTGTGTCAGAATGTGGGTTGTGTGTTGTGTTATTGCGCACCTGTGGCGTCGTCCGTGGCGGTCCATGAGTCCCTAGCGATGTAGCAGGTACAGCACCGGAAAGACGTGTAGAGCTGGGTCCATTGCAGTTGTGTCCGGGTGGTGTGGACCGGGACTCTGGTTTCGCGCTCTGCTGTCGAGTTTCCGCCGTCTCTGGTTGGGCGGTGTCTCCGCTGCGATGTCTCTGCTTACTTGAGTCATCCTAATTTGTGGACCGGGGCGGACGTCATTCCGTACGGCGGAGGTTCTCCATTGGCTACCACTGCCACGGTGGCGGGCGCACTTTTATGGCGGTGCACGTCGCACCGCAGTGATAGGAAATTGGCCTATGTTTGACCATACTAATATGGCGGGCATGATGTCTGCTGCTAGCGGGCGGAAAAAGGCATTTTTCCGCACCGCCGGCGCAGCGGTGGTCCCACCGCCCTACATCCTAATGGCCCCCTAGGTGTCTGGGTGAATGCAGATTGAGGTTGGGTGTTTATGTCAGACATAAGGCTTACAGCAATTCAAGTGCCTCACAGTGCATGTCAGTAGAGTCATACACAGTGCCTAGTTTGTAAAAAAAAAAAGGACGTGCCGGGGCCCTTCTCAGGAGGCCCATGCAGCTTGCACCACCCACTACCCTTCCCAGACCCTACATTGAGAGTATCAGCATAACTAATAACAATCTCTCTCTACAAGAGTGATAATTCTGACTATTCCAGGCCACCCAATGCTAAAAGAATGGCATAGGTGGCAGTTATTGTTTATTTTTTACCTATACAGACAGTGCTGCATGTAATAGGCTGTTATTAGAGCCAGTGCTGCGAAAAAGCGCCTGTGCTGAGCACTGGAAACCACCGGCTTAAATTAAGCACTGGTTATATAAGTGTTCAGACTTCAAGCAAATTCAATCATTAGTATCTCGGTAGATAGTGAAGGTCATATATGTGCCATTTGTAATTGTTATTCTCTATGTAAATGTCTGATGGAGATACACAGCTGTCAAAATATTTACAACTCCATAGTAAAAGAAAATGCAGGGCATGCAGCTGAGTGAGTGGTTTGTGTGTGTGGTGGGATTGCGAAGTGGAGAAGATGAACAGAAGTACATGCAGAAAGAGTGAGAAGAAGGTGCAGAAGAGGGAATAGATGATGTTTTGAAATATGCATATCAAGAATTTCAGAAAGATGTGGGGGAAAAAAGGTGTAAATGTCTAACAGATGGAAAGTGGTGTAAAGGGGAGATTGGGAGGGACATAGAACCTCTGAGGATCACTAACCCTTTCACAGACCTCAGTACAATGTATTCATAGTCCCATATTTGCAGAATAAAAACATTTTTAAATCTTATTCACAACAAAATCATTGTTATTACTCATTAATCTGATACTGCTAACAACCATTGGCTAAGTCAATAGGTCTGGCTTGTTGCAGGTGGATATCCGTTGTTGTGTTATATGTCTGGATGCAGTAACCTAAACCATGCAGAGAGGCACTCAAATAATCATCAGGTGGCATGCTTTGTGAAGCACCGGATTTTAGTTTTCATATTCTTAGCTATGCTCTTAATTTTATAGGCCACACTTCTTGGAAGGAATTTCTAATTATAATTATTTGGCCACACCCAATGTGGGGATATTCCACCTTTTTCATCTCACTTAAAGAACTGGGTAGTGCCAATACCCCTCAATGCTTACGGGGAGACAGCTTATGCTGCTCTTAGGGTACAACCTCCTAGGGTTCAACATATTAGAGCAATTTTTGTGCAATAGTCCATTATCAGCCTGGGTTTTACCTTGGGGGAGGGGTTATGTTAACTGGAGAGTCTTTGAGAAATGCTAACTGTGTTGTGGGCTAATGTGTTGTAATAGTCCCTCACCATTAGTCACAATCCTGAGTTCTACCCAGTTAGTACAGTACCTTGTTCATTCTCTGAGCATGCTAACTTTATCAGGGCAGTGCCATGTCAAGTCAAGACAAGTCAGAGGATCTTATATAGCGCGCATATCACCGCTAGGTCTCATGGCACTTGCAGAAAATCCAGAGCGTGGGGGACAAATCCGATTTGCGTTAATTCTGGTTGAACAGCCATGTTTTCAATTCTTTGCGGAAACACTGGTGGTCCGCCATGGAAAGAAGATGAAGCGGCCGCTTGTTCCAGAGATGGGGGCAAGGAAGGAAAACGATTGGCCCCCATTGCGAGTGGTGCGGACGCGAAATGGGGTGAGAAGAGATTTTGAACAGGATCTTAGTGTTCTTTTTGGCTGATATTTTTAAAGTTTTTTCGCTAAATAACCGGGTCCGGTACCATAGATACTTTTATGAGCTAGGCACAGGATTTTAAAATGACCTATTTTCCTGACTGGAAGCCAATGGAGGGATCTCAGACTTGGGACTGAAGGAGATCTTGGTGGTAGGTTTAAGATCAGTCTGGCCGCAGTATTCTGCAAAACTTGCAATTTAGAGACAAGGTCTTCATTTAGGGAGGCAAATAAGGCATTCCCAAATGGCTTACAATTAGGCCCTGGACCAAAGGCTTCCTGGCTTCAATAGGTAGCCATTTAAAGATTTTACGTAACTTCCTCAAAATCCCGTAACAAATGCCCAGTACAAGGTTGACATGGTTTTTCATGGATAACTTGTTGTCGATCGTAATTCCTAGATTGCAGACTACTTGTTTAGGGGGCGGGCATGGGCCCAGTGCCTGAGGCCACCAGGTGCTAGACCAATACTCTTCGGCCCTGCCAAACAGAATGATCTCATTTTTACTGCCGTTTAGCTGCAATTTGTTATTGCTCATCCAGTTGTTAATGTGGGTCAGATAGTTTTTAAACCGGATCATTGAGTAAGTAGGGTCAGGGCCAAAAGTGATCAGCAGCTGGGTGTCATCGGCATATGACATGACCTCAAACCCATATGACCTGATTCTCCTGGCCAAAGGTGTTACATAAAGATTAAAAAGCATCGGGCTCAGGATTGACCCCTGGGGAACTCCAATGCTTACTGGTCTGCTGCATGAAGTCAGGGTATACATGTGTACAGTAGTGGAGCGGTCCTTTCAATAGTTTTTAAACCAGTCCAGGGCTTTCCCTCGAACCCCCATTGCCCGGAGCCGTTGTTCTAAAATGTCATGGGAGATGGTGTCGAAGGCGGCGGACAGGTCTAAAAAAAATAGCATAGCTGATTCTCTTTTATCCAAGGCCAGCCTAATGTTATCCACCATCTCCACTACTGCCGTTTCAGTACTATGCGCCGACCGAAATCCTGATTGCGATGAGTCAAGGAGTCCATGACTTTCCAGATGAACGGTAAGCTGTTTATTTACCAAGTATTTGAGCGCCTTCCCGAAATAAGGCAGTAGCGGGATGGGACGGTAATTGCCTGGCTCTCTGTGATCTAAAGTTGGCTTTTTCAGAATAGACCTGACTTGAGCTGATTTCCATCTTTTGGACACCATCGCCTGGTCTAGTGACATGTTAATAATCTCTACATACATGATGTAGCACTGCATGGGCAAGGAAGGGCAAGGAGCTCTGATATTGCCCTAGCCCTAAGGTGCCAGCAAGAGGTAAATGGAGGTAGCATCAGCGCCAGTTGAGGAGGCTGCTGTGCCACCATGGGGCTCATGACTTGCAGCTTGAGTTCTTTCTTGGTCCCAGACGTAAAACCCTCTACCCAGATAAGGTTGGTGACCACTGGTACTGCCAAGTTCTTAAGGTGCAAGCATCTCAGTGAATGTGGTTCTCCTTAGAAAAACGTATCTCTTCTCTGGCCTTACTTGGCTTCTTGGTGCTGAGTTCTGCAATGTGCATGAGCTCCTCAGTACTATGGGTCAACAAGAGGTTCAAAATTCTACTCACAATGTAGGGTAACTTTAAGAACTCTAGGCAGCAGCTTTGCAAAGCAGTGCAGGTGCTTACCTGATGTGGCAGTGAGCTTCTTCGGCTCGTCCTGATTCAGCTCCTTCTCATTCAGACTTGCCCAGTCAAGGGCTATGTAACAAGAAGTTAGCAGGAAGGTGGGGTGGATTTGAGAATGTCCAGGCAGGAGACACTCAAAACAAGGCTACAAAAGCAAGGGAAGCTGTACCACTCAGATACCTGTTAACCTGTGGTGTGGACAGTACTTATGCAAAACAATGGGTCATGATAGGCAAAGGGGAAACTGCCTGGCTTGAAAGGGTCCTTCTTTCTCCTCTCAGTCACGTTGAATAATTTGACCCATCACAATGGATCTTTGGAATGTTCTGTGAGAGCACTACAATTCACATATGCTCTCTGGGTAATCTCCAGCGCTCCATCTTTTGTACCACTTGGATGTAACAAATACAAAATGGATTCCAGTGTGACTATGTCACATGTATCTTAAACACTTGACCCACTTCCATTTCACATGCTAACAAATTACATTTCTCGTGGGCAGGCAAAGAGCTTGGCTGCAGGTGATTGGCAGGCAAATTTAACAAGCATTGATGATGCCTATAGGTCTTGCATTTGTGAGAGTTAGAGCCAATTGCGTTGTAAATAACATTGGGCCCTATTATGATGTCAGTCAGACGAGCGTCCGACGGACAGCTTAGCGTGATGGAATCCACCCAACTATTAGTCACCGGTTCCAAGTACAGTATTAGGATGAGACTGCCCTATGGGCGGACATAAATATCCATTTTTCTATTGCTGTTTGTGTGACAGCCAGAAAAGGCCGCAGCACCAGCTGTAGAAGAAAAATTGATGTTTTGAAATATCCCTGCAATGTGTGGCAGGCACCATGCGGTGCCTGCCATATGGTGCAGGGATGTTTAGAGGGCACCGCAGTTGCCCCTCAGGCCCCATATTGGAGGGCCAGGGAGGAAGGGGGTCCTGCTAGGGACCCCCAAAGTCACTTTCCACCTGCCTTTTCATGGCGGGCAAACTGCCATGAAAAGGCAGGCGGAAAACGACTTTGAAATCCCGGCAGCTGAGCCTAGGCTGGCTCCACAGCCATTTGGGATTACAATTCTGCCTGCTGCTCGACGGACTCCATGAGCCTGTCGGAAACGGAGCAGAAATCCCCCGCAGGTTTTCCTCCGATCGCCAGTATAATAATACAGCAGTCGGACGGAAACCTGTGATGTCGGGCGGAAAACCTCCGACGAGCTGTCAGATGGCTTTTTGCCCGACATCAAAATGAGGGCCAAATGTCTTTTACCTATGTGTTTTGGTATTTGGACGAAATATTGAGTAAAAAATATTAAGATGCAGAAGTATCAAGCTTTTAATATTGTGATCCACAAATATCGTGATGTAGGAATATCATTGACAAAAATATGGATTTTTTTAAGGTAAGTAATATCGATGTCAAAAATATCTATGGACCCAAATTCGACATCGGGCAGAAAGCCATTCTAGAGCTAGTCGGAGGCTTTCTGCCTGACATCGATGGTTTCTCTCCGACCGCTGTATTACAATACCGATCAAAGAGCTTTTTGGAGCGTCAGAAGGACTGCTAATCCCCAAATGGCAACGCAGTCGGGATTATGATGTCCATTTCTCACAGACTTTCCATGTCGGCCTTTCTGAGATGGAAAGGATGACGGAAAGTCACTTTGGGGGTCCCTAGCAGGGCCCCTGCCCCTGAAGGCCTCCGCTATGAGGCCTGGGGGCACCACAGACATCCCTGCACTGTGTGGCAGGCCCCACATGGAGCCTGCCACACAGTGCAGGGATGTTTTAAAAGTGTATACATTTTCTATTGAGACTGGTTCTGCAACCCGCACCACAAGCCTTAATAGAAAATATTCACTTTGCGACAACGATGAAGTTGGTTGCATCCTGATTGTGGAAGTGGAAGGCACCCTGGGACATTGCAGGAGCTGGCCCTGGGGGTGGTGGTCCCCAGGGCCATCCAGGGCTCCAGGAGGGGGGCTGCACAGCCCCCATCTCAATTGTTTCAAGCCCCGGGGAGGTGGTGGTCCTAGGGCCTAGGGTCCGCAATGGACCCCCGCATTATAATCGAAAGTGCCCCGGGGGGTGGTCCCTGGGGCAGTGTGGGGGGGCTCGAGCCCCCTCACACTTTGTTTCTCAATGTAGCCCGGAGAGGTGCCCTACGAGGACCCCCAACCTAAACAAATTATAGCTCCGGGGAGGTGGCGGTCTCTGGGGCTTGGAGGGCCCACAAGGCCCCCCTGCCCTAAAATAACAATCCCCCGGGGAGGTGGCAGTCTCTGGGGCAGTGTGGGCGGGGGCAGGAGCACTCCCACGCATTTTTTTAAAAAAAGTCCTGGGGAGGTGGCCGTCCTCGGAGCTGCCGGGGCCCCCACAGGCCCCCACTACATAATTAGGTATTGCCCCCAGGACCTGGTCCACTCATAGGCTTATAGAAAACAAAGCAAGGGATCCCGCGCTTTGTTTTTTAAAACAAATTCAACCGGATTCGCTCACCCAGCACAAATTTGTCCAATTTCTAAAAAAGAAAAAGCTTTTTTTGGCCCTGGGGCCCACCCCCTCAGCAGGCCTAGGGGGTCAGGGTGTTTCTACCCTGCCCACTTTTCTTGTTTTTTATCCTTTTTTTTTACTGTTTTCTTGTGACTCTGTTTTACAGAGTCAAAAGATGGCTGCCAACACTTCCTGGTTTGGAGTGTTAACAGCCAATCAAAATCAAGCTCATTCTCGGGAGGGTTTGCGAATCTTCCTCGGCCCTCAGGTATCGATATTTCTATTTTTTGAATTTCTCAGGAACTACTGAATGGTTGTACACCATTTTAAATACGGCACGCTTTCTGAACCAAGACCTACCTTTTGCCAAATTTGGTGTATATCCGTTCAACAGTTCGGGCTGTATCTTTGTCTAAAGTTCTGATGGAAATTAACATAGGGAAAACGTGTTTTGGGACCCCCCATTTTTCTCGGCCCCCACTTGACAAATCACCCGAAAACTTTCAAGACAGGAGCTGACCTGAGCGAACCATTAGTTTTGAAAATTTCACGAAGATTCGTCAGATGGCGCTAAAGATATTGGCAAAAGAAAAAATGCTTTTTGAATAGAAACAAGGTCCTAACTATAATTACCTACTGGCGACTGTAGGTTATATATATATATATATATATATATATATATATATATATATATATATATATATATATATATATATATATATTTATGCAAACACCAGGCGCATTCTTCCACTTCCAGGCAGGCGAAGAAGAAAGCACACGGACACCAATCGTGCTTCAGGAGAATTTAATCCGAACCAGCACCCACACAGCACGTCATTACGTGTTTCGGCCACAAGTTGCCTTGATCACATTCATCTATATATATATATATATATATAAATTAAATTAACCGATTTGGCCATTGGAAAAACAGCCCGCACTGGAACTAGGAAGGTAGAGTCAGGAAGGGGGCAGGGGAAGCCTGTTAAACAAGAGGGGATGGGAATTAGGCTAGATCCAAGAGCTGAACCCGATAGTTTATGTAACTGAACCCGGGAAGGAGGGTGTTGAGTAACCTAGATGTTATAAAAGTGCAAAAGGGAAAAAGAATATCAGGTATGTATACTTTAACAAGAGAAGTTTACTAATGTTTTACACTGAAATATAGCTAATGCACCACTGAAAAGCCTGGTTGTCAGAATGCCATACAAAAGAACCAATTAAAACGATGAGTGTGCTCGAATCCTACAGAGGAGATACAGCATGTCGAGAGACAGCACATGCGTGCTGCCTAGTTTCGACCTAAAACTGTAAGAGAGAGAGAGTGGTAGGCAATTCTGGTAAAATATCTGTCTGGCCAGTACAAATGGTATTTCTGCCACCACCATCAGTCCTCTGCAGCTGGGTGAGCTGTTGCTAACCACAGAGCCCTGCTCAGGGTCTCAATCTATGCCACAGAAATGCCTCCAGTGCACATACAATTGTCATGTGTGCTGAGGTGGTGGCCAAAAATGCTTCAGCTTGCTATGATGATCTTGAGGCCATGATGCACACTCTCCAGAGCCATGCAAGGGAACCTTTTATGTTTCGTGGTTAAAATATCCAAGAGCAAAAAGGTTAAAAATGTGTACTTCCATTTTTCAGTTGATCATCATGGGTAGTGATGTAAACCTAGAAGTGGGAGGGAACATTTGGTGCACACCAGATAAATTAAAGTGGGTGGGGTTGCACACTAGTTGGCAATGCAGTCCAGGTTTTCCCCAAATGCATGACAGAGATTATAGTCACAATCAATGGGGCTGGCTCTGCATTCAGCTCTACCTGCAGTGCCCTGCACAGGTATATGTTCCGTAGTAGGCCTTGAGCCAACCATGTTATTGGTATCGCTTGGGGGTATGGGTTCTAAAAGGATTTATTTGCAAGGTGATAGCAAGTCATAACTCTTTGCCTTTTGTGTGTTCGCACTCCACTCCCAAGATCCCTTGATATGAATGGAAAGATGTTCATAATTCTTATTATTGTGAATTTTAGTATTAAAAATGATGTTAAATGTGATGATATAAATTGATAAAAAATATAATAGTAATTATGAATATATGAATTACACCGAGGAAAATGTATAAATGTTTTAATTAATTTCTTTTTCCAGAGCTGGTGGTGAATGACAGTGCAGCATCATTAAGAAGACTGAAACAAGCACATCCTTTCCCTCTGATGCCCAGTGTATAATTCATTTATGGTCAAATGTGTAACACGGAGTTACACTGACAAGCCCACAGGACTTCTCATCATGGAAAACTTTGATAGAGAGTAAGGAATCACATTCCACTGTTAGGCTCTGTGAGAAATGTGGAAAGCAACACGATTCCCCAAATATTTACCACAGCAAGTGCAGGAGCCTGTTTACTGTGAAAAGAGATTTACAGACTAATCGAAAAGATGAAGCAAGTGTCAATGATGAAGCTGAAACGGGTGAGTGCATGAGTAAACACTTAAACAGAAGAACATCATTAAAGTCAAGCATGTATGCTGAAGAATGTATATTTTGTGAAAAGATAAAATGCTACAAGGGAACATCAACACGTGAGAAATTAATCAAGGCCACAGAGCTTAGAGTTGACAAAAGACTTCGAGAGTGTACTATTATTAATTGTGATTCTAAGATCTTAGCAGTTTGTACTGGGGACACAGGGGCTGCAGAAGCCCATTATCATGCATCTTGTTATAGGAACCATACAAGGGTTAAAGCAAAGGAGGAAGATCATGCACCTCGCATTCAAACCAATGATCACTACAAAAATATGAGAGATGAAGCATATGATGAACTATTTCAACACCTTAGAACTGTGATTATTCCTAACAAAGAGGTAATATGTGTGAAGACTCTCACTGAAAGGCTTGAAACCCTCATGGCATGCAAAGGAATACAGTCAATAGACAATTCAACCAAGAAACATATAAGAAGAAAATTGGACCCAACCTGATAGTGTCATGCTACAGGACGTTGTAATAGAAAACCAGAGTTTGAAAAGAGAATTATCAGTTTTAAAGGTTAAGGCAACAGACATGAACAGGATAATTGATCAAGTATCATCACACATAAGATACATGATTAAAACAAACTTGACATCAACACCATGGCCATATCGCCCATCAGAAGCTGATAAAGATTCATTTACAGTGCCTAATTACCTTAAACGGTTCTATTAGAACTTTTGACTGGGGATTCAGAAAATACAAAGCCGCCCAAAAGGGTTGCTTTACTTATACAATCATTCAGTCAGGACATTAGATGTGCATTGAAAAATGGCCAGCAGAAACCCCTCAAGCAATTGTTGCTCCCATACGCCGTATAAAAAGGCTGACAGGCAATGCTGAATTCCTTTGCATTCTAAACGGACTTGGTCATGGGATTTGATACTCACAACTGGAAGGAAATCATACCGCCTTGTGTCTTCAGAAACTTGCTGCTTCCTTAATTAGCAAATTGTTCTTCTAACCGACATTCAGCCTCATGTCTTCACTAACTTAGCATGGGATAACATTGATAGGCTGGAAGAGACTCTTACTGGTAAGGGAACAACTCATCAAGTCAACGGTATAGCTGTGCTGTCCAAGTTGTTTGGACCACAGCCTTTTAAGATCCTCTCCCAAGCATTGAGAAACAAAAGCAAAGAACATTTACCACCACAAATAATGAAGAATTGTTCATGTATGTTTCTGGTAAACAAGTTGGGTCTCAGTAATTGTAGACAAGTACCGAAGTCATGCTGGAATGTGTTGCCCAATTGAAGTTTGCACAAAATAGGAATATAATCTGGGTTGTTACAAGTCAAGAAGCGAGCCTCGCACAGATAATACCAAGTTGGACAGGATTTAACATCAGTATTAAAGATCTTGTTAGTGTATCACAGGATCCCATTGGCTACTTGCCCACCAATAATGCCCCTGCAACTGAGTTGACAATTGTTTCTGAAATTTTGAAACAGTCAGAGCTGATCAGGGAATCACTGCATTTGGTAAAAATTGTAGTGGTCATGGATCAAGCTCGCTTCGCAAAAGCAACTGAGATCGTGTGGAAGCATAAAGCCACATACAACAGAATCATTCTTCGAATGGGTACCTTTCACATCATTTGTAATGTCATGTCCATTCTTGAAAAACGCATTCAAGATTCTGGGCTTCACGAACTTTGCATTAGAGCAGACATGATAGCAGAAGGATCAATATCATCAGTACTAGAAGGTCGTATGTACAATTGTGCGGTTCAAGTACACAAGTGTGTGTATGAAGCTATATTGAGACTGGCTTGGTTGGAATGTATCCACTGGGTGGAGAAGAAATTCAAAGAAAACATTCTGGTAGTCTACTTTTCATCTTTAGGGGCAAAGACGCAAAATTGCTTGATGATATAGAAATTAGGACATACAAATCTGTTTTTAAGATACCTAAATATATTAGTCGTGCCAATATAAGATTAGAATTTGGTTTGAAGAACCAATTATTGGCACGCCAATCTGTATTTTTAAAGTCTTTATTATCATTAGTCCGATCAGAGGAAGGATCTTTAGCAAAGTTGTGTTGGCTCGAAATTTCAGAAGGTGAATACTCGAGAAGTTGGCAGTCATATTTAAATGATTGTTTAAGCAATTATAAATGCTTAAAATTAGAAGACGAAATGAGGAGTAAAACTGTATTTAAGAAAGAAATGAATCAAATGACTGCTTTGCTTAGCACTATAGTGGACAAGGATGACCTAAGAAAAAAAACTCATTTTTGGACAATAGCTAACTCTTTTGGTAGGTTGTCTCCCCAACTTTATTTGTCATACCATTTGAGACCTTTGATTAAGAACAAATGTATTCATTTAAGGTTGGGAAGATATCCAACAAAGAATGGAATACCAAAATGGGAAAGTAAATGGTCATCTAATGTCTGCAGGCTCTGTGGGTTAACTGAAGAAACCTTAATGCATATTGTAACAATATGCCCAGGGCTAACAGATGCTCGAAAGTCTATCCTTAAACCGATTTTTAATGAATCGGGAGTTAGAACATGTAGGAATGCAATTATTGCCTGTTTAAGTGGTGATGATATTAAATTTGTTCATCTCTTTATTAAGTTCATCACTATTGTGGAAAAGAAATTACAAAAAATAACTGCTTGAAGAATAATATTACATGACTATAGAGTACCAGCAACTTAATATAATTTAGGAGTTTGTAGACAATTATTAGAGATAACATTCTTTTTTTAGTTGGTATGATCTCTTAATGTCTAATTATTGAAATTATGAAACGTGTTACTATTAGAAGTTATTGTAGCTCACAGGTCATATTATATCAACAGTGTTGCTGCTAAAATATCTGACGTTAAAACATGGTACTCCAATTAGATGTAGTTAAAACAATATTTGCTGCTAACATAAAGCTCCTTAGTAAGCATAATGCACTTTATAGTAGCTTATGAATGGATAATAGTAAAAGGATCTCAACTGTAATATCTGCTGCTAATATATCTTACTTTAGAAAGATGTTGATAAAATATTTTTTGCGGTCAGTAAAAGGTATTATTGTAAGCATAATGCTTTTTTTCTTTTTTTCATCAAACATGAAATGATAATAGTGAAATAATTGCAAATTACAATAACCGCTGCTAATATATGTTGTTTTATTTTGTTGCATTTTAAATGGTAATTATTGGAAGTATAATGCACCCTATTGATTATAATGCTTTTAATTACTGTTTTATGTAAAGGTTTTAACGTTAGGTTGAAAAATTGTTAATTATTAATTTACAAGTAGTGGTTCTTTTCAAAGGTGTTTTTATTTTTTATTTTTCTGTGTGTGTGCACATGTTTGTAATGATTTTAATTAGTTAACAAATAAATTACTACTCTCACTACTTTTCATTGAGGATGTTAATGACTTAGCAAAAGACCAATGCCAACAGAGATTAGACAACTTCTTGCAGAATGCTGCCTTTGCCGAATTAAAACAGCTTTGGGATGTATAATTTGAACATCTTCATCATGACAATGGAGATCTCTCTGCATTTTGGATGTCGTATGTGGATATTGTTAAAAATGTCTTGCTGGCTCTACTGCTTGCTGCCCGAGAAGGAAATTGGCATTTACACCTTACCGCTATGCGCTCTATGATCCCATAGTGTTTTGCGTATGACAGGATGTTCTACACTAGACATCTTCCTGTATATTATGCCAAAATTACATTACTTTCAGTAAATCATCCAGATCAACCACAACTTCATCAACAGATGTTTTCTGTTCAACTGTCAGATGTTAATCTATTTGGACGAATTCCGGTTGATCAAGTGATAGAGGTAACAGTCAACAAAGACACACAGACTCCCGGTGGTATGACAAGGTTCAACCTCAAGGCGGGTGCTGTGAAAAGATATTATATGATGGCTGAACATAAAAGTGCCTTTTTGGGTCAGGTAAAGGATGTGGTTTGTAACAACAGATCAGATCTTACCTACACATACCTACATAAGATGCAAATTGAAAAAGACAAAGATACTGTTACGAGAGCTGTTAGTCTGGTTCAAAGCTGGGTAAACCCATTTGTTGGGCCACATGATCTCAATAGTCTCCCCACTGCAAAAAGACATTGCAAAACATAGTATGCAACATAATGAAGGCACATGAAATAGGTGAACAGTGCTATACAGACTTCAAACTTGAGCATCTTAAGAATAATCCACATATTAAGAAGTTTAATGACCCAATGAAAATAAACAAACTAAAAACCTTCACTAACATTTCCAAGAAGAAGGTGGTGAACAGCGGTGGCAGGACAATCATCATGAAAGCAGACAAAGCTCTATTTGATCGAATCATTGTGACAGCAAACAATTGGAACCTTCAAATGGCAGATGCACTCTCTCATCCCTCAGGACCTTTACCATGGGCTTTAGCGACTGCAGAAGGTCTGTTGCGAAAGACAAACAAAACTGTTTTAGCAACATACTTGCAGAAAAACTTTAACTCTGCTGAGGAAATACCTGGAAATTCAGCCATGCCAATTAACGGTATGGTTTTTGTTCAGAGAGTAAAAGAAGAGGAATCAAACTTTGGTGAGGTGGCTATGTCTGTCTTATCCATAGCTTTGCGGGAAGGAAATATGAGTCAGAGAATCGATATTGAGTTTGATACGTAAACGAGACCTCTATTAGGGATGGTGAAAGGACAATCAGAGGGGAAGATCTCGGGTACAGTTACCAAGCATCACACATTCTCAGATTATCAGATAGTGGAGGAAATTCCTAAGCCACGTAAGGAATAAAACGACTCTCAAGGCATTTCTTGTTCAGGAATGGAGGAAACTAGATTATTTTGTAAAACTTGAGAATAAAACACTGTTCACAAACTGTGAAGATAAATGCTACAAAATCACACCTGAAGGGAGTCACAAAGTGCCCGATCTCAACAGTACACATGAAGAAGCAGATGGTCATTTGTTGCTGCATGCTGCACACGCTGCTAATGAGAGTTATGAGGCAGCAATAATAAGCTCAGATGTCACTGATGTGTTTATTATGTGTTTGAGATTCCATGATAGAATCATGGCTAAACTGTTTCTGAAATGTGGTACTAAAATACATGTGAGTACTTGACATTGAGAAAATAGCTTCAACTCTTGGTGAAAATGTTTGTGGCGGTATGCTAGGTCGCCATACTTTTGCCAGTTTTGACACAGTAAGCGCCTTTGCGGGAAAAGGAAATGTGAGTCCGTTCAAAATCCTGTCTGCCAACAGACATACACAGGAAACATTTTCACAGTTTGGAGATGAATAGGATCTCTGAAGAACTAATGGACAAAGTGGAGCAATTATCGTACTTGCTGCATGCACTAAAATGTTGTCATGTTAATGACTTGAGACATCGTGTATTCTGCGCAAAGAAGGGTGAGATATACTCTATATCAATATATGGGGAATACAATGATGTTTTATTGCCAATTATTTTAAGGACTATATTGTTATTTTTACAATTAAAAATCATAAATATTTTAAATAATATTGAATGTAACCAATCTGGTGGAATTCAATTTATTTTTCCACATATTATGGTGAATGCGGATGCTATTTATCAAAAATATGAAAACCCTAATTTGTTTTGGCTATGGTTGCTAATCCAATAATATCAGACAAAAAGTAAAGAGTGATGACTTGCTATCACATCTTTTCCAACTCTAGGCATCCATACCTTGCAAAAAACAATGTTTGAACCCATCCCTACCAAGTGGTACCAATGGCCTAAATTTGGGGTCTCAGCTCATGGCCTCTAGGCACAGAGATTCCTGTAAGGCAGGAAGGCGTGTTTAAATGTGGAGGACAATCCTGCACCAGATGGTCAGAGACATATGGCCCACAGATTCAGTGGGCTGGTTGGACAATCAACAAACTATGTATCAGATCTAAATACAGTCTTGGGAATGTGAGGTGTAATTCATAAGCATAGACCCAACATGCATAAAGCTACCATTTCCCACTCCCTTTAGACCTACCCTGAACTGTAGCCGAAAGACAACATGTAGGTAGATGTTTGCTAAATAAAGCAGTATCCCCTGACAAGCATTTCTTTATTCTCTTCATTTTTTTAATTGCAATTAATTGACACTGCTAGATTCAATTATGTTCTTCCACAAAGCGGGATGGTTATTTCTTCTGCTTCAGTTTTAATTTACAATTCACACTGACAAGGAGGCCGCAGGAGATCTGTAGGGATGAACAGGAGGCAGTTTTGTGGTTTGTCTGTGTTAAACAGTTTCATGGACATCTGTCAGGCACAGTTAATTTTACATCGCCGCCTTGGAAGCTGTGGACCCACGCTTGGCGAGACACGAGGAAATAGCTGGCTGTTTTTTTGAAAAAGCTGAGGAGTAGCAGGGCTTGAATCCCAAAAACACACCATTGTGCAGTTTATAGACACGTTTATGAGATGAAACAAAAATACAGATACGACATGCTAAAAATGTAAAGTCGAGGTTTCTCTAGGTCCTAGCTGATTTGTGCCTTTACAATTGTCCAGAAACGTAAATCTGTCCCAACAGCCCGATCACTCAGATCTAAGCACAATGCGGTTGCAATGTAATGCACATTTTACTACAGTAGTGTCATTTTTTCAGGTTGAGGTCTGATGAATTTGTGTAATTTTGTATCAACATTTCTAGGTTGCATGGATTACTGTAGTATTTTTTTGCGTCAGCCTTTGCTCTATTTCGACCGCCCAACATGGTGCAAAATATGTTTTGCCTCGTTTAGTCAGAGTAAATGTGCACCAGTGCAAAATATATAATCTAAAAATGTCAGCACACGATTGCACTGGCACTGGTATAGTCTATTTAACCCTGACACTCTTGTTTAAACCGAACTAGGGTGGTAGTTGCCAGACCTCATTTTTGGCTTTTCTTGCATAGCCTTTCATTAATTTTTATTTTTTGCTTGTAAAGCGTGAGGTATATTAATTGCTTCCTACCAAGAAATTCGAAACACTGTGCGACCACACAATGTAATGCAAAGTTCCCTATGAGCTATTTTCATTTATGAGTGGGCAGGTTTTAAACAAGCAATAGCAAAGCCAATACATCTTCCTTTAGTTTGTTATCACACGAAAACACGTTTTATTTTATGAGTGTGTTGTATTTTTATGTGTTAATTCATTATAGCCGGACCTATTGATTATGGTAATGCTGTTTTACTTAGAAACAGTTGGAAAACAACAATGAATAAGAGAAAGATAGAGAAAACAATGTAGAAAATCATACGGGGAAACAATTGGAAATAAACCTAAATGGAAAGACACACAGAATAAAGAATTATGGGTAAGACAAACAGAGAAGCTCGCACTCCCTGGCTAATACATTAAAAAGCCTACAGCAGTGAAAAGAAAAAACCAAAACAAACAAGCATTGGCAAAGCCATTAGGTCAAGGCAATCCGAGAGCTATAAGCATTGTCAATGTTAAAATCTATAGACGTTGTCAATGCGTTGTCAGTGCTACTGGCACATCAGCGCATCTATATGCACTCTGTGCCAGGTGCGGCCTGCCTTCCTGGCAGTATCACTAGCTGTGCATGTAATGTGCCCTCGCCCCTCTGGGGGCCAGAGTACAGAAAGCAGTGCAGCAGACATGCATCAACATAGAGAAGCGACATCTCGACAGCAGTTCTTCACATACAAATGGCATCATTTAATAACAATATAATATCAATGTTAGTTACATCGTTGGCATCATTTAAGCAATCGTTTTTTGTTATTGTGGTCTCCCTGCATGCATGGAACTATTTTTTATATTCCTACTGAGTATGTTTGTTGCCACTATATATTTTTTGTTCCATCATGTGAAAGAGATTAATAAAATGAATATAAATGAACTGTATGTTGGTAACTATAACACAGTCACGGTTGTCCATGAGATGGTCAGCCTTTAATTTGATGGTTGAGACAATTGAAATTCAAGTGCACAAGCATGATAAAATAATACGTCATGGGAGGATGTAAATATAAACTAGCACGTCCTTGTATTTCATGGAGGCGTTTTGTGAGTGCATGTCTTAAACCTGAAACTGATGTAAAGCCTTTTTTATCAAGTATTTTGGATGTAAATCAGAATTAAAAGTAATGTTGCACTCGCATATCATTGTGTTTATTTGTACCCTGATTTGCTTTTTAATTGTGATTCCGCACAAAACACACACTTAAATCGTGCTGGAAACACTTCAATGGAAAGAGTTTATTTATGCATGTTTTTGCAATGGAAATCATGTGATTTAAAGCATTTGTTTAAGCGTATGTTTTGCAATTAAAGCAGATGCACTCAGAATTAAAAGTAATGTTGCACTGGCAAATCAAAATAAAAAATGAAAGTATTTAACTTTGATTTTCCGGTACAATATTACATTTAGTTATGGATTCTTGTGAATTACTTTTACAACATGTGCTAAAATAAAGGCTTATCATCACTCGATGTTGTTAGGAAACACGCACCCAAATAAAGTCCTTAAATTGAAGTGTAGAAGTGTGATTTAGCCATGTGTTTTGAAAGCCAAACATGGGCACTCAGAATTTCAAGTATATCATACCGATGCTGGACCTGAGTGTTGACATAAACCAATGTGTAAAATAACTAAACAGGCGCCCTCAGAAAACAGCGTCTGGCATTTGGTCTCAGTCTTTGAATGCACAGCATATGTGATGAGATAAAAACAAGATTTACAGGCCTGTTTACAGAGGAGCTTGAATCAGCGAGTGAAAACACGAGCACTAGTGTTATGTGCTCTTTAACAAAGAAAAAAGTAGTCCCTGAAATAGGTCCTTAAATGGAAGCAGTGGAGGGATAGTGTAATAGGGTCATGCTCTGGAGGAGGACTAAAAACAGGAAGAGGCATGACAAATGCATAGCATGAACAAATGGGAAGAAAGAATATGAGAGCAACGTTGGAGACAGCAAATGGGAAGCCTGTGCGCGGGCTGAAGCTCACAAAGTGTATACATTTCCCTTTGAGACAGCACATGCACTGTCTAGCTGAGACCTAAAAAGGACTGCTGTATACAATTCGCACACGAGATAAACAATTTAATGCATGAAGATTCAATGTATTTTCGTGTTGTGTAATAGTCACCCATACATTGCAGCATAAGCACTATATACCAGATTAAATGATATCTTGAGGTGAGAAGGAATACTCCTCCAGGAGGAGACATAGCCATCCCATGTATATATTTAAAGAATTGTTAACAAGAGGTAATGCCAGGCACTGCAGTGTCAAGCCAGACCTTCAAATGGACCTATGTATGTTTGTTGTCTTACTTTTTAGACAAGTTTGTACAATGATAATAATAGTGCAACAGCCAAATTGCACAAATATTGCATGATGAATCGTTTTTTCGAGTGAAGTCTTTCAGGTATCACATGATTCAGTTTATTGCAGTATGTCAAAACCAAATAATGCATGATCCATCTAACGGATTACTAACCAGGTGTATCAACCATTGAAAGTGGCTGATCACTAGATAAAAATGTAAAATGCACTTAAAAGCTCTGTACAGAGGCACTGAAGTTTGTGGAATCTACTATCTTCTATGTGAATGGTGCCATGATATTTTTATGAGGGAGGCCAAGCAACCTAATCCTGTTCATTGACAGATTGATTTCAAGTTTGAGCGGTAAAAATGGTGTATTATATTTAAGCTCAAAAGGTGAATTGACAAAGATCCAAAGAAACTAAGAATACTCCCTACTCGATACAAAAAGTAAGGAGCATGTAAACATAAGACCATTTACTAATCCTACCTATTGTTACCCATATCTTTACCCTATATTTATCTGTAGCAAGTTACAAAGGTCAATAAAATCATGCAGCAACGGGGAGGTAAATTAAAAAGCTGGGATGACTACATTATTCATAAAATAGAAGTCAAGATGGCGGCAACGCCAATAATGCAGGTGCAGAGGAAAACATGGCGGCCAGTGTGTAGCCGGTCGCAGAGACACCCTCAGAGTGCTTTAGAAACTCGCTATGACTGTCTGAGCGTTAAGCCGTTAAGTTGCTAAGCTGGAGTGGACCTAAGGATCGATTCCCTAACTGATTAACCAAAATTTAGAAAACGTACATGAATATCGTCGTGTCAAGAGCCTGCGGGGTTCCGTGAATGAGAACAGTCTGAGCACATCGCCTATCGGAGTCAGAGTGGAGGTTACGACGGAGCGGCCGTGAAGAAGGGCGGCCCTGGAGCTCTGTAGAGGGAGAGGTGCTGCAGCCAGGATCCCCTTCCGGGGGAAAGGAGGTCGCGGAATTAGCGGGCTGGCCTGTCTGCCAGAAAGAGGTTGCGACCTGGGTAGATGCCGGGAAGAGTTGTCTGACCACAACAGGGAAGACTTGGAGGAGAACCGGAGCCACAAACCTCTCCCTCTGGAATCGGCTTTGGAGTTTAAACCTGTCTGTACTTCACCACGAACTACCGGTAAGGAGCTACACCGTCAACACCCGCAACAACAAAAATTATATAGAGAGTAAGATTGCCTCAAAGGTAGAGTTGTCCTCGACCCCCCTCGATATGCTCTTAGAAAGCTAAGACTAGGTAAGGGAGCTAAGGGAGGTGAACAAAAGGTTGAAAATAGCCCTGATAAAGAAGTAAAAAGGGTGGAAGCCGCGGTGGAGGGCAAAATAACTAAAAGTAAGGCAAAAGTGAAAAAGTACCCAGTACGGAAGCGAAAGGCGGCTCAGGAGATTAAGGTTACCCCCTCCCTCCAAAACATATTTCAAAGTTGTGTCTCAAACGGTACTTCTAGCTGAGAGCAGGATGGAGGGGGCAAACGAGGCAGAAAAAAGAACGAATACAGAAAGAGCAAAATCCCCTGTAAAATCAGTCTCAAATGTTGCCATAGATTGGAGTGAAAATGTATCTCCCAACAGGTGTCAAGAGTTAGCTGGGCCTTCCGTCGTGGAAAATATGAGTAACCCCGCTATGCCAGGAGAGATACAGCAGGAAGCTATACCAGTAATCTCAAGCCTAAATCCAGTTGCCTCAGGGAGTGAAGATCTATTGTTGAGTGCGTTGTTAAGAGCCCTAACTGTGGAGATTAGATCTAGATTTGAGACATCGGAAGGGAATCAGAAGGAAATAAGACAGGCCTGTGACACCCTAGAGAGAAAGATGGATGACCTTAGCAGTAGAACAACCTTACTAGAGGGAGGTAAAGGAGCTGAGAGAGAAGGTCAACATAAACTCAGCTGAGATAACAAAATTAAAGTCAGTCTGAGTATTTAGATAGAGTCGAAAAGTTGGAAAACTTCCAGAGGAGGAATAACATAAAAATCTTGAAGGTGCCAGAAGGTAGGAAGGGAGAAGATATCAAAACCTTCGTAGTTCGCCTGATAAAAAAAGAGCTGCAGCTGGATGAATCCGAAGAGGAAATAAGTAGGGATATACAGCGTATACACAGAGATCCATACAGGCTAAACACGAATAGTAGAAAGCAGAGAAAGATCCTGCTTAACTTCCTAATCTTCTCCCTAAAAAAAAAAGATACTCTCAAAAGCTCTGAGTCTGAAATCCGTAGAGGTTGAGGGGGTAAAATGCAAATTTAGATCAGATGTCTCAACTGCTACCTCGAACAGGCAATGGGAGCTTGGGAAGAGGATGGACAGACTTAAAAGTTTAGGAGCAGTGGTCCAGCTGAGATTTCCTGCATACTTGAAGGTCATGATTAACAACAAAATGCTTATCTTTCACTCCTGTGAGAAGGTGGATGAGTTTATAAGGGATTTTCAAGCAAGTGGTTAGTAATTCTTATTACTCTGCTTAACTGGCAAGTAACAGAAGATGCAAAATGAAGAATGAAAGTATGATAAGACGGTTAGTGTAAGGGAGGAGTGGAAAAAAAGGGGAAACAGGAGATGAATGGAAATAGAAAAGAAAAAAAAAAGGGAAATTTATATAAATTTTAAACAACTTTACAGATAAGTAAGTTGGAGGAGAGAGGAAGAAGGAAGGAAATGTAAAGTTAAATTTCGAGTGAAAAGTCGAATAATTAAAACATTGATACAAACCACACAATTATGTAATTCAACTTTTTTTTTTTTTTTTAGGTCCGTTTTTTTATAAGTGTTTACTTGGATGGCAAATTTACACTAGAAATCAGTTCTCTCTGAGGGGAAATCCATATGGCCTTTTGACCTTGGAGAAGTTGGGGGGGTTTTCTATGGGAGGGAGGGTGCACAGGGTGGGGAACAGTGGGAAAAAACCCCCAAAAATTGTTCCTCTGGGGCCTCTCTTGATGTTTTCAGAAACAGTTTTTTAGCGGTTACCGATGATGGGTAGCAGGAAGGAAGGAACCATAAAAAGCTTGTCGTGGAACCTAAATGGTTTGAGGTTCAGGGGTAGGAGGGCGAAAATACTCCAGTATTTGAAAGATTCTCCAGCCCCAATTATAATAGCACAGGAGACTCACTTAATGAAGAAAGAGGCAATAGAACTTTTTAAAGCAACGAAATGGGTAGCGCATGTTGCATGTACAGCCCAATCAGCAGTGACTAAAGGGGTAATAATTATAATCAAACGAGGGCTACAAGCGAACTTGGATTCCTATATATCTGACAAAGCTGGTAGCTGGGTAGTAGCTAAAGTAAAAATCTTAGATCGGCCCTTCACGTTAGCGGGCTATTATTGTCCAAACGATGATGAAGTAGGTCCACTACGAGAACTGATGGCTGAACTCTTAAATTCTTCAGATCCAATCATTTTGGCTGGAGATTTTAATGTTGTATTAAATCATGTAATCATAGGAGAGCCCAGACTAACCCTAAAATGTTTGGTTTATTTAAGCAAATGATGGAACAACTTGGCCTGCAGGATATATGGAGACAAATAGTAGGGGTACAAAAAGGCTTTACCTTTTATAATAAAAAGTACAGACATCAGTCTAGGATTGATTACTTCCTGGTCGACTGTAAGCTAAAGGATGAAGTACAGCAGGTTGATCATGTGGGAGTCCACTCGTCAGACCACTCAGCAATGATGCTTACATTGAAGGTTAGTAAGGTGGGAACTCAATCCAGACGGACCCTTGATCGTACAATTGTGTTGGAAGAGGGAGTGGTTCAGGCACTTAGTGTAGAGACAAAAGAATTCTTCGAGTACAATTGGGGGACCGCAGCCCCTGGGGTTACATGGGATGCCTACAAAGCTTTTCTTAGGGGCAGACGTGGGGCATTGGCCGCAGAGAAGAGGAGGAGTTATTATAAACAATTGGCGACAAAGAAGGAAATGATTCGCTCTTTGGAGGAGAAGCTAATTGATCCAAGTGTAGGAGAGGTGGGTAGGATAGAGTGGCTCCAAGAATTGGCACAGGCAAAATCTAGTTTATCAATCACATTGCAAGATCGGGTGAGAAAGAGATGAGAGGCCAGCCAGATGGCTCATTTTGAATATAGTGAAGGATGCAGCAAACTACTGGCCTGGAAGGCAAAGAAAGAACAATTAAGAAATAGAATCGAGGAGGTCATATGCGACCAAACGTGGAGCCTAGTTGGTAACAGCAGAGGAATAGAGCAAGAATTTCAAAGCCATTTCAGTAAAGTCTATCGAGAAGATCTCAACCCATCTAAAGACAATCTTAAAATATGGTTAGATCAGCACATGGGAAACCTGCTGTCACTAGAAAAAGCTGACTTTTTAAATCGAGATATGGACGTCTCTGAAGTTGAAAAGATACTTACTCAGCTGAAGAATGGGAAAGCCGCAGGGCCGGATGGCATCCCTCAAGAGGTCTATAAAGTCTTGGCTGCTACTTTAGCCCCCATTTTAGTTAATCTTTTTAATGAGCTGTATGTCAATCGTCTGGACCTGCCAGCCTCCTGGAAGGAAGCCACACTCTCGCTAATTCTGAAGCCTGGAAAATGCCCAAAGAAATGTGACTTGTATCGCCCTATTTCCTTACTCAACAGCGATTGCAAGATATATACCAAGATCTTGGCAGACAGATTTAATGGGAGGATGGCTGAGATAATAATGGACGATCAAAAAGGGTTTATTCAGGGAAGATTTTTGAAAGACCTGACCTTTACATTGGTCGGCACAATAGATCTTGCAACCACTTACAATCTTCCTCTCACCCTGGTGGCCTTAGATGCTACCAAGGCCTTTGACTGGGTGAACTGGGTCTATCTGAAAGGGATCACTGACATAATATCGACTACAAAAATATAGACTTACAAAAATATCGATGCCAAAATATAGAATGCCAAAATATCGAAGTCCTATCTCCAAACAGGAAATTACAAAAATATCGAATCCAAAATGTCGTTGTAAATAATATAGTGAGTCAAAATATCGAATTTTTTAAATGTTTTAAAAGTAATGTTAAATAAATGAAATAATACATATAATTAACTGACACATACTTATAAATACTTAAATAACAGTAAACTTAATGAATAATTAAAGTAAGTAAAAAAAAAAATTAATACATATATCTTAACGTGATATTAATTAAAAATATTCAATATTTTCTGTGTAGGATAGCGGGCGCGTAAAATTTACTATTACCACTCCAGTAAGTGCAATAGTAGGGAAAGCGTTGGATAGCGGGAGGGTAAAAATTACTATTCCCACTCCAGAGAATGCAACAGTAGGGAAAGCGTTGGATAGCGGGAGGGTAAAAATGACTATTCCCACTCCAGAGAGTGCAATAATAGGGAAAACATTGGATAGCGTAGGGGTAAAAATTACTATTCCCACTCCAGAGAGTGCAACAGTAGGGAAAGCATTGGATAGCGGGAGGGTAACATTTACTATTCCCACTCCAGTGAGTGCAACAGTAGGGAAAGCGTTGGATAGCGTAGGGGTAAAAATTACTATTCCCACTCCAGAGAGTGCAACAGTAGGGAAGGCGTTGGATAGCGGGAGAGTAACATTTACTATTCCCACTCCAGTGAGTGCAACAGTAGGGAAAGCGTTGGATAGCGTAGGGGTAAAAATGACTATTCCCACTCCAGAGAGTGCAACAGTAGGGAAAGCGTTGGATAGCGGGAGGGTAAAAATTACTATTCCCACTCCAGAGAGTGCAATAATAGGGAAAACATTGGATAGCGTAGGGGTAAAAATTACTATTCCCACTCCAGAGAGTGCAACAGTAGGGAAAGCGTTGGATAGCGGGAGGGTAACATTTACTATTCCCACTCCAGTGAGTGCAACAGTAGGGAAAGCGTTGGATAGCGTAGGGGTAAAAATTACTATTCCCACTCCAGAGAGTGCAACAGTAGGGAAAACGTTGGATAGCGGGAGGGTAACATTTACTATTCCCACTCCAGTGAGTGCAACAGTAGGGAAAGCGTTGGATAGCGTAGGGGTAAAAATTACTATTCCCACTCCAGAGAGTGCAACAGTAGGGAAGGCGTTGGATAGCGGGAGAGTAACATTTACTATTCCCACTCCAGTGAGTGCAACAGTAGGGAAAGCGTTGGATAGCGTAGGGGTAAAAATGACTATTCCCACTCCAGAGAGTGCAACAGTAGGGAAAGCGTTGGATAGCGGGAGGGTAAAAATTACTATTCCCACTCCAGTGAGTGCAACAGTAGGGAAAGCGTTGGATAGCGTAGGGGTAAAAATTACTATTCCCACTCCAGAGAGTGCAACAGTAGGGAAAGCGTTGGATAGCGGGAGGGTAAAAATTACTATTCCCACTCCAGTGAGTGCAACAGTAGGAAAAGCGTTGGATAGCGGGAGGGTAAAAATTACTATTCACACTCCAGAGAGTGCAATAATAGGGAAAGCATTGGATAGCGTAGGGGTAAAAATTACTATTCCCACTCAAGTAAGTGCAATAGTAGAGAAAATAATAAATGTATTTTTATTTTTAAATTAATTAATTATTAATACAAAAACAAGTATTACAATTAATTACCAATCACAAAAGAATTGATTATTTATAAATACCAATACATTTTTGTTTAATTAATTAACAATTAATAATTAATTAACAAACAATTGTTTTTCAATAACAAACATTAATAAATGCAAATAATACCAATTAATAATTAATTTATAATATATTAATTAAGGATATACACAAATTATTTAAATAATTATTTTTTTCCAATTATATTACTTCCCACCATATTCCCGTATAAACACAATACCCGCTACAAATATTAATTGAATACAAATAACATAATTATCAATTTACCTATTAATACTAATTAATTACCAATTAATACTAATTATTTACAAATTAATAATGAATCAACAACCAATTAATTTGCAATACCAATTAATAATTAACTAATAACAATTAAATTACTTCCCACCCTATTCCCCTATAAACCCACAACCCGCTACAGAAGTAAAATGCAAAATTAAATTAAAGATATATTAATTAACAATATACACAAATAAATAAAATAATTATTTATTTACAATTATATTACTTGCCACCATATTCCCCTATAAACACACTGCCCACTACAAATATTAAATTAATACAATTAACATAATTATCAATTAAACAATTAATACAAATTAATTACCAATTAATACTAATGATTTACCAATTAATAATTAATCAACAACCAATTAATTTGCAATACCAATTAATAATTAACTAATAACAATTAAATCACTTCCCACCCTATTCCCCTATAAACCCACAACCCGTTACAGAAGTAAAACGCAAAATTAAATTAAAAATAATTAATAATTCCTATAAATTATTATTTAATAATCTATAATTAAATTACTTCCCACCCTATTCCCCTATAAACCCACAACCCGCTACAGAAGTAAAACGCAAAATTAAATTAAAAATAAATAATAATTCCTATAAATTATTATTTAATGTACTATAATTAAATTACTTCCCACCCTACTCCCCTATAAACCCACAACCCGCTACGGAATTAAATTACAAAAAAATAAAAAAACATAAAATTCAATCATTTAAAAATATTCTAACATACATTCCAATATTAATACATACTTTTAACACATATACTAACACTTAAAACACTATAAAAAATTCGATATTTTTAACAACTATATTATGACTGTCGATATTACTTACTTCTATATTATTGCAATCGATATTTCTTTCCTTTTTTTCGATATTCTTCACCACTATATTTTTGCAAGTCGATATTCTGTCCATTCGATATTAAAAACTCGATATTCTTGCTACTCGATATTTTTTTTTCGATATTATGTCTAGTTACCATCTGAAAGAGGTAGCTGCTTCCCTGAATCTAGGTACAAATTTTTGTAACGCTCTTGCCGGTTTAAATCAAGCTCCAGAAGCCAGGCTTCTAGTTAATGGCTTTTTAACTAAACCTGTCATAATATCTAGAGGAACTAGGCAGGGTTGTCCTCTGTCGCCTTTGCTTTTCAATCACTATATAGAGCCACTGGCAAGAAAGATCAGAGAAGACCCCGAAATGTTACCTTTTAATTTTTCTGGGTGGGAAAAGAAAGTAGGGCTCTACGCAGACGATATTTTGATTTACACCACAAATATTCAGGCAACTTGGCCCCGATTGATGGCTCTAACAACGACTTTGGGAAGGTCTCAGGCTATGAGATCAACAGTGATAAGTCCGAAATTATGACCTGGAACATCGAGGGGGTAGCTGGCAAAGATGAAATCAGATATCTGGGAGTCATGATATCCCATGACATTAATAAAATAGCTAAACTTAATTTTGACAAAGCCCGGAAGGAGATTACAAAACCTTTGAAAAGTTGGTCCCATCTCCAGCTATCATTTTACGGAAGGTGTAATCTAGTCAAAATGGTAATCCTCCCCAAGCTTACCTTCCTCTTCGATGCTATCCCTCTGCCTTTTAAGACGGATTGGATCAAGAAGCTACAAGGTGAACTGGGTTATTTTATATGGGCGAGTAAAGGACCAAGAATAGCTTGGAAGAAACTGAGAAGAAGGATTGAGAAAGGAGGCTTAGCTCTGCCGGATTTACTTTTTCATTCTTGGGCGTTTCTTTTAAAAAATGGGAAGTGTCTTTTCACTTCCCCATGTCCCTCCATGACAGGAGGCCTGTGGTTCATAATTTCGAATCTTGAGCCAGGAGGTAAAGAGGGCTTTCTTTTTAAATATGCTGACCCAAATTTTTTTTTAAAAGGTCAGGTTGAAGATCTTGAGTGGGCTTGCAGAGACATGGTATAAAGTTAAGAAAACCTTAAAAATTCCCTACCATAGCTTTTTAGCTCCTATTGGGGATGGTCTTGGCTCACCCGAGTGGACAAAAGATGTTCTTGCTAAACCATTGTTAGAGGAAGGCCTTATACGATGGGACCAGATAACAAGTGATGGCGAGCTTATTTCTTGGGAGGACTGTAGTCAACTAACAAACTTTCGCCTATCTAGGTCTAAATACATTCAAATGCGAAGTTGATTACATGACCCACTAACAAAGATAGGGGAACAAAACGATCTGGAATTTAAATTGAAGCAACAGTCAAGAAGGAGTTATCGACCATCTACTGGCTACTGGTGGAAATTGAGGACGGAGATTTCACCCTTCCTGCAGAATTATGGGGAAAATACTTGCCGGAATCTTCATTGGAGAATTACTGGCAAGTATCTATATCTATACTTTTTAAATTAGTCAAGCTTGCACATCTGAGGAGAAATCATCTCTTTTCCATCCATAGGGCGTATTGGTCACCTTTGAAACTGTCAAAGTTTTGGAGAGGAGGTGAAGTTCCCTGCCCGAAGTGTGGTAATATGAAAGCTGACGACGTCCACATGTTTGTTGAACGTATAAAATTGCAATCTTTTTGAGGCGAAGTATGTAGGGCGCTGTCTCAAATGCTGAAGCTTAATGTTAAGGTAAGCGTTTTATTTGTTATCTTTGGTCAGCTGGAGCCTGAAGTTAAACCCACTAAAAGTCAGGCAAGGCTCATCTTTTATGCTGCATTACTAGCGCAGAGGGAGATTTGTAAACTATGGGTGTCTCCCCTTTCTCCTAGTTTGGACAACCTGCTGGTTTCAATCAAATACATAGCTACCCTAGATAAGAAGAGCACTAGAGATGTTAACTTCTGGTTTCCTTTCTTTGAATGGTGTGATGTTTTAAATGACAATAGAAATGATTCAGCGGTCCTATGATTACACCTTACCAGCCTCATCAGGTTTTCGGGTTTAGGTTCTTGTTGTCTAGTCTGCCCGTTGGAAAGTGAGAGGGATGAGACGGACAAAGAGAAAGGAGGGTAGATGGAGACCGAGTCTAAGGGCCATAAGAAGTCTCGCTCTCCGTCTCTACCCTTACCTACCCGTACTGCTAAAAAGCACATAAGCACAGGTTTCCAGGTGCCTGTCAACATGTGCAAGTGGAAGAACATCACTGTTTTTCTTTCCATTAAAGAGGCTTATGAGGACAAAAAAAATATGCAGGTGCAGATCACAGCGAAATCATTGAAGCAATAGGTGAAGCCAGGCACAAAAGCTGGAAAAGAAGCAAACACTCCATTTCAGATACACAACAATATCGATATTCTTAATCCATTACTGCAAGTCAAGGTAAAAAACACTTACAAACTGCAGATGCTGCAAAAGTCTAAAAAGCAAGAAATTTCTATATCTCATCTGATATGTTTCAGTTGGCTATTGCGAAACCTTGCCTGGAGTAATTCCATCAAAACCTATTTATTATAAAACACAACCATTCAATATTTAAAGAGAATTTACAACTCAGACCTTAATAGACAATCCAGAATACATAATGTTTAAGATCCACCTCAAAAGTTAAATTTAATCCAATACATTACAAACGATTTAACAAAATTCACACTTCACAAAAAATAATATGGAGGCCTTCTTCTGTTTTGAATCTTAGTAGAATGGTCATGCTCAGAAAAAAAATCATGTAGGATTATATCTTTTGCAGCCTTAACTCCCTGTTACCACTTCGTGCAGTTGCAGGTACTCTATATAGTTTCACCCCTTTCAGATCCCTGATTGAGCTGTCAGGAAAGTGGATGGAAACAGGGTAGTTAACATCGGTATTCTTTGTCACTTACATATGTTCAAATATTTGTGCTTTCATAGGACAAGTTTGACTCAAGGTATATATCAATCCACAAGAACAATTCAATGCATAAGCAACAACTTCAGCGAAGCAATTAAGATCAATTTTGATCTCAAAAGTTCTTTCATTGACAATGTTTCGGACCATCTTAGATTTATTACTACCAAATTGACATATTTTACATTTACTCCTGATAAAGAAACCATTTATTCTATCATTCATCCAATTAGTGTGTCTTTTACTTGAAAAATTATCATGAGTTACTATTTATCCTATTGAGATCTCTTACATGTTATGCTGGAAAAGGCAGAAATGCAATTCCTCACTCAGGATCGAGTTTTAGAAACTTCTAAGTGACTAAATTATGTGACAAGTAAATAAACGATGTAGCACACTTTGTGGCTGTATTATTTTGCCATTCGGACACACATTCATTACCTACCAGTAGTAGCACCATGAAGCACATATTGAAATCAAAGGTTCAAAACTGGTCAGTCTATGAGCCTGCTATGAAGGAAAACATAAACAATACAATTATTACCTTGAACACAGCTAAAGGCCCCAATATGATTCCTTCAGAATATTCTAACTTTTTGATGAATGGTGGTCCAGTCCACATCGCAATTATTCCTAAGGTTAGGAAGGTTCATCAAGGTAGTCATGCCTTCTCTTAACAGGTTGCTAATATCTGGAATTTATTACCTACCGACCAACTATTTGAATTTCAGTTAAGGCTTAAAATGTGGCTGTTTCAGCTTTACCCTTCCTAACTAGTGCACACCATGTTCATCAGAACTCCAGCCCCAGCATGCCTTTGAGAAATCACACTTTTAAAAGACAGTAAATAAATAATAAACAAACAAATGGAACTTTGACCTGAAATTTAAATAGTAAATATTTTGTATTTTTTAACCATAGTCTACGTCTTCTCGTGCCTTCAATGTGACTACTTCCATGTGTTTATTTACACTTTTGTCCTGGGGTAATTTATGAATAAATAATAAAAGAAATATATAAAAAAGAAACAAAATACACACTAGTGCAAAATTTACAATATAATGAAACCACAGGGAGGACAGGAGAAGGAAAATGGAAAAACCTTAATAATTGGGCCTAAAGGTCTTGTAATGTGGTGGCTTGTTGACATAACAGCATTTTCCTTAGTATACGTATACCTGTAATTAGTAAAGTAGAAGACCTCTGGATTGGAATTGTATTAACAACCAAAAAGAGAACTGGGGGTCCCCAAAATATAAAAGGAAGCACAAAAATACAAGAGCGTGTATATAAAGAATCAGTACATAGAATCTGAAAGCAGAGGCTGGATTCCTATCAATCTTTTTTACGTGATCAGTATTATCATTTGGTCATCCACCCATTGAAGAGGTCTGTCTCTTCATCATAGAGACTACCTCCGTGGGGAGCTCTCTTACTCAGATCGAAAGGTGGGACTAGACTCAACGATAAGGAAGTCTAGTCCCACTGATTAGGTGCTATTTTAATTTTTTCTTCTCTGTTGCTTCATCCTCTCCCACCCCGTGTCTGTATTGCTTGTTCCCCTCCCACCTCTACTCCCTGTTGTCTGTGTTGCTTCTTCCCTCTCCCTCTCCCATTCCCCGTCGTCAATGTTGCTTCTTACCCTATCACCCACCATCCTCTTGTTGTCCGTTACCCATCCCCCATCCGCCATAAGAAACAAAAGCAATATTACGCAGCAGTGAAGATCTTGCCATAGGGCCTTTTGTTTGTCTGGTTAGGTTTTCACTCCCATCCTCCATCTCCATTGTCAGTGTTGCCCATTCCTTCCCACCCTCCCTCTGGTTGTCCATGTTGCCCATCTTCCATAAGTAAAAAAAGCACTATGATGTGTCATAGCACTTTTTTTAATACCTCTTCGCCATGCTGCATAGCAGCTGTGCTGCTCTACAACATGGCTAAAAGACATTGGCAAAGCCAATAGCTCCTGCATAGGAGAGACCAATAGGTTTGTTTGTTTCTTCTCACGAAGTAGGAATGCTTTCCCTAGCCAGCATGCCATTCTTATGATAATATCTTCAATTTCATGTTCCAAAAGGTGAGCCATCATTGGCATGGTTGATCTTAATCCTGACTTCTTGATAGCTTCTCAGAATGTTCTCTTCCTGGTGGTAGGCCTGACAGGACCATGAAGTGTAGCAGTGATTTCAAGGCACAGCTAGGGCTTGATTGGCACGTTTTTAGGTTCTTTTATCATGATTTTTTTTTTTAATGAAAGGATGGTATCGCATCCCATGCATGACAATTATTAGTAGTTTGAGTTAGTTTTCAGCTAAATATAGTTAGCCAGCTGTATGTCATACAAACGTTTCACTGCTGAGTGAGTTCTCGGAAAGGGCCTCTCTATTGTAGAAGTTTATTCAGAAGCTATTTTACCCCCTTTCCTTCACATCCAAATTTTCTAATTCTTTTTCCAGGCATAGCAGATATTGTTATGATTTATGGAACTGAGTAACTCCCTCAATATACTGTCAATCAAGCATTTGTTTTTACTAATCGTTCTTCTGAGTGAATAAAAGAGTGCTAGCAACTTAATGCAACATTGATCCAAATACCATATTGGCCTTTAAGGGACCTGTCACTACGACCCTAGATTCTAAGGGATTTAAGATTATTATTGTGTAAAACTTCTCATCAATGTCAATGATACAGTGATGTCTAGTGGAACTTGAATCAGTTTTTCAGTCTTGGGGAACCCTGTCTGAAATAAAGAAAACATAACACAAAATGAATGTGCTGGTGTCACAGGTGGATGCACCATTTGGAATGTTCATGCAGGACATTGTCATCTGGGCAGCCAGATTTAACTAGCTGTATTGGTTGAATAGTGCAATCAGAAGTCAAAGGTTTTAGTTCAAGGTTTAATTCAAAATTAAGTGCACAGTACTGTGGCATTTTTTAAATGTTATCCTATATTTAAAATATCTTTATTATATTAAATCAAATTAATATGTGACACAAAAATATGTCTAGTAGTTTGCTCTAAATAAAAAAACTTTTTTCACTTTTTCCCTATACTTTACCATACAGAAACTCAGCAGTCAGGCAGAGATTGCTCTCTGGTAAAGTATAGTGAAATTTATAAAAATGTATAAAGTTTTATAAAAAATAGGTAAAGAAATGTTATGTTAAAAATTAATGTAAATTAATTATATATATTTATTTTAAATGTAGAACAAAAACATGCTACAGCACTATTAACTTAATTTTGAAGTACATTTTTAATGTATTTAAATATATTTAAATAAATACAAATTGTTTATCTGAAGTTTAATTTGAAAAATGCATCTCCACCTAAAGGGAAAAAATATGTTTTTATTACGCTTTAATAATTATTAACAATAATGTATAGAAATAATTTAAAATAATTAAATTATATTTGTAATAAAAATGATCTTACATTATTTATAAATCAACAGATTATTGAAATTACATTTATGAATGTGTTTTATTTTTAGATATTTTAAATTAAATTATATTTATTTGTGTTTTTAACAATTTTAAATGATTTAATGTAATTTATCATTATTTCTTAAGGTGTTCTAGTTTAAGCTCTTCTGCCATTATTTTCTGTAAGAGGTTGTTGCAGCATCAGTGGTTGGCCATGTGTGGTGCTGAACCTTCTATTGTTCCTTCATGGCAGTAGTAACTTACACTCATAAATTTGGCTCTAAGCTATGTCTCAGTGAGTGGAGATGTGTAAGTCTATACTTTTGAGTAACGTTATACTTGATTTTGTGAATACCCAGAATAGTAAAGTTTCTCAAAATTGTAAGAGTAAACTTACCTATGTAATTTTCTCAGAAGTGTAAATTACCCTTGGGACTAGCCCTGAAAATTCATATGTTTAACTAGAGATCTGACGTTAAATAGTGCATCACATAGTAATGTTATTAGAATCCATAGAACCCCCTGTACTGTTTTGAGCCTAATGCAACATGCAAGCATAACACTTACCTTGGACAGCCACAGTTGGCCAAATCACAGAGCTGCTCAACATCTTGTTGACATAATAGAGCCAGGAGTCTAAGCCGCGACAGTGAACAAGGCTCAGAAGGGCTGGCAGCTAAAAAGCTGCCAAGCTTCCCAGTTCCACGTGTTGCCCCAGGCACGTTTTTTTTCTTTGAATTCTGGGTCATGTCGTCCGGTTTTATACTAGGGAAAAAACCGGACTGCAAGTCCCAGAATTCAAACTAAAAACATGTAATACAGCAGCACATCACACATGGATCTATGCAACTTGGCAGGGCTGCTGGCAAAAGCATGCAGTTAGCCGATCTAAATAGGAAAAAGATTGTCTGCACATGTTCAAGCTAGCTAGGAATATCTAGATTGGCTAGCACAGGTGCAAGCAGACACTCCAACTGGCTGCCATAAGCAGAGGTCGGCCAAACAATAGGTGCAGGAATCCCCAATAGAACGTAAGTCAGCAAAGTTAATCCGGTAAAACAATTAAATCTCCTTAAAACAAGTGTTCCTCCCCTTTTGTCATAAAAGAGGTTCATAAGTAACTAGATAAACACAGTCACAGAACTTAATTATTTTAATGCTGCTGTATGTCTTTACAGATGATATCACAGGATGCAACTATGTTTAGAATGTACTCCTGTCCATGTGAATCTGCATATCATCAAAAAGGCAACTGTATTGCGTTAGGGGCCTCATTACGATGTCGGTTGGACGCTCATTGTAGCAGGATTGGGAACGACCGACAAGTAGTCGGAGGTCCCACCAGCCAAATTATGATGCGACCGTCGTGTCGGAGGTCGTAATTGTAACTTTTTCCATTGCGACTTGTGCTGCGGCCTGAAAAGGGCTGCTGCACAAGCCACAATGGAAAAAGGGATGCTTTCAAATATCAATGCACATTGTGCCAGGCACATGCCATGTGATGTTAGAGGGGCACCACATATGCCCTCCTGGGCCCCTGGTGGAGGCCCACGGTGAGTGGAGTCCTGCTAGAGGCCCTCAAAGTCCCATTTCGGCCACCTTTTCATGGCGGTCAGACCACCATGAAAAAGGCAGTCGGAATGGTCCATCTAATCCCTATTGTGATGTCTCCACAGGCACCGCCCCTACTGTAGGGAATATGAACCAACCGGCAGCCCGACGAGCTCCTTGAGCCCTTCAGAAGCATCGGTCGGTCCCTCAGACCAATGCGGCCTGACCGACTGCATTATAATGCGGCGATCGGACCGCGGCCCCAGATGTTGGACAGACCGCCACCGATGGGCTGTCGGTGGCGGTCCATCCAACATTATAATGTTTCTTTAAGTTTGAACTTACTTATCACAATACTTACAGATTGTGTAGTGATATATACATTCAAAAATAAAATATACAGACTCAAACATAGCAAGTCAAGTCAAGAAAACTTTATTTCGGACAAAATGTCCTAAAAAGTACATCATAGAGCAAACAAATACATAAAAAGCAATAGTAATTGTACATACAATTTCAGAATAAAAATACATTGAGTTTTGGGATGTATGATTTGGACAAAAGATAGCACAGTTGGATTAGAAAGTGCATGGTGCAGTAAATACTTAAATTAACTAAAAACAGGGCCTCGGTAAAAAAAGGAAACATAAGTTCCTATGTATAAAACTATACATGAACGAATAACGGGAAATAGATTTATACATTTGCTACCAGGCAATCAATTCATCATTATGAGATCTCAAATGGGCCCTTCTAGTGCACCACATAGAAAACAAAAAACCAGCCACCGAGAATACAATTGGAATTCCCGACTCGGATTTCGAGGCAGGACCTGCTGCCAAGATTCCTGCAGATCTGAGCCAACCAGCGACTCCTTGCCTTCTGGTAGCCAGAGCAACAGAAGAAGACATGAAGCTCTGTTTCCTCGGAGTGGTCACAAACCGGGCATTGGGTCATATTTTGATTTCTCCACTTAGATGTAAAACAGCGAAGTGGAAGTACCCCATATCTAAATTGTAGATAGAGCTTCCTGGCTGCTGGTGGAGTGATGAGATCTATTGCCGGTTCAAAACAAGAGAAATCTTTTATTTCTAAGAAAGCAGTAGTGCATTTCCCAATCCCAGAAGAAGTATTAAGTTGGGTTAGACAGTAGTCTCTATAGCATGCCTTCATATGGCCCTTAGATATTAGCGGACAAGCTGACTCAGGATCAAGCCAACAGTAGTGATATATACATTCAAGAATAAAATATACAGACTCAAACATAGCACATATTCACATGGGCAACACAACATTTTAGAAATCCTTCAAAAATTCACGCAATCAGTAGCTGAATATTTGTGAGTCTCACTATTCTGTCTCAGAAATATACACCATTTTAATAGAGGGATTTCTAAACATTGCAAGACTCATCCCAGCTCAATTATTTTTCAAAGCTGTGACTCGCTCTGCAAAATCGTCCTTTTAGTAGCAACAGATTTAAAATGTAACAGCAAACTTGTCAAAAGGTTAGAGTGCTTATGCATGTTTAAATGCATAACGTCAACCTTTGTGTTTTATTTTCCCATGCCCCTGAAAGCCGTAGCATTATTACCTGGAGTGGAGTGAGTGCAGGTTCGCCTGGCCCAACAAAAAATCATGGTGAAATTATTTGCATAGTAAAAAGGCAAAGTTGCAGCTTCTGAGCATGAATGTCTCTTTCAAGTGACCCTATCACGTTTGCCAAGTTAACCTATATGAGCATATGAGTCAAATATAGTTTTCGCCTTTTGTTGCTCTAGAGACTTGATGGCAGCGGCTTATCAAGGAAGCCATGGGTCTTCATAAGCAAAAGGAATTGTTCCTCCACCCCCTGGTATGGTTGCAAGAAAATATCCACTAGCAGGTGAAAGTGGGCCCCTCATAGCCCTAGTACCTGGTGTTACTGCACCTACTGTACTTCGATCGCTATCCCCCTGCTCATGGGCTGAGCAAAAATAGGAGGTCTGCATTGTCGGGTGGAATTTTTTTTACCTTCCTTTCAAAACATATTTTGCCACAGAGCAGTCAAAAGGGCGGTGGATTAATGCAGGAACTGGCGGAAGATTCCACTGCGAAACAATTAAAGGGGCTACATAAAAATAGAGTTATAAATTCATCTGTTTGGTCTTTGCTGACCCTCGCTTTCACTCCCCTTCACAGCAACTACCCCAGGAAAGACACAATGCTTTCCCCTGTCACTATATTGAGAAAAATCGAAATGGTGGAGACAGGCCACCAGATGCTTTATTGTCTTAGCCGTTTCCACCTAATTAGCCTGGCAGAAAAGATCTCTGCCTGGTTTCATTGCCTTGAATGAACTTGGATATTGCCCCACGATAGTGTGCTTTATGATTCATGCCCGGCTATCCTGGGGCTTTTCTGAGGCCGCCAGCCACTTTATCACTGCCGGCCGAGCCGGATCCCCACTTAAAATGCAACAGCACAAAGTTAACTGTGCATGACAGATGTCCATGAAATTGTTTAACACACACACACATTGAGCACAAAGCCCCCTTTCACTCCATCTTGCAGGCTCAATGCCGGATCATTGCACTCAATAGATGCAATTAAACGCATTAGGAGAAGAAGGGGGTCCCCTAATTGTGATTTGTTTAAGCTTACCTCGTTCGTGACATGAACTGAAACATTTATGACATGGTCTAGGACTTTTTCAACTTTTGTCAAATGATTGGATTTTGAGATTGTTGGTGTGTTTGCATCTTTCTGGCAAAGAACTTCCAGTGGTTTAAAAGTGAAATGTGCCCTAGATTGTCATGCACTGTGGTGGAAGTTCAGGGATTGAGATATTTGCCGCATTGCTCTTTAAGGGCAGTTGCTAGAAGTATATCTTTTGGGGAGGCATGGCCACAAGTAACATAAAACAAAGGTAGACTTTTGGTGGGTGTGGTTTATTGGGGTTTTTTATTTTGGGTTCTTTGGGCGATTTGGGGAAAAGTGCTGCAATTTTAGCGAGATAAACCATACAATACATTTTTGCTGTTCAGTGATTATAGAATTATTATCCCTGAGCATTTCTGGGGGAAAGGAAACCACTATTTTAAAAACATTAAAAGTGAATGTCACTTGAAAACAATTTTATAAAAGCAGAGGTGGCTGTTAGTGCTCTCCCCAGGGTACTGTGAAATTAGTATCATTAGGCAACTATGTTTGGTAAAAACCAGCCTTGCACCCTCAGCAGACTGTCTGTTTATGTGTCTGGCCTAAGAGACATTGCAGAGGTTGTAGAAGAAACTGATGGACTTTCTGTCAGCTGAACCACTGGAAGTATATAAACAGAAATGTATTTTGTGTCCTGATAAGTATTTTCAATTCTGTTCACCCCTACAATAGGCATAAACGTCATTTCAACACTTGGCAAATGCTGCAAATAAGATTTCATTTTCAGAGGGTGAATACATATCTATAAGGAGTGCTGGCATGGATCGGGAGTGGTGGAGCCAAGGGCGGGGGTGAGGTGGGTAAGGTGGGGTGTAAAAAAGAAACATACCCCCTTGCCTCTCCTCCAATATCCCGCCATCGTCTCTCCCAGCCAGTGTTCCAGGAACAGAAAGCACCCAGGCTGAGGCTCCTCTGAGCCAATCACAAGGCTGCAATGCAGCCTTGTGATTGGTCTGAGTGCCACGGTTCGGCGCTCAGCCAGGAAATGGCAGCCTAGTCATAATCTCCACCCTGGCTGTAATGCAGCCTGGGTAGAGAACATTCAAAGTGCGCATGACTGTTTGGACTGCCCAAGATGGCCAGCCAAACATTCATGTGCACTTAGGGAGTGCAAATCATTCCTGCCCTGCTCTGTCAGCAGAGCAACTTCGCCCCGCCCGCAAAGCTGCCGCAGCAGGGAAAAAATAAAATTATAATCACCTCAAGTTATTATTATTTTATTTTTCCTTTTTTTCACTGCAGAAAAGCAGTGGGGCGACACTCCTCTGTCTTAGCAGAGTAGCTGCCCTTGCCTATGAGAGTTGCATGAAGAGTGCAGGATCATGAAAAATTAGTCACATTAGAAGGATTCGCAAGGATCTAGCTAATTTAGCTACACCAATCACTTGAAAAATATGAATCCTAAATGAGTACCCAAGCCAAATTAGTGAAATTCAAATGCACAGCCTAGTCTTGTGTGTAATGGATTTAGGCTGTGTAGTGGACATGGGAAAGCTATCAAGAGGACACTTTCCCATTGTCACTTCACAGGTCACTTTGTGCAAGGAGTGTTCAGATTTGTTTTTGGTGAGGGAGATGACTATATGTAGAACTACATTTTGAGTTTTCATCTTATTCTGGCCTCTAAATCAAGTCCCTAGTCTCATAATTATGCATTTATAAAGCATACATTCGCCTTTAAGAGCTTTAGTGTTTTCATTCTGGCATGTTTAGGATTTTATTTTTTTTGTGGCTAAAAGTGGATTGTTGACAGGTAACAGCTATCTGGACCCCGACTGTCCCTGGATAACGAACCACCATAACACAATGATTATTTTCAATCTCTGTCTTTGCTATTTACCCTTAATACCAATGAACCATGCAAGAACAACCAAGCGAGTGTTCCATGATCACACCATTTGTCAACAAGAGGTTGGAAACTCCTCACTTGAAATCCGGAATATGAAATGATTAATATCCAACCCAACAATTCTCCAATGATGCTCAAGGGATTTCTGAATCATTTCGATTACTTGAATAATAGTTCAGTTTTTTGTAGTAGACGAGTTCAGAGCAGTCAGTGACCGGTGCCATGTTAAACACAACAAAACTTTCGCCCGTTAGTGAAATTTGACTGATTACTCTGATGACTGAACATGTAAGATGGGGGATCTTTCCTAGTTCCAACCCTGTCCTTGTTTCCTTGCACACTAATTCTAACAAGCATTGGCATAGCCAATAGGTCTCGCCTTTGGGACCTTATAAGTGTTTAGCCATGCAACAGTTGCATAACTAAATACTTATAAGGTCACAAAAGCGAGACCTATTGGCTATGCCAAGCGGCCGTGCGGCCGCAAAAGTGAAAGTAATCGCGTTCAAGCGTGGCGCGCGCGCCCTCGCACATGCACTGTAGCTCTAGGCTGGCCTGGTAGCACTTTTTGGAGCCCTCTCAAAAAGTCTCGCCAGACCAGCGCATGCGCTGGGTCAGGCGAGACCTAAAAACTGGGTTCACTTCTGGAGAAAACACCGCACAACCTTATTTTGCAAAGTGTATTGCAAATCAGTTGTAGAATCAGAAGAATGTGCTCTTGCATTACAGTTACAGTAAAAACAATTCAAGTATTTGCTTTCCCGTACCAGCTAGACACTGAACAGACACCCCAACAATGGATGTTCCTGTACCCGCGAAAATGAAAGTGGCCCAGTTACACAGTTTGTAGATCGAGTGTACTAACAGATGAACATTCATACATTTATTACTAAAGGGCAAAGGTCAAATTCCATATTAACACCACAGTAGGGCATACCTAACCAGCGAAAACAAAGCTTGGTGTCTTACAGACAGCATTTTACAGAGGCTTGACAGACATGACAGTTCTGCTGATATGTATTAGGTCTATTCAGTGTGATTTTATCCAAATACAAGGATTTAACCCTTTGCATCGTGATTCAGGTTAAATACTGTTGTTTATACAAACCAGGACAAACAGAATGGCATAAATCATATAGGTAGATGCATGGAAAATATTAGGCTATTTATTACCTTTGTTTATGAAGAGGAGTGCCAAGATGGCACATTTGAGGCACTATTTCTCAAAAGTCAAAGCCACACTCAACACTGGCAATAGAGAATATATTACACTCTACACAAATGTATCCATACTATATATCAATACATATGGGAGGTGACGTATTGAGTCAAACAGCACTCACTTTCTGGGTGGTGACCTATGTCTTCCCCTAGCTTCAGCCTCACACTCCTATATAGACGACAGGTTTGCGGCACACACTATCACCACTTTGCTATAAGGTGCTGCATGCTCTCACATGGCATCAGTGCTGTGTCACCTTACAAGTCACGATATCACCCTGGGCGGTTTCAGTATGATGCCACTCATCTGCTAGTATGATTGCATGTAATGAGAGTGCACTAGGGTGTGTTCTGAAAGCCACAATACAGCAAGTTGCAGTACCGATGTGAGTGCAAGTGTCAATGCAGGTGTGAGTGAATGTTTGAAAGTGGTTACAGGTGTAAGTATCACTTTTGGTGTGAATACTAGTGCCAGTGCATGCGTAAGTGCAGTTCTGAGAGAGGTTACTAATGCAAGTACTAGGACAGGTGTGATTAAAGGTGTGAGTGCAAGTGCCAGTGCAACTGTGAGTGCAAGTGCTAGGGTAGTGCATAGGCCAGTGGAGGTGTGAATGCATGTGCTACTGAGCTTACTAGTACTAGTGCCAGTGAGTATGTGACCAAGGTGGGGGTGAAGGAATCGTTGTATTTTCAAGTACATGTGGAAGTGCAGGAGTGGAGTTGCTTGTTCATGTGCCAGTTGATTTTAAGGAAGTTACTGGTGCAAGTGCCCACAATGGTGCGAGTGTAGGTGCAAGCATGAGCGATTTCACTGGTGAAAGTGCTAGTACAGGTGTGTTAGTAAGAGCCAGGGCACATATAAGTGTTGTGGGTGTGAGTGCAAGTTCCAAAGCATGAATGATTTCCGGTGTGTATGGGGTTACTGGTGCAATGCATTACTGCCAATCCAAGTGAAATTTCTGGTGTAAATAGCAAAATGAGTGCAGATGGAAATGACATTACTGGTGCAAGTGCCAATAGGAGTGCTGCTGTCAGTGTAGTTGTGAGTGAGTTTACTGATGTTACTCCAGGTGTGAGTTAGGTGAGCAAGGTTGCTGGTGCAAGTTTTTAAATGCACTGGTAAACTTGCCAGTACAGTGTGGACGCATGTGGCAGTTTTGAAGACTTTATTTGCATCTGTTTAATACTGTGAGCTGCACCTTTGCATGCCTAGAGTATATGTTGCATGTTGGGCTGTGAGCTCCTGCTTCTGAAGTTTGAGCCACAAAATGGTGTAAAGAACAGCGCCTTCAAGCTGTCCATGCTGCACTTTTGGGAGCTTAGAAACCACACAGTAGGTTGAACCAGAACCATAAATCACACATTCGTCTAATCCGAGTGACTTTGCTAAATATGGTGATAAAAATTAAACAAGCAACAAAATAAATGTACATTTATTGGTATAACTGATGCACATTTAAACTATTTTTCACCATGCTTCCCAAAATCACAGGGTTTTGGTGCAAACAGAATGCTGGACAGATCCATGAATGGACTATGAAACTCCTGCAAAGGTTAACATTGCTCAGTATTTCACCCTATACTCCTACATACTTCTTTCCGTTCTTCATTTTGCTGTGAGGCTGTAAGCACCTGAGAGTCCTGGTTTCAGCCTTCACCTTTGTGTCAATCATTTTGTATAGTTTGTCTTTTGCTAAGTAATTAAGGAGTCATTTGCGTTTGCTTTTGGCTACATAGCCTGCTTAAAATGTACTGAATATTGGTTACTGGACTGCTTCCTTGTTAATCTCACACATCACCCTCCACTTGGAGAGCTGTACCTTCCACCCCATGATGTATATGAAGCAAGGAGGCTCAGGAGTCCTGATTTGCCCAGCAGTGAACTAGAGGATGAAGCAACATGGGACATTCTAGGGGGACTATTGCTGCAGTGTATGCACAGGCTGGCTGGGGCAGGCCTTAAGTGACAAGCATTGTTGTCAAGGACCCTGATGTTAGCAAGGAAAAAAGAGTCCTTCGTAGCCCCTTCATGTAATATATAATATCATCAAATGTGAGATGCATCAGGTCCCTGTGCAACTGCATCTGCAGCAAGATTTATAGCCAAACTCTGGCCTGGTTGGAGTGCACTGCAGAGATGAATTCAATCGCTCTGTCTCTGCCTAACAAGAACCTTGTATGGCTCACTCACCAGGCGCAGGTGGTGCAGCTGTACTGCAGTTTGTGCGGGTGGGCTGAGATCTCCGCATCATCCAATAGAAGAAAACGACTCTGCAGATCCAGGCCAATCCAGGGGGAAGTAAGGGCTGGTTGTAGTAGCAAGACGTGGTAGCAGCTCATCTACTTGGCCAGTGTTCATCTGAATCAGTGGGCAGAACTCCACACTCAACTTGACTTTTCCGGCTCAGCCAGTACTTTTGGATTTCCATGCAGGACAGAGATCAGCTGTGCTTGTCCATGGGCCCCACTACCCCCGCTTAGCCTGCAAATGACCCAGCCAGGCTTCAAGACTGACAATTAAATGCACATCCTAGTTATATTATACTAAGGGCCTAATTACAAGTCTGGCAGTGCTCGGACTGCGAGACTCAGGGTGGGGCGACGGTGGCGGTCTTCTGATTGCCACGTTATGACCTTGGTGGTCGTACTGCCCTGAGACCGCTGACTCCTCTAGTTCCCTGGTGGTGACGTGGCGGTCTGAGGCAGTAATATGCTTGGCAGGCCCGTTGCAGTCACGCCAAGCATATTACAACATTCCTCACTGCCACTGATTTCATGGAGGGCTTTCCTCCATGAAAACAGTGATCGTGAGGAAAGAAAGGGGGCCCTATAGGGCCCCTTGTGCCTCACTTCATGTGGATGCACACAGGGGGACACAACATGTGCCCCTGTGCACGTACCCCCAGGTCCAGCACGGCATGGACTGTACAGCCAATGTCATGCTGGAACTTACTTTGACGTTCCCATTGCGCTGCCTAGTTTATAGGCACTGCTGTGGGAATGCCAAAGAAACTCCCTGCCAGTGACTAGAAAAGTCATTATATGGCGGACGGTTGCCATCTCACTTTTGCCATGCAACAGTGGGGTGGTCCTGCCGCCGCTCTGCTAAACTCGTAATCTGGCCCTAAGTGTGTTTTCATACTAAATGATTGTGAATATCCAAATAAGAAAAGAAAAACAAAACCAACAAAATTGATACATTTAATTGGGGATGAGGGAGCAGATAAAAATAAAAGCTGGCTGGGCCGAGTCCCATTGCCCCGGCCTCTCTCCCTACCTTACTGTCTTTCTCTCCAGCCAGCTTCAAATACTTTCAGTTTCACTATAATTTTGCCAGGCAGGGATGAGAAGGGAGATCAAGCGCAGTCTCGGAAATGAAATTTAACTAATGTTTTTTATTTTTTTTTAAATAATGAGAACTCAAGTTTTGCTTTCAAGTCAAGTCAAAGAAAGCTTTATTCGATTGCCATATAAAACAAACATAAAAGCACATAAAAAGAGAACAATTATTTCATCAATTAAAATATCACACAAGTAAAAAGTGTCAACCATAGATGACAGCAAAGTTTATACATAATGAAATTAATCATATTTCAAATTACAGATAAAAAAAAGATTAAATAGGCATACATTTCCTTTGACTCAAGACTCGCTTTAAAAAAGTTAAAATCCTGCAAACATTGTGCACATTGTCCAGCAGTTGTAGTACAAGGAATGCCGGCCGGCATTGCTGAAGCCCCAGTGATTTCAAGATTGGTAGCTGACAAACTTACTGAGGATCAAGATAAAATTTACAAAAAAGCACAACTTGTATTGTGGACAGTGCTGAGTGGTTATCACAAGAACATGTATCAAGATCTTGTGCCCAATCATTCATTTTGGGGATAGCAACAAGTCTGTGAAAAACCCCCAGCCTAAATATAGTCAATAAGAATCTGTCGTAAACACTAAAACTTTGCTTTCAATCAAGGGTTCCAGACCAAATTAGGGCCTGGCTGGGCCCCACTGCCCCCCCCCGTGGCTACATTCCTGGCCCAACCCTTCATGGGTGGCAAACTTCCCACCGTGCATGGACTAAGACCTGCAGCTAGGCCCTCCAACCCAATTCCCCTGGTGAGCGGGCAAACCTCCAGCAACGCATAGCCATCGGCCCTGGGCTCAACTAGGCCTGGGCTTTAAATTCCCTTCCGCCGCGGAATTTGCGGAATTTGGGTAATTTTGCATTCCGCGGAGAATGCAGAATTGCCAAAAATTGGGCGTTCCGCGGCTTCGCAGAATTTTTTGCTTGTTCGCGGTTTCAAAATGCGTGCTCACAAGATATTTCCCACGAGCACGCAAAGAGCGTTCGCGAACAGGAAAAAAGCATCGCGAACAGGCGGAACAAGCAATTACGCGTATTCGCTCAACTCTGTGTGCTCGCGGAGATTTTTTACCGTTTCGCGGAGCTTTGCATAGTGCGACTACGCAAATTCCGCCCACCCCTAGGCTCAACCCTCTGCGTCAGTCAACACCCTGTTGTTGGCCAACCCACCTTAGTCACCCCACACTGTCTGTCACCCCACATTTAGTATTTTTTTTTTTTTTAAGTGTTCACTGCACTCCCACAGTAGCATCACACAAGTAGTGCTCCAAAGTTCCACGGGGCAGGGCAAACTTCACTTTTAACATTTGCATGGTCCGACATTACCCACAGAAACAGCCAAGTGGGACCAATGGTGCGGCCCTGTCAGCCAATCAGAGTGCTTTCTTTTTTTAATTGGCGGCATTGAGGGACAGCGAAACAAACCATACAGACATCGCTATATTTTGAACTCTAATTTCTCAAAAACGGCTGAAAAGCATTACACCAAATCACAAAAAGAATGCTTTCTGAGTAAAGATCAAGCGTTCTGACTTGCTTCCCAAAGGTCCTGTAGGAAATGGTTGGGAAAAATGGGTTTTGGGAACTCCCCCCTTTTCTCGGACCCCTGTTGATAGATCAACGAGAAACCTTCTAGTAAGGAGCAGAGGTGGATGAAATTCTTTTTGAAAGTTTCATGAAGATTGTCTAATGGTTCAAAAGTCATTAGAAAAATAAAAAACACTTTTCTATGGAACCTTTACTTAACTATAACTACACAGTGGCGACTGTAACTGTGTAATAATGTGTGTGTGTGTGTGTGTGTGTGAGAGTTTGTGTTTCTGCTGTGTTGTTCTTAATTTCTATATTTAATGGGTAACCACCTAACAACCACAGTTTTTCCTTCAAATTATTGCTGACCAAGCAACCACACAAGAGGGAAAACGATTTTGCTGGAATCAACAAAATTTCAGAATAGCATTCGAGATATCATCTTTAGAGGAGCCACTCCATGTCACTTTCACCAAAGTTAAAAATCACTACATCGGGAAGCATAGGCCCCTCACAATGGATTGTGTTTGAAACTGTCTTCCGTATCTCGCTGCTATTATACCAGAATATTGTTCTTAGTCCCATGAGAATGGACTTTTAATTTGCTTCTATCTTTCTTACCTTCTTGCTTTCTCCTTATAATGAAAACATCTGTACAAAATTACCCCACCATATCTTTTCCTAATTGTCCGTAAGAACGTTACCCCCACTCCCCAGATGTCGCATATGTGATCATATTGACCCCTCGTTGAGTGTTTGCGGCCTCACCTCAATTCTCGGGTGTTGTACCCAGTGGGCCCAGAGACGTCTATTGGTGGGGCGGTGGAGAGGTCAGGCCAAAAAGGTAAATTACTCTTTCCTCCCGGGCTAGGATCTCCATCCCAATGTACCCCAAAGACTTGGTACCAGCTCCCACCCTCCAATTATTTTGTGTACAGAATCTTTGCACCACTTGCGGGTGGGAGGAGCAAGGAGTTTCCTGGGCAAATGTGCTTCCAGAGCAGGCTATTTGGGAATTACATTGTGAGCCCCGTCCATCTGCCTAGCATTATTGCACCTCCCCCCACCATTATGGCTAGGCGCTACCATTCTTCCCAGGGAGTTGGGTGTCAACCTTTTGGGACCTTAAACCAAAAGCAAATGTATCAAAGAACACCCCACAGGACATTCCTGACATCTGTTAGTTAAAGATATCCCTGGGAAACCAGGCCATGCTTGGACACTAGGCACAGATCAAACTCATCTCACTGCATGGGCTGTATGTACTTAGGGAGTACTTAGCTGGGCATGAAAGCAACATGTCTGCCCTCATGTACCTATGAGATCTCCCATACCCACCCTTGAATAAAAAAAAAATCCAAGGACATTTGGTTGTGATGTGGCATGGAATGTTGAATATGTATGCACCATGAGCCTACCCCACTCACCCTTACACAGTTGTTGGGACGGAAAAGTAATATGCATGGTAATGGATGTGCATCCATGCCCTTAGTGCTTAACTGTACTGATGCCTGGATCTCTAATGCTGATTTTGTTGTCAAAGGAAAACAGGAACCATGCATGTTCAACATGACATAGGGCTGTCTCACAGACTGTGGTCTTGTTGGACCGGGAGGGGCTCCCAAAGCACTAACCCCATAGTGATGGAAGGCTACTGACTTCTCCAGGATTCAAGGAGCATGAGCACTGTGGTGGCAGCATAGCGTGTAGTAATCAATGTGAGTGAACAGGTACTTTTTAGCCTGTGTCACTCAAATGAGGCCTATAGGCTCACTCATTTTAAAGTTCTTCTGCTGTCTGCTTAACTAACCCTGGGTATACATTGGTTTCGTGTGTAGTGCTGTGCAGCGCAGGAGTGGTGCATCTGCACTAGATGTATGTGTGCCTGAGAAGGGTACAGTAGAACGATAATGCAGTGCTTGAATGGTGAGTGCATGTGCTGGGTATATGTGTGCCTATGATTGGTAAAATACATGGTAAATGCATGTGTGTCTATTAGTGGTATGGTACATGCAGGATACAGTGCTGTGCAGTGTGGGTAGGTTATATACATGCACTGGATGTAAGTCTGCCTGTGGATGGTACAATAAATGGAGGGAATGGAGTGGAGGTAGAGAAATCTCCCCTGATAGCTTTGTGTATTGCTGAATTCCTGTAAGCTGGGTGAGACAAACACTGGAGAGGGGAGAGCCAGCCCCTCCCTGACCAATTGAAAGGATGCTCTTTGATTCAGTGAGAGGTGACATCCAAGTGTGAACTCTGGTCACTCCCATGGACTGTGTTTTGGGGATATCAGCTATGGAGATAATCTGACTGTGAGAGACTGCTTGCAAGAGGAAGAGAAGGCAGATGAGTGGACTTTAGAAGGGAGTTTGTAATCCCAACAATTGTCACCTGCCAAGCAGCTAGATGGCCTTTGTGAGGAACAGAAGCTCTGCAAGGCTTCTGTCCGTGACCAGGACTGGGCCCAATGACTGCTGGTCTCCCAGCTGGGTGAGGAGACATCACCCAGGGAATCCAAGACCACCTGCTCTGGAGCCTGTAGCACCATATAATGCTTGTTTGCCAACACCAGTGTGCCTGTGAGGAAGAGGAGAATTTTGGAAGGAGTGAGGTTCTTTGGGAAATCCCATTGAGTGGAATCCTGTTGCGAGGGGCGAGGAAATGGAATGGCTGCTGCACTGATCGAGTTGTTGTCTGGGTGCAAGACAAAGAGATCAGCACCAGTAACTTCTCGTCATCTTCCCCCATTTTTGGAAGAGACCAAGAAATCTTACCTACAACGAGGAACTACAAGGAACCGCTGGCCGTCCCAGGAGCATAGCCACGTGTGAATCAGATCGCACATTAGTGAGTGCAGCCTGCCTCGGCCTCATGCAGTAAACTCTCCTAGACCCAAGACACTGCCGCTCTGACACCCCCAGATGGGGTGCACTCAGGAACTCAGGACCCTCTGAGCCTGCAGGTGCAATTAAGACTGACTTCAGACCACTCTGCTCCAGGGGAACTTGCTGGCTAGAACACCGCATCTGTGCTGGGACACTTTTGACTTTAGAAAATAGTCAGAGTGGACTCTTAAGATCCGGACCACTAGTGAGGCATACCCAGCATGTTGCCAATAGTGAATGGGGAATAACCACAATCGCTAGAATGAAGATGTGGGACAGGGAACAGCCAAGGAAATATTAGAGGCCCATCCTCAGGGTGATTATTTAGTTATTTGTGAATGTCGCATTTTACCTTTGTGTTGTTAGCGGTAGAAATAAAATACTTCTCTTCTTTATTAAAATGAGTGTATGGTTGGACAATGATTTATTGTTGCTGCTATTATACATTTTGTGTTGTGAGCTTGTGTTCGCTCCCCTGTATCTACACCTTCCATAACTCCCCCCCACCCAAGGGAGCCTTGGACTGCTCATCCACATTATAACTGACAGTCAAGTGCAAAAGGGGGACTTGGACTCATTACTCAGAATCCATAGTAGGCCGGCCCCTGGAGCATCAGGAGTAAAATGCTTCAGCGCCCATGGTTGGGGCTAGTAATCCCTGCTTGCCTCATGGCCCTCTGAAAGTAGTTCTGACAGCAATCTTCAACATTACCACAATATTTCTATGTGTAAACTTCCTAAATTAATAAACAAGCTTAACCCAATGACAATTATAAGCACAGCAAAAAATATCCCCCTAGTCTAAAAGAAGGGACACGTTGGAGGTAAAGAAAAAGGCGATGATGGCAGACATACATGTGTGGGAGTCAGTGGCAGGAGAAAGAAAAGAGGGCAAATGCCCTGTTCTAGGGTTATAAATCTCCTAAATCACAATGGCTGTATTAAAAAGGAAACATTTCTTTGCCACCAGGATGGAGACATACTGACCCACTTATGTAAAATTCTGATTCCATGCACTAACCCAGGTCCTAGTACGAACATCCCAACTCATGTTATGCATGTGCATATGTTTGTAGGCTGTCTAGTGCATGCATTGTCTGTATGAGTAAACTCAAGTAATGTAGGCCCATGTGTTCCATTTTGGAAAGCCCTAGTTTATCCATGTTATATCGAAAAAGTTTGGTTCTCTAAGGGAAAGATAAAGCCTAATGCCATTCAATCTAACACGGAAGAGAAAGCATTGTTACTGGTGAATTATATTGATGTAATCTATTTATACACAGTTCACATTCTCCCCATGATAACCATAGTACATATAGTGTAATATCCAACCAATAGTTATCTTTTGAAATGAATTACTCATTTATGAACAATTTTCATTTTCAAAGTACGGCAAATGGCAACCGAAACACCATGTTCAAAGTCTGACTTAGTCCTTTGTAAGCGTTTTCAGGGATTTATGCACAATTTTGGTGTCCATTAATACACCCTGAGGTAGTTTGAAAAAATTATATTACACAGGCGAAACCCATTTGTATGCCCAAGTGCTTATTGAACAGAGTCGAACTTTAGGTTCCACTCGAATTTCAAAAGTTAACTTCACAAGTGTAGAAAGTGTTAACACCTTTCAGCCTGTGATTTATTATGGCCTCATCAGGACAAAGTTTACATAGAACCATATATAGGCATCCAGACTGCTATTCATTCATGAGTTGCCACAGACATCCCATAACATATAGTCCCGCCTGCCCCATATCATGGGCAACAGGCGCCTCCTCTCTCCGTAGACTAATGATGAAGCATGGCACTTCAGTGGGTGAGAGCTTTTGTACCCGAGAAAGGATGGATAAACGTTGCTTCCCTCTTAGTGACCTCTTAAAAACATAAAATGTATAATCATACATCGGTGAGACAGCAAAATACCTTTTTTCACTTAATAAAAAACTCCACTTTCAGGGATTTTTAGACGTATAATTATTCTTGGAGCAGCACACCATTTTTCTAAGTAAGTAAAAGTACGCTATAACCCCTTTCAGAAGGCCATGGGGCTACTGGGCCCAACCGTGGGCGTTGAGACCTTTTAGTCCTGATGTCTCGGGGACTGACTTACTATTGATCCTAAGCAACTGGACCAAGTACCCCTTCTGCACTTGATTTTCAGTGAGAGCTGTGGATGAGCAGTCAAAGGCTCCATCGATAGAGGAGAAGTGCAGATACGGGTAAATGAATATGACTCATAACTCAAAGTGCATACAGTCCAAACAATAAATCAATGTCCAGTCCAAACGCTTACTTTAATAGGAAAAAGTATTTTATTTCTAACTCTGCATATTCAAATGGAATAATGACATTAATGAGCAACAACACAATCCCCCTGAGGTGGAAGCTTTCACAGTTGTAAGGCAAATCCCTGCCCTGTCCTCTTTCTTATAACATGGTCAGGATTATTCCCCATTCGCTGAAGCCCTCATCCAGGGAATGCTTACTAGTAGGCCGTACTCAAGGGTTCCTCTTTGACTCTGAGGAATTTAGTCAAAAGTGTCTATTATGCTGCAGCTCCTTCAGCAGAGAATCCCCTGTTGTCCAAAGACCCAGTTCAAGTCTTACCCACTTCTGCAGCACAGAAGCATTTGGCGTTGCAGCGGGTGCCCTGAGCACGGGCACTCACAAGTTCTGATGCTGCTCAGAGAAGTCGGGCTGCTCACAATACATGAGGCAGCAACAACCAGGCACAGGCTCACTCTCATGAGAGGTGCAGCCATTTCTACTCATGGATCAGATCAGCTTCCAGCTTGTGACGACCCAGTGGGGTCGATTCCGATCCGGGTCGGACAGCTCTCCGAGAGCTGTTCGTAGCCTTACCTTGCGACCGACTCGTACCCGGAGCCGGTCCATCCGGGCGAGGAAGTACGATGCGCATTACTGACAAAAATACGACCGACACGTAGGCTGTGATTCAAGCTTCATACTCCGTCAGAGCCGTACCTCCGAACGCCGAACCGAGTTGCCCGGAAGCAGTATCCACAGCAGTTTCCGTCCGGACAAGTACGATGCGCAAATCATATGCGCCGGACAGGCCGCCACGTACAGCACGTCACAGCATCCGGAAAAGAAGCATATCACGTACGATTCGCGCCAGAACACAATCCACGGCTACGAGACGGACCAGCTTGCAACGGGTACGAGACGGAGCAACAAGCAGCGTGTACGAGATGAACACATCATGAACGTCATCGCGCAGGTCATACCAGTACTGTACATCTATGACCGGATCAGGAACAGACGTGGACAGCGCAGAAGGAAAGTCAGACACCCACCACACAAACAAATGACACATACCTGCCAAATATCACACACACCCAGAGGATCCATATCATGGCCATTAGCAACAGGCCACCATAGGGGTTGCATGGCAAGCACCACTACCACCCCCACCCATAGGGCTTATGTTGCCCATCACTCCTGCCACCCCCACCCATAGGGGACCTGTTGCCCATCACTCCTGCTACCCCCACTCATAGGGCTTATGTTGCCCAGCACTCCTGCCACCCCTACCCGTAGGGAACTGTTGCCCATCACTCCTGCCAACCCCACTCATAGGGCTTATGTTGCCCATCACTCCTGCCACCCCCACTCATAGGGCTTATGTTGCCCATCACTCCTGACAACCCCACCCATAGGGGACCTGTTGCCCAGCACTCCTGCCACCCCCACTCATAGTGACTATGTTGCCCATCACTCCTGCCACCCCCACCCATACGGGAACTGTTGCCCATCACACCTGCCACCCCCACTCATAGGGCTTATGTTGCCCATCACTACTGCCACCCCCACCCATAGGGGACCTGTTGCCCAGCACTCCTGCCACCCCCACCCATAGGGGACCTGTTTCCCATCACTCCTGCCACCCCCACTTATAGGGCTTATGTTGCCCATCACTCCTGCCACCCCCACTTATAGGGCTTATGTTGCCCATCACTACTGCCACCCCCACCCATAGGGGACCTGTTGCCCAGCACTCCTGCTACCCCCACTCATAGGGCTTATGTTGCCCATCACTGCTGCCACCCCCACTCATAGGGCTTATGTTGCCCATCACTCCTGCCACCCCCACCCATAGGGGACCTGTTGCCCAGCACTCCTGCCACCCCCACTCATAGTGACTATGTTGCCCATCACTCCTGCCACCCCCACTCATAGGGCTTATGTTGCCCATCACTACTGCCACCCCCACCCACAGGGGACCTGTTGCCCAGCACTTCTGCCACCCCCACCCATAGGGGACCTGTTGCCCATCACTCCTGCCACCCCCACTCATAGGGCTTATGTTGCCCATCACTCCTGACAACCCCACCCATAGGGGACCTGTTGCCCAGCACTCCTGCCACCCCCACTCATAGTGACTATGTTGCCCATCACTCCTGCCACCCCCACCCATACGGGACCTGTCGCCCATCACACCTGCCACCCCCACTCATAGGGCTTATGTTGCCCATCACTACTGCCACCCCCACCCATAGGGGACCTGTTGCCCAGCACTCCTGCCACCCCCACCCATAGGGGACCTGTTTCCCATCACTCCTGCCACCCCCACTTATAGGGCTTATGTTGCCCATCACTCCTGCCACCCCCACTTATAGGGCTTATGTTGCCCCTCACTACTGCCAACCCCACCCATAGGGGACCTGTTGCCCAGCACTCCTGCCACCCCCACCCATAGGGGACCTGTTTCCCATCACTCCTGCCACCCCCACTCATAGGGCTTATGTTGCCCATCACTGCTGCCACCCCCACTCATAGGGCTTATGTTGCCCATCACTCCTGCCACCCCCACCCATAGGGGACCTGTTGCCCAGCACTCCTGCCACCCCCACTCATAGTGACTATGTTGCCCATCACTCCTGCCACCCCACTCATAGGGCTTATGTTGCCCATCACTACTGCCACCCCCACCCATAGGGGACCTGTTGCCCAGCACTCCTGTCACCCCCACCCATAGGGGACCTGTTGCCCATCACTCCTGCCACCCCCACTCATAGGGCTTATGTTGCCCATCACTCCTGCCACCCCCACCCATAGGGGACCTGTTGCCCATCACTCCTGCCACCCCCACTTATAGGGCTTATGTTGCCCATCACTACTGCCACCCCCACCCATAGGGGACCTGTTGCCCAGCACTACTGCCACCCCCACCCATAGGGGACCTGTTGCCCAGCACTCCTGCCACCCCCACCCATAGGGGACCTGTTGCCCAATACTCCTGCCACCCCCACTCATAGGGCTTATGTTGCCCATCACTCCTGCCACCCCCTCCCATAGGGGACCAATGGAGTACCTCACATCAACACCTCAGTATTCAACATTGGAAATCCAGCATTACAACTGCAAGGTCATGCTAAACATCATCAACATAATGTACAGCTAAATCAAATTCACAAGGATAAAGAAAACAACTTTATTCAGCAATTTGTAGATGCAAAGTCATTTCCAAACAAAGGCCAATGGCCAGTCCATATCCAAATGTCAACAATGTGATTTGAGTGACAACTGTCACACGTTGCTTGCCTGCACTGGTAAGGACAGGGGACATTCCCTTGGAGGGGCATCCATGGGGGCAGGCCAGGCACCGTGGGGACAGGATCAAGGCTCAGCAGAAGGAGGCAGTGAAGGGGTGGTAGATGCAGGAGAGTCACTGGCAATTGCAGTGAAGCTGACTGAAGTAGTGGGTGCAGTCACAACTGTGGGGCACAAGTCAGATGGGGTGGGTGCCGGCACAACTGCAGTGGGCAGGTCAGATGGAGAGGACTGGGTCCCCACTGCAGTGCCCAAGTCAGACGGGGTGGTCGTGGACGCAACTGCAGTGCCTAACTCAATGGGAGCGGAATGGGGTTCAGGTGAGGTCGGCAGGACAGATGGGGGGACGCGGTCCCCACATCAGTGGCACAAACTGTCTAACCGGGGTAGTGGGGCTGGAAGAGCATTTTGGGAAAGGTGTATCTGTGGGTGGGGGAACCTGGGGCAGGGTGTGGTGGGGGAACCTGTGGAGTGGTGGCCTGGGGGATGGAGGACGGAGACATTGTCGTGGAGAGGCGGGCGGGGGTGGTGTCTTGCTCTTCTGGTTCCGGGGGACTAGCGGGTGGGGCCTCAGTCTGACTGTGCCTGGGGGAGGGTGTCTGGGTGTGAGGGGCACTCCCCTCTGTGTGTGGGGACTTCCTCTTTCCCTTGTAAGCTGGATCTGCTGGGTCGGTGGGGAAGAGGCCAAGCTCACAGAGGAAGAACTTCTGGGGAGATGGGGTTGCAGGTGAGGCAAGGGAAGGGGGCTGGGAGGGAGAGGTATTGGAGGACTGCAGAGTGGTTGTGGATGACTGTGTGTGTGTCTGCACCCATCGCCTGTTAGTGTGGCATCAGTCCCCTGAGGTTGCTTGTGTGCACGTCCAGCCCTTGGTTTGGGTGTTTGTGTGCTGCCTGTGTCTGTGGGTTTGTATGAATGTGCTAGTGTGTGTGTGCTTGGGACAGGTAGGGTGCTAGGAATCGTGGGTGGTGCAGGGGTAGGAGGGGTGCGGGACTGTTGGAGGAGGGACACTGCTGCCATCAGGGAGGAGGCCACGGACTGATTGGTCCTATGTAGGGCAGACATGCCCGATGAAATGCCCTCCATGAACGACACCAGTTGTGTCAACAGACTGGTGTGTGCATGGAAGACACTCAGTATTGATGTCTGCCCTACATGGATCTGTCGAAGCAAGTGCACAGACTCCTCACTCAGGGCAGCAGGGGACACAGGGGCAGGGGGTGCGGTGCCTGGCACGAAGGAGACATGCTCCCGAACACGGGAGCCTCCACGGACCTCTGGGATGGGAGCCGATGGGAGGATGGTGATGATGGGGGCGGTGGCGGGTACAGCCTCACTAGCTGGGGTTTGGTGGCTGCTGACACCTGCCTCCACAAGGGAGTCATCCTCCGAGCTGCTGTAGCCCTCAGCTGGGGTGGATGGTGGTTAGGACTCCTCGGTGTGGCTCCACTCGCCCTCCGTGCCACTGGGTCCCTCCAACTCCTCGCCTTCTGTCCCAGTCAGGCTCTGTGGCTCCTCCTGGTCTGTGGTGCTGTGTCCTCCTGTTGCCGTGGATGTATCTGGATAGAATTAGGATAGAATTAGGAAAAAAGTCACATCAGTCACCTGCACTAACTGCACACACCACAGTGAGTACAGCACATCACAGAGCAAGCCCTGGCATCATCAGCTGAACACTGCTCAAAGTGCTCACACTGTTTAGAATAACCCAATTGTCAGTCTCACCATCAACCATGGCACTCATATCCCTCCTGGACTTGCACCGATATATATGTTGCATGTTGGATGCTAATACCCCAATGTGCCGACATGCACCACCTACACATTTGTTGGACATGCAAGTGAATATGTAGGAGTATGTCACTATACACACATCACATCTCTTGCCACTGACTCAGTACAGGTGTCAGGATGAGGGATGGCCAGAGTCTCATTTCACATGCTTGTGATGCATGCCAGAAACACACACTATGATGTTCTCATGTCCTGATAGTCAATGTCACAATGGGGTGCATTGAGCACATTTGAACACAATACAGGATCACTCATAGCACGTTAAATGCCATGGCACTGGCATACCTGGAAAGTCAGTCAACACTGTCTCCTGTCACAGGGGCAGGACATCCAGACAACAACAGTATGCACTGTGTCATAATCATATCTCATGGGTAAATCAAACTCTGCAGCTGACAAGTGCACTTGTCCATCCTCTGCAAACAACATATCCCGGACCCAGAAGACCCCACATCATACAAAACAGACATATGAGTCTCTACGAACACAACTCTCTGTACATGAGCACATCACAGTCTGCTGTGCATGAAACACAGCTGCCTGAAGTTCACAGTTGCATACACCATTGTGCACTGTCAAGTGATCACACACCTATATGTCACACAGGTCTTGTCTCTCATAGTCATATTTCAGATTTCCTGCTGACCCTCAAACTCATGAACACCCCAGTTGTACGGAAAAGGAAGCCACACCACAATGACACAGAGGCAGACACCTGAAGGCACATGTCACTAAGCACAACCTGTAAGTTGATACACAGGAGTGGGATTACAGAGTGTTTCTAAATGCCCTTGAGTAGGCATGACTGCCCAGGTCTATGTGAAACAGTGTTCAGCCCTGGACAGTAGTCAGGTGGCTAAGCAAGTGTGACACACTTGATATACATTCTCCTGAAGCACGCAAATTGGAGTACCCTGCTGCATGGGTTTTTTGAAATACCCCAGCCACATGTGGTGAGTCAGACAAGCAATTGTAACACATATCAAGGACACACACAGATCACGTCAGATCTTAGGCATTGTGTAAACAATTGACCCACCAATGAAACCCACAACTGAGTCACGGTAACAGATGCTGTCCGGAAGCTGAAGCATAGCTGACTGCAGGGACACAGTGCCCTAGTGACACAAGCAACAGACTGCAGGGTCCACACCTGTGGATCAGATGAGGAGGGTGCATCACACAATTGAGGTACATGAGTACTGGACTACAAGACCTACGTAATGTGGAAGTGTGACCAGGCCAAAAGACTGCAAATAGCATGTCAGACATAGTATACAGATTAGGCACGGACTTACACCCTCCTTGCTGCTGTCTGGCCTTCAGCTGCCCATCCAGGTCCGGGAAAACCACCTCCAGGATCCTGAGCATGTGGGGGGTCAGGGTCCGGTGTTCACCCCTCCTGCGAGAAGGCGACAGCTTCAGTTGGACCGTTGCGATCCTCCGGGTCCAGCCCTGAAGGTCCTGCCACCTCTTCTGGCAGTTGCGGATCGGGCGCTTGTAGACCCCCACCGATCGAAATGCCCGGGCGATGGTCAGCCATATCTCCTGCTTCTGGTGGGCAACAACCTGAGAGGATGACAAAGTTAAAAGTCCATTAACACACATGGCCCATATTTGTGCTGCACACAGTTGGATATACATGTCGTCATCAGAAAGGAAAATGAGTTACACAGGTAGTGCACCCATGGAAATTGAAAAATGCCCTGTGTAGGAGAGTAGGATCTGCTTCACATGGGTACCTCACTTTTTGCTGGTGTTTCACTGTTTTTCGAGCTTAGTCTGGCTGTGACCCCGCTAATCAGGACCACAGCCTAGCAGCTTCCTCTCTAAAATGGTTTGCATGTACATTAGGTACATATCTAATTGGATTCTGGAGTGCCTTAGAAGCCCCAGTATATGGTATACTATGTACCTAGGGCATAGGTACCTCAGAGGCCTACCAGGGGCTGAAGCATGTATTATGCCACCCCTGGGAAGCACTCCAAAATGTCTGCTACTCCAGCCTGGGTAAGGGTGTGCTTGCACCCCTTACAGTTGTATAGGCTACCTATATCACTACCATTACACACACATATAAAACCTATAAGTCACTCCTATGGCAGGCCTTAACAATCCTGAAGGCAGAGTGCTTGGTTTTTATGTGAGAGGGTGCCCCTGCATGAGCAGAGCCCCTCTGCAGCATTCAGAGTACCTCCTCTGATGCTGTTTGTGTTGCAGCCTGACCATATACTCTTAAGTGCATTATAACCTCGCGGTAAATGCTAACTTTGGGATGGCTGCACGGTAACATGTCGTGTTTGGTGTCAAACACTCCAGCAGGGGAGGCCTGGACAATAGGTTTCCTGTCGAAGAGAGGTGTCCCCAGACAGGCAGATGTGTATTGGGGCTAGGCGGTAGCACTCTCTGGTGCTTTGAAGTCCTGCACTGGGGGCACACTTGGTGTCCCTGTGCATAGTCCAGTTCAAAACGGTTGCAAGGGCTACCTGCCCCTGCTCTGGCATGAAACTGGACAAACGAAATGGGTGTAACCACCCCTCTTTCCAAACCCTTCCATAGGTGGGTCCCTAGAGTATGTCCAATCCCCAAACTTAGTATAAGTATAGGAACCCAGTCCTTGCGACTTTAGATTACCCTGGACGAAACTCTGCAATATATATCCTGGACCTTTGACTTTCTATTTCGACTAGAAGACGGAAGAAATCTCCCTTGGGGACAAGGAGTGACTCCCCTGCTTGGCAGGCACCAAAGAAGCAACTGTCCGGTCTGCAATTCCGAAGCTCTCGTTGGACGCCGAAGTCTCCGCATCACCAGAGGTGGATTTCCTGACTTCCCCGAGGCTACCCTGAGTCCACAGCACCGCTGAGGCCCGTGGCTATCGTGGGTGACAGAAACCGTGACCCCTGGGCACCGCGTACTATTGCTGGTACATCGACTTCCTTTTCATCCTTGAAGTTCTGCTTTGGGCTCTGAGTAGCCCCAGCCTTGAGCACAGACAGCACCGAAGATCTCTGGCCTCCACTCCACGAGTGACCCGTGGGCCAGGTTCCAGTGTGACCGCTTGAGGCTCCTTCGCGATCGCTAGCCCGTTGGCTAGTGGGTCCCCATGAAGGCAACTCCTCCTCTGCTTGGGCTTCCCTGGTTGCTCCAGATGTTCCCTTACTTACCCTCACTGAGTAAGTCTCTCAGACCTTGCTGGTCTGCACCGACGTCCTTCTTCTCTTTCCACAAGACTTGCCGTTGCCAAGGCTTGTTGGGTCCAATCTGGTCGACGATACTGAAGCACTTGACAGACTTCGTGGGACAGCTCAAATCTGGCTCATGTACTTCATCAACGCCTCCTGGACCTCGTGGCTGAAGAGTCAAGACACCTATCAACTCACCTGAAGCACCCGACATCTGTGGGCATTGGTCCATCCTGCCCTAGGTCACTGGCAAGTGACCCAGACTCTGTCCCCTCGGCTTTCAGGTTCCTTACATCCTAGATCCAGGCTTGGATCTCTTCGGACACTTCTCCTCTTCACGGCAGCAGCAGTTCTTTGCCAGCTTCCATTGTAATCGACGACGCGACCTGACACCTATGCACCCGGCTTCCCTGGGTGAGGTAACTCGAGTACTCTGGTGCTCCCATGGGTGCTAGCCCTAGAACTTCTTAAGTCCAAAAGGGTTTGGTCCTGACTTGATTCTAAGTGTCCCTAATCTTTAAATTTCCCACCGCGACATTGCCCATAGAAGCTAACGGGAACCCGCGGTTGTGTTAACACACTGCACACAGTCCCCGTGGGTCCCCTGTGTCACTACCTTGGGTGGTTCCTTGGGGTCCCAGCGATTCTACAGGCTCTAGGCCTTGTGTCTAGTTCAGTCGTGGTTCTTATACCACTTTTTTGGTATATGGTTTGGTACGCCCCTAGGGCCCAAACGTGTATTTGTGCTATTACTGTTGATTGCTAACTTGTAAATTACGTACTTCGAACTCCATTCTCATAAAGAGACTAGAGGAGTGTGTTCTATCTTAAATACATATATTTTAAATATATACCTGGTGTGGTTGTCCTTTCATTCGATCATTCAAGAGATTATAGACTGGTAAAACAAGCTGCTTTACATTCCTTCAAGACTTTGCCTGAAGGCTGCTCTCCATAGCTACCACTAGGATAGCTTTCAATAAAGGTTTTCTTTAACCAATTCACCATAAGGGGTTGTTTGGACTGATAAAGGGTGCCAACTAGAACTAGTGGACAGCATATATCAAGCAAACTCCTCACACCCTGCATGTCTGACATGTTAACAATGCCTGGGAAGTTTAAACTTGCACAAATGCACTTTAGCTGCAGAACACTTGTTCATTACATGTACCTACACACTTTGGGGGATGAAAGTACTCAGTGAGTATGCTTGCCACTGGTGTACACACTGCTAGTAGTGCTAGTCAGACAACCTGCACAATTAGGAAGGCAGTGGTTTGAACACTCACCTCCTCCCCTGGTTTCCCAAACAGCTTGCTGTACTGTGGAAGGAGCCCCCCCAGCAGGGCCTGGTTCTCCTTCTCAGTGAAGGCTGGGGCCTCTCCAGAGTACGTGCCATAGCAGTAGCCAGAGGATGCAGAGACAGCAGCAGTGGTAGCAGGGATGTGGTCCAGTAGCATGTAGTGCAGGCAAGTGAGCTCCCTGGGGGCCAGCCAGCCTTATATCTGTGCTGCAGAGGCAGAATCTGTGCCATGTGTCCCAAGTGATACGTCCAATATGGATGCATTCTATGAATCTGGCCAATCCATGGAAATTTACGACTCGTACACGTCTTCCGCATCGTTCAAATCTTCACCTTCATAAAACCCTAGGAATTGCAACATTGTTGTAGGCATCCAACTGAATTTCCAGCGCACAACTCGTACAAGTTTTGAATCCGCATCCGTCTCCATGACAGTCCAGAGCCAATGGGTGCGCACGGATCGGTCAACTGTCTGTACAATGTGTAGTTTGAAAATACACACGTACTCGTCTCCTACGATTCAATGGCCAAGGCGTACGACAGTTTCGGTCCATGCCTGCCCGACACATATGCATGATAGTCACCCGCGTCGGTCCTCATTGCAGTCAATGGCTAAGCGTACGCACGGCTCTGTCCTGAACTGTGCAATGCGTACGCATAGTCACCCGCATTGGTTCTCAATGGTGTGACTTTTTGACGGCTTCCACACACATTTACTTGCCAGGGACTCAGGTGCACACCTACCACACTACAGCATGTGCCACACAGTGTCCCATGGCATGTAAGGCTGCATTCCCTGTGTGTTTTGGGGGGCGCAACATTTGGTTTTGTTGTGTGGCACTTTTGTGCAGCCACTCCCAGGCTGTGCACATATTCATGGGGACAGAATCCTTTGCGTGTTGTGCACATTACCACTGTAATGTGCAACTGTACAGTTATGGGCATGAGTCACGGACACAGTTTTAGGTTGGATATGTTTAGGACATGTCACATACACCCTGAGTCCTGGGGGTGATGATATGTACGTCACAGTGAGACCTATAGCCCCAATTCTGATGTACACCCACAGTCTGTGTGCATGTTATGTCTCAGATGTGGCTGATCAAATGTGCCCAATGGGAGACAGTCTCCACATCCATGTGGTTTGTGCATCAACATTGATGTTGTGTGTGTGTCTATGAGACTTACATGTAGGGCCTGCAGAGACAACAGTGGCCACTACCTGTGGGACTCAGGGTTGTCTTGTGGTGGGTACATGTTACGCCGTGTTATGCCAGTGTCCATGTGGCAATACAGGAACCCTGGGTATCTGCATGGCAAAGATCTGTGATGCCTGGGAGACATCAGGCCTCACTTGTCACTGTGGTGTGTGTTTGTAACGTGACAGCAGTACATAGGTAGTGTGACACAGCCCAATGATTGGCCATTGCACTACATGGGATTTATGTAGACATGTGGACTTGAGATGTGAGGTGATGGGCATGTGGGTGACATATGTGTCCATGCCCAACAGCACACACCTCAGTACATTGTGTATTGTCATGATGTATCATGTGATATTTTGCTTGGTCAAAGCCACATGGGTGGATGAATCGACAATCTTCCTTTGTTCATCTCTGTACTGCAGGGCACCAGCTGTCCATAGACCGTTCCCAGACCTTGAAACCATGCAGTAACGCGACTGCATCCGACGGTACCGCTTCACCTGGCCACTGATTGAGGAGTTGGCGGAGCAGCTGGCACCACATCTGCTACCTGGCCGGACATACCCTACAGCACTGACCCCAGAGATGAAGGTGATGGCAGCCCTGCACTTCTTTGCTACTGGTACCTTCCAGTACACTGTGGCTACTGCTGGTGGTATGTCGCAAAATATGTTCAGTTGTGTGCTACGCAATGTCTTGGAGGGGATGTTGCATTTCCTTGACCTGTACATCAAGTTTCCTAGACCAGGTCAACTCACTGAAATAAAGAATGCTTTTTATACACTGGGGAGGATGCCGAACGTCATCGGATCTATTGATGGTACACATGTGGCCCTGATACCACCACAGGCACTTGAGTAGGCATACCGGAACAGGAAACATTTCCACCCCATCAATGCTCTGGTGGTATGTCTTGCAGACATGTGTATCACACATGTGTGTGCACATTTCCCCGGTTCTGCGCACGATGTCTACATCATGAGGAGTAGTCACATTGCAACGCTGATGTCACAGATGCCAGAACAGCGTGCCTGGCTTGTCGGTGTGTACTGACTGTTTACCATTGTGTGTGTTTGGCAATGTTGTATTCACCCTCCTTCAAAACTCTGCTAATTGTTCAATTGTTTGTGTGTAGGTGACTCCGGATACCCCAACATGCCGTGGTTGCTGACACCCCTCAGGAACCCTGTGACACCAGCTGAGATGCGCTATAATGAGGCACATGGTTGGAGCAGGAGAGTGACTGAGCGGACATTTGGTCTCCTGAAAAGCCGCTTCCGCTGCCTGGACAAGACCGGAGGGACCCGCCCATATGACCCTGCAAAGGTGTGCAAAATTATCCTTGTATGCTGCATGCTACACAACATGGCAGTGTGGAAGAAGTTGCCTCTCATCCAGGATGACGATGACCTACCTTCGCCACCTGTGGAGGATCCAGGCCTGGGCCACGATGCCAGTGATGATGAGGGTGACGTCCGCACACAGCTCATCAACAACTTCTTCACCTGAATGTGAGTTTACAGGGTTGTTATGTCAATGTATTGAGTTAGCCTGAAATGTGTTGGGGCTGCTCTGTTGCTGTTTGCCACTTGACTGGATGTGTGCAGTGATGTGTCCTTTCAGGTGGTCTGTACTCCACAATAGTGTTGAACTGCTAAGTTTTTTCTGTGTAGGTTTCTTTTGACATGTTTTGTGCATGTGTATTGCATTTCTCTTCTGTTCTGCTGTGCTTTTGACTGTGTCTTGTGTCTGTCCTTCCCAGGGTACTTTGCCTGTTGTTTGGTCAACACTGACCCCCAACACCCACAATCCAACACCAGTGTGGAAGTTGTCAATTCCCATCAAGTGATGTGCCACACACCCCTGAACTTCAATTCTCCAACACTTTTTGACCGTGTGTCCACTGTAACGTACAATTGCCTTGCAACTATTGTGGAATAAACATGTTGATGACGTGTAATGAACCTGTGCTACGCTTTGTTAGGTGTGTTGTCTGTCTTCCCACATCTGACTGACATTTGCTTACCTCACCTGTGGGCTTGTTACCACTGACTATGAAGAGGTGTGGTGTCTGTGCATACCAATGTATTTCAGGTCAACATCATTGTGTGGGATGCGTTACATGGACATGGTGAGTATGTGTTGTGGTGCCATAGTGGTGTGTCTCCCTCACATGTTTCACATCACCATGACTCACATAACAGTGGTCACATTGTTGTAGTATTTGGCATGCACTGTGTTGTTTAGCAGATCAACATCTCCATGACACATGACAAGTTGGAATCACAACAGAGGCAAGTATGGTGTACTGGTGAGTTTATTTACAAATGTGTGAGGATAGTGCACAGGATGGTGTGTGCTGTACATTGGGTTTTGAATCCAAAGTTCACAGTAGAGTTGGAAGTGTTGGTAGCTGAAATGTCCAGAGTAAAGTTCACAGTCATCTGCTACATTGGACCAACATGAACCCTCCATGTCATGTAGGTGAGTTGTGTCAGATACGACAAGGTGAACGGGTTACGCACAAAGAACATTGTCCAGAACAGGTTTAGAGGCCCTGAGGGATGTGCAGGGACATCTGCGTCTCACTTGTCCTTCTTCGGACAACCCCTCTTCTTCTTCTGGGGGGATCCTGAAGTGCAGGTGTCTGCGGTGCAGGGGACTCTCCGCCAGAGTCATCCTCCCTCCCTGTGGCACTGGCAGATGGTGTGGCAACAGATGTTGTGGCCACACAGGGAGGTGTGGACATGTTTGTGCTTATCTGGCGGAGGCATTGGAGTATGTCCCGATGCACCGCAGTAAGTGCATCCCACTTTGCCTCCATGCGGGCATGGTGGGCAGCCTGCTCCTGTTGAATGTCCTTGAGGACAGGTGACACTGGGCCTCCTTGGGTGTTGTTGCTGGTGGTGTTGTCCGTAGCTTCCTGGGGGTCCAGGTTCCCTGTGCTGTCGCTGGTCTGAGGCCTTAGTCTGTCCGTGTTGACGGGGGTGCCCTGTCTGTTGCCAGATGCTGGAGGCGTGGGTATAGGTGGTGCAGATGTTGGTACTGCTGGTGCTGCATGATGACTCACACCGGAGGTGCCAGGTTGTTCGTCTTCATCGGAAGAGGACAAAGACGGATCCACACCAGGGAGCTGAGGGTCCACCAGAGTCTGGGACAGGGACTCCTCTTCACTTGGTGCTGTGTCCCCAGCACCACCTGTGATTGGAATAGATACACAATGTAAGTTATGTTTCTATAGTCATCAATCGTTCACATACATGACATTTTCTACTGTATGTCAGGATGCGTGCCTGTACACTGCTTTGTCCAAGGTTGTCACGGACAGAGATTGATATTGTTGTGGGACATTGCCCAGCCAAAATGAAACATTTCAATGTGCATGTCGAAGTGTGTGCATGCCCAGCTCATGTATAGATTTGTCTGTACATGGCCATTACTACTCAAGGACCATCACGTTGCTGACACAGGTGTGTCATCCCTGTACACATTTGAGCTTTAACAAGGACATACGTGCAATTCCACTGAGGAATGTTCTAATATTGGGGCATGTGTGGTAGCAGATTTTGCTAGTCTTTGTGTGTCACATTGGTGTATTGGTACGACATGGTCACAGTCCGGTATGCCTGTGATCTCTTTGGAGAAAGTGTTTTTTTACAGTGTTCCTAGTTCCCAACTCATTTCATACAAGTGATGATGTCACCATCGTTAATGAGTCTGGTGCTGAGTTTTGTACGTGCATATGTGATTTGACATGTCAATGTTTTCCATGGTGACATGGATTGGGCAAGGAAGCACTCTGGCTTTTCAATGCTCATCACAGTGAGAGCCGGTGGTGTGTGTGCTGCAGTTTGGCTGCTGTGAGTAGCATGTCTCCTCAAATGCAGTCCAGGTTAGACCATGTGTCTACAGTGTTTATGTCAGTGAGTGGTGTGTTGTGTGAAGGATGCATATGTTGCAGCACGATGTAGGAGTGGAATGCAGCTCACAACAGCACCGAGTGTGAATGAGACCATGCTACGGTGTCGTCTATATTGGTGTGTCCATTCCATTCACTGTCAGATGTCCCCTGTCAATGATGTATATGTGAGTTCCTGTTTGTTTTGTGCAATGTATTATATATGGCTCTCCACACTTGTCCTCTGCATGACACACCTCCCCAGTCAGGCCAGGGGGCACCCCTGGACACTGCATCCCCAGACAGTGTGTTTGAACATATGGTTGCAATGGCTGTGTGTGCGACCGTGTTTTGTTTGGCCAGTGCATATATTTGATTTTCAGCCACATCATTTCTCAGGCCCACGTGTCAGATATCTTGCCTGGGCATCATCTTTGTGAGTGACTGGTACCACATGTGCAATGTGTTTTAGCATAGAAGGTGTGTGTATGGCCAGCATCAGTGTTATTTGTTTTCAAGTCAGGGCCTCCTTCTCCCCCAGGCCAGTTATCCCATCATGAAGCATTCCACCATTGCAGTGGGTGCAGGTTAACTTTCAGGATGTCAGTCAGTGCAGTCCTGGTGTTTGTTGTTGCCCAGTTCCCAGCATGGCCTTGTGCTCCCCCAACAGAGCCCAGTGTCAGACATCTTGTCAGTCTATTCCCACTCCCTGTGAGGTGAGCATGGTTCAGTGTGAGTTTGCTGGGCCATGTGGGTGGGTGGGGAATGTCTGTGACTGCAACTCCCATCATGCTCTTGGCTACACCCCCCTTCCCAGCATGCCCATACTTCCTTCCGTTTGACTCTGCTTCCCTGTGAGGGAGTGTGACAGCAATGGCAAGATGGCTGACTGTGAAGTCCTGGTGTTTGTTTGGCTACAAGTCCAAAGAGAGCCACTGTGCTTCACACAGTAGCACCCAGTGCGTGTATCTTTGGGTGATATCTCACTACAGTGTGAGTCAATGCATTCTACCCGGTGAGTTGTGTGGAGTATGTGTTGAGGGGTCTGTGTGTCTCCACATGCTAGTAAGTATGGTCAGAGCTGTCAGTCCTCCTTCCCACCAGGTCAGACATCCCACAATGATACGTGCTTCAATTGGAGGGCGTGCAAGTTGTCTTTCAGGATGTCAGTCAGTGGTGTCCTGCTTCTGATTTGTGCACAACCCCTACCAGGGCCTTGTGCTCCCCACAGCAGCACCCAGTGTCAGCCATCTTGTCATTCATTTTCCACTCCCTGTGATGTGGGCATGGTTCAGAGAGGTCTTGATGGGCCAATTTGGAGGGCGAGGGTTATCTGTGACTACAAACCCCATCATGCTTTTGGATACACTCACTTAACCTGCATACCCACTATTCCTTCCTGTCAGTCAGCTGCACTGTGAGGTAGTGTGTTTGTGGTGGCAAACTGTCTGACAGTATTTATTTGGCTTTGTGCCACTGCCTTGCTCTGTTTGTTGGTAGGTTTGTACATGTCATGGCACAGTTACAAGTCACTATGAGATGGCAGGTATTGTGTTTGTCTGACTAGCATACACATCTTGGGATGATTATCTATTGGTTACTGTGACTTTGCTAACGTTGCATGGTTTCACTGTCCCCTTGCCACACAATATTGAGTATGTTGTTTGTGCACTCACCAGGCTCTGGTATGTCTGCTAGACCATGGACGCTCTCTGGTGGTAGGATGTCCCGCACCTTCTCCTCCCAGGACCTGAGGTATACTGGTTTGGCAGGAGGGCCACCGCCAGTGCGCTGACTCAAGGCGTGATCTTTCTCGATGAGTTTCTTGACCCTCCTGCGCACATCATACCACCTGTTCTGGATATCGCCCTTTGTGCGCAACATTGGTGCTTGTGCGTTCACCTTGTCCAAAATCCTCACCCACCTCTTTGTTTTCTGTGACATGGGGGTCCTTTGGACCAATGTACCAATCAAATGTGGCTCTACTCTGATGATCTCGTCTACCAGCACTTCTAACTCACTATCTGTGAACTTTGGATTCTTCTTTGGGGGAATGGTGATGGGTGGTGGCGGGGAGTGATGTGTGTGTGAGGGTGCAAGTGAGGGTGGGTGAGTGTCGGTTTTGCTAGCTGTATGTGTGGGTGCTTTTGGTGAGGTGCTAATAGTGTGAAAGTTGTGTGATGGGTGAGTTGTGAGTGTGTCTGTGGTTGCTGTGTGATGGTGTTTTCTGCTGGCTGTTGTCTTCTATTTGCAAAGGATCATGGTAGTGATTGATGTCCTTTATATAGGTGCAGTTGTTTTTTTATATGTATTGGCTTTGTCATTGCTTGTTTGATCCTTTTTTTGTATTTTTTCCTTTGGGTTTTCTAGGCATGAAGGAGACGTTCTTCTGACCGAGACGGACGCTGATGTTGGCTCGTGCGGGCTTCCCCGGCTCGTTCACTCTGACTTTCTTCTGTGTTTCATACGCGTCGGTCACAGAGATCTCTATTGCTTCAGGTCCCTGTTTTCTGTGCGTGTCGGTCATGCAGCTTGGGCTCCGTGCGAGTCGGTCTGGGTTTACACGCATTGCATCGTACTGCGCAGATCGGACAACGCGGGTATGTATCGGTCGGGTTCATTCCTGGTACATGTCGGTTGGTGCAAATCGCGTCCGTTTTCTAGGCAAATCACTGTTTTCCCTACGGCTCGGTTGTACGGATTGTGTTCCATACACGTCGGTTGTAATTCACATGCATTGCATCGTACTGCATGGGTCGTATGGTGCCGGTCCGCGTCGGTCAGTCTCCGTTCCGGGTCCGTGTCAGTCGGTACGTTTTGCGGCCGGAATCGGCCCCAGTAAGTCACTTTCTCCCCCAGCAGGGGGGAAATAAATTAGATTCTTCTTCTTCCGACTTGAGCCCAGCAATAGTGCCATGTCCTCCTGGCCCTCGGGAGTCAGTCTGGGCAGATATTGCAGTATGGTTAGCCCAGCTGTTCACATCCTCACTACAGTTCTGAAGTCTTTGGTTATTTGGTCAGGGTAGCCCAGCCCCTCCTGGTGCACAGGGTTGCTGGGGTACCTTCTGACACAACGTAGAATCCTCATGTGCAATAGCCCACACCACTGCGACTCCTCCTGGCATATGGGGTTGCTCCAAGGCTTTCAAAAATAGTGACATGCTGGTCACACAATTACTTCAGTGGTGGCCCCCACTGGCATACCTGGTCACTGCAATGAGGCATTGCAAGCTTGTAAGCCCCCATAGAGCACTCAATATGTGGCTCAGTCCATGGTAGCTCTCTACTGGCATACATAGATCATAAAAAACAATTCTGCACATGGGCTACAACCTTATCAGTGCACAGATGAATCCTCACACAGTCCTCACGGTAGGGCTTCCCACTGGACCTGGCTCCCTCCCTCCAACACTCTCCTCTTCCCCCACATGGCACATTAGTCTTGGCAAGCTGTCAGGCACCAGCGCTCTAGTCTCTAAGCCCGGTGGTTTTAGTTTTCCTGGGTGATGTTCTCTGATCCAGCAGGGAGACTAGCCGGCCTCGGCCTCCTGTCCTGGTCTCAGACAGAAGTCTTGTAGAGCTTCCCCTCATCACGCAGCCATTCTGGCTGGTGTCAGATGACAACATTTCGGGGTCTCAACTTCCCCTTCATATAGTCAATTTCCAGTATATAGAATAACAAAAGTTTCAAACTAAAATACAATACAATAGCAAGCCTGATCCTAAGTATTACACTCTAAAGGTAGATTGTGGTAGTTTTAGAGGTCTAATTTGTTCGACAATGTGGCATCCTCCCCTGGCTCACTGATGCCCGATTTGGAAGTCATATGTTAAAAGAGATCCATTCATATGTAAGTAGTGATAATGGGGTGCAGAACACAGGCAGTCTAGGACTGTCCAGTATAGGCATTGGCATCATTTTTAAACATAACGAACAGGTCATCCCATAATGTTGCAACAGGTGTTTTTGGAAGCCCTGTAATCCTCTCAGTCTAGGGAATCCAATTTAGCTTCTGCCCAACATGCCACCGTGGAGCACCACTGGTTGACTCCCAGCAGTGACAAGACTTTCTAGTGCATTGTGAGTATGCTCCTGGCTAACAGGAGGGCTAGCTAGATTAAATGGTTGACAACTCCCTTAGAATTTCTGCACTTATATACACCCAGTAGGTAGTTCTCAGCATGAGCTAAGTTAGTGCAGCCCACTGTCCGGGTGAGGATCATACAGGCTTTGGTCCAGAAGGTCTGTGTTAGCAGGCAGTCCCAAAACATATGGATAATGTCCTCCTGAGGAGCATGACAACAGAGGCAGTCCGGTGATACTGTGGGGTAGATCTTGTGAAGCCTGGCCAGGGTCAAGTAGCCCTATGCAATATCTGTTGTATATACTGAAATTAGGTAATACAAGAGACATTGTGTGGAAATTCAAGTGCCCTCTGACACTCTTTAGGGGTCAGGGGCTGGCCCACATCATGTTTCCTCTTCGGTCTGAGTGTTGTTTAATGGGCCTGTGGTCCTGTCCCAGATAGCTTTGACAATCCAGGAGATGAGGCTCCTGCTGGATCCCATTGTGAACAGGACTTGGGGTAGTGGGTGCAGAGGAGGTCATAACTGCCCAGAGGCACTCTGATTCAGTGACCACATGCGTAAGTATCAGGAGCAAACCCGTGGGAAGGCTGGTTTGTTAAAATAGTAGATCAAAGTGAACCAGGACCCCATCCAGAAGCTGATCCTCAAGTTCTCCCAGGTCTCTACCTCACCCCAGCCCAGAGTGCCACAGAAGGTACTCAGTCTTATCAGGGGGATCTTGGGCATGTACAGTGTTTTAGAGTACAAAGCTCGCAGGGCCCTGCAGTAGCAGCTGTGGGCGATATGAAGCAAATTATTGGAGGTCTTCAATGAAACTAATTTCATGAGGAATTGTTTGTGGGCAGTCATCAGGGCCCTTGGAAGCTCCCTGTCTCCACTTCTAATACATTGTGATCGGCCAGTGTTTGAAATTGGGTTGTAGATTGACTGAGGTATGAGCCCTAGTGAAGCAGCAACCACAATCCTAGTCATTGTAAGAAGCAGGCAAACCCTAAATTAGCTTGTTCTCGCACTATGGTATCTTGCCACAGATCAGTCAGGCTCAACTTAGAGGCAATGTACAAAGCATTTGTGCAACACTCAAACAGTAAAACAGTGAAAACACCAGACAAAAAGATTCCACACCAGGTTTGGAAAATAGAACTTAATTTAATACATAAAACAAGCCTAAAATGACAAAAATCCAATAAGTATGATTTGAGATAATGAATTTCAAAGTTGTTAGGTGAGAATGGCACCTAGAAGCAAAAAGTGCTATTTGGGATATCTGGTCAGACCAGACTGGGAAAAAGTCAAAAGTTTAGGCCGACCGTGTTGGAGAGCAGGCCGGGTACAGAGCCAAAGTACCTTAATCCTGGGTGGGTCGATGTTGAGGATGCGTGGTACAGTCAAGGCGGTGCCTTGGTACCAATCCACCCAGTGGCGATGATGCACTAGTCCTGAGCCGTGCAGCAGTGGTGATGCATCAGCTCTGATGAGCTGTGATGCGGAGGCTTTGATGTCATCATCGAGGCTGCCATCAACAGAGATTGGAGGACCTTGGGTTGGGAAGCACATTGTGCAATTGTTGGTTCTAAAGGCTATGCGTCAAGTCAGATCCACGCAGTAGCAGTGATGGGTTGGTGCCAATCCATGCAACAGAGGTGATGCACCGGTTCTGATCTATTCAGAAGAGGCAATGCATCAATTCTGATCCACTCAGCAACAGTGATGCATCGGTTCAACAGCGGATGCTTCGTTCAGCTGGAACTAGCACCTTAGCCCTCTTCCAAGGGTCGATGACTTGGGTGGCACCACTTGGTAGGGCAGACTTACAGATGGCAGAGTCTAGGTGCAGATGCAGGGCTGGTTGGAAGCCTTTTATGTTCCTGAGACTTCAGATCAGGAGGCCAGCCAGCTAGCTCTTGGAGTCACTCTGAGTTCAAGTGATGCAGGTACAGTCATCCTCATCCAGGCAGTAGAACAGCAGGCAGTCGGGCAGCCCAGCAAGGTTAGGAGTCCAGCAAAGTAGAAGTTCAGCAGAGTGTCAGTCCTTCAGCAGCACAGCGGTCCTTTTTCCTGGCAGATTGTTCACAGGTTCAGAAGTGTACTGAAGTGGTGGTGTCTGAGGTCCAGTACTTATACCCAGTTGTGTCTTTGAAGTGGGGGAGACTTAAAAGATGTGCCTTTGAAGTACACAGAGGTCTTCCCTTCCTGTCCTGACTCACTACATTGGGTATGCAGCCCTTTATGCTGGGACAGGACATAGCATATTCAGGAGTATTTGAGGCTGGGTCCTGCCAGGATGGCTCATCAAGTCACACCTAAGCTCCCTTTATATGTGGCTGTCTAGGGAAAATACACAAAGCCCAAATGTCACCCACCCCCTGACATGTGATCAGAGACAGGCAGCAGACACCAAAAAACATGACAACTTTTTTTAAAGTGCCATTTTCAGAACAAAAATGTTAACTTCACCGTAAGTTTAGATTTGAAATTGTGATTCCAGGAATACCAACCATTGGATGTCTATCTCTTTGCAATTGGGAATTACACTTAGACATTGGAATAAGGTAATCCCAATGTTATCCTATGGGAGAGATAGGCTTTGAGGTAATGAAAATTGACTTTGAGAGTTTTTTACTGCCAGGACATATAGACCTTGAAAGTACCTTTTAAATACATTGAACCCTGCCCTCTGGGTTGTCCAGGGTCTACCTTAGAGGTGGCTTCTATGCATAAAAAGGTAAGGTTTTGGTCTGGCAATAGGTTTATCTTCCCAGGTAGAAATGGCAGTGTAAACTGCACACATAGGCTCTGCACTGTCAGGCCTGAGCCATGGTTAGAGGGCTACATAAGTGGGTTGCACAATATGTGCTGTAATGCACTATTAGCATTTAAGTTACAGGCCCTAGGCACATGTAGTGCACTTTACTAGGGACTTATAGTATCTTAAATAAGCCAATTGGAGATGAACCAATATTACCAGGTTTTAGGGAGATAGTACATGCACTTTATCACTGGTTAGCAGTGGTAGACTGCTTAGAGTCCTAAAGTCAGCAAAAACAAGGTCAGAGAAAGTGGAGAAGGAAGGCAAAAAGTTGGGGGGAAGACCACCCTAAGGCTGTCAGGTCTAACAGCCACCTAGCGAGCTTACCATTGAAGCTGTGCTGCCAAATAGTAGTGTACTGTTATGTAGGCCTGTCTGGTCAGTTGGAAGTTGTAGCTTAGTCAGGGCAACTCTGCACCTACCTTTGTTCCAGATGAAGACTCCCAACATGGTGTCCAAAATACGGAATATGCCATGAGGTATAGGGATTGGCAATTTAACAAAGTAATATAGGAGTCTTGGTAGCATCCCATCTTGGAGAGTTCCACTCAGCCCTGTACCATCAGTGAGAGTTAGCGCTAAAATGCGATTTGGGGTGGTAATGAGGAGATGACCTCAAATAAATTACCATCTCGGAGATCTTGGCTGGCATGATATATGTGGATACCCAGGTAGTGATATGTGGAGGGTTCTCATGTAATCTGATGACCACTGACTATTATTTCATATGCTGGGCATGAGGGGTGCAGTGGGAACAGGCACATTTCAGTACAATTAATTCCCAACCCCGGGCCGGCTTTGGAGGGATCCAGAATATATGTGACATCCCCTATGCCTTTGTGGATGCCTATGATGTATATCAATACATCATGTGCATAAAGGAAGACTGCATGTGTCTTGGAATTTGGTGGTATGCCCTAGGTTCTCCCTAATTGACAAAGATGATGTGCTGCTAGAAGCTCCATCACCAGTGCAATATGTAATGGTGAGAGGGGGCATCCCTGGAGCATGCTATGACATACAGCAAAGGAATCAGAGATAAACTGACCAATTTGAACGCTATCTGTCAGTTCAGTGCAGAGAAGCTTGATGAAAGTTAAGATCTTGTCTCCTGGGCTCAACTTGCAAAGAACAGTGAACTTATAGTCTTAGTTTAACATGTCAAAAGCCTTCTCTATATCATACCAAATAGGCTGAATAAGGTCATCTTTTGGGTGCCTCCTCTAGAAGCCTGTGTAGTCTACATATGTTAATGGACCTGGATCAGGCAGTTATAAAATCATTTTGGCCAGAGTGAACCATGACGGGCATCAGTTTCAGTAACCAAATTGCTAGGATTTTACTGAGTATCTTATAGTCACTGCCCAGAATGGCAAAGGGCCTAAAAGAGGTTACTTCAAGTGGGTCACGCCCAGGGAGGGAAACCGCTAGAGCCCCATGATTGTAGCAAGTGTCTGGCAGCGAGGGCAGAGATATAGAACTCCTCCAGTTTCTGGACCCGCAGGCCTTCTTAGATGTTATGAAATTTGATCAGTGAACCTGGGGGTGTTACAGGTGGGAGTATCAGGTATGGTACAGCCGATCTCTTAAGCTGAGATCAGGGTGTTTAATCCCTTTGTGCAGCGGGTACCCTTGGCAGGGTAATGGAATGGAGGAAATCACCACTACTGGGTCACTGAGAGGGGAGGCCCTGCAATACAATGTGCAGTAATGAGCGCAAAGTGTTGTTTCTTGAGGATATACTGTAGTATCCGGAGAGAAGGAGATGGAAGCCACAGGAACGGAAGTTAAATTTGGCCAAATCAACCACGTCAGTAAGTGCCCTTCAGCATGTGCCCAGGCGTAATTTTCCTTTAAATCTATACAGTGCAGGGAATCGAGTAATTGTTCATGGCATTTTCGAGCCACGATTAAGTTAGGTCGAGCCAAGGCAACCCCCACAGCGGGCACTTCTGGGCGGCACAAGGAATCCTTAAACTGTCTCACCTTGTGGAGATCTGTGCTGTGTACTCCAAAGATTGAGCGTATGCAGTGACCATGCACCACTGCCTTGAGAATGTCCCATTCCACAAGACTTGTTGAGATTGTATTACTGTTTTGGGCTACATATTGTACTGTGGTCTCGTGAACTGTATCTCAGAAGCCTGGATCTTCCAAGGCAACAGTTTGCAACCTCCAGGTGGGGATTGGTATGAGATATTCTCCCCAAGTGAGCTGCAAGAGCACTAGGTTGTGATCAGAGAGTGTCCTGTCTGGGTATTCCACACAGGCCACTAAGGCCCTTATTCACAAAGGTAAACGTACACTTTTGCGTAGATTCTTTTTTTTTGTGTTCTCGGCCTATGAGTTAATAGTACGTTGATGACTGATGAGACTCAGCAATCGGGACAGAGACATCATCACATAAAAAGATAGGAAAGGTCTTTCTTTTTATGTGCGGAGTTCTCCGCCCCACCTGCATAGTCTCTACAATCATAAACTTACTATTAACTCATAGTTTGTGAATACCCCAAAAATGGTAAACTTACACAAAAGTGTATGTTTACCTTTGTCAGTTAGGCCCTAGGAGTTGTGTGGAAGGGTGACAAAGTAAGCGATCCAGGCAAACAAACAGGACATTGGGAGAAGTAAGGTGCAGGATGGACTGTGGGCACTCGGCGAAGAGGAGGTTATGACTTATCAAGTGTGGGATCTAAGATACAGTTGTAGTCACCTCCAACTATCCAGAGGAGATGGGACCAGTGACCCAGATGTGCTGATAATCCCACAAAGAACTGGGATTGACCTACTGCCAAGTAAAACTGCAACTCTGTACAGAACTCAAACCTTAAGCATACAGCGACAGCGCCCCTCCGTTTCAGCACTTCAGTGCATTTGAAGAGGAACATCAGTCTGATCCTGATAAGCACCCCTCTAGTATATCCCGAGTGACCTGTGCAGTATCATTGGCCCCTCCAGGTCTTCTGCAATTTAAGATCTCGTTGGCGAGATAGGACTCTTGCACAAAGGCAATGTGGGTCCCTCTACTTTTTAGGTATGAATGTATAGAACAGCGTTCCTTTGCATTGCCAAGGCCCTGGATTTTCCATGTCATTAGTTACATATTAACCATGGTGTATGTGGATGGAGTGCGGGGGTACTATCCACAGGGCTTGATATAGATGGGGAGGATGGCTCAGCGACATCGGTCAATACAGTCCAGTAATATCCACCATGATAGAATAGTGATCAGGCTTGGCAACAAAAACTACCTAACTGCCACACCCAGGGTAGCAGGGTAACTTCTAGCTGCCCAAACAGTAAAACATTGAGGAGGAACCAGTAGGTTGTGGATCACTGGCATAATATTGATGCATACAATATCAAAACACAAAAATATCAGAGATTAAATAACAAAAATATTGACTTTATATACTTATATACTAAAACCACAAACATAAAGAACACAAATATCATTGTTAAAAATATTGATTTGTAACTATATCAAAAACAAAAATATATGATACAAAAAGAATTGCCACCTTTAAGAAAATATTTAATACGTCAAAAATATTGATTCAAACAATATCAATTACTATATAAATGTCAAAATAAAGAATAATTAATAAACATATACCAAAAAACACATTTTCATAAAAGAATTACTTCAAATAAACCCAAAACATTTTACACAAATACTTAAATGAAGTTCTAATATGTGTCAACAAAGGAAAAACACAGCAGGGGGAATGACAACTGCACCACCTAGGCTAGTCACAGAAAGTACATCAAGCTCGTATTGCCCACCTCAAATGGTCAGCTGCCACATGACCACAGATAAATTTAAGAGAAAAAGCTGATGAGAGGCAACACACATAACAGATTACAGTATATACAAAGCAAAGTATATACTAGGCCTGGGCGGTAAATTCCGTTCCGCTCGCGGAATTTGCAGAATTTGGGTAATTTCACGTTCCGCGGAGAATGCGGAATTGCCCAAAATTCTGCATTCCGCGGCTTCGTGGAATTTTTTGCTTGTTCGCGTTCTCAAATGCATGTTTGTGAGATATTTCCCCCTGAGCAAGCAAACAGCGTTTGCGAACAGGAAAAAAGCATTGCGAACAAGCAATTCCGTGTGTTTGTGGAATTTCTGCGTGTTCACGGAGATTTTTTACCGTTTCGCGGAGCTTTGCGTAGCGCGACTACGCAAATTCCGCCCACCCCTAGTATATACCGCCACTGCTGCCGGACACAGGCACTTTCGTAACTCAAAGCGAGGATTCTCGAAGTACTATTACTGATTACACTGGAGGCTTACCAATGCCTTAAGAGTTATCTCTTCGCCTTTTGAAAGTTATGTATGATTCATATTGGACCGAGGACACAAGGTTACTCACCACCGGCCTTAGGCCTCATCTGTGGAGTCTAGGTCTACCCACAGGGAAGTTTTGCGACATTGCTCTTTGCTGGTATCACTTCATTGATATATGAATCTGGCTACCTCATATTGCCCTGAAGAAGCCCTTGTGAAGGATGAAACGTGTTGGCTGTTTTTCCACATGCATACAAAGGACTTTTGAAAAATAAAAGACTAGCAACAAAAACACACAATGTCTGAAGACTGAACTTTGCTTTGTATATACTGTAATCTGTTCTGTGTGTACTATTCACCTAAAAAAATATATAACTAAAATTATAACAATAAAACCCTCAAAAAATATTAGCATGAAACATAAACATTTAAACTATGTTAAACCTGGTATCTTTTGGCGTTGTGTTCCCAGTCTTTTGGCTTCTGGTCTCCTGTTTTTCACTGTGTTGAACTTAGTTTTTGCTGGGTTTAGGACTCTGGGCACGTGACCACTGACGATAAGTGCTAAAGTATTGTGCTCTGTGTCAAGAATGTAATGGCATTTGGTTTCTCCATGATTGGCATATTTGATTTACTAATAAGTCCCCAGTACAGTGCACTACATGTGCCTGGGGCCTGTAAATCAATTGCTACTAGTGGGACTGCAGCACTGGTTGTGCCACCCACATGAGCAGTCCTTCAAACCTGTCTCAGACCTGCCACTGCAGGGCCTGTGTGTGCAATTTTAAAATGCCATTTCGACCTCACAAGCTTACCTACTTGTCAGGCCCAAACCTTCCCTTTTATTACATTTAAGGCACCCCTATGGTAGGCCTAGGTAGCCCCATAGGCAGGGTGCAGAGTATTTAAAAGGTAGTACATATGCTTTTGAGTTTTACATGTCCTGGTAGAGAATAGCTGCTAAGTTCGTTTTTCACTACAGCAAGGCCTATCTCTCCCATAGGTTAGCATTAGAGCTATCTTGTAACACTTTACAAGTGTATCTTCCCAATTGGGAGCAGATACAAAATTGGAGTTTGGTGTCTCTGGATGTGCAATTTGAAAACACATCTTTTAGTGAAGTTTGCTTTTCAATTGCAGGTCTGAAAATGCCATTTGTGGAAAGTTACCTTTTTCTTACTTTAAACATTCTGTGCCTCTGTCTGTCCCTAGAATACACGTCTGGGTCAGGGTGACTGCTGGTCTTTGTGAACTCACTCTAGACAGTCACACACAATGGGAGCTGAGGTGTGCCCTGCATAACCTGATGGCCCATCACCAGGCTGGTAGGTCTTCTTGAGCTAAAGTGGTGGGAGGAGTTGACACTTGCACCTGAATACGACTGTGCCTGTCGCCACACAAAGAGCTGCATACCCCCCTGTAGTGTGTCTGGAGCCAGGGCCAGGAAGAGCAGGGTCTTGTGCACTACAAAGACCTTTCTTTGAAATCTCCATACTTCAAACATTAAAATGTGTCTAAGTACAGGACCTCTGACACCATATACTCAGAACATTTCTGGACTGAGGACATTCTGCCAGGAGGAAGAGCTGTTGTGCTGCCAGGAGGGACTGCCACTTTGCTGCTTGCTTTGCTGTGTTGGCCTGCTGCTTCTTGCCTGGGAGAGAGAGGATTGCACTTTACTCTCTGCATCCTGTTTTCAAAGGTTTTTCAAGGTCTTGACTGAGCTTGCCTCCTATTGCTGAAGTCTCAGTGACATCACAGACTTCACCTGCATCTTGCTACCAGCACCTGGGCTCCTCTACTAAGAGTCCTGCCTTGACAAGTGGTGCCAAATCTGGTTGTGGGCCCTTGGAGGTGAATTTGGTGCTGTAACCAAGAAACCAACGCATCAGCTCCGAAGCATCGGTTAAAGCTTTTCCACTCGCAATAGTCTCCACTGTTAAGAAGCCCCATATAAATTGAAACATTATAAATTAGTGCGAGAGTACTATAGGTGAGGTGTATATCTATTTTTTGTTGTTGTATATAGGAAATTTTGTATAGTTTGTGTCTATATAATTTTTGTATATATTGTGTATGTCATTGAAATAATACGTTTTATATAATTTTTCAAATATATATAAAAAATCAATTTTGGAGAGCTGCAGTTTGTGTTGGTGATATTCATTTATATTAAATAACTTTGAGAACTTGGTTCAGTGGGAGGATTAATTAATATTTTCCTATCCATTTAATGGTTATTGTAGTATTGATTCCAACGCATTATTAGCTGTGTGAGTCACGAGCATCACTTCACTGAAGTCTGTGACGCACCACTCTGACTCCGACGCAACCCCAGCCATTAGTGATTTTCAACTAAAGCATCGCATTCAGCCCAGCACTTTGACTTCGACACAGTAGAATCAGTGCATCCCGCTGTTGACATCGATACATCATCGATGCCGCATTGCGTTCAGGAACTGAGGCCTCACACTAGTAACCAACGCATCACGTCCTCTGCACAACACATCCTCCCTGGGCATTAAAGCTTCAACAACCTTGCACTGCCTTCAGGAACTGACTCATCACCTGCATCCATGACGCTTCACCTTCTCTGAGAGACGCATTGTCTTTAGTTTCCAATACATCCAAGGTACTGTAAGGGGGTCTGTGTGATTCCTGTATCCGGCCCGTGCTCCATCACGGTTGGACAACATTTGGATTTGTCTCAGTCAAGCGCGACCAGATAGCCCCAGTTAGAGCTATAGACTTCTAAGCACTGCATTTTGATTGAATCTTTAAAAATTCATATCTTGATTTGTGTATATTGGATTTTTCTCGCTTTGGTCTTGTTTTACACAGATACATATTGGCTATTTTTCTAAACTGGTGCTGATTACTTTTGTAGTGTTTTTTTTCACTCTGTTACTGTGCATAAATACTTTACACATTGCCTCTTTAGTTTAGCCTGACTGCTCTGTGCCAAGCTACCAGAGAGTGAGCATAGGTAAACTTTAGTGTGTACTACACTTACCCTGATTAAAGTGTGGGTCCCTACTTGGACAGGATGCATACCTCTGCCAACTAGAGTCCCTATTGCTAACATACTACAACCTAAATATTAATACATATGTTTATATATATATATCTATATATACCACACATATCTAAAACCAACCACTAAAATAAAACTATAAACAACTTTTGCCAATAAAATCAAACAACCAATTAAATCAACAATATAAAAGGCACACTAATTTAAACAACTGACTACTTCAAAAACGGCAAAAGTTGCAAGACGAGGAACCTCTGCTGGATTTTCCCACCAGACCATTAAAGAAGAAATATATCAATTTTAACAACTACCTAAGTAAGTAAATAAAACTTATATTTAACCCCTTCCCTGCTAGACCTTCCCCCTCCCCGTCCTTGGCCTTTTTTTGGCTATTTGTGGTAGTTCGCACTTAGGCCCCTGTAACTTTTTGACCACATAAGGTATCAATGCAAAATATGCACCCTTTTCCTCCAACATCAAGGGGATTTTAAAGGTACCCAGGGTTTGTTGATTTCCCTGGAGGAGACACAGAAATTAGCCAAAATCCAGCAAAATGTTTTGTTGTTTTGGAAAAATGGGAAAAACGTACTGCAGAAGAAAGCGTTTGTTTTTTCCCCTGCAAATGGTATCAACAAAGGGTTTGTGGTTCTGAAATCACCATCGTCACAGCTTTCAGGGACTGACAGACTTTTGTCAGAAAACCAAAATTTGTACACAGTTTTGGTATTTTACTGGGACGTAGCCTATTTTTTGTGCTTTCAACCTCTTTCCTCTTAGGGGTCGATTCGGATCCTGGTCGGACAGCTCTCCGAGAGCTGTCCATAGCCTTACCGTGCGACCGACACGTACCCATAGCCGGTCCGTCCTGTAGATGAAGTACGATGCGCATAACTGCCAAAAACACGACCGACACGTAGGCTGTGATTCAAGCTCCATTCTCTGTCCGAGCCGTAACTCCGAAGGCCGAACCGAGTCAGCCGGAAGCAATATCCACAGCAGTTTCCGCCCTGACAAGTGCGATGCGTACTTCCTACGCGCCGGACGGGTCGCCACGTACGGCACGTCACAGCATCCGGAAAACAAGCATATCAGCTACGATTCGCGCCACAACTCAATCCACGGCTACGAGAGGGACCAGCTTGCAGTGGGTACGAGACGGAGCAACAAGCAGCGTGTACGACACGAACACATCATGAATCCCATCGCGCAGGTCATACCAGTACTCTACATCTATGACCGGATCAGGAACCGACGGCGACGACGCAGACGGTAAGTCAGACACCTACCACACAAAGAAACAACACGTACCCGCAAAATGGTACACACACACAGGGGATCCACCTCCTGGCCACTAACAACAGGCCACCATAGGGGTTGCATGACCAGCACCACTACCACCCCCACCCATTGGGCTTATGTTGCCCATCACCCCTGCCATCCCCACCCATAGGGGACATGGACCTGTTGCCTGTCACCCCTGCCACCCCCACCCATAGGGGACCTGTTGCCCATCACCCCTGCCACCCCCACTCATAGGGCATATGTTGCCTATCACCCCTGCTAACCCCAGCCATAGGGGACCTGTTGCCCATCACCCCTGCCACCCCCACCCATAGGGCTCATGTTGCCCATTACCCCTGCCACCCCCACTCATAGGGCATATGTTGCCTATCACCCCTGCTACGCCCAGCCATAGGGGACCTGTTGCCCATCACCCCTGCCACCCCCAGCCATAGGGCTCATGTTGCCCATCACCCCTGCCACCCCCAGCCATAGGGGACCTGTTGCCCATCCCCCTGCCACCCCCACCCATAGGGGACCTGTTGCCCATCACCCCTGCCACCCCCACTCATAGGGCATATGTTGCCCATCACCCCTGCCACCCCCAGACATAGGGGGCCCGTTGCCCATCCCCCCTGCCACCCCCACCCATAGGGAACCTGTTGCCCATCACCCCTGCCACCCCCACTCATAGTGCACATGTTGCCCATCACCCCTGCCACCCCCAGCCATAGGGGACCTGTTGCCCATCACCCATGCCACCCCCACCCATAGGGCACCTGTTGCCCATCACCCCTGCCACCCCCACTCATAGGGCATATGTTGCCCATCCCCCTTGCCACCCCATCCATAGGGGACCTGTTGCCCATCACCCCTGCCACCCCCACTCATAGGGCTCATGTTGCCCATCACCCCTGCCACCCACAGCCATAGGGGACCTGTTGCCTATCACCCCTGCCACCCCCAAACATAGGGCATATGTTGCCCATCACCCCTGCCACCCCCAGCCATAGGGAACCTGTTGCCCATCCCCCTGCCACCCCCACCCATAGGGGACCTGTTGCCATCACCCCTGCCACCCCCACTCATAGGGGACCTGTTACCTATCACCCCTGTCACCCCCAAACATAGGGCATATGTTGCCCATCACCCCTGCCACCCCCAGCCATAGGGAACCTGTTGCCCATCACCCCTGCTACCCCCAGCCAAAGGGGACATGTTGCCCATCACCCCTGCCACCCCCACCCATAGGGCTCATGTTGCACATCACCCATGCCACCCCCAGTGATAGGGGACCTGTTGCCCATCACCCCTGCCACCCCTACTCATATTCATATGGCATATGTTGCCCATCCCCCCTGCCACCCCCAGCCATAGGGGACCTGTTGCCTATCACCCCTGCCACCCCCATTCATAGGGCATATATTGCCCATCACCCCTGCCACCCCCAGCCATAGGGGACCTGTTTCCCATCCCCCCTGCCACCCCCACTCATAGGGGACCTGTTGCCCATCACCCCTGCCACCCCCACTCATAGGACGGGTGATGCACCACACATCCATCATACTCCAACATTAGGTATGTCAGCAAAATACATCCCCACTAACATCATGACAACAGTGTGTAGTCTGTGACAAATGCCCACAACAGTGATTATGACTTCGAACATACAATGTAACCTTCAGTGCACATGTGTGACCAACAAATGAGTGTGCCCTACACAAGGAAAGCATCACTATAGCACTGTGTCAATGTAAAAATAACACCCCCACACTGTGTAGAACAAATGTTAAGTGTGGGCTTCCAAACTGCAGCAGATGTTGAGCATTGTGGTGATGGGGTCTAAACCCCCCTCATCACAGTGACCAAAAGGTAAATGTCATCATGGTCAAAGCTGCAAATAACAAACAGCATGTATGATCCCTGCTCCCAACACATTAAACCCTTTTGGGGCAAACTAGTGGTTGTGTCCCATACCCACAGAGTTGTAGTGAGGCTAACAGTGCTGTGAAAACCTAACACACTCTCAGCCATGTGCAGACAAGCACCACCCATGGGGGCTGACAATGCATACAGTGTACAATGACACAAGAGCAGAAGTGACCATCACAAAGCATACACACATCTCGAAAATAGACACACTAATCAAAACAACCTGTGTAGACTGTAGGTGTCAGCTCACAAACTCCCATTCCATGCCAGCAATGGCACCTAACAACCAGGATGAAATTGCACAATGATGTGATATGACACACAGGGACAGCAGGGAAAATCACAGAAACAGCATCCAGACAAAGGCCCACAACAGCAATACCAATGCACTGATGCAGATGCACAAACACAAACAGGCAACCTCACACTACACATCTGACACAACGTGTGTGTGTGTGTCTCAGTATCCCCAGGCAACTACACAACGCATGAGGATAGCTGAACCACAGTGACACAGATGTGCACACTGTGCCATACAAAAGTAAACCATCATTGGGACCCCCTTAGTGGGCAATCAGGCATTGTGAGATGAGAGGGAGCACAATAGACGCATGTGACACAAGCTGGAATGATCACAAACTAACACAGCAAGAGACTGACACACAACAGCACTACCCCCAGGGACCAGACATTGGGGTGACACAAGCATGCATGACACCTCCACTGTGATGACACAGGTAGATGTCGTGCAAACTGTGAAACGGGAGCTAGGGGCCCATCCATGCAAACATTTACATCAGTCCACCCTCAACACCACACACCCTGAACTGCAACAATGTGCATCTGTAAAGCCCACATGGACAGGTGACATTGCACATGCACCCATGACAAACACAGGAATGTTGGGAGGAACTAAGGTGCACAGACTCATCACACAAGGACAGTTCACAACCCTGGTGAATGACAGACATACTGCACAGTATGCGGTACATGGCCATCACGTCAAAGCTCACGTAACCTTCAGAATACCTGCCACAGTCACAGGACAATGCAGAAGCCAGGGAGAACCACAAGGCACACATGCTGACACCTGCCAACATTGCAGCCCTGAACCCGACAAGTGGGAGCAGTCACACACACATACACGTCTCAATCACTAAAAGGTACCACCTAGGGACAACTGCATGATATTGCGAATAAACAAGTGCCTTGGGAAACCCTGACTGTGTCCCATCTGTGTCTGACACCATCATCACCACTCAGAACTGACAAATCCCAATGTTGAAACACCAATTAACAGTAGTGTGTCATGCACCCACACCTCTGTTAGCCCATGGCAAAGTAGTGCGATGAACACAGTACCACTCAGTAAGCATCAACAACAGGAACATATCAAGGGAACACTGCCTGTGTATGAAAAGGGATGTGGACACACATACATGCTCATAAAACACGCACCATGGGCCCAGGCTATGTCACGGGACAACACACTTACTTGAGGGGACCCAACTCCTGTGGAAGCCCAGCTGTGCCAAACATATTCATAGCACGTCTCACTCATGTCAGCAGAACAATTGGTCAGTCAACCATCAGTTACCACACAATGAAGGCTCTGGTCACAACAGCCTGGGTAAAGGGAGTCTCCCCTAAGTCATCTGCACATACTCAAAACATATGTACAGCAAGTTGCACAGAGGACCCAGTTGCTCCTATACCAATGATGCCCATACCTCTAGGTCCAGTGGTGATGCGCACACAATCTGTGAAATTTACAAATTGGACAATGGGAAGCACATCATATGTGCATGGGTGCAAGCCAGAGATGTGACCATGCAAATTAAATGTTCACAGAGATGTCCACAAATAGTCTATTATGACACACCCAGGTAAATGCAAAGGATGCCATGGATACCCACCAGAATAGGACACATATCTCATGGACCACATGGAGTACCTTACATCAACACATCAGTATTCAACATTGGAAACCAAGCATTACAGGTGCAAGGGCATTTTAAACATCATCCACATAAAGTACAGCTAAATCAAGTTCAAAGGGATAAAGAAAAAAGCTTTATTCAGCACATTAAAAGTTAAACGTCCATTCAAACTAAAGGCCAATGGCCAATCCATTTCCAAATGCCAAGGAGTGAACTACAGTGACAACTGTCATACGTTGCTTGCCTGCACTGCTAAGGACAGGGGACATCCCCTCAGAGGGGCATACATGGGGGCAGGCCAGGCACCAGGATCAGGGTGCAGCAGAAAGAGGCAGTGAAGAGGTGGTGGATGCAGGCGAGACACTTGCAACTGCAGTGGAGCTGACTGAAGTGGTGGGTGCAGTTACAACTGTGGGGCACAAGTCAGATGGGGTGGGTGCCGGCACAACTCCAGTGGGCAGGTCAGATGGAGTGGATTGCATCCCCACTGCAGTGCCCAAGCCAGACAGGGTGGTCGTGGACTCCACTGCAGTGCCTAAATCCATGTGAGCGGAATGGGGTGCAGGTGAGGTCGGCAGGACAGAGGGGGGGACATGGTCCCCAAATCTGTGGAACTAACCGTCTGGCCAGGTGTGGAGGAGCAAGTGGTACAGGGGAGGGCCTCAGCATTTTGGGGATGGTGTATCTGTGGGTGGGGGAACCCGGGGCAGGGAATGGCAGGGGAACCTCTGGAGTGGTGGCCTGGGGGATGGAGGACGGAGACTTTGCCTTGGAGCTGCGTGGTGGCAGTGGGGTCTTGCTCTTCCGGCTCCGGGGGGAGTTGTGGGTGGGGGTCTCAGTCTGACTGCGCCTGGGGGAGGGTGTCCGGGTGTGAGGGGCACTCCCCTCTGTGTGTGGGGACTTCCTCTTCCCCTTGTAATCAGGATCTGCTGGGTCGGTGGGGAAGAGGCCAAGGTCACAGAGGAAGAGCTTCTGTGGAGACAGGGTTGCAGGTGAGGCAAGGGAAGGGGGCTGGGAGGGTGAGTTTTCGGAGGACTGAGGAGTGGTTGTGGACGACTGTGTGTGTGTCTGTAATGTAAACCAGCCCCTGTGAGTGTGGTATCAGTCCCCTGCACTTGCTTGTGTTCACGTCTAGCCCTTGGTTTGGGTGTTTGTGTGCTTCCCGTGTCTGTGGCTTTGTGAGAATGTGCAGGTGTGTGTGTGCTTGGGACAGGTAGGCTGCTAGGAATTGTGGGTGGTGCAGGGGTAGGAGGGGTGCGGGACTGTTGGAGGAGGGACACTGCTGCCATCAGGGAGGAGGCCATGGAATGATTGGTCCTCTGCAGGGCAGACATGCCCGCGGAAATGCCCTCCATGAACGACACCAGTTGTGTCAACAGACTTGTGTGTGCATGGAGGATCTTCAGCATCGACGTCTGCCCTACATGGATCTGTCTAAGTAAGTCCACAGACTCCTCACTCAGGGCAGCAGGGGACACAGGGGCAGGGGTGTGGTGCCTGGCACAAAGGAGACATGCTCATGAACATGGGAGCCTACAGGGACCTCTGGGATGGGAGCCGATGGGAGGGTGGTGGTGGCGGGGACAGCCTCACTAACTGGGGTTTGGTGGCTGCTGATATCCGCCTCCACAAGGGAGTCATCCTCAGAGCTGCTGTGGCCCTCAGCTGGGGGTGATGGTGCTGATGACTCCTCTGTGTGGCTCCACTCGCCCTCTGTGCCACTGTGTCCCCCCGACTTCTCTCCTTTTGTCCCTGTCAGGCTCTGTGGCTCCTCCTGGTCCGTGGAGCTGCCCCTCCTGTGGCCGTGGATGTATCTGGATAGGAATAGGAAGTAAGAGAACAACATCAGTCACCTGCACCGACTGCACACACTACAGTGAGTTAATCACATCACAGGGCAAGCCCTGGCATCATCAGTTGAACACAGCTCAAAGTGCCAACACTGTTTAGAATAAGCCAATTGTCATTCTCAACCTCAGCCATGGCACACATATCCCTCCTTGACTTTCACACATATGTCTGTTGCATGTTGGATGCTAACACCCCAATGTGCCGACATGCACCACCCACATCTCATTTGGACATGCAAGTGAACATGTAGGAGTATGTCACTATACACACAGCACATCTCTTGCTACTGACTCAGTACAGGTGTGCGGATGAAGGGATGGGCAGAGACTCATTTCACATGCTTGTGATGCATGCCAGCAACACACACTATGATGTTCTCATGACCTGATGGGCAATGTCACAACGGGGTGCATGGTGCACACTTGAACACAATGCAGTATTACTCATAGCAAGTTAAATGCCATGGCACTGGGATGCTCAGAAAGTCAGTCAACACTGTCTCCTGTCACAGGGGTAGGGCATCCAGACAACAACAATATGCACTGACTCACAATCCTAGCTCAGGGATGAAGCTAACTCTGCAGATGACCGGCGCACTTGCCCATCCCCTGCAAACAACATATACAGGACCCAAAAGACCCCACATTATGCAAATCAGACATATGAGTCTCTGCAAACACAACTCCCCGTACATTAACACATCACAGTCTGCCATGCATGTAACTCAGCTGCATGAAGGACAGAGTTGTATACACCATTGTGCGCTGTCAGATGATCACACACCTATATGTTACACAGGTCATGAACCGTGCAATGCGTATGCATTGTCAGCCGCGTCGGACCTCATTGCATTCAATGACAAAGCGTACGCACGGCTCGGTCCTGAACCCTGCAATGCGTACGCATTGTCACCCGCGTCGGACCTCATTGCATTCAATGACAAAGTGTACGCATGTCTCGATCATGAACTGTGCAATGCGTACGCATTGTCACCGGCGTCGGACCTCATTGCATTCAATGACAAAGCGTACGCACGGCTCGGTCATGAACCGTGCAATGCGTACGCATTGTCACCCACGTTGGACCTCATTGCATTCAATGACAAAGCGTACGCACGGCTCGGTCATGAACCGTGCAATGCGTACACATTGTCACTCGCGTCGGACCTCATTGGTGTGACTATTCTACGGATGCAACACACATTTACTGGCCAGGGACACCTGTGCACACCTACCACACTACAGCATTGGCCACACAGTGTCCCATGGCATCTAAGGCTGCATTCCCTGGGTGTTTGGGGGGGCACATATGGCTTGTTGGGTGGAACTTTTGTGCAGTCACTCCCAGGCTGTGCATGTGAACATGGGGGCAGAATCCTTTGTGTGTTGTGCACATTCAC